>NC_143017.1:84314359-84914359 GCF_055824585.1 Amblyomma mixtum | reverse complement strand
CGAACAATAAGCACAAGAAGCGAGCAACGTAATTCATAACGGGCTTAAAACAATTCTGCGTACATTAGCATCATATTCGTTCGAGATATATTTGTGATGACATGATAACGGGGTTGAGAGATAAAGACACGAATAGGCAACCTTTCTGCCTGTCAAGCGCTGTGTTTTTCGCGTGATCAAGCATATATGTTGGTGTCAGCCCAGTAACGCCAATGAGCTAAAAGATGCAGCTTGCAATTATAATTGACGCCAAATATTCTGCTGCGTACTGTGATTGCTGTTGTCAAGGGCAGAGGTAAAATAATCGGCTAAACTTCCGTTTTATTGTGTGCACTACGCAAGATATGACGAACCCCTTTATGCATTATAGCGAGAACACTGTGTACCTCAAGCATTAGAAGAATACTTTGATGGCTGTAGTCGCATACAACAACAAAAAAAATTAGGCGACAAATGCCCCAAAAAGATGCCCTCAGCCAAAGGCAACGATCGGTTCTCATTGCTTTATGGTTATTGCCATTGGACTTGCTATCGTGACATCACAGAGTGTGGTAACCGAAATGCGATTAACCATGGCTTAGTCGGATTAACTAGGGGAGTCATGAAAATCGGCCGGCAACATTGTCTATAGGGCATCCTTTCAAGGGCATCTGCTGCCACTTCCTGAGTTTGATCCGGCTGTTGCTGTGAGGACACAATAAACAGGTTCAGGCTGTGCGCGAGATCAATAGGAGCGCCCAACATGTCGCTTAAGTTGCATAGACTAAGGTTCAAATTTTTGCGATCATTACTCTTAGTCTGAGTAGCTTCTAACCGTGCTTTTTCACGCTCGGCATTCATGGAGGCTATTGAGCAGACAATGCACGGAAAATGAGGGCTCGTTACAAAACAGTCACTGCAACCAAGTAGCAAAGGGGAATTTTCTTCTCTTTTTGATTTTTTGAGGCTTATGCAGTGGGACATTAATAGTTTAATTATTTTAAAATAAACTTTCAAATTTATTCAAACTCCACTACGAGAGAGTAGTTTCTGGTGACAAAACTTACATTTTTGATCATGCATCTCGAAAAGTGGTGGAACTTAATCCGTAGCAACCGCCAATCGCACTCACTACGAATGCACAGCATAAGAGTAACCATCTTTTCTTTTTCATAAACTAACATTTGTAGCTTAATACCGAGACGTATGTTGGTGTATATAAAGGACTGATTAGTACCGAAACGTTCAATTCCGGCCGCGGCGGTCGAATTTCGATGGAGGCGAAATTCTAGAGGCCCGTGTACTTGCGCGATGTCAGTGCACGTTAAAGAACCCCATGTGGTCTAAATTCGCGGAGCCCTTAACTACGTCGTCTCTCTTAGCCTCAGTCGCTTTGGGACGCTAATCCCTATAAACCAACCAAACCAACCAATACCGAAATGTGAATCGGTGTGTGATTTCATCAGCTGTTCATCTAGTAACGTGGTGTTGCTAGCAGAAATTTGGTTCAACTCTTCCATTTTAGATGCTGAAATCATTCCAGACCTCTCTGGTTTTTAAAAATTTCGTAAAAACAGGCTTGACGGCTATCGCGGCGGCGGTGTTCTCAGTGCCGCCAAACGCATCCTAAATTGTTCCCTCGAGAACGTTACAACCCCACTACTGTCATGCCTTCGTTCATTCCTGGCCTTAGTGATAACGTCGTTGTTTACGCCACCATTCCTTGAAACCTTTCGAAGAGTACTAAGTCTAAGAAGGTACTAACTCTTTACGACAAAGGTGACTGCATAAGCAAGAATCATGACGTCACTACCTTTGATAATAATTTTAGCTCTACCTATCATGTATACGTTCTACTCAATATAACTGGTTGCTTTTCAAATCTGAGTTCCTGCGCTTGATAAGGCTTTACATTCCTGCTATAACCGTGACTGAGCGAACGCGTTCCCCATGTTTTTATGTAGCAGTCAAACAACTAAAAAACAAGAAAAACAACTTTTTCGATCTGCTGATTCATTTAACTCTTTCGTTACCGCGAGAAAACGGCCGTTTTTCATAGGTCTCGGATGATAATTTTTTGCAAGCAAAAATAATATTGCAGCCCACGTTGCAGCTCACAGAATTGCACATAATAGAAAGCTTTTTCCAAAAACATAAGTTAGAGAGCAAAAAATGTATTAGGGAACACAAAAAAATTCAAAACAATGCCATTTTTGTGGCGATTTGAAAAAAAAAAGTAAGATAGTAAAAGCATGATATCTACGGACGCAATATAAGCAGAGAAAATTTAGGATATAGATTTTGAAGGCAAATGACTCAGGAGCGCTAAGTAAAAAAATAAACTATCTGTACTGTGTCGTTCTTCAGGTACACAAAAAAAAACTACACGTGGAAAGAGCCTCAGTTCTCGATCCATGCGGTGAAGCAGTTCCTGGTTTTCGTAAGGTAAAGGTGCACTCCGCACTTTCCGCAGAAAACGTTCGTCTTCTGTTCGACTTTTCGCTCCTGATAGCACATCCTGCAGTTTCACCTTTTCGGCATCTTTTGTGGATGGTGCGGCACTTCTTTCGGGACAGGATCTACATGGGCAGCTTCTTCACCGTCAAGTTCTAGCAGCTGTTGGGTGAGCTCCATACGAAAAGAAAGTTGGTGGAAGTGGGCGCTCCTTTGAAATTCCGGTGTCGAGAGGTGTTGCCATGCCGAGAGGTCTGTTGAGAGGTGTTGGACATGCGGCAGGCGTTCAAAAATGCGTCTTCGTGGAATAAAACTACCAGGACATAGAGTCACAGCTCGCTAGTGAATAGCTGGCATAATTTTCGGGTAATTATCACCACTCAACGCAGTTGGATAACGAAGCCGACAATATGATTGGATACTTGACTTCCTGGAAGTCGTGTGATCACAAAATTTGATGTTAATGCTGCATTACCACGAGTGCCAGGCTTTTTTTTTTTCAAGCGCGGCTGCCACGTTCCCTTTCGCAACAACACATGCACATTAGTTCTCAAAATGTCCATCAAAAATGAGAACGTCGCCAGAGTGGGGCAATTTGAACAGGTTCTGCAAATGCAATGCCAAGACTAACCAATGGGTGGCACTAGATGCACGGGTAATGATTTCAGCATGTCTTAATTGGCAATTTATTGCATTGATCACCGGTGATCGATTTGAATAGACGTGGTAACGAAAGAGTTAACACTGCACTAGCTTGGAACAGATATCATGCTATCGCGAAACATTATTATTATTATATTATTCCAACCTTGTACCCCAACTAATCACCGGTTCTATTCTTCAACCCTTCCTGCCATGCTGCAGACCAACCCAAGCTCTTCTGGAAGGCAATTAATCCTGGCGTAACGAATGCTATTTCGCTCTGTGACAACTCCGGCTCGCCTGTAACCGTAGCCGAAGTACCCTATGTCTTAAATGCATCATTGTGTTCTGTTTTCACAGACGAAACCACCCATGACATTCCCGATCACTCGCCATTCTTGCATCCACCAGTGGAAGGGATTGATTTGAATCCACACAGCATTGTTAAAATCATAGGCTCGCTAAAGTATTCATCCACCTCCGGCATTAATGGAATCAATTCCAAAGTCTTAAAGAACACTAAACGTGTTTGCAGCCTTCTCCTGTCCCTCATTTTTCAGCAGTCATATGATACCGGTTCTATCCCTCTTCACTGGCGTATTGGTAAGGTCATTCCAGTCTTCAAGACAGGTAACCGATCATACAAAGGCAATTACCGACCAATTTCATTAACTAGTGTGTGCTCTAAAATCATGGAACACGTCATTTGCTCCCTTATAGCGTCTTTTCTATCATCTTTCTTTCATCCAAAGCAGCAATGCTTTCGTCAAGGTCATTCACGGGAAACCCAACTTGCTCTGTTTTTTCATGACATTATCTCTATCTAGATCACAACATCCCTGCTGATGCTATATTGCTATTTCTGCTGCTATTTCTGATGCTATTTCTTGATTTTGACCAAGCATTTGACGAAGTACCTCACTCCCGCCTTCTGCTTAAGCTTTCTAGATTAAACCTCCATCCACTCGTTCTTAATTGGATCAAAGGCTTTCAACCGACCGCATGCAGTTTTTTTCCGCTAATAGTCAGTCCTCTTCTTTTTTGCGTGTTCTTTGAGGTGTGCCCCAAGGTACCGTCCTTGGCCACTTACTCTTTCTAATTTAGATTAACGATCTCCCTTCATCAGTAACTTTTACCGCCCGCCTTTTTGCAGATGACTGTGTACTATACCGTTCTGTAAACATCTCGTCCGATGCTTCTGTCCTCCGAAGTGGCCCAATTCGCGTGCAGCAATGGTTCACTACGTGGCTAATGTCCTTGAATACCTCTAAAACTGGGCTGATTTCGTTCCACCACCGCCGAAGTTATGCGCCTTCTAATTACAAGTTTAAAAACTGTGCTATTGTTTCAACTAGTTCGTTTAAGTACCTCGGTGTTCATCTCACTAATAATTTAACCTCGTCTTGCGACGTAAACCATATAATTAATTCCTCCGCCGTCACCTGCCCATGACACCTTCTTCTGCAAAACTACTACCTTAAGAATGCCCTGTGCGACCTCAACTTGAATATGCAAGTGCTATCTTTGATCCACACCACTCGAGCTTTACTTAACCTTTTAAATCTGTTGAAAATCGTTCCACTCGTTTCATTCTCTAGAACTACTCGTACCCCTCCAGAATCTAGTATGAAAATTCAGTTAAAATTGCTTTCTCTCAATTCTCGCCGCCAAAATTCACGCCTCTGCCTCTATCACAAGTTTTTCATACATCACCCTGTGACAGTCGGCTCATTCAACCAGCGCATCGAACACTTCGCCCAGCCCATCCTAGCAGCGTCCTTCCGCCACGTGCACGTACAGTGGTGAGCAGCCTTGTCTAGAGCGCTCGGGCGGTGCACTTCCTTGCAAACAAATCCAGATTTTTTGTGGCAGCCTCTAGGGTCCAGCTGCAACGCTTGCACGGAAGTAGCGCCAGATAGCCTCGTAAACAAAGCAGGCACGAAAACTTTGCCCTGTAATGAGGGGCTGCTCTCTAATTTCGGTTTTTTTACCAAGTGCGCACTGCTGAAGCGCTCTAGACAAGGCTGCTCACCACTGTACAACTACATTTCATGTGTCATTCTTTGTGCGCACCACTCACCACTGGAATGGCCTTCCCAACCATCTGGCACTAATCGGGGACCCTGCACGCCTCAAGAATATATTCGAAGAAGCTGCCTCATCCTAACCGTATATACCACAAGCCTGTCCAAATTTATCACCATACACTCGCCCACCCCTCATGTAAAGTCACACATCGGGACTTTTGAGATATTAATAATTAAAAATTCTGCGAAAGAGCAAATCAAGGGCCTCAAACCATGCCTGGGGCGCAGGAAATATGAAAACTCGTTTTCTGCTTAATGTGCTCTCCTGTTCTTCCGGCAACATTTGTCATTAATTGAGAGGCGAAGTATTTCACGTTTGCTAGATGTTGTACATCCGCCAACCCTTTTTCTGCGAGCAGGTTGGTCAGATCGACGAAAAACATTTTTCTGAAAAGCGGCGGATATGGAAAATACATTGACATCCAGCTTTCGATGCCAACTCCATATAGCAACGGGTACACGGCATGCAAACAAACGGTGTGTCACATTGTGGCACTAGGCGGTGAAGATTTAACCTGTTCTCTGCGAGTTTCACTACCATACTGGCCTGTAGTGCTTCCTATAGCTTTACTTCTTGCATCTCCATTTTCCTTTCTTAAGCTGTGTCCATAGCAAACCCATTCGAAAAAAAAAAAATTATACACTCCATCACACCATGACTGCATGCTGAGTGGACTAACTGTCATAGAAGAATTTGCTGCTTGAAAAGAAGTTAATTTTTTCTTCTTCTTCTACGAATGCATAGAAGTCGGCAGTGTTATTTAATGTGGTTGCCTTGGCCAGCACATAAGATGCCGGATGTATATCCGAGACATCCGATGTGTTCTAAGCGAGTTGGGCACGGAGAGCGGCGCAGGCAGCACTGAACATGCAGTCGACGTATATTTAAATGTTTTTTTTTTTAAATAAAAGCCATGCGAAGGTTTTTAAAGAAAGCGGCTTGAACACGAGTGACGTCAGGCACGTGGAGGCCATTACAAGTCGATCATCGAGACGATTAAAGCGAAATGTTGTTCGGGGGAGAGTGCTGTAGCATTAAAGGCAGTAACTAAAAAGTAACAAACAGCGGACTTTCTGCAGGTCAGTACATTTAAGATGATCGATATTTTCTCTCAAGGGAACACGATTGCTTAAGCATAAACGCAGACGAAATTGTAGTAATCAGCAGGTGAGGTCTTGAAAGGAATAAAAATGCAGTCGCTTTGCCAGAAATAAATATATTCCTGTACTGTCAGGAAACGTGTCAATGAGTGCTGATTAAAATTCGCATTTCTTGTCATGGTTTGTAAAGGTGCCCTCGTGGACTGCAAAATACAGTGAGTATACAATATTTGTGTTCATAAAAGTTCATATTATTGCTTCCAAACCACTTTTATGCTCTAGCTTCAACTCTGCCTGACTGCTCTTAGCCTGTGAAAGTGAACCCCTGATGAACGATGGCTATACGAATCTACGCAGTTGCACGATGACAGTGTCTACATGGAATGACGTCGTAAAGGCTGCATTTTATTGATTAGAAAAAGCTCAGTGGAGCCCAATGCAATGCGCGATCTAATATTCCACTGGAAGAGCGTAATTTTAAAATATATTATGCAAGCCACAGGAAGCATTCTGGAGGATTCATGATCTGTGCCCCCTTGTTCCCCTTGTTTCCGAAGTTCTCTACGAGAAACGCATAAAGCTTAGCTCCAAGTGGCGGGAATGTTCAGCCCGCGCCACTCAGTGTTCGACGTAGAGATAAAGTGCACACAACATTAGTTGTGTATGCCGTTAAGCCTCTTGTGCCGTGACCGTCACCGTTGTCCGTTGTAACCAGCAGTGGACACTCTTTAAGCTGCGAAAGCAATGAAGCGGGAGCTTGGAAAGGAGAAAGTAAAAGCGCAACCTCCTCCCCTCCTTAGCAACCGGCGCGCCAGTGGGGGGCGCAGCTGTGCATAGCAGCCATGACGTCACACAGTAGCGGTAGAACGAGCACGCGCGCGTCGGCAGCTACACCGCCGCTTTATGGTCGCCCCTTCGCCAGACGTCTAGTTGCAGTCGAGTGAGTGAGGCGCATGGCTCCGAAGCGGCCCAGTGATTCCGCGCTAAGCGGTTTGGGGAAGCGGCAGTGGGTTGACCACAAGGGTTTCGCCAAGCACACTTTAGAATTTCCAAAGTGTCTTCGGTATGTTTATGAGGGAAGAAAATGCGCAATATCTGTCTCCCACAGCTGCGAAACCAATTGATCGGGGGCTTAGAAAGCAGAGGGTAAAATTTGGAAATTGGTTTTTGAGGAAAGGAAATGCGCAGTATCTGTCTCACACATCTCGATGGACACCTGAACCAGAGGGAAGGCGCATAACTGCACTCTTGGAACAGTGGACACCTCAATCGTGCTTTAAGCTACGTGGCGGTAGTGACAGATGTGCGCTGCATGCTTGGTATTGACAATGTTGTGTCAGAAGCGCTGACCCCTGCCAGGGTGGCAGGCCGGGGGGCTACAAAGTACATATAAAGACAAGCGGGAATTTCTTACCACTTATGCGGGAGAACATCCCGTTCCTCTCGCTCGTAGCAGCTCCCACAGCTGTGACAACCTCGCGAAATACTTGCGCAGACCTCGTCTTTGAGAACCAGGCATTGGTGCAGCAAGTCGAAGATATATTCATCTATTTCCCCGACCACAAAGCTTCCTTTATGACAATCAAGAACTGCTAGTGGTGCGTTTCTTGAAGAAGAAATATGTGTGAAAAATAACAAGTTGTCTGTAATTCTACATACATGTCTTGCTCGAATTATTTGTCGCAGTCTATCGAAAATCTAAAAGAATTGATGAGCTGCGCACAAATTTCGCATTAGGAAGTAAAGTAATCATCGGCAATTTTTTTTTTATTCATGTTTACTGCGCTTTGTACAGCAATCGGCGCCGTCTCTCGAGGCAGTACTTTCATTCCGGTCTTTCCCTCCTTTCCATCTTATACTATACTGCGATATTCTTGCTCTCGCATTAAGAACAGGCCCCGCATCGGTGGCTCAGTGGTTATGGCGCTCGGCTTCTCACGCGAAAGACGCGGGTTCGATCCCGGCCGCGGCGGCCGAATTTCGATGAAGGCGAAATTCTAGGGGCCCGTGTACTGTGCGATGTCAGTGCACGTTAAAGAATCCCAGGTGGTCGAAATCTCTGGAGCCCTTCACTACGGCGTTCCTCATAGCCTGAGTTTCTTTGTGACGTTAAACCCCAATAAACATAAATATTAAGCATTACATTACCTGTGGTAAACCCCCAACGCCTCGTCAACAGACCATGCAGGTTCGGCGGTATCGTTCGGTGGTTGCTCGAGTTAGTTTGCATACTGTACACGCTCGCTCTTCGTTTTCCGCTCCCTCTGGCCTCCTCACATCCATTCACCTTTATTTTCTTTTTCTTTCTTCATATCCTTTCCTCTCAGCAGGCTTTATCTCTAGACCGAGTTCTTAACGTATGCAGATTTTCTGCTGGTTTTAAAGGATGTTTTCTCGCTGTCCATAGAATAGCCGAGAGAAACTTCTTTTGATTAATCGGATCGAATTTCCTTAGCCCTATGATGTATATTGAGTTAAATAGCCAGATCTTCCTTACGGAGAGCCTTAAGTCATATGACGTTGATGGAAGCTACTAGGCTTTGAGTCGCTGCTGCTTCCAGTTTTTCTTGCATTGACCATTTGTTTGGGCCATTAAATTGTTCTAAGAAAGTTCTTATATTTTAGACATGTCCCGCTATAGTCGCAGTACATTTTTGACATCATTCTGCAGCGAGGTATAGAATGGTTTACTAATCTGAAAATAATGATTAGGGGTTCTCTGGTGTTGAACTTAATTTAATTCAGTACCATCAGAGTATACATTACGTTAAAATGGCGGCATGTGCAAGAAATTTTATGGTTGATCAAGCAAGATCACCTGACCACAACCTGCCTATATGAGTAATGGCAAACGGCCCACCCGATTGAGAGTCCCCTGAACTTGTGACGACATCACAATGACGCCAGTTTACCATATTGCCAGGATCGAGCCCACCGTGCTCGTAGGAATTGAATTATTCATTGGCAGAGAGGCCGCGTGTTCTGGTGACGTCATCACAACTTGCTTAAGCAAAAATTGGAACGAGAAGGAAGAAAGAGAAGGGAAAAAGAAAATGAAGAGAGCAACACCCAAGCGAATCAAAAATGACAAAGAAGCGCTAAAATAGAAAAAAAATGCCGACCTTTAATCCTCTCGCATTCCACCCTTAAAGTGCGTTAAGTGCCCCCAAATTTTTGTCGCTTGTGTTGAAGCAAAGAATTTGAATAAAAGGTTCAACGTAAAATAATCATGAGCTGTGGCGATGACATTTTATAATTCTTTCTTGCATTTGTCGGAATATCTTTCATTTTGTTCCTGACTGACCGAAGGAATTAGGGATAGGAACGATGCAATCCACTTCCTTAAGAATGCGAACTTAATTTTTCTTCATGTTATCAGGATTTTTGCTTTCTCCACCCACATTCGTAATGGGATCCTACGTGCTTAACAAAGCACAACGCCGAGCCGGAGGTACAGAGGGGTAATGCGATTATCTTGCAATACGTGTGCATGCTGTTCGCGTGTAGAAAAGTGTCTTGCTAAAAATGGAAACGAATGAATTTAGGTGAGCACTTGCAGAAGTTTAGATTAACGACGACGTATTCGAAATATTGCCTTTGCTTGTTATTCAGGACCTCAAGAGGTCCATCTGATGCACTTCGTCCTGTTCCCGTATGAAAAAGGTTAACCAGGATTTGAAACTGTGCACTTATTAACTTTTACTCAGTAACGATGCTAATTCGTGAGAGGTATCGTTCACTATCGACAAACAAAATTGCAGCTTATTTCAGAAGAAATCGGTCAGCTAGAACTTCGGTGGCTTCTTTAGCACAAACTGAGTAGTCGCATTCTTTCTCAAGTTTTGCCACTGCCTGGAAGCTAAACAGCAACTAAATATCGCCATTTTTCTTATAAATTCTGAAGGTTGTAAGTGTCTTAAAGCTATAACTTTCCTTCTTCCTGACAGTACACCAGTGAGCGATTAATTACTCATTAGCATGCCTCCAAACGCAGCCATGCGGCTGGAAGAGGGAACTTCGTAGTTGAAGAAATGTTTGTCGTGGTCTCAGGATAAAACCCTGGATCTCCACCTATCCGGGGAATCCCTCAAGCAGAAGTATATCAGCCGTCTAATACATCTCGTGGGATTCACACAAAAAATTCGACTAACACTGTTCCCGCTTTGAGTCGTTGATTAATTCGTTATTGCCCTACCATCTACTAGCCGTTCTCATTAGGTTAAATGGTAGAGGGACTGCCCCGGAAAGGTAATGGCCCCGGGCTCGTTCCCTGCACCAATATTTGTTCAAATACGAAGTTTCAGTAAACGCTGTGTGCCTTTGATTTCTAGCCGTAATTTTCTAAACAGAAATTACTTTTGGAATATAGTTTACCTTGACGCTTCGCCTAAAGCGATTGACTGCCACCTATCGGTGTGGGCTATGCAGCATTTTCAAACTTCCCGATCATCACATGTTCCTTCCCAGATGATTCGCCCCAACAGGATCTTTTCTTTTTGCGCTTTAGACTTTGACGGCGTTTGATCGCCTTCAAACAGCAGAATGGCTTTAAGAGCTCATACTGGCACTTACTGACACATTTATTTCAAAGAGTGTTCTTCCCCTAGCCTCTCTTGACAATTAAAACAATTCTATGAGGTGAGTTAAGCCACCACATTTCCATAGCGTATATAGTTATGGGAATTTAACTTCACAGGCAGGAAGATAGTGTCCTTCGCACCAATTACCGGATTCGAACAGTAGTACAGAAATTGCGACATTGTGGAGAAAATTTAATCACAAACTTTTTCACGCAGTATACCAGCAACTGGTATGCTCTGTGACATACGCTTGGAAAACAACACATAGTTCTTCTTTTTCTTCTTTTTTCATGAAGAGACTTAGCAGTGTTGTACTTACCTTCAGAGTCTGTTTAGATGCTAATCTAAATTAAGGCTGAAGTGTTCGTCAATCCGTCTAGTAGACACTGTCAACTAGATATTTGCCGTCTATGTAAACAAACGGGAGTTGATCAACAAGGAATAGCGACGCCTATGAGCTATATCTGGCACGTTCCTATTTTTACGACAATGAACGTCATGCACACACCAAGAACTTTACACAGGAGTAATTTTATGGTGTTCTCTTATTGGACATACACACAAACCTTAGACAAGGCGTTATTGCCACAAAACGGGATAAACTCATGGATGGATGAGGTTGCCGAAAGCCAGATTTTATAGTCACGGGAAAAGCTGAAGAAGCACGTATCATAAAGAGAAAAAACGTTTATCATGATTTTATGTCCAACACATCTCATTCCATCCTAGTTTGCTCCTAATAGAAAGTGCTCCCTTTGACTTCTTTGTATTTTAACGTTCTAAAAAGAGGAAAAGCTTTAAACAAACTGCGAGATTACATAAAAACCAGATTTGGTTATTTTTTTACGAAAATGGACATATTAACCATTGCGTATGGCTCATGACAGCCTCAGTCGCTTACGGGCCATAAATCCCCAAATCAACATATTCGTCTCTTCCGAACAAGTGCACATTTCATAGACATTTACAGTTGCGTCCTATAATTTACCAGATCTTTTTAAGCGGTCATTGTCGATAGTTTCAGTTCCACTGAAGATACCAACAGAACTTTTGGTCATACAGTGCAGCAGTGAGCTCCCGCTCTTTTCTGGTCATTACGTGGTCCAAAATTGAGATTGCAAAATGAGTAAAGGAAGCAAGCTACGAAAGATTGACAGCATATCTATTCTGGAAGAGCATGTAATTATGACTTCAAATTCTTCCTAACATTGTGCAACACAAGCGCAACAAGTGGAATAAACACTTTGTAGTAGATTGTCACCCGTACATATCCCCAAAGCCATCCGATTTCCGTCGCGAATGTAATTATTAATGCAGACATTGCATTTGAGCAGGCATGAGAAGATATTGCTGCGCATTGCTCAGATCTCATAACTCGGAGTCCTCAGATTCATGCCGATAGTGACCGGCGGCGAGCCTGCTATTCGTCCTTTTTTCCTGTTCGTATAATTAGTGGTTGAAATATGCGGCCGATATGTAACGCTGTCGAAGTGCATGCGGCTGCTCCCGCATGCATGTAAACATCAAATTTGTACCACCAGGATGAGCATATGTGAAAATTGCACTGTTTCTTTCATCTAGCAACCGGAACTGCGTCCACGTGTACGCGTGCACCTGTGTGTGTATGTGTGTCTTCGTGTCAGAGAGAGAGTGTAATTACGCGCGTCGGGAACCGCAGCGGGGGCCTCGTGGTCTGAGCATCCGCCTTGCATGCGGGAGGTGCGGGGTTCGATCCCCAGTGCCGCCGTCTACCCACCACTCAAAAAAAATGGCGCAAGCTTTCCCCTGGTCTGGTGCTCGTCTTATATAGGGTGAAATGCTTGAGAAATGAGTCGTTGACCCCACCTTGAGTTAAATAAAAATACCTTCTGATATGGCGCTGTTTGGCCACAGATGCCCTTGCAGCATAAAAATCCATCATCATCATCATCATCATCATCATCATCATCAAATTACGCGCATCGCGTTGACGACAGCATGAAAGCCTGTGAGAGCAAAGACACCAACATCCACAATTATACTTAGATAACGGGAAGTTGGTCAAAAAACTTGCGTCAATTCTGACCAGTGATATTTTCAAAGTTAACCGGCGCAAAACGGTATCCTTTAAGTATTCGCCACTTCAAGGAGCTTTACTCTGTTCCCGCAGATTTCATGCGTTGAAGGCTAAAATCAAAGCACGATAAACATGCCCTTTCGAATGTTTCGCACATTGGGCCAATAGATGCGAATATATTCGGCGCGTTTCGCGCTTATGGTTCACGTTTTTCGAGGTTTCAGAGCTGTTGGTCGTACACTCGAGTACGTCCAGTGTTGTCCAACCAGAGCGGCAACAGTTCGATACCCAACGACGTGATGGCGTGCGTCAAGACAGTCCAACAGCTAGCGCAGATTGTAGGGAAGGAACTGAGCAGCAAGACACAAAAACGCGGAAATAATGCGCGGAGTGCTTTGCATGTACGATTCTCAAGACTCAACGTATCATCTGGAACGTACCACGCCTGCCAAGGTGTGGCGAAGTTGGTCAAAAAGACCACACAATAATGCTACTTCGTCGGTGAAACGCAAAATCAAAATAAAATTTCTTTGTTGCCTTTGGCAGAGTGACGCGTACACGAATTCTTTGAATGTTATACGTTCTCCCCTCTGCCCTAATACTTCGCGTGATGAAATGAATACCATCTAAAAAACAAAAGTTCTTATTAGTTGTTTTTCAAAGCACTTTTTTTGCGCATTCTGCACATGCTTTTCTTTAAGAAATTACTACCTTCTTCCCTTTGAACTTATATTGAAAGAGCTGTAGCTTCGTGTTTCTGGGCGGTTCAACTTGAGGGAAGGTGATCTGCAAGTGCAGAACCCGAAAACTGGTCCCTCTACGATTATTAAAAGCCGTGGCATTAAAGGCCGCGGCGATGCCTCTGTGAGTAGTGAGGCGACAGCACCTCTCAATTCCGATGTAAGCATTTATGAGAATAGTGAAGCATTCACTAGCAGTGGATCAGTACACTTTGTTGCCCTTTAGCAACAACTCAAGGCATGTGGACTGTCTATAAAGCAGGCTAGAGATTACCTGTACCTGGATACAGGTGTTAATTTAAAGGTTGGACGAGAAGTAGTCAGCTGGGCCGGTCTATTTGCTTCACCAAATCATAAATGTGATTAGAAAGCAGGAGCTTCGCCGTTTCTTCATCGCTTGGATTTGATAAGAAAAGAAACTTCTCCAGGGTAACCCTTTAGCCACCGATGTCTACGTCTATTTCCTTTCACATCATCTTCCTTACTGAAATTCATCTACTATAGTGCTGACACACTTGTTTTAGACTTGCTGTTCCGCTCGTAAACCTGCTGAACACAAAGGTCTCCCCATTACGCTCCTTTAATAAACGTTAAGGATAGATTGAATTTTCAGCCGCCGCAGTGTCTTAGTTGTTATGGTGCTCGGCTGCTGCCCCGAAGGACACGGGTTCGATACCGACCGCGGAGTTGTATTTCGATGGAGGCGAAAAGCCAGAGGCCCGCATGCTGTGCGATGTCAGTGCACGTTAAATAACCCCAGATGTTTGAAATTTCCGGAGCCCTTCACCACGGCGTCTCTCATAGCCTGAGTTGCTTTGGGACGTTAAACCCCTTAAACCTAACCAAATGAATTTTCACGCTCACCAACTAAAGAGCGAATAACCACAGATTGCTTTTTCTCATCGACACTAGTCAGGAGGTATCCGCCGGTGCCGTCATCAGCCTTGTAATGTTGAATGACCGCAGGACACTTTCCAGTGTGGTGGTAGGAAATACTCTATCCAGAGTATAGAACCTCGGGTACTGCACCATTAGGGTTTTTTAATCCGCATTTTGGTTATTTTTATGCTCACCATCGTATTTTGTTTATGCGGTCGCATGTGAATTGTGCCTTCGTCACTTTTTTTTCTACCTGTAGGTGCAGGAAAATGGCTCACACTCACATTGATGCGAGCCCGTATCTGCACGCGTATACTCCTGAAAACAACCCCGCTCCCAAAAAGAAAGAAGATTTTAGCGGGACAGATGCTTAAGCACTGCATACGCCTGAACAAAACGAGGAACAAAAGAAGAAAAAAACTCGTACTCTTTAAATAATCAGCGCACACATTGCAGGCTTTCTTGGCTTTGAAGCTTCCTCTTACGACTGCCCCTGACATGTACAGGCGCGGACAAAAGTAAACGGACCGCGCAACTGCCTTCGAATATTTTTCATGCGTCACCTAATTAAAATTTCTAGCAGTGGTACGCGCATGCTGATAGAGGAGGTTGGTGGGCTTTCTTGTAGACAAACAACGCTGCTTCATTACCAATGGAGAAAGCGTAATTGCACTTCGAACGCAATAGCGTGCTCCGTTTACTTATGGCTGCGCCTGTACAGGGCAAGAGAAATAATGCCCCGGCGAATGTTCCTCGCGCATTGCAGCGCAGGCGTGGCTTCCAGGCAGGCATACAAGAAGAGTCGTGCTGAGCGAGCGATACTAGCTCGCATCGTCGCCTCCTCTGTCGGTATTAAACACAGCTCGTTAAGATGCGGGAGTGGGTGGCCGTTAAGGAAAGAAGATGCTCTGCGAGCGAGACGCATAAAATCGAAAAAACAATAGGGAAGAATGATGATGAAGATTTAAAAAAAAAGAGCCAATAAAATAAGCAAACTGCTAGCACTAGCGTTGCACTCTGCTCGTTCTTATAAAGGTTCCTAAGCAAGCAAAGTCGCGTGATGTATATGGTCGTCCCGCGAGAAATCTCCGCCGTCACGCGTTAGCGTACGGTCCTAAGCAAGCTGCGAGCCATGCTTGAGAGCTTTTCTCTGCTGCCGGCTCTCAAACAGTGCGACGACCGGAGGACGATCGGTCACGAGGCATCGCATCGCTCATATTTTTGGAAGCGCTCGCCCTGGCCTCATTCAACTCTCTGCTAAAACATTCTAGCGCCCGCGGCGACGCTATAAAGCGCAGGCGCTGAGTTCGGCGTTACCAGCCCGCGATAGAGGAAAATAAAGATGGAAAGCGCGTGCTCGGAGCACACACATGTCACGGGCTGTTCGGAACTAGAAGCCTGCCACGCTGGTCATCTTCTCTGGTGCTCCGCTGCGACCCCGCAAATCTTCAACAACATTAAACGAACACGAAGAGAAAAAACTAGACCCTTAAACGTGGGGAAAAAACGCCAGAAATGCACAAGGAAGAAAGAAGGGAGAACATTGAGATTTCGTCAATAAACGCTCAGGGGCTGAGCGGTTCAGGCCGACTCGCCTGAGGCGCGCCTACGCTCCTGTGACCTCGTTTACTAATTTTCGTTTATATTTTTGTTCGCTTCTAAGAGGGCACTGAAATGAACGAAATCATCTTAAATAATGATCCCTTTGGATTGGAAACACGCCACCTATTGCGTTTCGCTTTTGGCCGTATTATTCCGTGCTATATCGAGGTAAGTTGAACGACGAGTATCATGTGGGGCCACCATCAACTGTGGCTGGGCTAACTCGTTTTCGCCACCGTCCCCTGGTACCCCGAACGGTTCAATACGCCGGACCACTCAGGGCACTGCGGTCCATCAGCGCAGTGGTTGGATACAAACACATCATTTCGACACGGTGTGCACAGAAAAGAGAAATTGCTCTGAAAGGACCATCTATCCTGCGCTGTACACTGTTCTCGTCTTTCCAACCCCTGCGGAAAAACATACTGTCACGAATATTATTGGTTGAGAGATACCTTCTGCGTTACACTTAGACCACAAAAGGAAAATAAAAATCTGGTGATTCGACCGAGGTGAACGAATTCACGGTAGTACTAAAATGTGGCTGGATGTAAACAGAAACGCGGTGCTACTATAGGAGAAATATATAGAAAGGGAGGACGAAGCATTTGCAATGCCCCCAAATCAATTCCCGGAGCAAATAAATGAAACAAAGATATCGCAGCCGTTTCATTTAGACATATTGAAACCGGCCGGAGGTCTCCCTCCCACCCATCTCCGCTCTTCGCTACCATCTCTTTCACGCGCGGGCGGCACTGTCTTTCTTCTAGTCATTAACCTCCATCTTCCCAGCTTGCGGCAACTGTAGGTATATATGAGTAAACTGTAAAAAAAAAAAAGAGAAAAACTAGCGTCCTCGAAGTCAACACGCCTTTTTACCGAAATGGCTTCCAGTAATGAAATACGGCTCAGCACCAGAGAGGCAAATTTAATCTGTGCCCTGATAAGGAATTTACGGAGGGCAGGTAATTAAAATCAGCTTATAAATGAGATTTAACGTTCGACTGCAGCAATACTTTTTCACAAACCATGAAGCATGAAACGCATGAAGGTCACAAAGGAGAACACGTGTAGGTTATTTACGAGCGCCGCAGGGCTGAAAGCAAGAACTTATCGTGCCTGCACATTGCCATGGATCGTGTGCAGCTACTGATGTCCTGAAAAGCTGTATGTTGCATGTCAGGTAGCATCACAAGAGAGCGCGCCGTTCAAGCGATCTAGGCAAGTGCATGGACGATTGTAGAACACAACGTAATGCCTCGTGTCGTGACGTGCACGGGTGACAACAGATAACCTAGCCAAACATCGAACATATTCTTCCTGCCTTGCCCTCCTCCCCAAAACTGAACATTATAAAAAGAAAACAGATACGCGCCCTTCGAGGAGACTGAAGAACGCTGTGCAGAAGAGCTGCATTCATAAAAAACGGAGCATTTAGGAACCCGAGGCAACCTGCAGATTAGGTGCAGGTAAAACAAATAGCACATCTGGGATGAGATTAACGAAAGTGACGTGCTTGTAAGCGCGCACGTTTTAGGAAAATTGGCGAACGGCAACGGGTCCACGCTCTCCAGCCAGGCCAGTAAACGGAAACCACAAGTTCTTCCTTAGCTTGGGATTCGCCTACATAACCCCAATCCTAAGACTGGCGCACGTGGCACCCTTGCAGAGAATGCAAACGAGACCATGGCGAGGTCGTGGCTGGAAGAGAAGAAAAGAGAAGTAGGATAATAATTGAAGAGAATACATGCTGATGCATGGAACTTGGCGTTCACAATACCACACAGTTCCTCTTTCCTCTAATACCCTCTCCTCTCCCTAACACAGAGCACACACATAAACAAACTCGGGCGCCCGCTCTCCGTACTTCGGCTTTGACGCCCTCGTCCGCCATATTTAATAAGCAGAAAGCAAGGCTCCGTAACGCGTGCGGATCAGGCAACCGCGCTCCACGCCTGTTCGCCTCCTTTTCACGTTGTCTCGCGGAGCTGGCGTGTGAATGAGTAGAAACAGCTCACTCGCTGTAGGCCGGGCAGGGAAGCGACATGCACCATCCTCCAGCGGCCCAAAGAGAGCAAGCAGGCGGAACAAACGCAAGAAAGACGAAGGAGGGCGCGTTCTTTGGCTGACTGCATGCCGCTAGAGCAAACGAAGCGGAAAAGAGGCTAACATAGAAACCTGAGCAGCGTAAGAGGAAGCCATACATGACGGCTTCACGCTTCAATCTCAAAGGCATGACACAATGACGACGACGATATGCGTGCGCAATTGGCCGCTGATATTCTTAGCGCGCACTCTGCTTCGCATGAAGTACGCGTATGGCTCGCTCTAATTGCGCGGCCGATCCCTGATAGACTCAGTCCTAGGCACTGGCGACAACGTGCGCTAATTAGAGCATGCCTGAAAAGCATTAAGGCGCCTAGCACAGGCGGACAGGCTGACGTCCTGAAGCCCTGTGGTGAAACTACACCGCCAAAAAAAAGCTGTACTAAGCGCTGTATGGGCGGTGATAAAATGGCTAAGAAAAGGATAGAGCGAAGATTGTTAAAGGCGGAGAAGAAAAGCATGGAGAGGAAAGAAATACAACAGGCGATGAAGTGCGCTCATTTGTCTGTGTGTGCGTGTATGCGAAGAACATTGGTTAAATTTACGTGGTTAAAATAAAAAGCAGGATGTTAAGGGTCCTGCGTACACTAACGACGATTGCTAACAGGCACTGAGTTCGTTCGGGTAACCCTTTTTTGCCGGTTCAGATGTTGAGACGGAAAGAGATGGGGATGATCGAAGGGATGAAGATGCAGGGGAGGGGGTTAATTCGTTGTCATTGGAGCAGAAGCGTAAGAGTTCCGGACATGATTAACGGATCCCTCTTGCTGCAACCGCCGGCACCGCTGTTCAGCTGAGTGCGCTAGGAACAGCAAAACGACGTTACGAATAAAGAGGAAAAAGAAGAGAAGAGAAAACGAACGAAAAAAAAATAAAAGACAGCACCTCTTCGATTACGGACTTCTCACGTAGCCCCCCAGCATTTTAAGTGTGTTTCGAAACGCATTTCAAGTGCGGTCTCGACAGCGCTCGCTGATTTGTTAACGCTCTCTGGTCTGCGGCGTAAACGTTTTCCTCTTGTTTCGACAGTCTCGCGAAAGCGTTACCTGCTCTTGTTTTCACCGACTATGTACAGTGGAGAATGCGCCCCCTAGAGCCGCAAGTAAAAGCTATTTTTACGCGAGCGCAGATTAAAAGCAGCTGCAATTTTATACAAGTCGCTGCCTTAACAACTTCAGCGTGAGTGTGACACAGAAGAACAATTAGTCAGCCTTCAAGCTTGGTCATGCTGAGCGCTCCGTTTCACAACAGCGAGGCTTCTTATCGACTGACGTAAAAGCGAAGCAGGACAAGAGCCCTTCGTAACGCGGATCTGCTAAAGGGATTTTTTTTTTGTTTTCAAAGTGCCACCGGACGCATTATTAATCTCACGCTTACAAAGATGCCTTCTTACGGGATAAGTTACAAATAGAAGGCTGTAAGAAAGAACGTGCAACTCTCAAGTGTTCGCTAACGAAGCGACACTGAGCGCTTCCCAATCTCTGTCGTTTCGATCGCTTGATCCGTCTGGCTTTTTGCTTTGCTGCTACTCGTGAAGGTAAAAGAATGAAGATTAAGTTTTTTTGGCTGATTAAGCATATCAGGGCTTCGTGTTAATGCACGCTCATTTCCAAGCTTTTAGTCTGCGCAGATGTACAATTGCTGTCCTTC
This sequence comes from Amblyomma mixtum, assembly GCF_055824585.1. Lineage (NCBI taxonomy): Eukaryota > Metazoa > Arthropoda > Arachnida > Ixodida > Ixodidae > Amblyomma > Amblyomma mixtum. The sequence goes on along the minus strand of NC_143017.1, from coordinate 84,894,483 downwards.
CTCTCATGCATCGCTTAGCAAACATAGTTGGGTGTGATGTTGGAACGAACATGAGTTTCGTAATGAAGAGATTAATGTGTCTGTTTCAGACGAATCTCGCATTTCAATGATTTCAGCACGTCGTCGGCATATTCGGGGCTTTGCGCTTCTTAAAATGAATGCGAGGCTGGATGCATGTGAACCGAACGTGGCGGAGAGACTGCAGCGCTTTAAGGTGCACTAAAGAGGAATCTGAACTTGTCTTTTTACCGCGCCAACTCAATCTACACGTTCTGAGCATACTTAGAGACTTCGAATTATTGCCTTCCATAATTGCCTTCCATTTCCATAATTTAAAACGCATTAAACATCCCGGCTCCCGCCATTTTTGGAACTCGCCGCTGACGGTAGGAGGAGTCTACTAACGCGTGGAGTGCCTTTGAGGCAGTCGCGTGGAGGCTTCGCTGTCGCATTTATTTTGTTTTTTTGCTGTCTCCACGAATAAAAAGATCTCGTCAGGGACTACATAGCTGCAAATTAGGCCAAAGAAAATAAATATACGAGTGGACCCTTTTCTTTCGCCGATCTCTACGTATCACTCCACTGATGGCAGAGAGACAAGCCGCCACGGGATTGGCTGAAAGGTTGCTTGACTTCTCGTACCGTCAGCGGTGAGTTCAAAAAAAGATGTTTAATCCGACTTAAATTAAGGAAATGGGCCACACAGGAGAATAATTCGAAGTTTCGAAGAATGCTCGGAACGTCTAGGTCGAATTGGCGCAGTAAAAAGACAAGTTCAGATTCCTCTTTAGTGCACCTTTAAACAATGAAGGCAAGGCAATCCCAGGTATTTTGAGAGAAGGATCTAGCTTTATCTAATGTTCTTACCCGCCGAAAGTTATTACGGGCCTCGCAGCGTTACCATTTTTGGAGCTATGTGCTGTTCATAGCGGCAAGTTGTACCGGCGCCTACCACCGTTCTAATCGCTCGAAAGCGTAGATTAGGTGTCTTTGTTTAGGAGTACAAGGGGTGTGGAATACACGGCGCAACACTTGTAATCCCATGTCCCTCACTTGTGGAGCTTATACACACTGTCGACATATGTGGTATGATAGAACCACAATGGGATAAAATTTCCTCGTGAAGAAAGTATGCAACAGTTTTTACTGCAAAACAACGGGACTCAAGATACGCGAGACAGATTGAAGAAAAATACTTGAAAAATTTAAACGATGCCATGGGAGAGGGGTGCCGCCATACATTTGAAATGTATGTAAAGAACTAATAAAAGCGAAACAATAAATCCGCACATAATGTCATAATTTGAAAATAAATGGGCAATCGTAATAAAAATAACCATACAAAAAGAAAACACCCAGCCAAATAAAGAGTGCAAGAAAATTGTAAAGTGGACTGTGAATCTCTCTAATGCGAAATTTTAACGCAGCTCGGTCGATGTGTCTCACTCTGTAGGCTCCTTGTTTTGATTAGCTGGACTGTCGGCACAAATGGCGGCTGTATTAGTTCGATAGCAGTAATAGTTGAAGAAGACAAAGATGTGCAATGCAGAGTCTGCAAGAAGCTGCATACCAGTTCGATAGCATTATTTATTAGTCGATAAAGACGGCTATATGAGATGCCGAGAGCGAAAATTTGTTGCAGTTTAACACGAGGTGTGATCGGCTGCGGCGTTAGTTGAGTGCTCTCAGTCTCTTTAGGCTCATTGGTTTGCTTTGCTGGGTCGTCGGCACGTCTGGCGAGTCTTCGACAGTAGTATTAGTTGATGAAGGTAAGATGTGTAATTCACAGCACGCAATAATGTGTATATTAGTCTCATAGCAGTATTAGTTTAAGATGACGACGGTGTACAATACCCAAACTTTTCTCAATGCCGCTCTTGGACGGCGTGAAATACCGTCGGCCGAGGTAATATTTGGCTGCCCCCCCGGTCTTAAGAGGAAGAAGAAGAAGCTCGAGTATGTATTGCAGTTTCACGCCAGGAGTGATCGGTTGTGGAATTGTTCCATCATTTGTAAAGATGCAATGCTCTTCTGTGACATCATGCACTGCGAATTGAAAAAGAAGACTTAATTTGACGCTGAAAAAAAAACAGTTTGACGCTGTATTCTGTACGATATCTCACTGCACTGTTGTTTATTAATGACACCTTAGATATGGTATTTTAGTTGGGTTGCACAGCCTGCGGAGAACACGCATAATCGACCAACATTGAGGATCTGTTGTTTCTGCGAAAGGAAGTTTCAGTAGAACGATTGTACACCTAAAAACATTGTGTGTCCACATCGAGTTTGAAGCGAAGTGGCACTGAAACTTAGTGCTCTGCTGTTCATAGCCTTTTGGTTCTTTGTTGCTTAGATTTGTCTTATTATGATGTATCAGCTATGCGCTCTGCATTTACTCCTTTCTTGTCCTTTTTTGCTTAGTTGCGTTGATTTGCTAATAATGTTTTCTTAATGCGTGTAGATAGCTAGTGCGGATAAAACATCGTATAATTGTAATAAATGAGATTTAAAAAAAGTGGCGATAGCCTAGTGCCCTCGTGCTTAACCCACTGCTGCACCCAGTGCTCTCGGTTTAACCCACCAACAGGAGCATAAGAGCCGCGCTCTAAAAGCACGTTAAATTTTCCCTCTTTGCTGAAAATCCTGTTTTAGTGATGTGGCATTAGCTGAATGCTAACAGAAAACTAAAGATAAAATGCAGCAGAACAAGAATTCAGCACTGCGACTGCCAAAGTTTTTCTTTGTTCACAAAACCCGAGGTGCACAACGTGCGAAGTCTAGTCACGAAGTTGCCAAAAATAATAACAACACTGTCGGTAATTTTGTTGTAGCTGGCGCCAACGTGGCGTATGCCGGAAGGTTCGCCAGACAAATGGCACAGCAGGGCAGGGTGTGTCAAGGCCGGAACATTTCCTGAGTCCAAGCAACTCTCGTTTAGTGACTGTGAACGTGGAACGAATCATATCGTTTCCTTTCTCGTTACCCTGCGCGAAACAAAACGCCCACTCATTTCTCATTCCCTACGGCTCGTAGGTCGTAACAGGTTAGGTCGTGTTAGGTTCGATATCGAAACAGCTGGTTCCGTCAGCAGTGCAGGTCGCACCGAGCGTGTTGTTATCGTAAGTAGCGATTTAATCCCATTTGAGGATGCGTGTCGCGAGTACCTTGTATAAGCTGGAACTCGTCTTTTCTTTTGCTCCTTCGCTCTTTCATAAGGCAACCTCCGAAACAGAAATCACGATGAGATTGCTTGTCTGTGCGCCTCAGTACTGCTGCCGCTGGCCTTTTCGGTCGCGAGGAAACGAAGCTTCAGTTTATAGAATGTGAGACGTGCTCCTGATTTGTCCTTTCTCACAATGCACAGTTCGTATTCCAAAAACTCAGCCATCTCAGAAAAAAACGAGTACTCTTGAAACAAGACTTCTGATTACACGCTGTGTCTCAAAAGTACTATTCGCTGCATTCGCAGTCGCTTCCTCCGGTCAACAGGCGGTGCACTGTGGCGTTCCTATCGGTGCGGAAACCTCTTGCGTACAGTGCATGGTTAACAGCTATACAGAAATATTTTCACTTATGAAGAGCTCGGACGGCTGTTTATACCGAAAGTGCTTACTGAGAGCTTCTTGCGTGGTCATAGAATCAGGTTTAGCGTAACGAAACCCCGACAGCTTGAATATTTAAGCACGAAAATTAAGGTGCTTGGCACCTTTTTAAATTACCAACGAAGACCCGTCAATTTTAGTTTTGGAGAATCAATACACTTACCTCATTTCAGCCATGTTAAAATAAGAACGCAATAGATGCAGTGCTAAGGCACACTGCGACTGGTTATTGAAGATAAGGAACCCGTTGACCCCTACCTATGCATCTCAGTCACAGATTGCGCTGAACCCATAAGTTCGTTCTTGAAGTAATACCCTCATTCTCCAGCGATGATGCACCAGTCTGGTACTAAGGAACTTCGATTACGTTGTCGCAAATGAAAGTTGGTACGACCTGTCTCCGCTTTTCTAAATAGGGTAACAAGGCGCACACTGCTCACGTCCTCTTGGCATAAAACGGACAAAGCAGGGATCCTGGCAGCTTGAGTGAGAGACAGCAGGTGGCAATTAGGGCGCCTTTGCCGTCGCTGGAAATCGCAAAGTGGACTCGGCGGCTGGTTTAGACGGAGTGACGGGGAAAGATAGAAATGTCGCATCGAGGATCCGCAGAGCTTCGAGCAGTTGGAGTCTCCGGAGAGAAATCTCGCTCCCAAGCGGCCGTGTGATCCTTGACAGATCAGACCCGAGGTAAAAACTGAAGGAATTGAGGATCATCTATTGGCTGAGAAGAAGGGTTGGGCTCAGCCGGCGCTAAGCCTCGCTTTGAGAGTGATTAGCAGCAATCAGTTATTCGTGAAAGACCACTGCTTCCGTGTGCTGATCGGCAGCAAATTACTTTTAGCGGAAGTACCATCGACAGAAGTCATCAACGTTATGTAACCGAACGACTGAGCTAAGCGTTTATTCATGGGATACAGTCAAGGGTTATGTGATAAAGAGTAATAATGAATTTAAATGAAATTATCAGGTTAAATTTAAAAGACGGGTAATTCTTCCGTAATTAGACGGGTAATTAGAGTTGCGCTTCCTACTGAAGACAACGTTTCATCGGAGAGGAACGCTCCAAATAATGTGTTTTAGAAAATTCTAGTTGGCATTCACGGAGAACACGAAAGCCTTAGATAGGATACGAAGTGGAAACCCCTTTTACGCAAGAGAACCTAGACCGGCGCAAAAAGATCAGCTTTGCTGCCGACTTCATCAGAGCACTACAACGCCCCCTTTTTCTTTCAACATGATATTTGCCACAGGGATCTAATCTTCTGTGTACACGAACGGTTTACAAATCATAAGAAAAACAGTAGCAAATCAACACCATGCATAATCCGACATACCTAAGCAATCCACCAACAGAAAAAAGGCAAAGAAGAGCACAGCACTAAGAGTGAGGAACACTCCAAGTCTAACTTGGCATGTGCATGCACTTCAATTATTTGAATAATCCTTCGCCGTAAGTGACCTTTGCAGAAACAACATATTCACAATGTCAGTCCATCGTGGGTGTTTTGAGGCCTTGTAGACAAATTAAAAAGAACATGTCTTAAGGGTTCTTCAGAAAATGGCAGTACAGCGAGGTATCTTAGAATGCGGTGTTAAATGAGGTCTCTTTTTCAATGTGCATTACATGATGTACGAGAAGAACATCGCATATTTGCAATGGTTGAGACAATGCTTCATCGTTTTAGGAGAATCAGAAAGGCGTCAATTTACCTCAGACGCAAAAATGCCCGTTTTGTCCAAGCGTGTTTAAACGGACAGTGTCCTGCTATAAAGCCTATAGAAGATTTTTTTTCTACACTGTGAGAGGAAAATTTTACGAATTCTTTCTAGCACTTCGTATCACGGTAAACCAAAGTAGACAGAGCGGTACATGGGCGCACGGAAGAGCCCAGAAACTAAATCCTTGCACAGCTGTTTCCGCGAAACTGAAACAGCAACTCAGGAGAGGAACAAACAGCCAAATACACGCCATGCATTAAGCGCCACAAAAAAAAAAAAGAAAACGGACAAAAAAACGTCATTACAATACGTAGTAGGATAGGGTTAAGTAAAACGTGAGTTAATTGACTTCCAAGAATACCTGCTCTATTGGGTGTGTATTTTCTCGGGAAATCATGAAACATGTAACTATCTGCCGAACATAAAGGTGGACTAAGAGGTTTCGAACATAGAGATGTCGCTTTGCCGAACTTCAGGTATTGTTGCAAAAATGATGACAATTTTTTTTTGAATGAACAGAGAAGTGTCAAGAAACTTCTCTACGCAAATTTCACAATTTCAGAATGAATATTTGAATAAAAAAATTATAGAGGACTCTTAAGCTCCGTCTTAACGGTATGACGCGATCGAGAATTGGGTTAATTCCAATATATACACAAGGCCATTTTCTACTCTACATTCATAAACCCCTGGGAGTGGAAGCCCTCATATCTCTCCTGGCGCAGTGAAGCAGCAATTAATCATCTGTGCCGCTGCCTTACGTCAGAAGGCGTTCCTGGCGGTTGGCCTTGTGCGGCCCAGGTTGCTGTTCCCGATTCACCAATCACTCAATTAACTGCCACTTGCCACAATGGGCAGTTAGAGCTCTATCCGGAGGGCAGGTTGTGATGAAACCTCAAGGTAACGTGACCTAGTTGGTTCAACTGCCTCCTGAGTTGCTCTCTGGCCACCACCTGCCAGAGTCATGCTCGTGATTTTTCGCTCACAACGCCGACGCCGAAAACGCGTACGCCGACACCGAATTTTCTGCTGAATGGGGCCTTTCACCCTATCGTATAAAACTGTAAGGGGCACTTCAGATTTGCCTCAAGGCAATGACGCGATGGCGTTAATTACATTCATAGATCGCTGGAGATTACATTCATAGATAGACATAGATCGCTGGGAGTCATCATACAACTCCAAGAGACGTGGTTCAAGGGCTTAGGATTCGCAACTAGCCTGCGATGGCAGGTGCAGATACCGGTGGGCGAGTGAGAACCAGGTTGCTCTTCCCGAGCAACCATTCGCGACCAATAATTCATTGAACTGCCACCTGGCGCGGCAGGAAGTTGTGTCACAACCATTTTGGCGGGTTGTGAGGACGTCAGAAGGTCGCATGACCTAGGTGGCACACCTGCCACCAAAGAGTAGGAAAACCACGCGGGCCACCCTAGCCCGGCCCATTTTTCGCTCACAACACATGACGATGATGCTGCCGAGAGTGGATTTCCTACGGAACTGGAGCCTTAACGCGCTCGCGTTAAAACTACCGAAGGCAGAAGACATTACAATTTTTTCGGATGTCGCACTTCAGCTACTAAGTTCATTGCAGCAGTCAACGGTGTACATACTGCCTTCCTCGTCAGCCGCTTCGGTTCAAATGCGAGCATCAGCTCCTCAGGCATGGTTTACTATCACCACCATGGTTTTAATTCCCATCATCTAAAGTAGACATCTACAGATTTGTCTTCAACAATACGGCGTCGTCGCGTGAAACTTCTCAAATGTTTCGCAATGAGCCCCGTTTTTGAGTTGCCACTTTTACGGACAAAATGCAGCAGAAGTGAAGACCCTGTAAAACGAAGCTAGATTAAAAATGAAAATGAAAGCAAACTATGCTTTTTTCATAAAGGTGTGCCTGTCCTCCCAGTATAAAACAACAGAACATCAAGCTTAGAAACGTTCGTGTTCCGCCCACCCGTTATGTCACCAATACGGGCAAACTGTTGTTTGGGAAGCTCTTGCCCGTGTCTAAAGCAGCATGTGAGGCGTCTACTAAATTCCCGTTTTGTTTAGTTGGTTTGGTTGGCACGATTTATGCTGTTTATTGTTCCAAAGCGACTCAGCCTGTGAGAGGCGCCGTAGTTGAGGGCTGCGGTAGTTTCGAGACACTAGGGTTCTTTACTGTGCACTGGCATCTCCCAGTACGTATATCATTTCGGCTTATTCGAAATGCGACTGCCACGGACAGTACTGAACCTGCGTCTTTCGGGTCAGGAGCCGTCCACCAAAACCACTATGCCACCGTGGCGGCATAAATTATAGTGGTCTACATGTAGCGTCCCCATGCTAAGTTTGCTCAAAGGCCTTGACCGCTTGAAACTAGTATGTTGAGAAGGCGGAAAGATGCAGTCACGAAGGGCGATATTACAGGTAAGTTATAAAGAACAGTTAATCGGAATATATACTTTTTTAAAAATTGCCGTTAAACAATATGGCGCCGTTGTTCAATGGTCTTCAGGCTGCCTTTGTTGAAGTTGGTCTTCGTGGTCACAAGCACGTGGGTAGAGAGGTGCACTGAGCGATGCCAGAAGTGAACCTTAGAATATTTCCTTTGAAAACCGAGCTAAATTCTATCAAGTAAGCTGTTAAATCGACAACAGATTTGCACTGAAGGTATCAGCGCTAAAGACAACGTAAAAGGTCAACATGAAACACTGTTAACTTTGTTTTAAAGCATTCTAGAATAAGGCGTACCTTCAAGGTGCACTGCAGCTACGACACCAGAGCCTCCAGCTGGGCATATAAAAATGTATATTGTCCGAAAGGTCTATTTTTAGTTGTGATGTAACATATCCGCCTAGCTCGCTGTTTCCCATTACGCAACATAAACAGGCTATTTCACTTTGCTTCGGCTTTAGTGGGCACGCCTTGAATTCCTGACGGATCGCAAAACAGCATCGTTTGACTACGCGCATTCCTTGGGAAAGCCGCAGGCATCGAAGTCGTACACGTATACCATTGAGCTCTCAGCTTTGTGCGGAGACGGGTTATTCACCGGGGTCTTTCATGGCGCGAAGAGGAGATACCAGAGCTGAAGGAACTCTTGGACCCATACTATGAGGAGAAAAAATGGTGCTACGCTGAAAAGTGGGGAAATAAACGCCGAAAGGAGAGGCGGAGTGTTCAGAGATGTATTTGATGCAAGGAAAAATATCTATTCTAGATTTTTACTCTGGTTGGTCTGTTTAGGTTAATACCGCCTTCGGCTATTTCATTCTTAGCATTCTCTCGAGGCTGGCATCTCTGAAGGGAAGAGTTTCTTTGGTTGCTCTTTCTTCCTAAATTTCTACCCTTCTGCTTTCCTTTATTTCTTCTTGTTTCTTCTTTTCTTTCACTTTCTCTCATTCTTTCTTTCCCTCTTTCTTTCTTTCCTTCTTTCTGTCTCTCTTTATTTCTTCCTTACATTCTTTCTTTTTCTTTCTTTCCTTCGTTCTTCATTTGTTCCTGTCTCTTTTTCTTCGTTCTCTCCTTCCTTCGTTCCTTCCTTCCTTCCTTCCCGCCTTCCTTCTTTCCTTCCCTCTTTTTCCTTCATTCCTTAATTTACCCCTCTTTCTTTCTTCCTTCCTTCCTTTCTTTGTTCCTTCCATCCTTCCTTCCTTCCTTGTTTCGTTCCTTCCTTTTTTTTCATTCCTTGTTCTTTCTTTCTTCCCTTCTTTCTTCGTTACTTTCCTTCTTTCTTCTTTTTTTCTTTCCTTCTTTCTTCTTTTCTTTATTTCCTTCTTTCTTTCTTTCGCTCTTCCTTCCTTTCGTTCTTTCTTCGTTTCTTCTTTTCTTTTTTCTTTCCTTCTTTCTGCAGATGTTTTTTTATTTCCCAGCGTCCAATCTTAATGAACGCCTGTGCTAACCCAGGGCCAGCGATCCCGTACAGTCATTCTATTGCGCTCGGTGAAATTGAAGAAGCCAACTCTGCCTCCGGGGGTCATCTGTAACACCTGTGAACGTAACCGGGACCTTCGCGCGGCTTGCATACCGCTCTATGAAAAGGGATCTTGGGTGCAGACCGGCGCTGTAGTGCCGGAGCCTACATTTCGCTGGCTGGCCTCTCTGGAAACAAGCGCTGCGCGCCCGCCGTCGCTCAAAGCAGGCCCAGACTCTCTCGGGCATGTCGCGCCGTGCAGCGTGACTCATGCCGTCTCGCCGGCGCCGACGCGGACCCTTCCTCCTCCCCCTCCTCATCGTCGGCTCGGACACCCGCGGCGCTTCTCCGGCCACCCGTTCCTGTCTCAAGCCTTCAACGGCCGGTGCCTCTCGACCATTAGTCTAATTTGAACGGTGGCCAGTGCTGTGACCTGATTGGAGGATTTGAACTGCTGGCTGCCGCAACCGTCAGCGGTGGCTTTAAAAACAGAGCCGCGCTGAACCCGAGCAGCAGACGGGCAGCAGAAGAGCCATCACGCCGGAGCTACGCTCGCCGCCGGGGACGCCCTTCTTCTGTGTGCCTGCCCGTGGTGCTCTTGACCCTTGTATCATGTAAAAGCCCTTGTACATACTGTACATAAACGTGCTTTTACTCACCGTCGCCTCGACCGTTTCCTGGCTCGGACTCCCAGTCCCAGCAGTGGTGGCAACGGTGGGATGGTCAGTCCCAACAGTGGTTGCAGCGGTGGGATGCCAAAGTCCCAACAGTGGATGGCAGCTGCGGGATCGACCGGCGTCAGCTACCTCGGCGCGGTGAGTGCCTGATGTTTTGCCCTCAATTCGCCAGACTGTTCTAGCACAGGTGATTGTAGTTTAGAGTAGGGCTGTGTGTTGCACTGGAGAAAGCTTTGCTGTTTCGAGCCAAGTCGGAGCGCTTTGAAACGAAAGCTGTCCTGAGGGGGTAAACGAGGTGTTTTGGAAAGAATTACTTGCGCGTGTCATGCTAGTAGCGCTATAGTAGTGAACGGCAAGGGAATTCTAAGAAAAGGGCAAACTACAAGAGGCTATTGTGCGCGATGGAGAACTTCAGAGTGAAGGAACTCATCGAAATTTGTGAAGAGTTGGGCATTGATTTGGGCCCCGCAAAACAAAAGCATGCAATTCTTGAGATCATGCGGAAAGAGGATGTAACGGCTGAGGAAGCCAATGAGGCCTGGGAAGAGATCACAGAACGCCGTGAGCGCGAAGAGGCCGAAAAACAGAAGCAGCTTGAGACAAAACGGCGTGCTCGCGTCAGGAAACTGAGGGGCCTCGATCTTGAAGCGCATGAGATGAGTTTCGAGAGATATGAAACATTATCCGTTCTGAATGAGACTAATAGTCGGCAGCCGAGAGACAGGCCACGGCCCTTCGTGATCGCCGAGGATATGGCGAAATATTTGGCGGAGTTTGAGAGCGTCTGCGAGAGAAAGCGCGATGAGCGGAAATTTTGGGCGCAGAAGTTGTTAGCCCTGCTTTCCAGCGAAGCGTATGACGTTGTCAAGCGCCTGTTGGACGGCGGCTTGGCGGACTACGATGAGCTGAAAAGCTTCTTACTGACGAGATATAACGTGTCACCGCTGGACCTTCGCCAAAGGTACCTGCGAGAGAATAGCACCCCATCGTTTAACGACTTTCCCTACCAGTTTAAAGCTGACATTTTAGAATGGCTCGAAAATACGGAAGGTTCGGAAGATCGTGACACAGAGCTATAGAGTGCGTCGCTGTAGAGCAGCCCTGCCAGTGCGGCACAGAGGAAGGTTGTTCGTACGTGGCAGACGTAACTGCTGCTATAACAGTGGAAGTTTCGCCGCATTCGTCACCTGAGGAAACCTCAATACCTTCGGATAAGGTAGCCATAGCATCGGACGGCGAAATCACAAAGGTCTCGCCCATTGAGATTGGAGCGGAATTGTCGAAAATTGGATCTCCTAGCGCGCCAAAAGCAGGAGCAGTCGCAGAGCATGGCAGAGAAGTGGTCCGGCTGGACATTCATGAAAAAGCCAGTGCTAATGTAAACGAAGTCAAAGAGGATAATTCGCAGGAATGTGCATCGCATTCAGCAGAAATGCCGAAACCTGAGACTTCCGATCAACGGAAGCAGGCGCATATAGAGCTTGCGGACGCTGAGTTGTGCGCTAGTGTTTGCAGCGAGCGATGCGAAACGAGTCCCGTGCTTTCGCACTGCTCTGAGCTTAGCGACATTCCAGAAAGCAGCTGCAGTAGCGGGAACATCGGGACTGAGTGCAGAGCCGACCCTCATCCGCTATCAGCTGAAACGCGCCAGGAGCACGACGCGAGCTGCGTGTCAACACTAATGTCAGGAGAAAACACTGGTTCGTCTGCGCCTGAAGAAGCTAAGGTGCTGGACGACAGTGGAGCACAGATCCTTCCAGACAATATGGGGGCTGCAGATGCCGTTCCATCCGAGATAGATGAGGACAAATGTGCACTCGTAAAGGCTGACGAGGAAGAGCACAGTTTGGAGGAACTGAATAAAGGCGCTAGAGACAGGCCTAATGTAGGTAGCGCAGGTGAATCGGCTAACAATCAGAGCGGTATTGTCAGAGAGCAGGAACCTAGGCTACGGAAGCAGCATGTGCTTTCGAAGAACCAGCTAGCGAAACAGTATTGCCACCGAAAAATGAAAGGCAAGCATAAGAGAGCAAGCTGCAACCGGAAGGAAAGGAACCGCCAGGTCAGGAATGTGAGCTATCGCCATAAGGTGATAGACAAACAAGAGAAACCGTGCTGCTGCCGAAAGGAGGAAAAGCGAGCACAAGAGAGAGAGCTGTCATCGAAAGACGATGAAAGGCAGGCGTAAGAAACAGTGGCGCCGCCGAAAAGAGAGAAAGGGCAATCGCACGAGAAGTAGTTGCCGCCGTAGGAAGCATAAGCTTCACCGGCCCATTGACAGCAGCAACGTCAGTAACGTTGTTAGCCTTGAAGCTAGTGTCACAATCGGAGCTAGAGAAATGGGCGAGGCATCACTATCGCGCAAAGCGAAGAGAATATGTGTGTCGAGGCACATAGATCTGAGCAGTCGGATAAACTGCAAAAAGAAATCATACAAGAATTCGCGCGGGAAAGAGTATCGAGGGAGCAAACTGAGATTCAAGAGAGCGCTGCCCGGAAGGAGAAAAATTATGAAGCGGCACAAGGGAGAATCTTGCCGCCATCACAAAGAGAGCAAGACGCACAAAGGCGTGTACTCTCATGAAGTCTCTCGCTTTCCGCTGCAGTCACGGGAGAAAGCGCGCTCCCACAGAAAGCGGCACGCGCGCGCAAGGAAAACGCGTGCACGGCTCAAAAAGTGCAAGATTGTATGAGGCCGCAGTGACAGGGACAAGAAAATTGGCAAGAAACCGTCTAAGCGCTCGGCCAAGCATAGGTATCGCGATGGAAAGCTGCGATTCGAGATGACGCCACTTAGTAGGCGTAAAATCAAAAGGCCATGTGGATGGGAACCACACATCGAGTGGAGAGGCAAAAGGGTGCGCGAGAAATTGAAGACTCGTGGGTCTCACTTGCCACCACGAACAAAGAGAAAGAAAGAAAGGTCCCATCGGAAGCGTTGCGCACTCGCTATGGGACGTCGCGACTGGCGCGACAAGCGCAAAGAAAGGGACAAGTCGCAAGTGAGTGAAAGCGAATCGCTCTCGTATACCTGCCGTAGAAACTGGAGACACGTACAGAGAGAGGAAAGCGCAGCCACAGTGAAAGAGGCAGACACTTTAGCTTCCACGTTAGCGAGTATTAACGTCCGTTGGAAGCGAGGTAAACGCGAACGCAGACGCACTAAGCTGTGCGTTCTAAGCAAGGCTGCCTTCGCCTCCTAATCACTTACATTTTGTCACTTCGCAAACAGTTATCAAGTTCGCTCGTAGATCGGGGAAAAATTTATGTCCTCATTTGTGGCCTCAGCTGAGTGTTTTCCTGGCCGAGTGATCTCAGGGGAGCAAATTTACTTTGCATTCATTTTATTCTGTGTGTTACATGTGTTTGACACTTTGTTTGAGTTAATTACTTTCAAGTTCTTCTATCCCACATGTGTCTCTTGTAGAAGAGGGAACAAAAAGGGGACAGAAATATAGCCAGCAGAGTTTTGTGACTTTGAAGTGTGGTGTTTTGACGGGTGACGGAGGGCACTTGCTCGTGTTGGGTGTTGCCTGTTGTCGGTCGGTTCTTGGCAACATGCAGAACGATCAACGACCGATGCTGTGAAGCAAGCTCTTCCGAAGGACCGAGCGAAGCTGATCCAGTCACCTGGGCGACAAAGCTGCGGAGCAGTGATCCTGTCCTGACGAGCGGGACCCGTTCTCAGAAAGGAGCCTGGAGCTACCTGCGGCTGAACACCGGACGAGAACTTGGTTGAGCCTGGCGTACGAGCGCGCCCCACATTCGAGCCACGCGGAAGTAGCTCGTCTTCGTGGCGCATTGTCTGGCGGTGGTGGTGCTGTAGTGCCGGAGCCCACCTTTCGCTGGCTGGCCTCTCTGGAAACAAGCGCTGCGCGCCCGCCGTCGCTCAAAGCAGGCCCAGACTCTCTCGGGCATGTCGCGCCGTGCAGCGTGACTCATGCCGTCTCGCCGGCGCCGACGCGGACCCTTCCTCCTCCCCCTCCTCATCGTCGGCTCGGACACCCGCGGCGCTTCTCCGGCCACCCGTTCCTGTCTCAAGCCTTCAACGGCCGGCGCCTCTCGACCATTAGTCTAATTTGAACGGTGGCCAGTGCTGTGACCTGATTGGAGGATTTGAACTGCTGGCTGCCGCAACCGTCAGCGGTGGCTTTAAAAACGGAGCCGCGCTGAACCCGAGCAGCAGACGGGCAGCAGAAGAGCCATCACGCCGGAGCTACGCTCGCCGCCGGGGACGCCCTTCTTCTGTGTGCCTGCCCGTGGTGCTCTTGACCCTTGTATCATGTAAAAGCCCTTGTACATACTGTACATTAACGTCCTTTTACTCACCGTCGCCTCGACCGTTTCCTGGCTCGGACTCCCAGTCCCAACAGCGCCAAGTTATCGCAGGGCCAGCACAAAATCGTCTTGAGAGAAATAACGAAAGAACGCAGTGAAACGAATGGTACCCGGGAGATAAACCTTCCGTCCACCCGTTATGGCACCAATACCTGCAAACTGTTGTTTGGCAAGCTCTTGCCCGTGTCTAAAGCAGGATGTGAGGCGTCTACTAAATTCCCGTTTTGTTTGGATGGTGTGGTTTATACTGTTTATGCTGTTTATGGTCCCAAAGCGACTCAGCCTGTGAGAGCTGCCGTAGTGGAGGGCTGCGGTAGTTTCGAGCAACTGGGGCCCTTTACTGTGCACTGGCATCTCACAGTACGTATATTGTTTCGGGCTATTCGAAATGCGACCGCCACGGACGGTACTGAACCTGCGTCTTTCGGGCCAGGAGCCGTCCACCAAAACCACTATGCCACCGTGGCGGCATAAATTATAGTGGTCTACATGTAGCGTCCCCATGCTAAGTTTGCTCAAAGGCCTTGACCGCTTGAAACTAGTATGTTGAGAAGGCGGAAAGATGCAGTCACGAAGGGCGATATTACAGGTACATTATAAAGACCAGGAAATTGGAATATATACTTCTTAAAAATAGCCGTTAAACAATATGGCGCGGTTGTTCAATGGTATTTAGGTTGCCTCCGTTGAAGTTGGTCCTCGTGGTCACAAGCACGTGGGGAGAGAGGTGTGTTGAGCGATGCCAGAAGTGAAACTTAGAATATTTGCTTTGAAAACCGAGGTAGATTCTATCAAGAAAGCTGTTAAAACGACAACAGATTTGCACTGAAGGCAACAGCGCTAAAAAAGACAACGTCAAAGGTCAACATGAAACACTGTTAAGTTTGTTTTAAAGAATTCTAGAAAAAGGCGTATTTTCAAGATGCACTGCAGCTACGGCGCTAGAGCCTCCAGCTGTGCATATAAAATGTCTATTGTCCGAAAGCGTTAGTTTTAGTTGTGATGTAAGATACCTGCCTAGCTCGCCGTTTCCCATTACGCAACATAAACAGGCCATTTCACTTTGCTTCGGCTTTAGTGGGTATGTCTCAAATTTCTGACGGATCGCGAAACAGCATCGTTCGACTACGCGCATTCTTTGGGAAAGCCGCAGGCATCGAAGTCGTACACGTATACCATTGAGCCCTCAGCTTTGTGCGGAGACGGGTTATTCACCGGGGTCTTTCATGACGCGAAGGGGAGATATCAGAGTTGAAGGAACTCTTGCACTCATGCTATGAGGGGGAAAAAGAAAGTGCTGCGATGAAAAGTGGGGAAATAAAAGCCGAAAGAAGGGGCGGAGGGTTCAGAGATGTCTTTGATGGAAGGAAAAATATCGATTCTAGATTTTTACTCTGGTTGGTCTGCTTAGCTTAATACCGCCTTCGGCGATTTCATGCTTACCATTCTGTCGAGGCTGGCATCTCTGAAGGAAAGAGTTTCTTTCTTTCTTTCTTTGCTCTTTCTTTCTATCTTTCTTCCCTCCTGCTATCCTTTATTTCTTTTTCTTTCTTCCTTTCGTTCACTTTATCTCTTTCTTTCCTTCTTTCTCTCTCTCTTGCTTTCCTTTCTTACATTCTTTCTTTTTCTTTCCTTCCTTTCTTCCTGTCTCCTTTTCTTCGTTTTCTCCTTCCTTCCTTCCTTCCTTCCTTCCTTCCTTCCTTCCTTCCTTCCTTCCTTCCTTCCTTCCTTCCTTCCTTCCTTCCTTCCTTCCTTCGTCCCTTCCTTCCTTCCTTCCTTCGTCCCTTCCTTCTTTCCTTCCTTCTTTTTCCTTCATTCCTTATTTTTACCTTTCTTTATTCCTTCCTTCCTTCTTTCCTTCCTTCTTTTTATTTCATTCTTTATTCTTTCTTTCTTCCCTTCTTTCTTTCCTTCTTTCTTTCATTCTATCTTTGTTAGTTTCCTTCTTTCTTCTTTTCTTTCTTTCTTTCTTTCGCTCTTCCTTCCTTTCCTTCTTTCTTCGTTTCTTCTTTTCTTTTTTCTTTCCTTCTTTCTGTAGAGGCTTTTTATTTCCCGGCGTCCAATCTTAATGAACGCCTGGGCAAACCCAGGGCCAGCGATCCCGTACAGTCATTCGATTGCGCTCGGTGAAACTGAAGAAGCCAACTCTGCCTCCGGTGATCATCTGTTACACCTGTGAACGTAACCGGGACATTCGCGCGGCTTGCATACCGCTCTATGAAAAAGGGATCCTGGGTGCAGATCGGCGCCAAGTTATCGCAGGGCCAGCACAAAATCGTCTTGAAAGAAATAACGAAAGAACGCAGTGAAACGAATGGTGCCCGGGAGATAAACTCTCCGGAAGAACGAACTAACAAAGCTTACAAAAGGCTTCAGTGTACACGATGCACAAATAAAAGGCGCGGTTGCGCTTTTCAAAGCAGCTTCTCCCTCTCTTCCGCCCATCTCCAGTGCACCTAGCGACAATGGTGAGTGGGCGCGGATGTCGTTTGTTGCTATAGAAAATACGGCAGCATGCATGCGGTAGATAACGTTCGTTTGCTTTAAATAGGCGCCAAGTGGCTGCCTGCTACGCTCTCGTGAAAAGGTAACCGGATAGCAATCGTCATGCTTACAGCATCTATACAGAGAGAGAGAGCGCTTCTCTTTTACTGTGCACATAAACGGACGCTTCTGCGAGTATCGCCTCTCAACGGGCTTGCGCCATTTTACCGCCGTCTTCCGGAGACGGTGAGATCACCGCGACGAGGGAGGTTGGCGAACGATGCACCAAGTCAGTTCAAACGACCCACGCAGCATCCCTCGCCCGTTTCCTCTCTTTCATTTCCTCTGTTTACTGAAGCGTGAAATGCTGGGCTACGAATGTGTCTACCACAGCCGCGCTGTTCTCCCCCGTTCTACTCACCCACTGTTGCATTATGATTTCATCTCGTCACCGCTGCTTGCGGGTAACGCTGGGCTCGAATCGCAGGTTTTGTTGTTTCGGTAGACGTGAGTCATACGGGAACCTATGGAGTTCTGCCACGTGCACTCAGGCGATTGTCGGAGTGCCCTTCTTCAATTCGCGAGATTCCGCGCAGCGCTGCTGGAGCGCTTCGCCTCTGATCGTGTTTCTGGGGCGTTTTTAGCGCCGAATGAAAATTTAATTTTCGAACCACGTATTCGCGGATGGAAAAACCTACAAGAAAACCTAAATGAGATTGTTTTGTGCTGGCCTGTCTTTGTTATTCGCGGAACGTTGTCGGTATGGTGCAAAGCCAAGAGACGAATGCTTTGTTAGCCCTTTTTCAACGCCAATCATCCCTGCCATCAAACCAAATCACCTGGTCATCCCAATCTCAATAATCGGAGCCTTCATTTCTGGAATTAAACTATATTTAGTTGCATTGACGCTACGAACAACAGAATTTAAGCTTACGCTTCAAGGCTGTCGATGGCTCTGAAATTTTCGTGTGACTGTCAGGTGTTTTAGAGCTATATCAAAGATGAAAAAGTAAAATGAGCTTAGACAGTAGTAAGAATTTGACTCGTAAATTCATAATTTGTGACAAAACTTTCAGTTCTTCCTCTCTACAGAACAGCAGAGATTGTCTACTCAGCTGCGAATAGTTCACGGCAATAAATATCAAAAGCTAATGGTTATAAAAACTCCGCAACTTCTCTCTAAATGAAAATACACCACGTGTAATGCTTTCGATAAAAGCCGGGCTAGCGCACTGACGTCGAGCTCTGAGAGTAGTTTCTGTTCGCTTAGTGGACAAGATTACAACTACGCGTGGTCCTTTTTCGCAGGAGCTGTGGCAAGAAGCAGAAATGAAAAAAAAAAGATATCTTTGCAGTATTAAAGGACCCGGCAAAACAGAAAAATCTCGATCTCGAGCAGCACAGTCATGTGAAACCGAGCGGCAGCACGAAACATTGAAGATGAAAACTAAATCAAGCGCCGAACGCTGATGTATTAGAGTGCGCCATAGTCGGTGCATTACAGAAAAATATCGGTGACGTGTGTGCTAGGAGGTCGCACACATATTTGTCAACACTAACAAAAGGAGGCTCTTTCCGTAGCTGTTCTAAGGCTCGGAACCTGGAAAGCCGAGCTGCTCTTTGTTTTATAGCGATGACTCCATTAGAAGGAAAGTTTGTTTCGAAGTGCGCCTGAGGCACAACCGCCATTTTTTCGTCTTTGTGGATCAGTAGCAAAAAAAAAAAAAATCTGCTACTACTCTTTTACAGTTCCAGGAATCAGAACAACAATTTTAGATTACTCATTTTTTTGCCGCAGAGGAAAAGTAACTGAAATACCGCTAAGATATGGGTAACTGAAAGAGTGTAAGTGCAGTTGAAAAAGTTGTGCTGTAGAGCATCGAAAAAAGGGAAGAATGGTGGTTGAAGGAACCGGTATTGAAGAATTTGCGCAAATAGTTTTTGTTTGTATCTATGATGAAAAGTATGCTGAACTCATTTAACGCTAAGCAGGAGGGGTTATTTAGAGAAACAAATGCAGTGTATTACAAGAATAAGCGAACAATTTATTGTCAAATAAAGGAAAATCGCAATTCAGCTCAATGAAAGTGCGCAAAAATAAATTGACAAAACCGCGACTGGCATAATTTTCAAAACAAAGCTGTGTCACATGCGGAAAAGGCATCTCTTTGAAAGGCATACCACAGAGCATTAAAACTAATGCGTTCTTGAAAATAATCTTGGAGGCGATGTAAGGTGGTGACTTTGATTGGATGAGTCTGTCCAGATGGTTGAAGTACGCGGGAACGAATGAATGATTTTATATTGATATCAAGCTTGTGAGTAAAGAGTACACAGAAGAACCTAAATCTGGTGATTTTCTTGTTTCCAATCTGTAATACAGTTAACAAACATTAGTGACGATGCTGAATGTCTTCAAGGAAAAAAACCGAAGATAAAGGCGACTTAGTTTATTTGAAACATTGCCCTTTTATTAATACTTTTTTTTTCTGAAATGAATGGCGTGGTAGTTATACACGCTGCTAGAGTTGCTATGCCACCCAGGTACTTTTGCGCATCTTTTATTCACACAATCTAATGCGACCGGCGCAGACGGTATTAAAATAAATAGTGTAATCACGTAATGAACATCATCAGGTAATCTAATTCATTTTTCAATTGATTTAAGGAAGGTGCGCACAAGAAATCAAATATTTCTGCCTTTTGGACTAACTATACGGCGCGTGCGGTCTAGACTCAGTACAGCATTAATGTGCACGTGCACGTTTAACGACCGCGGGTTTACTGTACTGTGCTCCATTCTCATGAAATACGTGAAGTACCTTCTTATTCTACTCTTACACTTTATTTTCCCAGCTCTGTGAGACAGAGAACATGGGTAACAGCAAAGGTGGAGGGGTGGGCCGATGGAAACGCTGCCCTTCTCTGGCACTGTACTCCTGGGGAAAAGAGAAGTAAAAATGAGATAGAGTTTAGATGGGAGGTGATGATGGAGAAACGTTCTGGACGACTGACTTGTCCACGCTGTTGCGTTGCACGACACTGCTGGCCTGTGGGCCCGCGAACTCCGGGAAACTGTTTGTGCCGCGAGCGTCCCGGTCTCCCCTCGGCGCCGCAGTGTGCCGGCCTCGTCGTGGACGCGGGGCTCATTTTCAGCCGAAGACGCACTCCTCTCGAACTTGACATGTTTATGAGGGTCGCGAAGCGCGGCTGTCCCCTCTCTTCTCGCATCGGAACTCGGGGGGTCTGGATTCGACCCCCAAGGACGTTTCTTCCAAGAACCGCGGCTTGGTCACGTGACCACGGCGTTCGAGAACTCGACCGTCAACGGACAAAGGGAGTCTTCCTCCAGCAGCGGAAGAGAGCAGCTGCTCGGGGAGCCAGTCTGTATTTTCCAAGGGCCTGGGGCCCTCTTTTTATGGGTCAATTCTTTTAATAAAGACCCAATTCCTAGCCTTCACCGTGTCAACAGCCCGTACCTCGCAACAAACTGGTTGGCAGCGGCGGGACAAGGACAAGGCTGGTGGACAACTGCTGACGAGAGAGCGCCTTCGAGGATCCGGGATCATCGGAGCTCCGCTACGTGGCTCAGGGAGTCACCTTCGTCGCAGCGCAGCGTGAAGGCCAGGCGAGAAGACAACCACTTAAAGGCAACAACGACGATCTGGGATCGCCGAACTTGGCAGTTCCTGACTTCGGAAGTCACGGTGGCCATCAAGGGCTCCTGGTTGGGTGAGTGCTGAAGCGACTACTATTGCCAGATAATTTAGAACAGGGTTCTATCTGAGGAATCGACTGCATTTATTCACCACAGGGTGTGTGATTAGTTTGCAAATTTTGTAGTCGGCTCTCGCCAACCATGGACATAAAGAAACTGAGCAAAGACGAATTGCTGCTGTTGGCAGCTGAACTTGGTTTAGAGGTAAACCAAAGTATGAGGAAACCAGAGATTCGCCATGCAATTGAAGAGGTGGAGTTTGAAGAGGACGAGATAACGGATGCTTGTGAAAAGATACGCCGAGTGGAGAAAGAGAAGGCTGACGAGCGAGAAAGGCAGAAAGAGCAAGAAAAGAAACAGGCGGAATTGGAAGCGGAGAGAGAGAACAAAAAGATTGAGCTCAAAATCGAGAAGGCAAGGCTCGAGCGGGCAAGGTTAGAACGGGGTGAAAGTGCCGTCACACCTCAGGGAGGTAATGTTAAGATGACGAACTTGCTTCAGCCGTTCAAAGTAGGCGATGACATTGCTCTCTACCTCGTTAATTTCGAGAGGATGTGCGAGAGACAGTCCATTAGCCGCGACATATGGCCAGAAAAGTTGATGGCGTTGCTCCCAGGAGAACCTTCACAGGTTGTGGCTCGCTTGAGTTCTAGTGAAGCGGGTAACTATGATCTGGTGAAATCAAGCCTGCTCTCGAAGTACATGATCTCAACAGAAGAGTTCAGGAGGAGATTTCGGACATCCAGAAAAAAGCAGAATGAAAGTTTTCTGGAATTTGTCTGCACTTTAAACGATAACCTGACGCAGTGGGTAAAAGGCTCGAAGGCAGGGGACGATTTCAAAAAGCTAAAAGATTTGGTTTGTCTGGAGCAGTTCTATGACACCTTGCCAGAAAACATCCGCTTGTGGGTCAGGGACCGGCAAGATGGACTGTCTGTGGAAAAGGCAGCGCAGCTTGCGGACGAGTACGTGGCAAGCCGCAGCTTTCGGCAGCCTAAGGTGAGTCAGGACTTCAGGAACGGATATCAGGGCCAGAAAGTTTATTCCCGAGAGCAGCAGAGAGCTTGCGGAGAAGCGGAGAACAAAGAACGCGGTTCTCAGCGCCCTGATACCTCACGTAAGGTTAAGGAGTTTGCGAGTAAAGAGAGTGGTGCTAATTATTCAGAGCTAGAAAAAAGGATGCCTTTGACTTGCTTTAATTGTAAACAGCCAGGCCATTTTGCTCGAAACTGCCCGAAAGAAAGGCCAGTGTTGGCCTCGTTGAGTGACCACCCAAGAAACCATGACCTTTTGCAACCATACACTAGAGATTACATCGTAAATGGGCAGAAATGCAGAGTACTGTGGGATTCGGCAGCCACCATGGATGTTGTGCATCCTAAATATGCCACCAAGGAAGACTATGTGTCGGAGTGCGCATGGATTCGTCAGGCAGTCAGTGAAGACTCTGTGTGTATGCCGATGGCTAAGGTCGAAATTGAAGGTCCATTTGGCACACTAAGCACGGTAGCAGCTGTATCGAAGGGTCAGCCCGAAGGCTACCCTTACCTCTTTTCGAACAGTTCGGAACAACTCCTGAATGAAAGGGGTCGTGCTTTCGCTGACGCCGAAGCCCAAGTAATGGCTCTAACTCGGGCTAAAGCGCGACAACTTTCGCAGAAGCTTATCTACCAAGATCAGGAGACAGCAGCTGATGCCAGTCAACTAATTAATGCCGAAGTTGGGGAGAAGGAGGAAAGGTGCCATGTTGAAATGGCTGCACCTAAAGAAAACGAGGCTGGCGTATCGCACAAGGCGCGGAGCAGCCAGCGCTCTAGAAAAATAGAAAGCGAGCTAAATACTTCGTTTGTCGCTCCTACTTCGCACAGCCTTGATAAGCTGCTTGAGGTCAACAAAGAGAGGCTGAGGTCGGAACAGAAAAGCGACCCGACTCTTCAGGTATTCAGAAATGACATGACAGAAGGCGTGTCATCACAGAACATTTCCTTCCGGGAGGAAAGCGGAGTTCTGCACCGCCACTACGAAGATAAGCGAGGAAAGAAATTTGACCAGCTATTAGTACCTGCTCGATATCGCAAGGAATTGCTACACCTCTGTCACGACAATTCATGGGCGGGACACCTTGGCGTAAACAAAACGAAAGCAAGGTTGCTTCAGGAATTTTACTGGCCAGGTTGTTTCAGGGATGTTCAGGATTTTGTCCGAACCTGTGAGATTTGTCAGAAAGTGGGAAAATCCACGGACAAGTGGAAGGCTCCAATGGTAAACGTACCTATAATTTCCGAGCCTTTCCACCGAGTTGTTGTTGACATTGTGGGGCCGTTACCAAAAACTAAATCAGGGCACAAATATTTGTTGACGTTGTTGTGTCCCGCGACTAAATTCCCCGAGGCCATACCACTAAAGGAAGCAACTTCTGTTGAGGTGGTGGATGGTCTGTTAGCTGTATTTTCGCGTGTAGGATTCCCTGCGGAAATACAAACTGACCAGGGAACGACTTTCACTAGCGCACTGACCACTACCTTTCTGTAAAAATGTGGGATACGAATCCTACACAGCTCTGTTTATCATCCACAGAGTAATAGCGTGGAAAGGTGGCATGCAGTGCTCAAGAAAGTATTGAGAGCTATGTGCTCAGAGAGGAAATTGGACTGGGACTGCTGTATTCCGGGCGCGCTTTTCGCCTTGCGCACAGTGTCACATGAAGGGACTGGATTTGCTCCAGCAGAGCTGGTATACGGGAGGAATCTGCGCGGTCCGGTAAGACTAGTTCGTGAGCTCTGGGAGGACGAACGTGTGGACAGAAGCGTAGTTGAGTATGTGTTCGAACTACTGCAGAGATTAAGTGAGACGAAAGAGATTGTTAGGTCAAACTTGGAGAGAGCACAGAAGGTGGCGAAACGCTACTATGACAGGAATGCCAGGAAGAGATCATTCGAAGCTGGCGACAAAGTAATGATACTGCGCCCTAACAGGCGGCATAAGTTAGACGTGCAATGGGAGGGACCCGTTGAAGTACTGGAACGCATCTCTGAAGTTAACTACTTGGTCAAACTGCGTGGTAGGAGACGCGAAGAACGGGTCTATCATGTTAACTTAATGAAGCCATTCCTGCAAAGGAAGGAGATAGTCAGCATCGCCATAAACGTGCCGCAAGACGTTCCGGTAGAAATTCCTTTTCTTCAAGAGGAAGCAGCTTCCCGAATTGAGGAGATCCTCGCGTACACCGTCGACAAATCTGAGTTGAGTCGTGAGGAGGTGGAGGATATTAAGGGCCTGATTACCGAATTTTCGGACTGCTTCCAGAAAAGACCCGGAAAAACCCACTTAATAACCCATGACATTGAGCTGACATCAGAGGTCCCTTTCAAGTCTAAGCCATACCGAGCGTCTCCCAGACAAATGGAAATCATGAAGAAAGAGATAAACAGAATGCTAGAACTCGGAGTCGTTAAGGAGGGAAGCAGCGATTATTGCTCCCCGTGTTTGCTTGTCGAGGTTCCCGGAAAGGATCCACGACCATGTGTGGATTACCGGAGATTGAATGCTGTAACAAAAGACCAAATCTACCCGTTGCCCAATATTGAGGAAAGAGTGGAATTGGTAAGCGGGGCTACGTTTATTTCTACTTTTGATTTGGTGAGAGGATACTGGCAGGTGCCATTAACTGAACGGGCCAGTCGCTATGCGGCGTTCATCACACCTTTCGGAGTTTTTCTGCCGATTACTATGAGTTTTGGCCTGAAAAACGCGCCATTCTGTTTTTCTAGATTAATGGACCGGGTGCTTGAAGGTCTCAGTGACTTCGCATTGCCCTATCTGGATGATGTGGCTGTATTCTCGAAGGACTGGATGTCTCACGTAGAACACCTTAGAACAGTTTTCGAGAGGTTTAGGGCCGCAGGATTGACGCTAAAGGCGAAAAAGTGCCAGATAGGTAGAGCCAAGGTGACATACCTGGGGCACGAAATAGGGCGGGGAAAGCCCCTGAAAACTAAAGTGGCGGCTATCAGAGATTTCCCCATGCCGACAACCAAGAAGGACGTGCGGTCTTTTCTCGGTATGACTGGTTACTACCAGCACTACATTCCGAATTACTCGGAAGTGGCAAGTCCGCTCACAGACAGCCTACGGAAGCAGGAGGCTGATCTGGTCAGCTGGACACGCGCCAAGCAGGAGGCCTTCCAAAATTTGAAGGAAGCTCTGTCATCGCGACCTGTGTTGGTTTCACCAGATTTTTCACGTGAACTCGTTCTCCAGTGCGATGCTAGCAACCGTGGCCTAGGTGTCGTGCTTTCTCAGATAAACGAAAAGAAAGAAGAACATCCCGTGCTGTACCTCAGTCGTAAATTGACGCCGCGAGAGGAATCATACAGCACCTCTGAGAAAGAGTGCCTGTGCATAGTATGGGCCATTCAAAAGCTGTCTTGCTACATCCAAGGTACAAAATTCTCGGTCGAGACCGACCATTGCCCTTTGTCATGGCTGAAGCAAATGTCGAGCAGGAATGGCAGACTCCTGAGATGGAGCCTCATCTTGCAAGAGTTCAACTTCGACGTAAAATACAAAAAGGGAAGTGAGAACCGAAATGCGGACGGTCTGAGTAGAGGGTTCTAAGCTACGGTAATATGAGATGGCGTTAAAGCATCGTCTTAGACCTCTGCGTTGCTTTTGTTGTTGTGTGCTTTGCCATGTGTTGTCGAGAGCCGAATACTTGTTCAGCAGGAACAGGCAGGGAGAGTTTTCTGGAAAACGGCATCTGGCAGTCGTTAGTCGCTTGGGCACCGTCAGCCAGGGGTTTCCGTGAACGTATGTGAGTGTGAGTGTGTGTGTGTGTGCAAAGTGAGCGCATACATTTGCCCTGTTGCCGTCCGGAGCGCCTTCTCTCGACCCTGCATCTGGGGACGCAGCCTCGGCGAAGGACTTCATCGGGGGGAGGAGTTTGTTGCGTTGCACGACACTGCTGGCCTGTGGGCCCGCGAACTCCGGGAAACTGTTTGTGCCGCGAGCGTCCCGGTCTCCCCTCGGCGCCGCAGGGTGCCGGCCTCGTCGTGGACGCGGGGCTCATTTTCAGCCGAAGACGCACTCCTCTCGAACTTGACATGTTTATGAGGGTCGCGAAGCGCGGCTGTCCCCTCTCTTCTCGCATCGGAACTCGGGGGGTCTGGATTCGACCCCCAAGGACGTTTCTTCCAAGAACCGCGGCTTGGTCACGTGACCACGGCGTTCGAGAACTCGACCGTCAACGGACAAAGGGAGTCTTCCTCCAGCAGCGGAAGAGAGCAGCTGCTCGGGGAGCCAGTCTGTATTTTCCAAGGGCCTGGGGCCCTCTTTTTATGGGTCAATTCTTTTAATAAAGACCCAATTCCTAGCCTTCACCGTGTCAACAGCCCGTACCTCGCAACAACGCCTACACAGGATAGCACACAGTAGGCGCGTTTTGCATGCGAAGAGGCTGGCATTAAACAAAGTACCCTTTACAAGAAACACCTGAATTGAAGCCGCTGAATGGGCTTCAAAGATATGTACGATAGGGGTAGGGTGCATAAAATGTGCTAGGATTAGCGTAGTGAAGCCACGCAGGCGTGCGAATTAAAGCTTGTGTTTAGTCTCGTTGGCCCATTTTTTTTGCATTGCTAGGTCGTCGGCACGTCTGGCGGCGATATTAGACTCAGATTAAGTTGTCATGAGTGGATAAGTTCATGTTATCTGTTCACGGAGCGGATGGAATTTGAGGAGACGACGCTGTGCAATGAAAAGTGCGCGAGTGTGCTGCAGTTGAACAGGACACGTGATCGGCTTCGGTGATAGCATCCTCAAATATCTTAGCGATGCACTGAATGCATTTAAATAAAGTACACATTACTGGAGGGAGAGAGTTCCGGACGTTCAGCGTAACGCTCTCAGCTTTGTCCCGCAACGCCATTCTATTTTTGGCCGTGTTCAGGCCTGCAATACCTTTCTGCAACAAACATTTATTATGTACTCCAGGTCTTACACTGCGCTGGACTTTATATTCAGTGTTTTCATCGAATATTTGCGACTTTTAACTGGGCAGCCGGTTTCGAGCCAATGCTACCTGATACCTTTTCAGGCATGCTTGCGCAAGAAAACTGGTCTGAATTCGCTTGTATTTTAGGCACTCTGCTGCCAGGCCAATTGGGCGTAATTCACCTGTATTTTAGGCCCTTAGTCGCCCGTTCCTTTTTGGGGGGGGATTGTTCCCATCCAATTATCAGAACATTCCTGCACTTTAGCTTCATGACGTCATATTTAAAACTTGGTTTCTTGAAATTTTACTGAGTGTCCCCCTTGTCTAGGCTTTATGCAGAAAGTTTTGCACCTATGAGGTTTTTGACAGTTAGACTTTCTAACGAGTACTTATTCGGGTTCGACCCCTGCCGCGGCGGTCGAATTTCAATAGAGGCGAAATTCTCGGGGCCCGTGTACTCTGCGATGTCAGTGCAGGTTAAAGAACCCCAGGGGGTCGATATATCCGGAACCCTTCACACGGTGTCTCTCATAGCCTGAGTCACTTTGGGACGTTAAACACCACAGACCATAAACCTTTTGTTGTATCCGACTATAGTTCACTGAGAAACTTTCTCGGCTGTTTTATTGTGTTCTTTCCGCAACTGTGTCCCCCTCCTCTCGTGTCTGTGCACACAGCCGGACATCTCTTCGAGTCGTACAGCTGGTGGTTAGAAGTTTCTCGAATGTGTCTAGAGGTGGTGAAAGGGACACAATGAAGATACATCGAAGCGTATAGCTGCCACTTCCTGTCTAGAGACGTCATCTCCAGTCCTGGGAATCATGTGGCCGACAAGGCATATTTTTCTTGATTAGGTGGCTACTGCTTTCGCTTTAAAAGGAAGAAACGGGTGCGCGCTGTGCTGCATTACCGTAGTGATGAAGTTGGTTAATTGGGTGTCTACGCGCTGACGAAAAGTTGAGGGCTTCAAGACATTTCTTAAGGGAGAGTGTTTTGTATTCATTTCTGCAATTTGATATCCTCCAAAGTAGACATACATCGCTATAGAGAATTCTGCCTCCACCGAAACATTACATCCGTGGCTGGTAAAGGCCAGGGAAGCTCGTGCTGAGCACCTCAACTCTTCTTTCACATAGCGCTAGGGGCGAGTCAGACCACTAGCCAATCTCAGTTTCACAATACTGGCACTATTCCGACACTGAAGAGGAAAGAAACCTAGTTCCACAAATCAGGATCCGAAGTTTGAAAGCTGTACGAAAAAAGGCCGTGACTGCCACACGCTTATCACTTCGGCAGTCATTACAGTGCCTTAGTGCCACAATAGCAAACATGCTGAACATTCATGCGCTTCCTGAATGGAATTTCTCCTCGCACCTTTCTTTTAATGTGCTGACCTTGCCTATATGAATAAATGTTTTGTCAGCCGCCTCAAACTTTCGTTTTAATAATTTTTCTCTGTCTCTTTGATTTCAGTTTTGCCCACTTGTAAAAAGACAAATATGTTAAGCTATGACAGCTATACGTGTAGGAGTATTTTCAAACATAATCCTGTTTAGTTAGCCTGTCATCCACAGAGCTTGCTCTGTCGCGAAAAAAAAACTAATTTATGCTCGATTACTCCGCTCGATAAATGAACACTCGGCTTCAAGTGCGTGAATCTCCACGCTTTCAACATTGAGCGTGCATCTAAAGCGTTCGAACCCTAATGCCGAAAGCATATCTCCAAGAAACGATCCTATCCTGGTTAATATTATCCTTAGTTTTGATTAAAAAGAAAAGAAATCGACGCCACTGAAGGCCCAATTTTCCGCAGGGCCTTATTTGCGATGAGATGAAGCTGGTTATCCACGGCCTTGCTAGATACACCAGCTTCTAATTGTCTCATCGCTTTAAATTTTTTACAAGCATGAAATATCACGTGGCCCGTTATCTTAAGCTGACATGGTGCTACGTTTATTGACAATAAATAGTTGGTAGCGAGCGCCTGCCCACACCGGAGTCATACTGGGAGACTCTCGTGGCCAGCTCCACTGTTGCTGACCAGCTCCAGATAATTACCGACGCCTTGAAGCGGATAGCCCTCCAAGGACTGTCCTTTGCCCTTTAAGGGCAACCTCATAAGGGTTGCCTCGTGCCACGCAAAGGGAGACAGAGTTTTCCCCCTCTGCTTTGCTTGGCAATAAATGTTTTCACCACCAATACTTGCCCAGCCTATGTGTTCTCTTGTCTGCGTCGTTTTTGCGGGCCCGCTTGCCTGCTTGCCTGATTGCTCGGTTGCTTGGTCACTTGGTAGCTTGGCTGCTTGGGTCCTCGCTTTCTTTCTTGCTCGCTCTGTTTGGTTGCTTCCACAGGTCCACAGGTGCTCATAAGATCGTCTTTTAGAAAACAGCTAGAAGAAGCAATTAGAGTTGCAGAACCTATAGATAGGTGTGGATGCGCAGTGACTCGAGTGTGAAAGTCTTAGCGAAATATCAGAAAAGTGCGGGGCTTACCTCTACAGGATGGGACATGAAAGAGTGAAAGAGAATTTCTGAAGAAAACCCTCTGTAAATTGTTATTGTTGGCCGAAGCGGCTGACATGTCTTCAAAAATTGTCAGCGCGCTTCCGACCTCATGGAATCGTTTGCTTTCAGCTCCACTTTTATCTCGCCTATCCGGTTGCACTGATAGCGCCCTAGCAAAATGTTAGTTCTTTGTCAAGGCCGCACGGCCGATGGCCATTACAGTCGAAAGAAATAAGCCCTGGACAGGAGCTTAAGAGCAGAGAAATACTATAAGGCATCTCTTGCTCGATTTCCCCTCGTCAAAAAATTCATTTAAGTGCAGGAAAACGTTAGAGGCCGACAGAACAGCAGAGGTGGGCAAAGGCAGAAATGTGTTCGAAGAAAGAAAGACTCGGCTAGTATGTTGGTGAAAACCCTCGAAGTCGACGCAGAGGCTTCCTTACTTCGAAACGATTTTCGAGATACGAAAAAAGAAAAGGCCAGAATGTGATTTCCAGTGGGGAGACGAGGCGCGGTAAGAAGACGACAAGAAAGCGGAATGAATTCATTGCCTGAAGACTTTCGCTTGGGTTGATGATAAATCCTGGACCCACGCTGTGAGCGCTCTTCTAGGCTTCGCTAACGTTGGCGGAGTTAGATTCTCTTGCCCGTCTCACTCGAGGCGTCATTTAAAGTTATGTGCGTCGTTTCCGTTGTGCTTTTAACGCTATGTTCTTTTTTAGAATTTTTTTCTTTCGCTCACGTCTCGCCGGGTGCAGATAGCACGAAACACAAGAGGACGAGCGGGGCGAGAGCGGAAAAGCAGGGACGGTTTGAACAGTGCGTTATTTTGTTGGTCGCAAAACTTCACACGTTAATCTTCTTATTGTTCTCCTCCTTCGTTCACCAGATCTCAATCCATTCATTTACAAGGCGGGTGCAACCTGCAACGTGAGCCACGCATTTATCATATTCCTGGTATTGTAGATGCATGCCTTAAGTTAAGATTATACGTTGTAATAACTCACCTTCCTCGTTATTAACCTGACTATGGTCACCGCCTGGCAAAGACCTCTCTCATATGTCTTCAGTTAACCCTGTCCAGTCCCCGTAAACGTTTTGATCTCATCCTTGCGCCAAACGTTTCACTGACCCCGGTCACGCTTGCATTCTCTCCAAGATATTCCGAGCAATTGCACAAGGCGAATAGGAATTATGATCGCCTAATGGCTCTCTGTATGACATTGACTAAAACCTACGATGCCTTTGTTTCCATTTTTTTACTCCTTCCTAACATGGTTCGTCTTTTCGGAAATGAATCTTTTATTGCGCATGTTTCATTTATCACAGAAGACTTTCCTTCACCGTTATGTTAAATTTTTCCCCACGTATTATATATTATATGGGCTTAAAACAAAGACGAAATATTTTATTTGTGAAGTAAAAGTACTATAATTGCTCTCTCCAGATTAAAAAGAAAACTAAATGTATTCCCGTAAGCGAGTTAACCCGCGGTACACACACTTAGTAACCTGTGTATTCGAAGCATTTGTAATATATATTGATATGTGCGTAACCAGGTCTCTGGGACGACAGGCAAACGTAGCCGCGGAAGAATGAAAAAGAAATGAGAGAATCAGCATAGCCTACAAACACTAAAAAATAGGAGCATGGATGAGAAGAACTGAGATAACTGCATCCCTTTCCATCTATCTGAGGCACTCCTGCCAGCAGGTGCAGTTGGAGGCATGCAGACTATCGGAGTTATGAAGATTAAGCAGTAGTTTGCCTTCCCCCGGACCGAATAGAGCACTGACTTCATACATTGCGCTAGAAACAGTTACCCTCCCAAGTACAGGCAAAGAAATAGAACATAGTATACCTTGTATATATAGCCAAGGCTGCAACTATTGATTCGCCGGCCAGAGATCTTCCCCAGGCAATCCGTCCACTGCTTTGATCCGGTCCTGATCGCATATACTTCTTTCACGGGCGTCGCCGCCCTCGCGAGGACCCTTGTTCGTTCGCCCGGCGCGAGCCGCTATTACTGCGGCGGCCTTCGTCCGAGAGCACTCATTTCTGCGGCCAGGCAAAGTCCCACCGTGATGAAGATTCGCGGATCCTATCCGCCGTCGGCTTTCTCTGTCTTTGAGGCCTGCCTTCCTTCCACGCCTGACAGTGAGCATTGTTGGTCGAGCATGTACGCGAGATGTGTGGACGCACCCAGCTGGAACTGCAGGGACTTAATGAATAATGATTGCATTCTGTGGTTCGTTTGGGGCTACAACAGGAGAGGGCGAGCAACATCGATGGCAGCTGAACAAAAGGAGAAGCCAGCTTCGCGGCAGAGCTATTACGGGGTGTTCCTTACTTGGGTGCTGCGCGAGCGTGCTAAGAGACCACGTGATTGGAGCGAAGCAAGCGATGCGAGCGAAAAGCAGCGGAAGCCATAGCGCTTGAGTTGTCCCCGGGAACAAAAGGTTGATGGCTAGGTTAGAAATAACTTAATGCTGACCCCGGCACCACGTAACACATAACTCACGCTAACGCTTGGCCTTCGCAACGAAGGCAGGGGTAGGGGACACACGAGCTGTTTTCTGATTTCTCCCTTGGAATAAATGCAGTGAACAGCGGTAAACAGCGCTGTCGAGAATTGTAACACGTTGCATTGTAGCCAGGCTCAATGGCGGCCGATATCCCCTTTCAGTATGTATTTCCCATACAGACCTCGATTGTTTGTAGCTTTCCATCTTAGCTTATGCGGGAAGCATTGTGTGGGGGGGGGGGGGGGGGGATGTGGCAACTTTTATTATGATAGTATTCTGTCTAGAAAACGCGCACGAAAGCTATAATGGTGCAGATTCGGAGGGGTAAAACCGAGTGGGAGGGGTAAACCGAGTGTCTGTAGTAAGTGGACCGTACTTGATCGATGAGAAGCTACCATATTATTTTTTTATACCCTTAGAGCTTCTTCAGGCATTATTCACGAGGGAGAGGAAAGTGTTAAACATGAAAGCTATTTCTTGTGCTGCCCCTGATGACCCTGACGTGCCTCACATCAACGCCCTTACTTATCCCCTCTAAATCACCAATCGTAAACCTTTCAATGTTTTGTACTGTTCTGTCGATGGCCCTCTGCCGCCTCTCCAACGCAACTGCCTCGCCGTCTTGCATCAGTGCCTCCTTGGATTCACACAAACGGCGTCGAGTCATGCAACAGCGGTTGACCACCATACGACAATGAATCCCATAGACCTTTGAGTCAGCGCCCTTACCGCGTCTCAACTGCTGGACGCCGCATCTCTGAGGAAGAGGTGAGTGACATGCGACAGCAAGGAGCCCTCTCACAGCCTGTTTCCTTCTCCGGTCAGGCTCGTTAACAAAATAGACAGCTCCATTCGATCCTTTGTAGACGGACGCCTTGTTGAAATGCAGCTCAGACCGTCATTCAGCATTCACAAGTTTTTAACTCAAGTCCATGTTTTCACTAAATTACTGAAATAAAAATCAATGCATTTGTTTACAAACTAGAGCATATATGCGTTACTTGTGTGTTTGAAGAGGAATGTTTGAGTTGAGCCTGAGGGCTGAGGGCTTGATGCATTATTTGTACATGCACTGCACTGCGTACGTTCTGCTCAGCTGGTTCTTTTGTAGCGATGTACAGGATGTCGAGAAAGTTAACGTCTGCTTGCTTTACCACATAATGAGCTCTCAGATGACTAAACCAACTTGTATGCAATGTGCTTGAGGAGTTTAAGTGCCGTAATGCGCTTCCGAGAAGGTGTATGGTTGAAATTATTGAATTAACAAAACTGTTGCTTTCCTACAAGAGCACCTCTTTTATTTAACATATATAACTAAATTATTACTCTGTTTAAACTCCGGGCCCACCTGATGACGCCGCTAGTTTAAAAGCGCATATGCAGTTAGTTATGCGGCAGTCCCTGCCTACAATTCTGCATTGTAAAGCGTTTAAAAATTATGGCTTTGACATTTGCGTACTGACAAACACTTTTGTCCTCTTCAGGTGCTGCGAGCTCTTTCATTCACAGAGACATTGCAAGACTTGTCAGCGTGGTTTCTAGCCTTGTTTTCTATTTCACGTGGAGATGATCCAAGCTGAAATGATAAATAATTCCATAAAGCGCACATTTCGCGAACACACAGAAATGTACACGCTACGGCCGTTTTTTGCATAGCATGATTAAAAGCTGTCCCGTCGTGGAAGGTCAAGAAAACGTTATTGACGAGGGACGCAAATTTGTGCCCTGCGGGCTACGTGCCTAGGACATGTCGACCATTCAGTCAAGAGCCGCAGAACATCTCCAACAGTGTTCTGAAACTTGTCCCGTGTGCAAAAATGTCTGCGAATGCGAACATCGAAACAACTGCGATCTAAAATTGATCCATTCAAGAACTATGCTTGATTTTCGCGGCATGAAAGGAAAGTTCAGCTGAATCAGTCTCGAATCCTGTTGAGAGCTGAACCAATCAACCTGGCCAGTATTTCAGGCAGCTTATGCAATATGCCTAAACTGTCTATGAAAGAGCAGCGTTAAAGCTAATCGCCAGAACTTGGGAGAAAAATGTTTGCCTTGGCCATGTGTCTGTGGCTCGGTTGGACAGCCCTGCGTTTGAGAGGGGAGGGGGAGAGGAATGCGGCATGAATTAACCAAATGACTTTAAATCTGAAACGTAAGCATAGTGCTAAATTGTCAATGTGTTGGTGAACGTGTTGCCAGTGTTGAGGCGCGTGCGCTTACCCTGACAAGCACAATGTCCCTCGTCTGAGCATTGCTCCGCCCAGTCTCAGTTTCAGTCATTTGAGGCAAAAGCGGGCCACTCCAGCTTTCGGGTGTAGATATTCTCGCGCGCTTAGTTTCTTTTCGTCAGCCAAAAAACTTCTACAGTCGCTTTTACGCCTACATTTTGCATAGAATGAAAAACATGCGTTTTTGTTTTACGCAAGAAGGTCGGGCGGCATCTGTTCGTCTGAGAGAGCAATGGCTTGCACAAAGCAAATGGAGCCCTATGTTTTGTAACGTAATCAGTGGTGAAGAACTTGACTTCTCCCACTGATCACATCTTCCAGAAGGGTGAAAGCGGCCCTAAAGACTAGACTCCCCCCTCCCCACTGCCGCTTCTACTCAAAAATAGGAAGAAATATGTTCCTTGACTGCGCAGTTTGGCGCAACCAATATTGGGCTTTCTCTCAAGCTAACCTAGAATTTACTGAGGCGCTAAATACTAATAGGCAAAGCTAGAAGCATTGTTCGAAACAGGCAGCCAGCTTTCTGGGAGCATTCTTTTTGTTTCATGTGCCGGCTATGGATGATAATGGCAAAATGCATTGAATAGAAGTCTAACGCAGATGGCTTGTTTGATCGCGGTATTGCGTAAGCTCCCGGAACCCGCTGAGATTGCCCTGCGGGAACAAAAGGCGGACACGTGCTGAGAGAAAATTGACCAGAAAAATGGATCTCCATTGTTTCGTAATGTTTACTGTCCTAGCAAAAGTGGCAGTCACAATGAAGGCAGTATTTTAACTTTGTAGCTGCCTTACCTTTATTTTGCCGTGCCTTCGTCTGAAAAGTTTCTTTTTATAGAATTTCCAACATTAATGCGGTGATGGTGTCGTTTGGTTTTCAACTGCAGCCATTGTTTTTTTCCAAAATGGCTCAAGGAAGAAAGCACTGTCCCCCACTCGTTTATTTAGAAAGAAGGAAAAATCTTACGATTTCTGAATAATCGAAGTTTGGAACAATCCGAAAGAAAGAAACAAAGAGATGACGCTTTAATTTTGGTGGAGTGGAGGTAGTTTCTAGGGGAACGCGTGTCTGGTCTTATACTTCATTCCACTGTTGTTCCATGGCGTAAACAGGCTTTCACTTACTTCATCATAAAAATTCGTATTATTATCTCCGGGGGGAAAGCGCCTGAATTTTTGCCTCTAGATTTTTTTATTACTCCATTCTAGACAGTGGCAATGAAAGAAGACGAACAGTAAGAAATTGACCAAAAACTATTCTTTCGCATTTGTGTCTTTTACGCACTTCATCGCGCGTTTCAGTCAGGGGCGACCGGTAGGAAAAGCTGGCTGCCATGAGCGTCTAAGTCTACACGATAAAAGAACGCTATGAATGTAGCTTGAAGCATTTTTCAATTGCCATAGAGTTCTTAAAGGAACACTGAGGAGAACTCTATCTAATTTTTCCCTCACCAAAAATTTATTAGAAGGTTTTTTTCGGTTATGCTGACATTTTTCTGGTAGCAGAGAACGCATTTGTTGTTAAAAAAATTGCATTTTTAAATTTTCCCGTCTTGGACTCAGCGTTAAAAACTGTGCCGACGCAAGCAGTTTCATTGCTAAATTCGCTGGTGAGGTTTACATTTGCACTCCATTCTTTGATTTTTTCTAGGCTCTAAAAGTTCCATTTTCAGTGAAAGTAGGGCGTATAGGAAAAAAAAAAATTACCTGAAAAGAACATCAGTTCCCCACACGCAGGAAATGAGAAGGGAATAAAGAGGTTGAGTGGGAATATTAGATCTTAAGGCTTCATAACAGAAGAGGTACACGCTATGCAAAAAATATTAAACATGCCTTCAAGCACAGACAAGTTTGGACACATGGCACGGAGAGGCGCACATTGCGTCAGAAGCAAGTGTTCTCTTTTAGTTTTTAGGTAATCATAATTTTATCCAGCTTATCTTCCCTCAGCCTAATGTGGCGAGTGCCACTTTCGTAGAGTGACAGAGCGGACATTCGTCGATCAGTATGAAGTTTAAAAGGCACTGCTCATGATAGTCGCTTTACAGTGATAGTTACATGACTGTCGTGTTCGGCTGCTTTTCTGTTCCTCTCTTCGTAGGCCACAGACATAAGCATGCCAGCTTTAGCGAAACCATTCCCAATAACTGGAAGAATATCTGCTTCTTAGTTTTACACTACCCACTTGCACACTTCGGGGTAGATTAATGTTCTTCGAAATCGACATCGAAATCAACGCCGTTAAGCGCGCGTTCAATTGGTAAGCTAGTGATGGCTTCGTGAGAGAACCGTGTTAGGCACTTCAAGCTATATGGAAGGATATTTTAAAAAAAATTGCACAGTGCGCACTAAAAAATATTCCGCGAAGAGGAAAACTTCACTTTCTAAACATTCATAGCCCGAGGACTCTACACCGAAATTTGTGTTAACTTGTTTGGGCATCTCGGGGACGCACTGGGTCGCTCCCTTGCTGCTTCTAGGATGTGAAGCGTTGCGCTTTCTGTACGCTAGGAGGTTTAGGCAGGTGACCAGCTGCTGAACCTTTATAAGTTTGGAGAAACAGCAACGCCATGAACAAAAATGCGGTGTTTTCATTTTCGATGTCAGTTACGCCAGTGTGAAGATTACTTAAGTGTAGAACCACTGATTTTTCAGTTGTGATTACAGAGGCCATGCTGAAAAGAACGCCTGTTACTGCATAAATAAAAAAGTGAAATCGGATGCGAAGGCACCGGTCGTGATAAAAAAACCCTCCTTAATTACTCTAGGGAGCATTTGTGGCGTCAAGCGTAGTAAAGTCAACTCCGGACGTACCAGTTCGCCTTAAAGCGGTAATCAAATTTCTTCCCGGAAAACGTGACTTTAGGTGCACCAGTACTGATGCCGGAAAGACATCTCGTAACTTCCTGCCTGCTCAAACCGGCTTTTAAAGTTTCCCTTGCGTCTTTCCGGACACCTTCGGTTGCCCCGCAATCTTCAAAAGCGCGAGCTTTCGTTGTCAGCGAAACTTGTTTGCATGCTAGGCACGTTGTTTATGAAAGGACTCAGAACAAACAAGGAGAGTGCGTGAGCTCGCAAGCAACTTGTTAGGGAGCTAATGAAGTTACCTAAAGTTCTGGTCTTGTGACGAAGGCGCTGCTTCGGACATTTGAAAAGAAAACTTTAAAAACTTACCGCATGCGTCGCGAGGTCTGTTTTGCTTCTGAGTTGCTTGAGCGAAAAGCTCGAATCATCAGTACCTTGAAGCGACGTGTGCAAATAAAGTAAGAGAGTGTTCTGAGGCGTTCAGCTGCATGATACCGGAAGAACGTTCGTGGTCCTCACTTTTACAGCGTTCCGTCTCTGCAAATCAGAACGCAGAAAGTAAACTAGGAGCAGCCTGTTGACGATATGAGGCTCATTATTAGCCGCGTAATCAAATCTGAGAGTAGCTAAAATTTAAATCGCACATTTTCGCTCTTCGTGCTGAGAGACACAAAACTGAGCACATTGTGCCGGAGAATTATCACTATTATCAACAGCGGAGCCCTAATAAAAGCAGAAAACTTAACGGCTGTCGGTTGATACTGTTGGATGCGACAATTCATCTGCGTATTGTTTGTTCATCTCTGTAGTAAAGAATGCAGACGGATTGATTGATAGAGTGATTGATAGAAATATTGATTGATTGACTGATTGATACAGTAATTAATTGATTCATTCAAAAATTCTAAAGCAGTCCCGAAGACTCCAGTCGATGCTCTAAACTCTTTGTGCACAGCTGTGTACACTCGCCGTCAAAAGTAAATAGAAGGCGACTTTGCCAAAAAAATTAAATTTCTTTAAATCTGGTCATATTTTTTAGGGGAACCCCGCAAAGTGGAGTAGATTTGTAATAAGGAAGTAATTACTTATTGACATCCACCCAAGCGCAGCCATATGGCTACAAAGGAAAGCTATACAGATTTCTCAGAAACTTCGCAGTTAAAGAAAAGTTTGTCCTAAGCACAGTGGTCCATTTATGTTGATGCACAGTGCAATTCGCCCAATCACAATTAGGCTGCACATATGTATTCAAGGATGCATGAATTGGGGGGGGGGGGGGGGGTGATTAAATTTTTTCGTTAATATCGCCTTCGATTTACCTCTTACGGCACCTGTACATAGCGTCCTAATGAGCTAAAAACAAATGTGCTTAATAAACTACTGTGCGGCAGTCCCTTCGAAAGACCATGCCTTGAGCTTTTCTTCTGCCTGCTTTAATTCTCACCATTTAGAAACTGGAGTGTCCATTGAAACTGTTCTTGGCTTGCACCATGTTTCGACTGAATGAGTGTCATATGATTTTCCTGAACGAATTGAAACACCGAGAAATTAACAAAAACAATTAGGTAATAACTTTGCTCTGGTTGAACTCCTGCTCATTACTTGCAACGTTGTTCAGGACCGCATCCCTTGCGAACCAGCTCTTCATAG
This sequence comes from Amblyomma mixtum, assembly GCF_055824585.1. Taxonomy (NCBI): domain Eukaryota; kingdom Metazoa; phylum Arthropoda; class Arachnida; order Ixodida; family Ixodidae; genus Amblyomma; species Amblyomma mixtum. The sequence continues at coordinate 84,856,340 of NC_143017.1, read as the reverse complement.
AATTTGTCTTGAATCAGACCAGCTCGACTGTCTCGCAACATAATTCTTCATCGGCTAATATAAGCAGCTTCTTATGCGTCTCGATGGGAAAACTGAAGAAGCATGCAAGATTGGCAGCTATGAATTTAGCCCCCTTCGACTATGTGCGTAATCTTCCACATTTCTGGAACAGATTACTTGGCGAATTTCATTTCATTTATTTTACCCTAAAGGCCTTCTGGCATTGAAGAGGCGAGTGTGTGTATACAGTGGTTGAGAAAAGGGCGTTTCAGTTCTAATTATACAATGGTGGCTAAGGCGGAACAAAAACGCTGATGCTCGATGATGGAGCCTGTACTACCAATAGAGTGGTTCCAGTCTTCTGCTGTTCGCGGAAGAAAATACTATTCTGCGCATTTTGTTTCAAGGAAAGGAATGCCGATTTTATGCGCATGATCAACTCGTGATGAAACCTACGACGGAGGAAGTATAACATCGCTGCGCAGTCTGGTGTTATGGTACATTATTTTATAGGTTAAACAAAGGTGAGCGTGCTTTCGACGGCTAGCAAGAGATGTTAGCTGTAATGTATTCTTAATAGAGGTTGCGCTAGCGGTGTGGTTATAGTTCTGTAAGAAGAAACGTGCCTAGTTATTCTTAATTAGCTCGTGGAATCTGATTAAATTTTCCGTGAAGGGATCCTAAATAGACGCAGCATATTCCAACTTACTCTGAACTAGAGATCTATAGAGGAGAAGTTTCAGTGAGGTGGGGGCAGAGAAAAAGTTACGGCGAAGGTAGCCGAGGGCACGGTTGGCGTTGTATTATTGAATTGATGTGAAAAGACCAAGTTCGATCACTTGTTACGTGAACACCTAAGTAGCGGTATGAAGACACTTGTTCTAATTCGATGTTATCAATATGACAAGAAGTGGGGTAAGTAGAAATGCGCGGCACACGTAGTACTTTACATTTGGCTTTTAGTTTCATTGACCACGTGGCACAGAACTAACAAATTCTATCAATCTCTTTGCAAAAGAGTGTCGTTAGAGTCGTTAATTTCACGAAATATTACACAGTCATCTGCAAATAAATGAATGTTAGAGGTCGTTAATATATATCAGGAACAAAAGTGGCCCTAGGACGGACCCCTGTGGAACCCCAGAATGCACAGAAGTCAATGGAGAACGAGTGCTATTAGCTATTAAGCATGAAATGCTTTTAGATCCCGTTGTCGGCAGTGTGGTGACGTCCCGCCGATGCCGAGAGCCAACATCCGGGCACTGAATTCCACTCATCCGGGCACTAAAACGAGAGCATCAGGGTACCGCACGAGATTTAACGAGACCCTTTAAGAGAGAGGGCCGCTTAGAGCAAGAGGGGAGGTCCAGGGCGAGAAGAGCTCTGCGCGGACAAACTGCTACCGCGCCGTCCCCAAGGATGGCGCAGCGGTCCCACACTCACGCATGTAAAAGTCCGGCCGCTGGGCCTTCAGCTCATGACGCTTCCCGCTTTGGCAGGCAGATGTACACACGCTTGCGGAGTATTCGAACGCGCTCCATATACATTCTTGTCAGGCCTGCGTCTCGTCGTGTCCGCGTACGGTTCTGCATCGTCCTGCATTTCAATGCCGCCACCGTCACAGCTGCTTAAGCCGAGCAATGGAGCCTGATGAAAGGAGAGGTAGGAAGCGTCTTGCGGAAAGCGATCGCTTTGCGAGTGATACGCCACAGCAGAAGGCTGCTGGCCCCTGCCGACAACGCCATGATTATGCGGCCGCTCCCGAAAGCGACAAGGCCTAAGCCCGCACTATTGCAGGCGATCGCTTCGACGCAACAAGAAGAGTGTGGTGTGGTGTGGTGTGTTGAACACTAGACCCATTTCAAGATTTTGACTAGTACCACCTACAATTAATGTGTTATTCCCGTAAACATTTCATGCTTACTCTACTCTCGGTAACGGGAGAGGGAGAGTTTTTACAAACTGTGTTCGATAACGAAGGAAATAGTCTAACCATGTTAAGATATTGGGGAGATTTAGCTTGCTACGTTTAAAAGAAGTAGTTTGTGAGTAACCTACTCGAAAGCCTTGGAATAGTCTTGAAAGATACAGTCCGCGCATGAATGACGATCCAGAATAGCATGAACTTTGTGCGCGAAGGTAAGTAATTGCGTCTCGCACGAGAAGGATTTGCGAAAGCCATGCTGAGCGTCATTGAAGAAGGAGTTGGATTCAGGAAAGGTAAATATGTTAGTGTGTAGAATGTGCTCAAAAATTTTGCATGAATGTTGGTTAGGAATATTGGGTGGTAATTAAGAGGGGAATTAGTACTACTTGGCTTCTGCAACGGAACCACCTTCCTGATCGTCCAGTCCTCTGGAAGCACAGACGTCTCGAATGATTGCTGAAATATTTTGTAGTCGGTGATTAAGGAATAAAGTTTCGCACTCTTCAGGAACTTAGCGTTAATTAAATCTGTACCAGGGCTTGTAGAAGTTTTGAGATTTTCTATTAATTTTTATATTCTTTAGGGCTCGAAGGATATGGCATCCATCACTGAAAATTAGCAGTCCTTTCCTGTAGGAAACGTGATGTTAGAAGAAAGAACAAAATTGCGACAAAATGTTTCATTTAGAATTTTAGGGCATTCAGTATCAGCGATAGTTGAACCGTTTCCATACGGATACACAGAAGGTATCGAATGATAGAATGGAAGATGTATGTATCTTCGATACGGCGAATGCCTGCTGGCAGGAGACGGTGACCGAACAGATGAGGGAGTACGAACTGGTGTCTCTAGACAGAAGGGTGAAGGGATTATGAATTTTGGAGAAATATCCCTAGTGCCTATGTAATCGTTGAATACAGCGGCGATGGAAGACTACTGCGAGGGACATTGACAATGGGACAGAAGCGCCGACTCTGCCTATACTAAAACGGGCCACGCCCATGATTGGTGCAGCAGCACGGATTAATCCGGTAGGCGCTGCCGATGCGCGGATAGTCATTCGTCCCCACCAAGCCGTACCTACGAGGCATTTCTGGTAGCGAAGTCCAGATCTGGGTCTTCCTGCGTCGCCTCACTCCAAGCGCCGAAATTCAGCCTAGGGTGACGCCAGTGTCCGAGGCTCTCATCCGACGCCGAAGAAATGCCATTTTGTGATCCGCCTTAACGCACCTATAGCGATCCGCGTGACAGGGACTGGCCGCGCACAGAAGAGTAGAAAGCGCCAGCACACACGTCGGCACAGTTGTTACGTCCGCGGCGTCGGGCCGAAGTGAAGGTCCCAGAGTTCTGTGTCGCCCATGCTGGCCCTACCTCATCTTGTTCAGTGCATGGCCAGTGCTGGTTACGTGGGCCACCAAAAGCGGCAAAGCAGGACAAGTGCCCCGTCCAGCCAAGTGGCGAATGGCAGGGGCTGCTCAAGCATCGAGTATGGCTACACACATCAGTGAACCGTCCTAGAATACGCTACACCCTTCCAGCAATTCAGTCATGCATACATTTAGTCTCGACGATGATACAGACCGTCAGTTTCATAGCTGGAGATTTAATGTAAGCCTGTCTATGATGTCCTGTTTCTCAAGTGTGTAACAGGCGGTGAACTCCGTCTTGAGTCCGTTACTGGGTTATTTACTCCGCTGCTTACAGGATAACCACACACTCGAAGTACAGGTGGCGCCGACACAATTTTAGCGGGAAGAGGGCCTTCGACGGGCAGTACAGCGTGGTTACCTCTATCGCCTAACAATGCGCTAAGCAGCTGAAGTTAGCCCACCTGAATTTTCGTAAGACAAAAGAATAAGAGCGCATCTGAGGTTCGCCACATTTAATTCGCGCATAGCCCTGTAATGAACCTATATATTTTTTGATACGACGGGTAAAACTGTAAATAAATTTGATTTATGACTAACGAACTACATGTTTTTCTTATCCACCTGAATAAACAGTCATTACTAACCTATTTATTAATAAGCAAGGGCGACTGTCAGCGGCCAGAGATGCAGGAGGTTTCCTGAAAGTTACTAATGCAAAAAGTAACCCTAACCGCACAACAGCTAATAGTATTTTTATCACACTGCTGCATCACCCGAGGCTGGATCAGGTTTTATTTTAGCTCCTGCGCATGTTCGTGAGCAGTTATGCCCAATTTTAACACCCTTAGACTTTCTGAAAACATCAAAACGATCTAAATTGAATTTTGAAATAAGTAGCTTTTTGACATCAATATCGCAGTTTCTTAGCCTTTTGCAATCAAGTTCAGATACAGTCCCACGAGTTAATTACCTATGTTCGACGTTTTCAATCGGGAGACATTGTGAAGCTAATTAGGCAACCTCAGAGGAAAACCAATTTAATTGTACGCACCCTGAAGGAAGCGTCAGGTTCCGTTATAATTTATAAGCTCCAACACATGTCAATAAATGTCGTTTGTGGAGTTCTTTGGCTACTATATACGAAAGATTTACCGCTGTAAGAGGAACTATCGGAAGATAATTGCCCGTAGTGAGGATGGCCCTCCAGGATTACGATTTTTTCATTTCGGTTGTCGCTGTGTTTACACCCGGCTGCGAAAGTCAGTTTAGCAAGAAAATAAAAGCTCCTGGTACTTGTGCAGTCGCTCAAATTTATGAGCGGAGAATATTTCCCTAACATTGAGCTAGTCCGGCGCAACTCATTTGCAAAGATACTTGCAAACGGAACGAAAATAGATTTTATGGCTTTACATTTATCATTTCTGCAGTTATATTCAGTCACAGGGGCGTAAGAACATGGCACTAACTTAGAGATGACATTTATCACATTATGCCCGACGCGCTTCTACTTTTCTATTATGTGTGGGAAATGCACTCTGCAAAAAAAAAAAGCGTTCTTAAGAACAGAAATACTAACATGCAGACACAAGGCAGAAACAAATCGCGTGCGGGAACGCATCTATTTTTCCAGCAGGGAAATGTGAACATTTTCAATAACGAAGTTCCCTGCTAATGTACTAACGTGCTTAGAGCCTAAAAGCAAACGGAATGTCGTTAAGCTCGTGCGTCTGCTTTTTAGAGATAGCACCCGTTGAGCTCGTTTGTGTGTGCCTTGTTCCTGGGACCCACTTTCGTCGGCATTGATTTTAGCCTCATAATGTGATTTGGTAGAAATAAGGCGAGAATAATCAACTTTTATTTCAGGGCGTTTTAATTTGAGGACAAGAAGCTCTACAGTTCTTTCATGAAGAAATACGACATGCTCATTTAAGGATTATTTATAAATGAAATACAAAGATACGTTTAATTAACCAAGAAGACCCGTAAATCCATCCTACCAGTTTTCGCAACTTTGGAACACAATGATCAAGCGGCAGATAGAGAATGATGTCATGATGATGAAAATCTAATCTTGCTGCTGTCATATAAATACGCTTGTGATTTAATAAATCGTTAATAAAATCATTACGTACGATTCCTATGCTGGCGGAGTCTGCAGCAACCTATCAAGACCACGATTTAAATAAAGAGTAGCTAAGCTATATCGCCTCTTTGAAAGTTGGCTATGAAGCGAAGCCAAGCAGGAAATACGCAGATGAGCTTTTTGTTCGGTATGAGAATAAAAGCATCGAGTTTCTCATTTACTGTGCGGAAAATATTTTTTTTTGTCTGCGCAGCATGATGTCACAGGTCCATGTGCGTTCGACTCGACGTCAGTAAATATCCAGAATAAAAAAAATGTTGTACTTTCGTACTTTTCTTCGTTTCAATTCACCTGAATGCTGAATAAAGGTATGGATAAAAGAATCGGTAATATCTGCGCTTACCACTGGTGGTGTTGTTAACGTTGTCCGCTAATTGGCCTATGCAACGTTAATGCGCCTATCAGTTAGAGGCTTTCTTCATTCCAGTACGCGAGCGGAGAGTGTTACGCTTCAAATAACAAGGGTAGCTGAGTTTACGTTTTTTTTTAACGTGAACTATAATGAGAAACTTAGCACATAAAAAGTGCTACCAACTACCTAAAAGGTAACGCAAACCTAAATGTACAGCAGCGTAGAACGATGCGACACGCAGGCTTGTTTTTGCGGTTGGATAAAGCCGCAAATACTGAAGGCACATTTCTGTTTCTTACGGCCTACAAAATGACACCGGGAAGTAAGTGGGAAAACGAAAGGAAACGTGGAAAATTAACTAGAAAACAATTTTTTCATAGGTCATGCACGTCATTCATTCATGTTGATTATGCAGCTAATTGCTCGCTTGCCTCCGAAAGTTCGCATATCGCTTCCTGTCTCCAGCTTAGCCGTTACGTGAAATAATGTCAATGCCAGAATGAAGAATGCCAGCAGCGATGCCTTCGTTAAGCACCTAAACAGACAAGTGAAGAAAATCAAGCGCTAGTTATGACATACATATAAAGGAAGCCAACAGTAACCGAAACCAATAAGCATAGCGAATGTTTCTATTCTTTTCTGATGGGTTGATTGATACGAAATTAATAGTGCGCTATAGTGCGCTTATTTTAGGGTGAAAGGTAGTTGACTAGCAAGATGAAGAAAAAACCACATGGCGCCAGTCGGATTCGAATCCACGACCTCGAATTTTGCGTCCGGTGCTCTACCAACAAAACTCTGGAAACTAAGCAAAAGAAGCCCTGCCCAGACCACTAATGAATTGCGGGTGGTTACGAATAACAGCACAGCGATGTCATGCCTACTCTGCCAAGGAGTACAAAGAATAATGAATCAGTATCATAGTCGATACCACGAACATCTATCGCTGAATATCGCTTTACAAGAAGCTAACCATATTGAGAGCTTTTCTTTTTTTTTTTTTGCAAATGATATATCAAAATATTAATTTTTTTTTAATTATTACAAAGGACGAAACCTTTTAAAGCGTTTTTTTATCTGAGTCTTAATTGGACATTTTTAGCACCTATTCAGTGCTAGGAATAATGATATAGAGTAGAGAGAGACGGGGACTGTCCGTCTCCTTTCAACCAGTATAAACGCCGACCTGTTCTCCATTTCCGTTTGCAGCAGACTTGAAGCATCCTGCAGCTAAAGCAGCAATAATTGATGATCTTGGCATGAGGCGAAGTTGCTAATGCGAGGCGCAGCTCACTAATCAGGCGCTTTTAGAAGCATGCATCACTTAAGAACATGATCTAGTGGGCTATGCAGCGCACCATCAGAACTAAAAACTTTCTGCTTCCCTAATTTAAAGATGACTGCGGGTCTTAGAGGGGGGGGGGGGGGGGAATGGAGAAGGCAGGGAAGAGTGTAAAAAAAGAAGAAAGAACCCGCATGCAACATAAAAATAAGCGCAACCATCGCACGCCTGCGCAGTAATCGCAGTCCCACATGCAAGCTACTTCCTGAATGAGGCTAACCTCGGAAGAGCACGTGCTGATGTGTGCTTCCCTGCTTTCTTGCGCGGTTACGGAGCAACGAGCTGTACTCTGTACTCTGTCGCGAATGTGCGCTTGACCGGAAGATCATTGCGCAGTCGGCGGAAGGACGCGCGGCTTTTCGATTTGGAGGTCCTCGTAATCAAGGCTAACGTGCTATTTCGCAGATGCCGTTAATGTGAGGATGGGGCGCTGTCCCCCTAGCTCCAGAATGCTCTGCTTTCCATGAACAGAAAGGTAGTTTAGGAGTCCTGAAGTGAACAAAACCTGAACGGCGTGCTTTGAAAAGGTCGAAGCTTCAGAATAATGGCGTCGATGGTCGATAATTCGAATTAGATGGGGGCAAACAAGTTTGTCTGCTCACGCGAAGCTCGATTTAATATAAGCATTTCACATACGTGATGTTTACTGCACAATAACATAAGTTCATTTATAGCAAAAATGAAATTAAGCAAATCATAAGCAGGAGACCCGACTGCAACTCAAAATGTTGTTATTTTTGCCATCTTATTCCGTTAGGGTATGCCAAGGGACTTGTTCGCGCGAGCACTTCCACACGAGTGGGGTGTTCTATATAACAAAAAATTGCTTTGTAGCGGCTGTCCAGTTCCTCGCTTAAGTAATTTATTAGTCTGCCGTTATCTTTCGGAAGGATTCTTGAGTATTGAAGTGCTTCTAACAAACATTTGCTGCCACTTTTGCAGGCGCTAAAATGATTCCCTTGAGAGAGCTCTAAGTGCTGACAAATCAGCGGCTCATGTCTCAATCTTCATTCCTAGAGAGCCGCAATTAGTGCGGATGTATACCTGATTTTCTTGTGCCTGGTGCAAAGTAATAAAAAACGCCTCGCACCGTTTACTTGTTTGCGTGGTCTTCGGTTAGCGCATTTCTCCGCCAGGATAAAACTCACATTTCAGATGAAGTATTGTATTTTTTCACATCTGTGATGATCAACTGGCACAATAAAGACCGGCCTTTGCTATCATGCGCCCATGCGAATATAAAACCTACCGGGCACTAATAAATAAATAACTACTCTAATCTGGCTTTCTTTAAGTAAAGTAACAAGAATACTGAAGGAATTCAAGCAGGACTGAATCTGGCGCCATCTTGAAATGACACCAAAGCTAATCAAGTCCGTTGATGTGATTCCATCGTTTACTCTTAGCTTTCTTTGCTGGAGCCCAATTTCAACTGGCCAACCGTTCTATAACATCTGCCTTAATTCCAGAAACTAAAATTTTAGATGCATAGACACTAGTTACTTCTTCGCGACTAAATTTTGCAGGCAACTTCTGAAAATCTTGTTTAGGAGGGATCACAGGTAAATAAAAACGCGGTCCTAAGTTTGCGCTTGTATGGCTGTTTACTGCCCATTTTTAGAGCAACATTTATATCGTCGTAGTACTAATTTTGGGGGATTTTAACTGTATAATATCATGGAGCAGAATGATGCTTTCTTTTGTCGTGACTTGTGAATTCACAAAATTCATTTGGCGGAAAAGACGAGAGGGTACACCCCCCAAAAAACTTTATTGGTGTTCAATATACTCTGGCTTCAGGAAAAAAATGCAGAAGTTGAACAAAACTGCAGTAAATTGGTAAACTTACTGATAGATGAAAGCCGCAAATTGCCGGGCATTTGCACAATCCTGCACACCATGTTCATTGTTAAAGCACACTCCCTCCCCGAATAGGTGACGATAAGGTCGACATAGCTCATAGTGGCACTGAGGTATTGTTTTTGCTTACGTTGAAGGAGTCTAGCGCTACTGTCTACCTGTGCTTTAAATAATGTCTCCAGCAAGCAAGAAGATTTACGATCCCGCGCGGAACAAATGCCTGCGAATATCCTTTCGCCTCCCAAAGGGTTCCTCCACATCAGGCACAGTAGCGGAAGCTTGCTGTTTCTAGCTAGATGGGATTGTCGTCCAGGAAACTACGTTATCTCCGCCATGTCCTCCGAGAGCAGAAGCACTTCCTACACTGTGTCCACCTCATCCACTCCAACTCTAGCTTTGGCCTAGCTGTGCAGCTCCTGCCCCTCCCCACTATTATTCAGCCTCAGAAACTACCACCTTCTGTCATAAAGATAAAGAAGATAGAGAAGATAAAGATAAAAAAGTTTATTCCAGGTGCGAATGCAAAGAGCCGCATGCCACATGCAGCGCTTCTACAAGTTACACTCGCTTACTTAACCGAGGAATATACACAGCATACTCATATCTTCAGAAATCGGGTTTATCTTTACCGGCTACATGGCATCTCTGCAGATCCTGTCCAGCCTACTGAAGAAAACCAGTGATCCGCTCGTTTCTCTTGTTTCGGGTGTCGACGTCACTTGGCTATTGCCGCAAGCCACTGCATAACATTTCAATGGATACCACCACACTGTAGCATTGTGACCAATGTGAAAGCAGGTGAAGCAGCCTGTAACGGCCTCCACCATCGGAGATACATTCGGAATTTCTTCACGAAGTCCGATACGTCCCAACTGGCTGAAATATTTTCTTCCGAAGAAACTTACCGGCTCTAGAGCTTGTAGACACACTACTTCTACTTTCTTTACTCAGACAACTTACATCTCAGATCAAGACTCACACCATGAATTCCTCGCCATCTGGAAACACTTTATCACCGACTTCGCCTGAACGCAGCATTTAAAAACGGCTTGTAATTTCGTTTCGGTCAAATAAACTGTCCCGTTTGTGACAGCTGCTGTTCTATCGCAACTGTGGAACATATCCTGCTTGAGAGCTTTGCATATGCTGACGAGAGTGCGTACCAGGAACACTGCATGGAGAAGCTCTCACCAGTGCCTCTAACAATGGACAGTGTTTTAGGTTCCTTAACTGGCCTCGGCAACAGAGACAAGAAATGAACTTTTTATTTGTATATTTAAATGATATTGGACATCGTGACAAGCTTTAGTCTCACCTGGCATGTTACCCTCATGGATTATTTCCGCAGTGAACTTTCATAGCCCACTTAACATGTTACATCATTACTCGGTGATACTCGTTCGTACACATTTAATGAGTGCATTTTATGTTCTCCCCCTCTTTATTTCTTTTATCTAACTTACACCACTTTACTTTCGTCTTTATCTCTCAAATTCCCTTCCCTATGCAGAGAATTGTTCTAGCATTTTCTAAATGCCGGCTTAATTCTTCTCCTTCTTCATTACAGAGTTTCTCTCTGCCTTAATAAAATAAAAGCAGGGCTGTCTGGATTGAAGTAGCAACCGTAAGTATGGGACAGTGCTTACGGTGAGTGTCAAAACCTTTCTTGTGTTTAGTGCAAACATAAAGAAACTGCCTTTAGGTCTGTGGCCATCTAAACTGTACATAGTAACAACGAATCATATAGTCTCGAGGGAATGCTCTTACAAAAGGTGGAAGCCCTTACTTGTCAAATACGTTGCTTCCCGCCTCCTTTTTTTGGGATAGGCTATAAAGCAACTGTACTTACGTAATTAATTGTCAGTGCCACTACAAAGAGTACTTTTGTGTGCGCCGCCACTTTGTTACCTTCCCTTATATGAAAGTGGCCCCGCCTCTATCTCGAAGCGAGAAAGCACATGACATGAAACTGTCTCTCGTGAGCTCTGAAGCAGTTTGCGACGTTTGGCCTGCCTGTTCCCTTCCATTTTTGTTGGAGTCAACAGTTCTAGCTGCTTCCTTTCAGAAGCGCTTAAACTGCAGTGGTAGTCAGGGAAGCAGTAAAGAAAGTGCCACACTTACCTCTGCAGCTATATGGCTCGAATTGGAAGAAGGCATAGGAGGAACACTGGAAGCGGAATTGTTCCTCCCTTGACGGTAGAATTGCCGCGTCCCGAAGGAAAAAATTCAGAGGAAGAAAAATTAAACAAAACCAAGAAACGCTACGCCAAATAGGTGTGGAGCTTTTAAGCAGTATGGTGGCGAAAATGGCCGTGCTAAACTAAGAATAAAAATGAAATGAATAACAGGAAGAGAAGTAAAGGATGGCGGAGCGAAAAAGAGTAGAGATTAGAAGGAATTTCTGTGGAGTGTAGTGGCCAGAAGAAGAAAAAAAGAGCTGGGAAAGGTAGAAGGTGAAAGGAAAAGAGGGACACGCCGCGGCGTGTTACCCTGAGCGTGAAGCAGTGGTAAATTGCACTGTACACCCACTGCAGAAGCGCCGGCAGCCGTGCTTTTGTTTCTGACTCTGGTCTATTTCCTCCTCCACTAGCTGTTCTTCGAGGGTGGCAGCAACATCTCGCCTCGCGCGTCGTGTCGTTCGTACGTAGGCCAACTTCCGGCTCCGCCGTTTCCCCTCTCGACACGCGGTTTCACGTCTTTCGCCTCCAGCGAGCGGCGGAGCTTCCTTTGACCTTCTCCCTCTGACCTCTTTCTTCATTTTTTTTTTCGTTGCAATGAAACGCTTAAAGAAATTCGAAGGACTAGGAAGTGGCGGTATAGAGATCCCGGGGAAGGCTTTGGAGAGAAAAAATTGGTGGTGGCTTAGCTTGGTTAAGCCTGGTAATTGCGAAGCAATACATGGGTTTAGCTATTGTACCGCTGTTGCTTCCTCTTTGCATTCTGTCGACAACTGCTGCTTACAACGATGAGGCATTATCCGTAGCTACGCCATTGTTCAGCTGCTAGTGTAGCTGGTGGTGGTGCTTGTGGTTACACTTGTGGTGATGCATCGGTTATCCAATCGAATCCAATCCAATCCAATCGAATCGAATCGAATCGAATCGAATCCAATCCATTCCAATCCAATGCTAAATGTCAACCGTGCCTATCACCGGCTCACGTTTTGACGGGCTGAGGTGGTAGCTAAAGTAGTATTGCTTTGCAATAATAGAGGAGGAAGGAAGAGGGAAAGGGGGCTGGCGCCGTACGCGCAGTGTACGATACGCGTTCAGTGATGCGCTTAAAGCGTTGCACAGCCTTCGTTCGGCGCCTTTATTTGCAGTCGGCCGACCCATCTCTTTAGTAAGCCTTTGTTCCCAGCTGTCCTCTCTCCTTCGCGTCTAGAGCCATTATTATGGGAAGACAAGGATGCGACGCCTAGAACAGCACGTGTTAATATTGATAACCCCTTACGGCGGTTCCTCAACTCTTTGCTCTAGCCATTCCCTTTTGTGTTGGCATGCACTTTTTTTCTGTTCACGATTCAATGAAAAATCCGAGGTTGCTTTTAGGAAGCATTAGCTTCAGCAAACAGGCTTTGATAAGAATGTCACGATTTGATACATAGCCTATTCTTTTACTGCCGCTTCATTGTACTCAGTAAACGTGGAGTGACGCGTAATTCAATGAAACTGCATGCGGTTTCAGGGGCAGGTACAACCTTGGAAGTATTGAGGCCAGTATACTTCCCAGTGAATGAACGCGAAATAAGGTACACCTTAAACTGCAGGCACGAAGACAGGAGAAGTCTTCCTCCATGGGAAACACGATTAGAGCGAGTGAAGTTTTGAAATTTCTCTAGTTTAGGGAACCTTTTCTTATATAAGAAATTATGCTGTAGTGCGGCGCTTGCGACTGCGTCGTAACCAGAGCCAGCAGCCGGAATTGTAAGGCAACTTGAGGACGCAACAGAGATCACCCGATTTCCTACGTGTAAAGGACCAAACGTGTTGACGCAGCAGATTTTGCAACTGCAGATGTTGCACACAAAATACTGCAAACGCTATGTTTGAATTTTGGAACCCGGTTTCAAGAAATACTCTGAGCCACCCCACTCCCTCTCCCCCCACACACACACCCAGCAACAATATATACACCCTTCAATGGGGTTTCTTGATCTTGCAGGAACTCAGAGAGGAAGCAATCTCTTTTCTCAGTTGTGGTACGCAATCCTCTCCAGAGTCATGTTTTTTACGAGCGAAGGGAAGAATAAGAAAAGACAACCGAGAGGAATAAATAAATAAATAAATAAATAAATAAATAAATAAATAAATAAATAAATAAATAAATAAATAAATAAATAAATAAATAAATAAATAAATAAATAAATAAATAAATAAATAAATAAATAAATAAATAAATAAATAAATAAAGGACTCTTCCACAACACTAAAAGATAGTCGATGAGAGAAAGCTAAGGTATAGCGACAGGAATCGGACGAAAACCCTTCGATGGGCAATATTTCGTTTAGCGGGCGCGCTTTGCCACCGCCAGCCTCGAGACGGTGGACAAAAGTGCTGGAGTTAACAACTGAGAACCTTAAAGAGTGGCACATTAATTAGCTCAGAATGCGCTTGGAGGGCAGGAATAAAATAGAGGGAAAGCTATTTCACATGTGAGAGGATAGGCGCATCAGCGTAATGCATACTGAGAAAGAGAGCAGCCACAGAAAGTATTTCAAGCATAGAGCGTAGCAAAGCAATAAAGTGTGATGCTGTGGGGAAAGGGCGTATATTGCGGTTGGCACAGCCAGTGATGCTTCAGCGTAGCCTGTAGCGCCCCCGTGTTAACGTGAAAACAAGCAGCAGCAGGATCCGCTGTTCGTTCAGCCTCAATGCCATATGTTTCAGAGAAGCGAGAGTGGGCTGCTTTTATTTATCGCGTTCTCACTGCGCAGTAGTTGTCTCCTCTTTCGCCGCTCCCATAACAACAGGCCATCCCTTGACCGGTTCCAGACAACTACGGCCGTGTACGAGAACAGCAACTTTCATACGGAACGGCAGCCTGCGCATAGGCTGGCATGCGTACGTGTTATTGACACAGTACGGAAGGACACTTTATTGGACCGCCGCTCCGACAAGCCCCTTCCTTTTCTCGGTGGGCAGGCCTGGTCAGTGGGCAGCCCTGCCAACATAAATGTTGCACCCATGCTCACATATTCCTTCGCCATTCCCTTTATAGGGTCGAGCCCAGAATTTTTTTCTTCTTTGTTTTCAGCTACGAAGATTACGTGACGTATTTTCTCTGCCGTTTGAAACGTGACATCTCGGTGGGCGTCTGCTTGACCGAAGTGACATTCACCGACGTCGGATGCGGCCAGCGACGCACCCTTATAGATTGGCCTTATATCTTTATATTCGGCTTTTATTTTCTCTCACAGCAAAAGGTCGCCCTCTTTTCGGAACTTCTTCCACTGCACTTTTCTTCTGTGGTGAAAATGTTTTTATATTACTGCCGGAAATGTTGTATGTGAACAGTTAAGTATTTGTATTCGTGAGAGTAGAATTTTGCGACAAATATGACGCCTGGTTTCGTCATTCCAATGCCCACACGAGGCCTGGATATACTTACACTCTAAAAAGTAGAAGCAGCTCGGCCACAGCAGCGGAACTGTTTTCCTGTTTCGAATAGCAATATACTCGTATATAACCGCTACTTATTCTCCCGGATTTTTGGGGCTGTTAAATTAGATATTCATGTCTGCTACTTCTGCATGGTGAACCTGCATGTCCTGTATGAAGAGTGCAACTGCACTCTTCGTACAAAACAGGAAATAGGAGGATTGTTCAAGTTTCTAAACTTGTGCACTAAACCATAGGTTCAATTTTTGACGCCATTTTATAAAATAATATTCATTCGGTGACCGGTCTCTCAATAGATAACAAGACGTGCCATTGAACGTCAGCAAAAGTGGCGCACAGGGGTCAGCAATAAGGGAAACCGCAAAGTATGGGCATTAATTAGTTGATTACTCCGCAATTACGCTGCAGTTCCCAGAAGAAAAGATGTTTGAGTGACTTTGCAAGGGTTCGTACAACGTTGAGGACGCAAACTTTTGAAGTCCACCAACTCAAGATATATGAAAGGCAGGCCCTCCAAATTCAGCTGAGTGTGACTGTTCATTCATTCTCATAGTATCTAGCAGTGTAAGCTTACAGCTGGCCCCTGCACGCCCTCCTCAGATGTTTAAGCACTAAATATCTTATTTCCGCCATGAGCATATATTGTTTTCAGCGCAGATCTTGAATGTCAAGACGACAATGTGCTTGTCTGCCTTTTATAACTGTCACTACAGTCACTACGTATCTGTACCTTCCGATAGCGTCGGCAACTCCTCTTCTTCCTTCCTACTATTTTATGCGAAGCATATTACTAGAGGTACACGACAGCCCTTCGCCGTGGTTACGCGCCGTGCACACCACGTGGTACAGTGACGTCACACCACATGACATTACACGTGACACATGACGTCACGACAGAGGAAGGCGGAGGTACACTACAGCCCTTCGCCGTGGTTATGCGCCGTGCACACCACGTGGTACAGTGACGTCACACCACGTGACATACCACGTGACACATGACGTCACGACAGAGGAAGACGGAGGTACACTACAGCCCTTCGCCGTGGTTACACGCCGTGCACACCACGTGACATACCACGTGACACATGACGTCACGACAGAGGAAGATGAGGGTCCACCTCGCGCCGTCGCTGTGGTTGCACGCCGTGCACACCACGTGGTACAGTGACGACACACCACGTGACATACCACGTGACACATGACGTCACGACAGATCGCCGTCACGCGCTGGGAGAGGGAGAACGATGCCATCGCACAGACGCCGGAATGTCCTCGAGCGGCATTCCCGCGCATTTCGAACGCGCGTTCACACTCGGTGTAGGTGAAACGCTCGCTCCACCGGGCAGGCGGACGCGGCTTCCGTGGCAATCCAGGCGCCCACCCAACGCGCGTCTCGGGGTTAGTCGGCGTTCCGCTGTAGCCATGCCGTTGTCTTCCCCCACGACGAAGGCTTCTAGTTGTTGTATTAAAATGACCACGTATTCAACCAAGGAAAGCCATGTATTACCAAGCCTAGCCATCAATATGCTTCGCATCTGACCAGGGTTAACCAAGTTAAGCCTCAGCCATTTTTTTGAAAAACGCGGTCTAATGAAGAGCTTCAAAGTCGGCGAAGTTATCATTTTAAAAAGAAGCTATTGTAATCTTGACTTGCTCGGTATAGAATGGTGAAAAGCATGATGTTTGCTAAGGAGAAATACAGTCGAGCCCACTTATAATGGCCGCAGTTGCAACGAACGCTGTAGCTTATTACGAACAAGTACAGTGCTGCCGTCCGACCATGCGTTACGGCAATGGCACATTGTCTTAAGTACAATGAACGATCCGGACCGCACCTCTTGGCTATAGTGAACGAAGCGCCGTAAACTCGTTCCCGGGGTAAAAAAAACTCGCGACTCCCGCCAGCGCGGATATCAGTGTCTCTCAGCCCACGTGACCCTGCCCCAAAAAGAAAGTGGCGTAACGAAGAAACAAAAAAAAGAAAAAACACTGCACTCAGATTGTCGTTAATTGTGGACCAAGGTCAATCACTGCGGCCGTACTGGCTAAGCGGACTGAGTAGCTGAGCCATGTTTGTGCTCCTAAAGCGAAGGCACAAGCATGGCTGGCGGTAGAGGGGAACAGCGGCGTTGAAAGTGAAACTACTGCATACGGTCGATGATCAAAATAGGGCAGCTATTTGAGAAGTTTTGATATCAGTCACGTGGTGTGCCTTATTGGCAAAGCCAGTAATGTGGCAGGCATCGTCTGCGGAGTCAGCCCGCCATCTTCTGCGCTGCCTCTGCGCGCAGACTACGCGCCGTCAAGGAGTTGCAGTTATTGGTCGCAAGAGTGCTACGCTACCTTAATAGATGTACTGAAGCGTGAGTGTAGGCGTGAAGAGAGTGGAAACCGCGTCAGTAGTAGTAATAGTATTAGTAAACACTTATTATGCACAGTAATAAAGGTTCAAGGGTATTGAAAGGCGATTGGAGTCTTTAGTTCCGAACCCCTGAGGCCATCGCTTCCACACGGGCCTGACGAAACAGTTGGCGTTGGTCTTGCAGGTCAGAGCTGGACAGAGAAGCCTTCCATTGTTCCTTTGTTCTTTGGGTTCGGAAGTGAGGTGGCTTGTGCCCAATGCACCCCCATGTCACATGGTAGTCTGTGGGCTGACCGGCGTACCATGGGCAGGTGGGGCGGTATCGTTCTGGCGAACCACTCAGAGAAGGGCGGTAAGTGATGACGCGTGGGGCACTCCATGAGACGCGGCTGCACCTTGTTGCGCCTCTGCGCGAACTTCTACCTCCACCAGTTACCGTCAACGCTTCAACCGCTTATCGCCATATAACTTATATCGCGCCCTTAAAGCATCTGACGAGCATAGCCAGGACTGTGAGTGTAGGCGAGGAACACATTACAACGTTGTAGATTTTAGCAAGCATCGTAATAGGGCTGTCTCTGAAGAAACAGACGCGCATATCGAGATTGGTAAAAAATATGCGTCAAATTTATCTGAGTGTATTTAAGGCTGTAATATTGACAGTCCACTTACTACAAACTTCGCTTACAACGAACCAAATCAGCGGGACCATGAGACTCGTTATAAGCGTGATCGACTGTAATTAAGACTGTCAGGAAGTTAAGAGTTGAAAGAATGATACAGATGTATACAGACATCGCACGGGTCTCTATCATTTTACCTCCACCGAAATGTGAGCTCTGAGGCTGGGATGAAACCCTCAAATCAGCAGCCGAGCACCATAGCAACTGAACCACTGTGGCGGCTATGGCATCCGGCGTACATCATTCTGCAATCTTACTGTTCTGTAAAAGTGGAAAAGCTCGTTGTAAATCACAAGAGACCACATCCAGGTTCTTGAATGGTTGTGAGTATTATGGGGGCGCTTTGCTTGAGGGGTGATCGGAGAACTCAGTTTAATTACCCATTGCGACAACAACCATGGTGATAAATGGGGGAATCGGTCTAATGTCCATGACCTGTGCCTGAGAACGGAGGTCATGATATCGAAGATTTTCCTGCCATTGCTTTCCTGCTGTGAAGGTACACAATTCCAGTAACAAATACGAGGGATGTGTACAGGGGACGCACGTGTACTGTTCCATATTGAAGCGAGACGCACATATGATGAAGGCGGCCAAAGCACGATAAGTTCTTATGCAATTTATTCATAACAAAGAAAATTACACCCGTGGTATTTCTAGGGAACGAAAAAATATACTTTCTGATTACTATAGCTCTTTCATACATTGCCGCCCCTTCACGTGTCGGGCTTAAAACCACGGCCTGCGTTTCCTGTAAAGGGTACTTTGGTTTATGCTTGTTTGTTCGCAGGTGAAACACGCAGTGTGCTATTCTGTGTTTGCGTGTTGATTTGCAACGTCCAGAACACTATATGCAACTTATGGTATCATGAAATCCTGACTTCAAATAAACAAGAACCTGTTTTTTCCTTCTCTCTTATCCAAGAGTGGAGTACCAGGCTAGGGTGCTGTTTCTTCTGGCAAACCTCGCCACCTTTACTGCAATCACACTTCAATTTCTCTCCTTCTTTTCCTATCTGACTTATTACTTAGAGAAGGAGGAATGACAGCCTGCTAACAAGTTATTTTAGACAGGTCCTAAGAATGTCGCCAACTCCCGAGGCAAAGCACATGCGAGATCAGAGAGGGTGCACTAGTACATTCTTGCTGCACCGACTTCGGAGAGCATGCGTCGTATATGGAGTACCAGAGGTAGAAACTTTACAACTTTGGAACTTTGTACGACCAATATAAAAAAAAATCTAGCTATACCGATACCTAAGAGCTTAATATTGTGATCATGTTGTTTAGTTTGATGCCGTCTACACCGGTTACATTAAATCATGTGAACAAAAGATAAGACAGCCGTGATTCAGCAGCTGACCAACGTAGCGCATGTAACAACTCAGTCTTTCCTTTATGAACAAGAGAATTAAAAGCTATAAATAGTTCAGAGAACCACGGTGGCCTTTATCTTCGGTTTCTATCATAGAAGAGATTTCTCATCGTAGCTTGTGGTTTAAACAGCGCTGTACATTAGAGAGAGCAAAATCATTTACCAAGGCTGAGGTCCCTGTTCGTATTTTGTACTCCCCAGCTCAGTATCAATATAAAATCGTTCACTTGTGTCCCTGTAGTTGAACCATATAGAAATATCAATTTGCACACTGCGGCATCATCCGTAGTAACCTGTTCAAGAGCTCGTTTTTTTTTCGTGCAATATCGCCCTGTGATACGCATTTTCAAAGGATGCTTTCCTCCGCATGTCACACAGCATTCTTTCCGGAACGTATGCCAATTGCGCTTTCTTCATTTAATATTTCCTAAATTTCATACGCTTGCGTTGCAATTTTCCGCTGTTAAAACGAAATATTTCCTTGTTCTTATAAAGCACTGTATTGCTTTTTATTCTTTTTTTCCTCTAATATCGCCCCTTTTTCGTAACTCTAAATGACTGCATCATGTTGTGAGTACTAAATAAAAAGCAAAAAAAAATATTTAGGCACGGTCTTCAACAACGCCTTCTCCACCATCATTTCTTCCGTTCATCTTCCAATCCTGTAGGACGTCAGTATTTCAACTGCTCTTAAAAGCTTTCAGAAAACCTTTGTTATCAACATTTCAGTTACTTGTCCTCTACGGTATCGAAAGAGCACACTAAAAAATACCTGTTCACATTCTTGGAGCAGTAATGGTTACAGAGAACACACATTTTGCTTGGGATCCAGAAAGACGTCTCTACGGCGAAACAGAGGTTGTGTGTGTACCGCACTTCAAAAGAAGCCTTCCTATCAGTAAATGTATATTTCATGCAAAACAAAGGCAATTTAACAAAACTTCTGTTTGGGCTAGATGGTGCATAGCTTATTTTGAAATGAATTCAAGCGCCCAAGAACACGCAGACAAGAGAGGAAACACACAGGACAGGCGCTATCCTGTGTTTTTCCTCTCTTGTGTGCGTTCTTGTGCGCTTGAATTCATTTCAAAACAAAGACCTCGTCCGAGTTCCAGATTTCGAGTGTTAAAACAACTGCGGAAAAAGCGGCCATTTTCTTAAATGTTGACAAATATGTCTGTGACATGCCAGAACTCGTCTCGTCAATATTTTTTTATTAAGTACCAACCGTGGCACACATTAATGAGCGCGGGGCGCTCGTTTTAGTGTTCTGTTTTGTTCATTCCCGCTGCGGTTCTACTTCTCATGGTTGTAATCTACAACATGTGGATGATGTTTCCGCGTCTTCAGGTTTTTTATAATTGCCAACATAGCTTTATCCATTTGGGCTTTTTGCGGCAGCTCCAGTGAAAAGGAACCATGGGCAGTTGTTCCTATTTATATTCAGCGAATAGAAACTATCTTCAAGGGTTTCTTCACTACGGTTATTAAAAGCTTTTCGCTCAACCACTACCACTTGTGCGTGTGCATTTTGAGCGAGTTGCTCACTTTATTGAATGAATAGCCTTCGATATTTTCTGTGCTGCATTAATCGCGGTGTTTTTTGCACAGCGCGGCCGCGCTGTATTATACGCGGCTGCAATGTACTTTCTTCGTGCAAAAAGTGAAACTTTTTAGCGAAAGTAATGAAACTCCGTTCAAAGAATCAGTCTGTCTTTTATGTGACGTCTTTTTATTTTCTCGCCTTTGCTCAGCACAAAACACGTGAATGTTGCGTAACAACTTCAGAGTATTGAACACCCTTAAAGCGTAAGCTGAAATTTTGTTGTTCGCAGCGTTCGTGCATAATAAGGTACGTTTCATTTCACAAATGAAATAATCGAATATTGGTAGTCCGCAATCAACCACACATCTGGCACAAAAGCGGGCCAACAAAGTTCGGCATTCCCCAAAAATAAGAAAAGAACCACATGGGAACAATCTGATTCAGGCTCCCTCCTTTCAGGTTCTCCGCTCTGCAACTGCGCGGCTCGAAAATTAGTTTTTCCTCTCCGTTCAACACTCGCGCGTGAATCAGGGTCGGAAGCGAAGCCCTCCCGCTACGCTGCATGTAATCTCGCAAATCACACAAAGCAACTCTGACGGCCGCCGCAATGGCACGTGCCGCACTCCAAACATTCGCGTATGACTCACGTCGACTGAAACAACAAAGCCTGCGATCTGCGCACCACGTTACCCGTAAACGGCTGTGTCGAAATGAAGTCATGGCGCAACAGGGAAGCGGAAAAATGGGGGAGGATAGCGCATGTCTGGGGGACACATACAAAACCCCGCTTTTCTACACTGCAATAAATATAGGAAAAGAAACAGGGGGAACGGGGAGGAGGCCTGCAAGGGCCGTTGGCAGCCATTTGCTGCATAGTTCGCAAACCTCTGTCGTCGTGGAGATTACGTTGTCTCCGGAAGACGGTGGTAAAATGACGTGGGCCTGTAGAAATGCGATCCTTCGTGGAGCCCGTGTTTTTGTGCGAAATCAAAGCGCCCTCTCTCCATTGATGCTAGAAGCGCTGCGAGTGCTGTCGGCCTACGCTTTTTGCAGGAGCGCGGCAGGCAGCCCGTCGATGCGCGGCAAAACGAGCGGGTGTTATCTACAGCATGCATTCTGGCGGCTTTTCTATTGCAACAAACGACATCAGCGCCCCTTCGCCATTGCCGCTAGGTGTACTGGAGATGGGGTGAGAAGAGGAGGTAGAATGCTTTCAAAAGTGCCATCACGCCTTTTATTCGTGTAGCGTATACGCTGTAGCATTTCGCAAGCTCTGCTAGTTGTTCGTTCGGCCGCATAATTTATCTCTTTGATTGATTTCTTTCCCTAAATTTGTGTTTATTTGTTTTGAGACCCTTTTGTGCTGCCTTCGCGATAACGTGGTGCAGGCCTGCGTCTCACAGCACATGAGTGTGTACCTGTTTTTCTTTTTTCATAGACTATTATGCAAGCGGTGCGAGAGTCCCGGTCACGTCCTACGCTGTGACGCATGACCCCCGGAGGCAGACCTGGCTTGTCCAGTTTCGTCATGTGCAATCGAACGACCGTACGTGGCCGTTGACCGCGGGGCAGCACTCGCGTTCATTTAAACTTGGCACTGGGAAAGCAAGCAGCCTTGAACGAAATAGAAAGAAAGAGAGTGAGAAAACGAAAGAAGGAGCCAAAGAAAATAAGAAAGGAGGAAGAATGAAAGGAGAAAAGAAAGAAAGAAAAAAGATAAAAGAACTGAAGAAAGAAAGAAAGAAAGAAAGAAGAAAAGAAAGAAAGAAAGAAAGAAAGGAAGAAGGAAAGAAAGAAAGAAAGAAAGAAAGAAAGAAAAAAAGAAAGAAAGAAAGAAAGAATAAAAGAAGGAAGGAAGGAAGGAAGGAAGGAAGGAAGGAAGGAAGGAAGGAAGGAAGGAAGGAAGGAAGGAAGGAAGGAAGGAAGGAAGGAAGGAAGGAAGGAAGGAAGGAAGATAACAAAGGAATAAGCAAATATACAAACAAGAAACAAAGAAGAAACAAAAACGTAAGAAAGAAAGAACGAATGATAAAGAGGACGAGAGAGAGGTGGAGAGGGCGGATGAAGGGGGAATGAAAGGTATTTTCGGCCCCGAGAGGACGAGGTTGACGCAGGTGGTATTGACAAAAACGGTGCAGCCAGACGACAGTCGAATCTGGAATCGATGTTTTCCTTATATCAAAGCCCTCTCCGAACATTACATAACTTCGCCCTTCACTCGTTTAGTTTCTTCTTTTATAATTTTATTTAATTGCAGCGCCCTTTTTTTCTCTCTCATACGATGTGTGGAAGAGCACCTTCTGCACTGACGGAATCCCTTCGGGAAATGAAAAACTCCGGTGAATAACCCGTACCGGCAGAGAGCTGCAGACTCTATGGTACATGTGCGATTTTGCCTGCGGCTACCACCAAGAATGGGCGTGCTTGTGCGGCGCCCTGCCGCGAACCGGTAAGCATTTGAAGCGAACCCATTAAAGGCTGAGCGAAAGCGAAATGGCCTGTTCATGTTGCATAATGGGGAATGGCCAGGGACGCACATCCGCTTGCATCACGCAAGAAAGGATACTGTCGTGTTTATAAATATTTTTATGGTTATTAGCTTGAATACATTTTGTCTCGTAGGGGCAGTGCATGTTGAAAACAGGGTTCATTTCACAATGCTGAGAATATAAAAAGTAGGGTGTTTCATGGTGTTTCTGAGCCTAGGGTTGTCGGCGTCAATGCAGTAGAGTTGTCGATGTAGCAACTGTCTTGATAGGACGTATCTGGCCTTTAAAAACAAATATTCTCAGTTTCTTTTTCGCATCGCCTCAAACGTCTCCCTATCCGCATGTTGGAAAGGACAACAAACATCCGCAGAGGCAACCTGTAAACGATGGAAATTTGAGCTAGGGCACCCTACTGTGAAAGGTCATTTCTAAGATTTATAGAATTCGTTTCGAATTATTAATACTCGTTCTTCCTTAAAATGGCGTGAGATACGACAGTGCGGTTTGTGTAGGTGGATTTCGCTGCATGGCGACATTACGCACGTACTCGACACAGCTCAGTAATTAAAAAAATGAAATAACTAAATTTAACAAATCAACCTTTTTTTTCTTTTATTTGAGGGGCCAGGATTATAAGACGAAATTTAAGGCTGGCAAGCTAGCAGTTGAAGACCATTTTGAAAATTTTTTAATCGGCAATGTGGTTCGAAATATTGAACTTCAAAAATATGCAATTTGAAAGCTTGTTGAGGCGGCTTTCCCGCTTTCCATATTTATAAAATGCCGTCTCTGCATGTAGTCTTGTCACGGAAATCACAAAATGCTTTTGCTTCATAAATTGCACAAGCGGCTTCTTTATTTGCTGTATAAGAAATGGGGGCCTTTGAATGTAAAGTACTAGTTTCTCAAAATGTGTGACTGCGTTTCTCCTTGATATTGACTGCTGTGGACTCATCTGTTGAAGCAGCGTCCAAAAAACTTCGGTTTTTAAAGCACCGCCTAAAGCATTGCACGAGCAAAACTAAACTGACAGCATACACATCACTTGTGCGTCCAGTGCTCGAATACGCCGACGCTGTATGGGATCCGCACACAAAAACGGATATAAAAATTCTTGAAGGCGTCCAGAGGAAAGCACTCCGGTTTATTTACCACGCTTATGGTCGACAGGTCTCGGTATCTGATTTGCTCAACAGATCTGGGCTTCCCACGCTTGAATCCCGTCGAAAGCAGCACCGACTGAAAATGTTGTTCAATATCATACATAATAAAACAAAACTGAATTTTCAGGGTTACATGCAAGACAACACAACACGCCCCACCCGTAACAAACACGAACGGACTATCTTGATGCCACGATGCCGAACAAAAGCATATTCTTGTTCCTTCTTTCCACGCACCATTTCCGAATGGAACCGACTGACAAGCGATATCACCAACCTGGTATCTTCAGAATCTTTTTTGTCTGCTGTTTCGGCTCATGTATCGCAGTAGCGCGTCTAGTACACAGTGTATTTCGATTTCCTTGTTTTTATTCTGTTCACTTAGTTTGTTTGACGTCGGATGATTTGCCTGTACTTTTTTGCTTCCCGTTGGTCTTATTGAATTTTGTTCTCGTACTGTAATCGCCCTTTGTTGCTGTTATTTGGTTGTTACTACTTTGTAATTTTTTCTTTTTTTTCTTTGTGCACTCCTGCCTCGACCGCCAAAGGGCAGTCGGCAGTATTTATGAAATAAATAAATAAATAAATAAATAAACCGAAGGACGCGGCTCACCTTTGGTATAAGCACAACCTTAATCCCGCATTGCTGATGATAAGTAGCAGTAGTTCAATATTAAACTTTTAATTTATTCAAAATCTTTTTCAGTATTTATGACTTACCTCTTCGGAATATGCCTTGTGTTATGACTGAGCTGGGCCATCCGGGCCGATGACGTAATGACTACAGCAACTACCCTTTCTCGCTGTCGGCCATTTGCTGCCGACCAGTACACCGAAACAGTAGTCCTTCATGAACATCTAATTTCTGCTAAACCCTCTCAAAGCGAAGCTTGGTCTCGGCGGCACCGAACGGTTCTTCTAAGCCAACGGATGCTTTTGGATTATTTCCCTTCTTTCTGAGTCGTTATTCTCCGCACCCTCACGTCCGCGTGATGGCGAGATTTCTCGCGCGAGAATCGTGCTGCTCTGAAGTTCTGTGGATCCCGATGGGACAATCTTATGCTTCCCTGTCACTCCGACGAAGCAAGACGCTCTTGTCCATCTTGCAATTTCCAGCAATCGACAATGCAGCCTAATTTCCACCTCAAAGGTCTCCTTGCAACAAGCGAGAGCCCCGCTGTGTCTCAAATTGTTCCTTGTTTAGAAACAAGAAGACAGGTGGCCGGAAGTTTAATTTACGTCGCCGCAATCGAATTTTCTGCTGACCAGACGTGTCACTCTGCCATCAATAAAGGGCATGACATTATCTACCAATGGCTACCGAGGCACAGTGGCACAGCAGGCAATCACCGCGCGGATGAGGTTGCGCGAACTGCTCCCCATGACGACGACTTTGTGTCGATCCTCATTTGGCGATCAGACGCAGCGGACAGGCTTCGCGCACTGGCGCGGGATATCACGCTTGCCGCGTCGAATTCTGACCAATTTTCCAATTCAAGTTTAAAATCCTTGGATCAAGATCTGAAGCTCCGGCTTCCATCCGGTAAACCACGACGTGAAGAAAATTTTCTGTGTCGCTTGTGGCTTGGTGCAGCTTTCACTAACCAATTTTCTTAATCGGTTTGACTGATAGCCCTGCAATGTGGCATATGTGCGTATGACAAGACTACATCCCACATTCTTTGTGACTGCCCTGCCTACACCGCAGAAAGGCAGTCTCTCAGCCATGCGCTGGAGCGTCTAGATCCACGCTCACTGAGGGAAAGGAAGATTCTCGGCCACTGGCCGCTGCGATCGTCGGCGGTGAAGGCCTGCAAGGCACTGCTCCACTTCTTGCGAACGTCTGGCTTGCATGATAGGCTGTGACTGCAACAAACGCTGACTTTTCATAATAATTTCTGTTTTCTGCTACTCTCTCTTATCTTCAATTTTTTATCCCCTCACCTCCTTCCCTCCGTGTGGGGCAGCAAACCGATTATTCTTCCGGTTAACCTCCCTGCCTTTCCTCCTCTTCCGCTTCCTATAAAGAGAAGTAACGGTGCCAGTACATCGCCACAGAAAACAACGTGTTAATCAGAATGTTTGCCACCTGCCTTCTGGATTGACCGTATAGGAATTCTAGGGAAAGCCGTACAGTGAGGAAATGGAATGTGTCGGCGATTTCTTTAAGAATACAACACAAAGGCCCTTCACTCCTACTACAAATGAGCGCAAAGTGAATCGGCAAATCAGTATTGAACTATCCGTTAAACACAGCTCGGAGGAAAGAATAGTTTCCTGTTTAAAAAAAAAAAAAAACCTTGAAACTAGCTGACGAACAAGCAAGTGCTGAAGACCAGAACCAACAGCCTCCAGAGGAAGAAAAAAATTGCCTCGCAGCATAGGCTCTCATTGAGAGCGCCGCAAAAAAGCCACTGAAAGTCTATGCATTGCCCCCAATTTTTTTTTCTTTGCACAGTGCAGCACCTGCTTGCCATAGATAAGCTTAGAAATCAAAAAGATATTGCAAACTTGTGCTCGTGCAAACAGAGACAGCTCCCTGCCCATACAAGCCGGGCTTTGTCGCCTAATTAACGATACCTGATAATTCCATTACGCCCACTATTGCGATACTGATACAAGGAAACCCCCAAACGCTGTAAGTCTTTGGAGTCCCACCTGATGCCACCAAAAAAGCTTGGTTTTGTTCCCCGGTGACCTACCCAGAACATCTTTGATTTATCAAGTTAAGAGACGCACCCGAGATATCAAAAAACTGTGGAGTTACAAGCAAGAACTTTTTATCAGAACAGAAAACGGCACGTCATCAATATAAGCGAAAATCATTTCTCACTGGGATATTGAGAGGCCACAAATTTGTGTTCTTGATGATACTACGACAAAGGGCCTCAGGATATAAAGCGAATAACAAAGGCGATAGCCTGCACCCCTGTGAAAGAGTTGTTTAAAATGGAATACATTTGGTAAACTTTTAACAATGCCGATCACGCTGCGTGTTGAACTGCAACACACTCTTGCCCTGCAGATTGCACATCGCCGTCTTCAATGACATTCATCCGCGGCGCATACAGATAAGATCAGCTCAAACTAGGCTCAACCAGAGACGTGCCGACGACCTAGCAAAGCAAAATCATGAGCCAGTCTGGCTAAACACATGCTTTCGCAAGTTTCCTCGGTTTAACTACGTTAAAGCTCTACCATTTTTTCTCTTGGCCCAAAAGGACAGCGGCAGCACAACAGGGGCGCACAGTGAAGCAATCGCAGCGTGATGTGCCTTATGCAAGAGCGAAGCCGCAGCTGGCGAGGCGGATTCCTAGCTTGTACCAGATACTCCACACGACGTGTCATTAAATGCGCGTAAATCTTTATTTGCGATAACTACACGTTGGCTACGACCTACTTCATTGACGAAATCAGCTGTTTCGACATCCAACCTAGCATGGCCTAACGTTTTACAACTTCCTCTAGTAGAGAAAGAGGAATGAGGGGGCTTTTTTTTTTTTAGTCAAGCAGCGGAAAGAAAAAAGAGCAATAACATTCACGCCATGTTCACAGTCATTAAACGAGAGTTGGTTGAATTCAGGAAGTGTTCCGGCCGCGACACACTCTGCTGGGTTGCGCCATTTGTCCGCGCTTCCTTCTGGCACACGCTGCGTTCTCGCCAGCGGCTTTATAAGTTTTGACAGCCCTGATATCTTTTTTTGTCAACTTCTTGACAAATCTTCGTACGCTGTACACCTCGTTCTTAACAAAAAAGAGAAACTGTTTTAGCAGCTTCATCAGAAATGCATCGTTTTGCAGTGTTGTACGTTGAGTTTTTTATTAGAAACAAGCTTATACGGTGTGAACGAAGCTGAGTATTATAGAGTACGAGGGTCGTTTGATAAATGTGGTAAAAATACGAGAGATGGCGCTACAGTTGCGTTTTCTTCTAGGTGGTGCGCAAGAAGCACACTTCATATGACGTCAGAACGTGTTTCGGCTTGTACCGATAGTTAGTAAGCTTCGGGCAGCCATTGGCGCCGAGCTGTGTGGTGATTCCCACCAAAATGGAAAATTTTGAATTTCGAGCAGTGGTCGAACATTTTCATTTAAAACAATGAACTGCTGCCCAAATCAAAGCCGAGCTAAGCGAAGTTCACGGACACTCTGCACCATCACTGAAGATCATTTACTACTGGATAAATGAATTCAAACGTGGCCGAACTTCGACGCAAGATGAAGCACGTCCTGGGCGGCCAGTGGAGGTCACCACGCCAGAAGTGGTATCGAAAATTCGTGCAATAATCATGAAAGACCGCCGAACGAAGGTACGTGAGATAGCTGAAATTTTAGGTATCTCTACAGAGAGTTTACAATATTATTCATGAAAAATTGGAAATGAAGAAGGTCTGTGCGCGTTGAATGCCGCGGCTGCTGACGATCGACCAAAGGCGCATGAGGACAGACATCTCAAAGGAGTATTTATCAATGCTTCATCGCAATCCTCAAGACTTTTGGCGTCGATTTGTGGCAGGTGACGACACTTGGGGGCGCCATTACACTCCAGAGTCTAAACAGCAGTCAAAGCAATTAACAGGGCCTGATGAAGGTGCACGAGAAAAGGCAGACTGTTTGTGCAGCCGGAAGGGTGATGGCGACTGTCTTTTGGAATTCGCACGAAACAATCTTTGCACACTTCTTACAAGACAGCAAACCATAACAAGAGCACACGATGCGACACTCCCAGAGCAACTAAAAAATAACTGCGCGCTAAACAACATGGGTTAGCGCAGAAAAAAGTCCTCTTTCGCCAAGACAATGCTGCACCCCACAGATCACATGTTGCAATGGCCAAATTGCACGAATTAGGCTTCGAGGTAGTGCCTCATCCACCCTATTCTCCGGATTTGGCCCCATGGGACTTTTTCCTTTTTCCAAACCCAAAGAATTGGCTGGGTGGAAAGGAATTTTATTTAGATGAAGAGATCATCTCAGTGGTGAATGACTACTCCAATGGCCTCGCACTTTCCTTTTTTTCTGAGGGAATGAAAAAATTAAAGCAGCGCTGGAAGAAGTGCGTCGAACTGGACGGGGAATATGTTGAAAAATAAAATGTTGTCTTCGGCAAAGTTGCTATCTGTCATTGGTTTTTACCACACTTATCAAACGACCCTAATATATCCAATTTTGAGGGCTTCTTATTTTTTTACCGCAAAATCCGCGCTTGCTGTAATCCCCTAACTTCACCCAGCTTTATATAATCTGGTGTATGCTGAAGTGGAGCCTCCAGGTCAAGCGACGAGCCTCCATAGCACCCTCCAAAAGCTCCACCAAACACTCACCTTTCCACTCCACCGCCTAGCTAGAGGGTTGCCTCCCAACCAACTGCTACTCCCGGTCCATTGCGTCATGTCATCCCCATCCAACTTTCACTCTCCAATAGCGCCATTCACAACCTACCCACCCAACTCTACCCTGCTGAAAGTTCGTCTCAAGAGGCCCCGTTATTAGAAAGATTTAACATACTGGAGAAGTACTGGCGGGGACGTATACTTGTTTGACATGCGCATGTTGCGCACGCGTAGTGCTCTACGCGGCCACGCCCTAGCCACTGCGCATGCGCAGCTCCCGTACGTAAAAGCGGTGCACGTCCTCGTTAGTACGTGTCGGGTATGCTAAATCTCTCCGTTAGATGTTTTTAACGTACCGGAGACGTACTACCGGAGACGTATGCTGGCTTGCAGGACGCGCACGCGCAGTGACATGCGTGCGGCCAGGCGGGGCAGCTGCGCGTGCGCAGTAGGCGTCCGGTAAACAAGTATACGTCTGGGGTAGTATATCTCCGGTACGTTAAACACGTCTACTGTTTTCAAGACACGCTCAGTATAAAAAATATATGTATCTCCCATACCATCTTTTCAAACATTTTGTGTGTCGGCATTAGACATCGCTTGCCCAAAATGAAAGTATCGTCGCATCGGTGTAGAAAATACATTTTAAGTGTATCGTGTATTTTAACAATACCAGATACTCAAAAAAAAAAAGAAGAGTGCGGCAGGTTTTGAGGCTTCGGCGAGTCTGAATATGGCCCCGTGGCGCTTGCTCAAGCGCTAGCGCACTGAAACAAAAAATCGCAATAATTAGGAACAGACGGCGTGAATGCCGTATGCGCAGTCAGTCGTCTTTCTTCCTATGTTCGTTGTTTTTCACACAAATGACAAATATATTGCGCTTCTGCACACTCGACGACAGAAGGGACAAGGAGAAAGGGTCAGTGTTACGGTAGAAGCAATTCCCCTTCACGGATTTTTCAATGGTGGTTCGACAGCGCAAACACACACAGATCAAGGAAGTGACAAGACACACAAACCAGCGCTGACAGCGCTCGTTTCAGCGCTGGTTTCTGTGTCTTGTCACTTCCTTGGTCTGTGTGTGTTTGCGCTGTCGAACCACCATTATGAATCGACATCAAGTAGCCCAATCTGCAGTTCTTCTACGGCTTTTTCATGTTGGGGTGGTCGGCAACAGAAATGGAAGACTTTCTCTATCATCTTGAGCGGCTTACATAATCTCTTCTGCTTATTTATAAGCACGATAAAGGTAATGCACTCTTACACACGCGAGTAAATGTGGCTATCAGCGCCTGCAGCGTAAACGCCACAAGCTGACGCATTCCTTTCATTTGGAGGAACAATGCGCATTAAGCCGTTATTCTCAAGATGCGCTTGTAAAGTTTTAATGCTTTAACTTTACGTCCAGGAGGAATAGGTCGACGTCACTATGCTTCCCACTTATTCGTTGATCAAAATATGCGTGACACTTAGCTCCGCTTGAAAGGTACGTTGCTATAGCATCAGTTGTCCTTTCAGCGACCTGAGGTCCTCTTTGTGTGTCACTTGGAAAACACGTACAATGTTTTTTTTTTTATTTCATTTGTTTGTGTATTTGTTTTATTACTTTAAAAATTGTGTCTTTACTTTTCACAAAGCCTCCCTTTTAGGCATGTCGAACGAACGTTTACACATCGGCGGCAAAATGAGGAATGGAGACTGCTATAAGGAAATGCATTGCTGCTTTGAAATTTAGCACAAAAGAAAACGTTGGGGTGTTGACTGCGACGTAAGAGTGCTACAGCTTTGTAGATAACCTCCTGACCTCTACAGCATTTGATTCCCACGCATTTGAAGGCAATCAAAAATTGCCTTACTTTCTTCACAGGCACCACGAAATGGTGGTGCAATGATGTCACGACCCTCTAGACTAATAAGGAATTATGTGGACTACATCATTGATGTACTGAGTGATTCCTGTATGGTATTTTATTGATCAGTACGAGGTCAAGTGGTTGTGACGTCACAGCAATCGACCAATCCCAAATTTCTCGACACAGTACGGCGGTTTCTCCACTGAACGGGACACTGAACGTTGTCAAGATAAAAACCACCTTTAAAAAATGAAACACGCCAACATGCTCGTAGGCTCGTGTATACAGGGGCTTTCTACATTTCCTTTGCTCAAAGGACGGCCGCATCGCGAGGTTTTTTCGAACTTACGGTTTGAGAAAACGCTACTACTTAGTAGAGCTAAAAAAAGAAACGACTAAACAACAGAGATTAGTTTTCCTGACAGAAACTTTCAGCCATTTCATTTTAGATTGTTTTCCTTCTAGATTTTAATGAATTGTTCAAATGCACACGTCTGTTAAACTTACAGATGGGGAAATGACTGTTTCCCTTTCGCAAGCGCACGGTGCTTGCACCTTTCAGCACAAGGGCCGCACAGGACAGAGGCAGAGGCAACCGGTAAATACAGCCGTAGCAAGCGAAAAGCATCAGAAACAGTTTCAACTTTATTTGTACGCAGTCAATTCGTAGCGACCAGCTCGAGTAAGAACATTAGCTGTGAAAAATATTTTGCTAGGCTGTTTATGAAGTTGATCGATTCAGTGTCACGATTGCTTCATTACAACGCTAAAGTATTAACGAAACCAGCATCGGCGAGAGTGGAGCTTAATGAAATTGAAGAAATTCGTACAGCCAGATTCGTTTATACCCTTTCTGATGCAGTGCGCTGCATCA
This sequence comes from Amblyomma mixtum, assembly GCF_055824585.1. Classification (NCBI taxonomy): domain Eukaryota; kingdom Metazoa; phylum Arthropoda; class Arachnida; order Ixodida; family Ixodidae; genus Amblyomma; species Amblyomma mixtum. The sequence goes on along the minus strand of NC_143017.1, from coordinate 84,824,046 downwards.
AATACACTGGACATTCTAGAAACCACGGAAAAATGTCTTCTCTTAGCAAATCATATCACCACCTTTATTAACACTGGCGATTTCAAAGGTGTATCGAAGTACCACCGACACAGTAACGAGTATATGTATCGGGAATCAATTTCAGATCTGTATCATGTATCATTATCCGAAATACAAACCACCGCAGTGCCTCGATAGTTCTGGTGCTGGGCTGCTGACCCGAAAGCCGCAGGTTCGATGCGGGCAGCGGTGGTAGCATTTAGATGAAGGCGAAATGCTGGAGGCGCCTGTACTGCGCATTGACAATGCATGTTAAAGAACCCCCGGTGATAGAAATTATCCGGAGTCCTCCACTACGGCGCCACTCATAGCCTGAGTCGCTTTTGGGCCGTCAAACCCCATAAACCCGAAATACATGTTTTCAGAGTATCGGGTATATCGACGATACGCTTCTCAAGCATCATGCCCAGCCCTGCTGCCTCCAGCATTTAACTATCGAGCCCGTTAAAACGTACCAACGAGGTACGTTTGCTAAGCTACGCATCGGAGGAAAGCCAGTGTTTGTACATCGCCACAAATCTACAGCATCAAAATCAATGTGCAGTCAAACGAAACACTGATATGCTAAACCGGGCGAAAGAGCTAAGTGTCGATGGTCTCAACTTTCAGGAGGAACATCAAAAGAAAAAGCTAGACGTATCAGCAGTTAGGAAGGACACACATTGGGAAATATTCGCAACTGCTTCGCTAACAGCCGCTTCAAAGTTGAACTTTCTCTCTTAAAGCCTTGCATTTGCAGCCTATGACGTGCGAAACTGTCTCGTTAAGCTTGCCATTTTGCGATGCTTCGGGGGGCAGTTTGAAAAATAAGGAATAAATCCTCTTAGCATACACGCGTTACGAAGTGCTCTTGTCCCGTTTCGCTTTTGCATCACTCCAAAACCAGTCTCTAAAACGTGAAACGCTGCACTCGCCAGCACCAAACTTGAAGGCTGACTAATTGCTCTTCTGTGTCACGCTCACACTCAAGTTGTTATTGCCGCGACTTCTTTAAAACTGAAGCTGCTTTTAATTCACTCTCACGCAACAAGAGCTTTTACTTGCGGCACTAGGCGCTGCTTTCGTCTCTACTCATTCGTCGGTAAACAAAACAGCAGGTAACGCGCGTTCGCAGGACTTTCGGGAATAAGCGTGAAGAGGCAAACGTTTGAAGCGCAAGGCAGACACATTAACAAGTCCGCGAACGCTGACGAGATTATCACTTGAAGTGCTTTTTCTTCCGAGTTCACAAAAATTTCAAACGAGCAAATAAGCAGGAAGCGACAGGCACGACACAGTCGGGGTGCAGGGCTAATAAAAAGTCTATACAAGCCGAGACGCTGTCTTTTTGTTCTTCGTTTGCTTTCCCTTTTATTCTTTTCCTTTTTCTCCATTGCATAGCCTTCATGTCCTCAGCGCACTCAATTATGTGAGCAGCGGGGCTGGTGGCTGCATCTCGAAGAAACCGTTAATCACGTCCGCAACTCTTTCGCTTCTCCTCCAATGACAGGGAATCAACGGTATCCCCCATTTAGCCTTGCTCGGTCTTCCTCCTTTCTTTCTCTCTACCTCAAGCTGAAAAAAAAGCGTCACCCACAACAAATGAGCGCCTGTTAGCAATAGTCATTAGTGGACGCGCAGGCCCCTTAAAGCTCCACTTTTTATTTGAATCAGGTCCTTTACCCCAACACACACACTAATGTACAGACATGCCAGCTCGTCATCGCCTGTTCTCTCAATTTTCTGTTCATCCTTTTCTCCTAAGTTTGTCGCAGTATTCTGTGCTTACTTTTCTTCGCAATCTTAGCTCCTATGTGAGGCGCTCAGTACAGCTTTTGTTTTGCGGTGTAGTCTAGACTCAGGCCTTGAGGCTGATGCCCCCTGTCCGCCTGCGGTGGGCGCCATAACCTCTTCCTGGCATGTTTCAATTTGCGCGCGTTGTCGCCAGCGCCTAATACAAAGTCCCGGAGACCGACCGCATAATTAGAGGGAACCAGGCGTCTCCTTTATACGAAGCAGCGCACACGCGCTAAGAACAGCGACCGAGGAGCCGCGCACGAACGCCATCGTCGTTGTTTTCTGGTCCCTTTGCGAGTAGACCGAAAAGTATCTATAAACGATGGTGAGGTCGCAATGTGCGGCTCCCTCTTCCTCTCTCTTCAAGGTCTTTCGTACTTCTTTCTCTTCACCCACTCTTTCTGCATGCAGTCAGCGTAAGAAAGCTTAGTGTTTCTTCGTCTTCCACTCGCGCCGCCTGCATGCCCTCTTCCGGACGCTGGTGGAGGCTGGAGTATACAGGGTTGGTCAAAAGTTTGCAGGCCACAGGTTCTGTTTTTTTTCGGTATATCCTGATACTACAGATGCCGTTAAAGCTATCAACCTTGTAAGACGCTAGAACGATGCTTCTTTTAACCTGTACAGATATCTTGAGCTTCACAGGTGTCGTAACTGCATTACTATATTGCTCAAAAGCAAACCTTGCGGCCTGGGAATTTCTGACGGACCCTGTACATGACGGCCCCTGTGTTCGCCCTGCAGCGAGTGAGCTCGTTCTATTCATTCGCGCGGCAGCGACGCAATATGGCAAGAAATGAAAGCAAGAGAAAGAGGCGTGGCATACGGTTGCCTGATCAGCCGCTTCTTGATATTAAATATGGCGGACGAGGGCGTCAACGCCGAAGTATTTGCAAGAGCGCCATGCGGACGAGTGGGCCATCAGTATGCGCGCTTAATGGAGATTAGAAGGAGAGAGGAAGAATACTGCTTTGTGATCGCGAAGTTACTTGCCAGCACCATGGTTCGTTTATATACCTTGTTATGCTCTTCTTCTCCTGCTGGCTTCTACTCCAGCCACTGTCACTTTATTAGACTTTGCACATGCGCCACCCGCGCCAGCCATGGTTTGGGAGTACGTAAGCGCCCCTAAACGAAGGGAAATGTTTTTTTTATGTTAACTGAGGATATTGGCTTAAATGGAGCGCGAAAACCTTCAGCTGATTACTAATTTGGCGAAAACACGCTCGTGTATACCCACGCCATTCTGCGTCAACTTCAGCCCAATTATGTTCGGTTTGCCTGTACCAAATTGTGGACAAGCCCGGGCTTGTTCTATGGTGCGTCTTATTGGCTCAGCTGTTCTGCACAAGCCTCATGAGTTTCTTCAAAGGGCGAAAGTCTGTGTTTGTTTTTGTTTTCAGATTGATCTGCTAAGGTGTGCAGGCGTCTCTTTTTGCTTACATCGGAAAATGTTGTACACCATCATTGTATTGTTACGAATGAACGTTAACTCCTATTTATAAGCTTTCAACTCTCTGTCTCGGTAAATAGCAGTTTAGAACAAAGATTAAATTTTTTTCTTTGGAGCAAGGCTGGATATATCCTAACACTGGAAGTAGCCTTGATAGAAAGGAGGATTTATTAAACAGATTGTGTTTTTTCTTATCGTTTACTCCTAAATGCCCAAAACACACCGCACGCTGAAGTGAAGGATGCTAAAAGCTCAAAGATGGTAGTGAACAGTGCCGGATTCGGGGAGGTTGCAAGGCGACGAAGGACTGAAGTCATTTTCAATATGTGCAGAATGAAAAAGCGGGGATACCTCTCTTTCATTCCTGTGTGCCAGGAATTGCCTTGGAGGCACCGAACTTGTTTCCTCCTCTGTCTGCATTTACCTTTTCCGATTAGCACCGCACTTCGTTTTCTCTTCCTTGATCAGGATTTCAGAAAGAGTGTTAATTCGGTCACCTCCTTCGAGTCTCGATAACTTTAGATCCCGTTTTCTGTCTTTCTCTCAGACAGACCTGGCCATAGGAGATAGCTCTCGAAACATAATATTTCTGACTGAATGTTTATACGTGGGGATCGTGAACACCGCCTTATAGATTAAAGCTGTACATAAACATTTTGCTCATCTGAGCATATGACGCCGAAGTGACGAGCTTATCTCTAGTTGGCGCGCTGATGGACCGTACCAACCTCACTGCGCCGCCGCGTGGAACGGTCGGGCGTACTTGTACACAGTGAGGAAATAGTTGAGCAGAGCTATAGTTGGCGACCCCGTAGTACCTGTCGGCCAGCCTGCAGCGATACAGAGCGAAAGAATACGCCCGGAAACCAAACACGAAGACTGGTACGCTTAAAATTCAAATGAACTGCCATTTAAAGTCGGCCTATTCATTTAAGCTCCACTCATCCGCTACCAAAATGTACTCAGCAATACGTGCACGCGACCATTAGAGTGTACGCGTGCCCAACATGAGTTGGCCCGAACAGCGTGGCGCTGCACTTCTCATGATTAAACCTCAATGTTCCTTCCTGATTTCGCATCTGTCACTCTATTTCTCTAATTCTGCAGCTCTCGTTCTTTCTTTTTGCATTTGTTTCATCTTTAACACGAGATTTGAATGATTCTGATAGCATAATGGCAGGAAAAAAAAGGCGAGAAACAAGAATAATGAATTCAAGGAGAGGGCTGAGTCGGGCTGGTTGATTCATGTTGAATGGTAGGGCAAAACAGCGCTGACGGACGGGAATGAAGACGGGACATTCACGCATTAGGCAACTCATGTGTAAGCCAACCATCGGTGGCTCTATTCCCACCGGAGATCGCTTTTCTTAATCACTGATGATATCCCGAATGTATGCCATGTCATGTTTGCACCGCATTTTTTCTTCCATTATATGCTTTATATTGCCCCTCTTTTGCAATAAACCATTTGTTTGTTAGTTCAGCGCATGTGTCTGTCTCGTCTTCTTCCGTCCCGTCCGTCAGCGCTGTTTTGCCCTATTATTGAAGAATAATCACCAGGGTGAGCGCTTGTCAAAATAAGCGACGCAATGCCGTGTTACCTCAGTGTGAGCGAAAGAGAAATGTTGTGCGCAAACTCTGCTCGGAGCTCGCTTAGCAAAACATGCTAACCCTTGATGGTGGCAATTTCTAGGGCGCCGACCATATACATCACGCGACTTGACTTGCGTAGAGACCGTTACACGAACCTGCAGAATATCACGCTAGCCCTATATTTTTATTCTTTTTTCGCTCTTTGTTATGTTTTTTTCTTCAACCGCACTTTTCTCGCTTACCAGAACGCTACCATTCCCTTGTAAACTCTCTACACTTTGCTTGCTTTTGTGTCACGTCGCTCGGTTAGTGCTTTGTGTACTTAACGGCCACCCACTTCCACAGCTTTACCCTCTATAGGGAACGGTGAGGCGAGCTGGCATCGCCCACTCAGCACGGCTATTCTTGTACGTCTGCCAGAAAACGGTGCCTGCACTGTGCTGTGCGAAAAACATTTCCCGGACATTATTTCTCGTGCACTGCGCACGTCGGGAGCAGCCGTCGATCGAACATGCAATGCATGCGATAGTTATATGAGGACAACCGTGCTTGTTTCTTCCTTTATTTCACTTGATGCTGCGGCATGGTCGTTGCTTTAGCGTTTGTCTTGCTAAAAACAGTTTTTTCTTAAGGCAGCGGAGGCGTCTTAATAGCACGCACAGAAACGGGGTCGCATCATAGCGAATGCGAGCCATTTTAATGAGCTGTCGTTTGTGGTACTTTTTTGGCGCAAACACATCGTTGCAAGATGTGCCAAGGTGAAATTTAAATGCGATCCCGAAAACACAAAAATACGCGCGCGAATACAAAAAAATAGCGCATGGCCTAGCATTGCTAAGCACGAAATATTTCCGGAAGTACACTTTTTTGCAGGTGGACACGACTGCCATGTACCCGAAAGCGCGATTGAGGTGTCCGCTGAGCCAGGCAGCCAGTTATGCGCGTTCAACTTTTTCATCGCCAAAGAAATTTTATGCAATATACACCGGCGGCCTATGGTTCAGTGCCACGTTTCTGCTGCAATGTTGTCAACGTCAACACGTATTGCTCTAGTGCCGTGTTTCTGCCACAAGTTTGTTGACGCCACACGCAGCGCACACCTCTCTGTCATTCGCTCTAATTGGCTTAGGGAGCGAATAATACTGTGATAGTATATTACTCGACGAAGACGAAGAAAAAGATGCGAAATGCACCGCGCGAGAGTGTGTTGCAGTTTGACACGAAGTGTGTTCGGCTGCGGCGACAGCATAGTGCTCCCGCACAATGGCCAGCGAAGCTGATCCCTTCACTCCGCCGCAGGCTCAAATCCCAGTCCCGGATATTTCATCATCACCAGCAGCAGCCTGCCTACGCCCACTGCAGGGCAAATGCCTCTCCCATGACTCTCCAATTAACCCTCACTTTTGCCTCCTGCTACGGCCACTGTATTCCCGTAAACTTCTTATTCTCAGCCGCCCACATAACTTTCTGCATTCCCCTCCTACGCTTCCCTTTTCCTTGAATCCACGTTTCACTTATAGTCCAGCAGTTATCTTCCCTTCGCATTACATGCCCTGACCAAGACCATTCCTCTTGATTTTGACTAGGATGTTATTAACAGGCGTTTGATCCCTAACTCGATCTGCCCGCTTCCATTCTCCTAACTTTCTCTCAGATCTTGGATGGCAGTTTACCAATATCCCACAAGAGAAGAGTACACAACAGTTGTATCTTACCGGTACTCACCCATGAGACAGAAACGTGCAGGCTAGCGAAAAGCGTTTAACTTAAGTTGAGGATCACGCTGCGAGCTATGGAAAGAAAAATGATTGGCGGATATTTACTTGATTCATTTTACTTCATTTTGTTTTTAAATTGGTAAAAACCCAAACACATTGTCAACCAAACAGATTGCAAGATCTTGTTCGGTGTTTACATGTCGAATTAATGCTTTCGCGCTAGAAATACGCCTAAAATGGAGATAGAAAAAACCGTAATCCTGCAATAAATATGATTGTATTCTCTGGATATGGTATTGCCGAGCGCAACATTGAGCAATGTCTTCCGGTCATTGAACATTACGAGACCGAAGATGACACTAGCGGCTACATCCTCGCTTGTGAGGAATGGAATAGAATAGTGTGCCGTCATTCGCTTTTGATCTGCCGACGGTGATCTATAAATTGATATTTAATGATGATTGAATGAGTGTTATGTGGACGCCGTTTTGTTCAGCAGGTTTACGAGCAACACACGTAGTTCAAAATGTGTGTGACAACACCGGCAGACGTTCAGCAAGGCTGATAAGGTGAAAGCAGCGGTACAGACAGGAACAAAAGCTTTCGGGATGTGGATTTGCGAGAAAAAAAAAAATTCGTTTGTCGCCTCACTAAACAAGCAGATTGCATTTTCGCAGCAGGTGCAGCATACACGTCTCCTCATGTTCTTGTGCCTTTCAGGGACCCGCTGTGCCATCCAAATAAACTTGGCCGCAATAAATTGGCCGCAATAAACTTTTTTTTTCGCGAATCCCTATCTTGTAAACTTTTGTCCATGACTGTATGCAGACCTCGGTTGCTGAAGCATCAACCTGAAGAATTTTGTTTTATTCAGAAATCGAAGCAGTAGGGAAACAACTTCTTATTTGTACAATCGGGCCAGAATAAACGCGAACAACACCTGTGTACAAAACAAAATAGTTTACTTGCGTGCTTTTATCTGCACTTCAAAACTGGCCTGATTCGCGTTTGGGGGGAAAAAAGTTTAAGAAAGTACATGTTCATCAACAGGTTGTAAAGGGACAGCTCGCTAGTAAGTAGAAAAGTTGGTCACAATCGCTTTTCGGTTTCATTCTGGCTGGATGGTATACTATGCTGAGGTATGAGTTGAAAAATGGTTTACCAAATTTTTTTTGTGTTCTGCGTGTTTCTCGAATACAAGAAATTTTACGCTACTTTTTACCACCCCATGTAACAGCTGAAGGAGAGGTTTACAGCGCTCCTCACCAAAACTACTCCAGAGCGTTTATCACTCTTCCCCCGTGACTACTAATCACGTAGTTGTGGAATGTCTCTTAAAGTTAGCATATCGATCTGCATTTGGAGCAACAGTTGTGCCACTAATGTTCAATTTGTCACCCATAATACATAGGAAGTCAGACAAGCACGCCAGGCTTGACATTTATAATTACAACCATTGCCGGAATGCAGACTAATTATCCAGTGTGTGCTAGCCGTGTGCCAGAAAATGGTTTCGTTATACTTGGCTCCGGCTTTGATTTGCCGGCGTAGTCAGACTAGCATGGCTACCTAATGAGGATGTCGTTTTCAAATCACACCCATGTCCAGATAGAGGGAATCCCTAGCTGGCCACATTGACTATCCACTCGCCCTCGGTGCACTTGTTGCTGGGAGGCACTAAATCATCCCAAATCACTCCTAGCGATTGTGGTTAACTAAATTCATAACTGCTCGCACCGGCACTATGAAGTACTAAACCGCTCTTAGGGAGTGCTTAACTAATCTAAAAATTCCTCGCATCGGCATTAAGAAGCACCGCTGCCTGCATAGTTACAGGCGCATCGCCACAGCCTTTTAACGCACCCCCGCAAGCACAAAAAAGCCTCCATCGTAGGGAGCTTCTTTCTCCACTGCGCTGTGAACCGCGGACCGGGGGGGAAGGGGGGGTAACTCTATGACCAGAACGATCTCCATCTGTGAATCACGCCATGATCTGCTCACTAATGACATAGCAAATAATGTTTCAGTGCAGGTGCGGCTGGGTTCGGTGCCGACCGGTATATACGTCAGCGGAGACGAGTGCAAACACATTCACATGGGCGTTGCTCGCTGCCTAGGCATCTGGGGTCGGTGGATCCCCTTGGCTGAGCTTCGCTCGATCCTGGCTGACATTGCGGCGCAGCAGCAATCCTTAGAGAAAGGAGGCTCAGTCCCCTTCCGAAGAGGAATATACAGGGCCGAACGGGAAGATTGATACAGAGAAACGGATAGAGAGAACGCGGCAAAGCTCCCCCGAAGGGGTGGTGGTGTTGGAAAGAGGCGGCCTTGAGGATGACAGGGAAGGTGAGTGGGAAAGTTTGTCCCGGGCGGTGGAGAGGAAAGCGGAGGGGAAGGAAAAGAGGAAAGGCTTAAAGGGGTACGAGGGGAAGAACAGGGCTCATGCCTACTCGCTCGCAAGTCCTGCGCGGGGGTTTCCTCCCTCTTCCTCAGGGTCTGCCGCTGACGTGCCCGGTTAGCAAAGTACGCCTTCGTTACTTTCTACATCTATACGTTTATAAAGATAACCTGGCCACCATCACAAGCGCCACTCTGATTCGGGAAATAGAAAAGGGGTCGCCCGGGAGAGAAAGGGAGAGACTAAGTGGGCGGGAACGGGTAAAAAGGGAGTAGTTGGGTAAGTGCAAGCAAGCGAAGGGTTGCGTACACAGAGGGGCCCGTTCTTTTCGGTGAGCTTCGGGAGCAGCGGTAGCGGCGGCCCCTTTATCGTGAGATGAACATCCGGTGCGGCGCAGGCGAAAAGAGAATTTTCCACCGAAAGCAATCGCGACACGTTTACTGTCCCCAAGGGCACTGGTGTCGTGGGCACTGGTGTGTCACGCGGATCGCAGAGGCGGAGCCTGGTCTCACGGCGTACCACGGCGGCAGTGCGGCGATTCCAGCGCTGCAGCCACCGAGAGGCCAAGATCTCGGGTCATGGGAGCTGTTGCAGAAAGCCCCCTTAAGATCTCCCTCCTGTCGGCGACTCTCTACACGTCAAGCATGTTGATGGCCCACGCGGAGGGGAGGAATTGAAAAGCGATTAAAACATGACATAAATCGCGATTACAAGGTCGCAACATGACGCAAACGTCATTAAAGCACGTAAGTGTATAAGTTAAATGAAAAGCGCTCGAAAGAAAATTTAGGTAATTAGCAGAGAATAGAGTACATGAGTCACACATTCTCCCCCTAGGCCACTCAGGCACGTTTGTACGGCTTCATTAAAAGAAGGTTTTATAATATTTATGTCGTGTGGTCTTTAACAGTGTTGTAGCTTACGACTGTATGCTAATATATGTCTTGTTAAAGAGGCAATAATAAAGGCAGTAGTGATTAAGCGTGCCGCGAAGTGCATGTCGATAAAGGGTGAGCGCACAGGCACGATTGTATGCTTTTATCACGTAACATTAGTTTCTCATATGATCTGTTAACATTCGTAGAGCCCGTGATTGGTAACATGCGAATGAGATTTAAGTGGAGTCGCTAGTCTGGAGGCAGTTCTTCTTTTCTTTGGATCGAATCATCGTCTTTCCGCGTTCTTATTAGATTGTTACAAAATTTATTTCATTCTTATCTTGCGGTCTAAGTCTGCTAATGCAAGGAATAAGCTTATAATTAGGTCAGCAACGTCGCTCCCTTTCTCGCTCTTCCACTTGCATAGAATCTGATTAAATATCTTCTTTGATGTTAATGCTTCGTCCCAATTCTGTTTTCCGAGCACCTCACATTGTTTCTGGTGCCTTGGTTTCCCATTCCTGCCTTCTATTCTACTTGAGTCCAGGCTCGGGAGTGCACAGATTTCTCGTTCTATCGTCTGCTTGCAAGAAACTTTTTTCTCTTTCGTTCTTTACCGGAAAGTCTTAGATGCTTCGTTTAGACTAAACTAACTTGTATTAAACTTTAAAACGCTCTTGTTCTATCGAGTTCTCAGCTGTTTTTGCTGCATATAGGAAGCGTCGCTGTAAACACAGCTATATTTCTTTTACTTTTCATTAACAGTCTTTAAATGAATAGCCAGCTCTACTTCGATATCTTCTCATGAAAAGAAACTAAATGGTATCGTGCTGATTGTTGAGAACAGATGCATTGAACTGGCAATGAATGGTTCTTTTTGTCCAGAAACGAGTCTTCTTTTATATATCCGTTCCATGTATGACTAAATCTTCATAGCGAAAGACTGCTGCGGAATCATGAAAATGACAAATGTAAACATGGCTCTTCATCGGCTTTTTGCAAGCTCGCTAGATTACAGCTTTCGCCTCATTAATGCGCTCTGTTATTATGGAGAGCAGGATTGGTTCGGTGGAAAGGTTTGTGCATTACTTCTTTTCGCGATGAAAGACGTTTGTTCCTGAGCACGTCGGACTGCACGCGGCTGCCTGCCTGACTTCGCCTGTGTGACGTCCGGTTCTCATTAGTTATCTTTAGAGCAAAAATACTTGTCGAAGCCGCCCGTGCACGCACACAGCGCGGCCTCATAGCTTTGTGTGCGTGTGAACTCGGACAGCAACGACACTGGCGAACTCCGCCGCGCAGCCAATAATAAATATTTATGACCCGATCAAACTGCGAGATTGTTTCTACACAACCGAGGCAAGGGCACACCCTGAGGAAATCCGGCGGCAAAGTTAGAACCTCCGATCCTGCACACGGTGTACAGTATAGTGTTAGTACGCAGCAGCAGAGCGCTGAGTACACAGTTATCTTTTTCTCATATTTATTTTTATTTTTCTTTCAGGCCTCTCTTGTAGGAATGTCTCAACACCTAATCTCGTGTGCAGTAGCTTGTCGTATAGTTTCCAGCTTTCTTATTTTTTTTTTTGCGTGGTACCTCAAAGTTGTAGAAATCTCTTATTACAATCATGAAATTACAATCAGTGAAAAATGTGTTTGACACTTAAGCTGCGTGGTTTTATATATAATGAGGTAGAGTCATAAACTCCCCTCATCCACTCTACTCGATCTCATTAGCATATTACCCGATCATGTGCTCTACTAACGAGATCACAAGACACATCAATGACACGTGACACAAGCATGCAGTCGTTCACGCACACTCACCCCTCACCGACATGCGCTTTGCTATTCGCTGAACCAATACTTTCTTAACTAGTGCTTCTCTGATGAAACACATACTCACGACAGACACACTTAAGATACCACGTTACGCGAAAATTCACACGAAATACTTATAAAACCTCGCCGTAAACGGTTCGCTTGAAAGTGCCGGCGTTGTGTGGGCGCAGCGAGTCGGACTCAATCCAAGGGTCAAGCGTTTGGTTGGCTTGTAAACACAAACTTTTTCTTCAGCGCAACTCGTTTTCATATGCGCTTGCATGTCGCAATAAAGTTTGACTCATATTGCGCCCTTGCCACCATTTACCAAATGTTTCTAATACTTCTGAAATCCACTACTCCACATGTAACGACAAACTTTTCGACCAATCAGGAGTTTTGGTGCTCAATGCCGGGAGCCGATTTTTTTCTGCTGAAGGGACGCTTGCAAGTTATCTCTTGACAATTACCTGCAGCTCGGCAGCCAAAATTTAATATCGTGAAGCCCTGATTTCGAAAACACAAAAATCGCATGTAATCGTCTTCTAAAATTATATTAATAGGCTGAGATTCTTAAGCAGGACACTTCAAGAAAGTGTCAATAAGCAATTTTGTTGCGCTTATGCGTACAATGTTGAAAAATGAAAGATAAAAAGCTAGTGGCCATTTTAACATTCAGCGCTGCTCTTGGCGCTCGCCTGTTGACCCGAAAGATGCGGAATTGATCCCGGTCGCGGCGGTCACATTTGGATGGAGGCGAAATGTCATGGGCCTGTGTACTGCGCGATGTCAGTGCACTTTAAAGAACTCCAGGTGGTCGAGGTTATCCGCAGCCCTCCACTACGGCGTCCTTCATAGCCTGAGTCGCTTTGGGAGGTTAACCCCCTCTAAGCCGTCTTATGCCTGTCAATAGCAGCCTGTTTCTGTATTGCAGTGGGCTGAACAATTAACGTTTCTTCTCTGGCATAGGCGCGTAGTTCTGGGGAAAAACAAATGTCCTGATCTTTGTATTAGCGATAATAGAGCCTGATTACGTCTATTTTACCGGAAAATTCCCACCGCTGTGACTGAACCACCCAGCTAAGAGAAGTTAGCCGTGAAGTATTTTTCAAAAGAGGGAACTGCATATCAAAGTGCGAATAGAAGACGGTCATTTGCAAGAGAAAAGCGCGCGGAGAATCTAATCAACGAATGCTAAAAAAAAAAGCACTGATCGGAGCTGCTGTTTGTCTCATCTTTCCGTACTTTGTCTACTTCCTTGCGCCTTGTCTGTCGAATGAGAAAATCACACCCATTTTAATTGTCTTACTGTTTTCGATTCGAAATTCTTGTCACAGTAACTTGCCAAAGACAACTGTAGTACGTTGAGAGGCTCATTATTGTCTGTTTTATTTTCTCTTCCTTCCGGATTTCATGCAGATGACCATGCTGCGGTATCTAAGCCCCAAAAGAATAGATAGTAGTAATTAGTTCTTTCCGGTCATTGTTCCAGCGGGCGCCACAACGTAATAAATTGAACGAACTTTTTGCATTTGCCTTTCTAGTGCACGTTAAAGAACCCCAGGTGGTCGAAATTTCCGGAGTCCTCCACTACGGCGTCTCTCATAGCATTAGTTGCTTTGGGACGTTAAACCCCATAAACTAAACCAAACCCTTCCTAGTAAAGGCAACAACGGTGTTTTATTTTTATTTTGTTCCGCATTGTTCTACAGTATTTTCTACAATTTTCTACCAGCTGTAGCACGCACGCCTTGGTTGGTGTGGTACGTTCCGGATGATATGTTGCGCCTGCAGAACCGTGCATGCCAAGCACTGCGCGTATTTCTTCCTCCTCTTCTCGTCTGGCAGCTCAGTTCCTTCTTTCGACTTTGCCGCAGCTGTAAGACCTCCTTCAAGCACGCCATCACGTCGTTAGGCATTGAACCGTTGCCTCTCTGGCTGGACAACGTTGGGTGTCCTCACCTGTGCTGTAAATAAACTTTCGAAAAACCCGAGACACGAGACCCGCATGCTCGACACATGCCGAAAATGTTCGCATCTAGAGGAACTCTTCGAGAAACATTAGAAAGGGCGCGTAGATCGCGCTTTGACTATGGCCTTCAGAGCATGAAATCTGCGAAGACGGAGGAAGGCGTCTTTGAAGTAGGGAATTCTTGAAGGACTCCGTTTACATCGGCTTGCGCTGAAATATCGCTGACAGAAAAGAGCAAAACCTTCTCGGTCACCTTCCCGTGATCACATTACTTTTGTGCATGTTAATATCTTTGCTGTCAGAGGCTTTTAGGCTGTCGTCCATCCGATGTGCGTAATTTTAGGGTCTTGCAGCACACCAACGAACTACCGCCAAATGAAGAGTCGCAAGCATGTATGCCGCAAAGAAAACTGTTGCCTCTTAGACAATATTAAAAAATAAACTCACATAAGTATATAATTGCAGATTTGATGATCTTGGCGTTGTTCAGGACAGTTTGAGTTTTTTTTTTACTCTTTTTATTGAAAAAGAAGTGCAGGTATAATGTACATACACTAAATAATACAGAAAAAGGTCCCAAAGTGGAAACTACCAAGGGGATCGCCTATTATTAACTGTTTATGTGACGCATGATGGGGTAGTTTGAAAAATATTAGAAAACCCGCACCACAATATGGTGGTCCAACTTTTAAGGGTATCTCGTTAGGTTGAGTAGGTTGAAAAGGACGAACTACATAGTGGCATGCACCAATAGCAACGTGTGATTTGAACACAAAGACGCGCGGCTTTTACAGACACTTCAAACTTGAAGAAAACTTCTTCCGAGTCCACCTATCCCGGGAAGTCAACCACGACGGCTACGAGATAGTAGAGCGAGATCCGATTGACTATAGCTCGAAGTGGGAACAGTGTTATCGTTTTTTCGGGAATTAATACCCCAACTTGCACCATATTGTAAGTGTACTGCACCTTGGGGTATTGGTGAATAGGTGGTGGTCCACCTTCCGAGGTTTGACCTCGGAAGAGGGAGAATGTTTCTTCAACTAAGAAGGGACCTTTGTAGCCGCAGTTTGGTTTTGTCTATAGGGGAGTCACTCAGGTTATGGGGGACGCTATAGTGAAGGGCTCCGGAAATTTCGACCATCTTGGCTTCTTTAACGTGCGATGATATCGCATAGTGCAGGGGCTCCTAGAATTTCGCCTCCTTCGAAATTCGACCGCCCAATAATCAAAACTTCTTTAGAGGTAGATAGTCGAAATTGAAACTCGAAATTGTATCTTTTAAACATACATAATCCGCGAACTGAGTAGGGGAGACAACGATGCTAAATTACTCTTTAGCTTCCAACCGCAGATAAAACTTGAGAAAAAATACGAAATCACTTTAGGTTGAAGTGGCCACCTAACTTCTAGCTCTCTAGAAGATGGGTTCATTCGTTTTCCCCGATAACTTGCGAAACAGAAGGGAGATGGTAGTGCTGTCTGCAGTGGGCGCCGCGACATCGTGAGGATAAGGGCACTGTTGCCAGCTCATGGTTCTCGCGTGCTTTGGATGCCGTTGCTCGTAGGACAATCACAGCTGTAGGAAGCCTGTACTTTTTCCGACCTAACCTCTCCGCCTTTCCTTCTCTTTTTTCTCTTCAATACATATACTGAAATATGCATTACAGTTAGAGAGTAAAATATGCTCCTTTAATTTTATACCTTGCCATGCGAATAGCCCTCGCAGCTATATTGAAAGTAAACTGTTAAACATTGCAGCTTTCCTAGCCTTTCTCGTGGAATAACTGTATACCTTGTACTGATCTGAGCACATTGAAATGATTTTCAAAAATTTACGCAGTGACGTAGTCTACCATGTCCTCGTCTCTTCCGCCGAACTTGATTATGTAGATTAACAAAAAACTATAATAAATTGCTATATGACGGTTAACGCGGAAAATTGGGCGTGTTGGTACATGACTTGAATAAATAAATAGCAGCGCAAAGAGACAACGTGCGCTGCTATTTAACTCTGCGCACTCAAAGCTCGTTAAGCGAGCCATCGCCACCTCCTGCTTTAAAAACGCCCTTAGCAAAAGTTGCCCGCATCTCGCCGTAGAAGCGTTCGACCATCAAGCCGATAGGCTGAGCAGTGCCGGGTATCCGCAGCACCTTCTCATTTCGGTTGCTGAAGGCCTACTCAACAAGTTACGCACTGACGTGAGTAAGTGTGACGCCCACGCGCAGCGTAGGCATAAGGTAGCTGTGATACCTTACATTCACAAGCTGTCACACAATCTGAAAAAGGTAGCGCAGCGGTACGACGTGCAAGTCGTCTTCTCTGCTCCTCACAAGCTGTCAAAGCTGTGCAAGATGACAGATCCCGAGACAGGGAAGCAAAAGAACTGTGGGAAGAAGCATCGGCGGCCCTTTGTTGAATGCGCAGAAGGCGTGGTATACGAAATTCCTTTAATCTGTGGCAAAACTTATGTCGGCCAAACTGGGAGATGCGTGAATGACAGGTTGAGGCAACATGCCAAAAATGTAGATAATGCCCTTAAAGGAAAAGATTTTGAAGGACTTCTGGCCGCCCACTATCTTACGTGTGAAGAATGTTCTCCAGACCTTGCTAGCACCGTCATTAGAAAAAAGAATAATCAACGTGTAACGCGGGAAATCATTGAATCAGAGTTGATTTATAATCGGGGAGAAGCATGTGTTAGCTCCGCTTCTATCACTCTTTCTGATAAAGAGCTGACATATCTGCGCATGCACTGATGATGACGCCGGATTGTACAGAGTGCATATATGTTCGCACGATTCGTTAGAAATAAAAGTTGGAAGTTCAGCGCCGTCCTTGTTGTCTCTTCTTGTCCTTGTCTCTTTGCGCTGCTATTTATTTATTCAACTATATGACGGCAGTGGTAACATTGTTAACGCGCCCATTTATTAAACCAAATTTCAAGCGATCCTCAAGTTTAGAAATCCTACAAACTTTAGAAAACCTGTGTAATCCTTCCAGAAGTAACTTGGGAATTTTTTGAACAAGGGAGGGGAAAACCTCAGGTTGCTTGAGCCAACGTTTCGACAAGGGGACTTGTCTTCGTCTGGGCCAGACGAAGACAAGTCCCCTTGTCGAAACGTTGGCTCAAGCAACCCGAGGTTTTCCCTCCCTTGTTCATTTTGTGATCGCCAAGGACCATCTAGCAGACCCTCTCTCTACCTTGCGAATTTTTTATTCTTTTGCACACTTTTTAAAAGGTTACCTGTGAGCTTGGACATACGGCACCATACGAAATAATTCTGGGCACAAGAATTTTTGAGCGGGAAACTTCTGATGAACGCAACTTCTTGCATGTTTTCATGCTTCACCTTGCATGCTTCGGCCATCAGAGCGTTATTCCGACAGTCTAGGAGGATTAGGTTGTCATCGGCTTTCGTCTGCCAGCGCGGCATGTCCTAAAGATGTCAGCAAACTAAGTCGCCCAGCAACGCACCTTGCTACTTGCATATGACTGGTTCCAAATTCTTTCTTACGTGCTTTAGGCCGTGACCAGCTCGGAAGATAAACCTGAGCCTTAACACTTTTTCTCGTCCTCGTGTTCATACCCTCTTCGACGCACATCTCACCCACATCCACAACACTCTCTGGCGTCGTAACACTCGCTTTGCCTCTTGAGAGCTTGTCTCACGCACTCACGGTATGAAACAGCCAATTGACTCCAAGCCCAACAACCGATATTTACGTTGGAACGCTTTTCCCGTGCTCTCAAGCGCAACGCAGCCCGCCTGCATGAGTTATGGCGGGGAAGGCAAAATCACCGGGCCGTTGGGAAGAAATGAGTCACAGCGTTTCGCCGGCGAGTTTCAATCATCCTGTCGTGCGGCCCGTTCGCTGGCTGCGCGCCCATTATCTCTTATAGCTAGCTGATGTCCTCTAGTGGACGGTTGCTGCACATACGCACAAGGACATGCGCAGACACACAAACGCACGCACGCACGCATACATACGGATGACAGCGCTGTGGCTTTTACGCCGAATGAGGACTATACATTAACCGCAGCACAAGGAAACGAGGAATTGTAGGCGAAGGCTTAACATGGTACACACCCACTGGGGCGCACGCAGAAGATTTCGTGTGCTTCCAGTGCCGGGTGAAATTACTAGGACGATTCATTCCTTTTAAGAGATTGGACATCGTCCGCCATAATGAGCCTACCCCCTACTTCTCCTTTCTCTCCCACTATACATTTCCCTTACTTTAATTGCCATCAACGTCGAAGGTTATCAGTCAGGACAAAGCCATCATATCGGCTATGAGCGGACGCAGAGGTGTTAATTCATTGCTGTGCTCCATCCTTACCACCTTTCCCTCCAAACCTCCATAAAACCGCCCATGATGAGTACAGCAAGAGGGTCGTTAGAGTGACCGGCAATTTGCAGCCCCACGCCAGCAACGGAGAGAGCAGCGGCTCCTGCCGATGTAGAGGAGGCCGTTCTATTAATGGCTTGGCGGGAAGAGAATGGCCTGCCCTCTCGCAGGCCGAGGGATAGTATATCGTCGAAGTTCCCTTCGCCTACCGCATGGCACTGATTTGAAATTTTGCTGAAGAATTAATTGCGATTGCTGGACAACTTCTGTTGTGGCACATTCTGATGGGATCGCGCATTAGTAGACTTGGTTTAGATGTACTAAAAAAATCTGTCTTATTAGCCTCCGAACCTAAAAAAATTACTGTGCGGTGAATCCTCTGAAGATAGTCAAGTGATGCGGGATGTGGCGAGAAATAAACATGTCCTATGTCCTTCTTCCTCCTTCTTCTCTTCATGCTTCTTTTCTATGGCCGTGTGCCGTTGCGCTGAAAAACTACGAGTTTAAATCAAGTATACCAACTAGCCCAAGAACTAACTCTGCTGAAATAAACATAAGTTCGAATAAGGGTTACCTTGGCCAGCCTCCAGAAGCAAAATAAATATTTCCGTGGATAGATATTGAACCCGCGGCGGCGGGGACAGATCGGCTTCGCTAGCCACTGCACAAGAGCACTATGCTACTGACACTTTTCTTGCTTTATTGCGTGGAAGTACACCCAAACTGACACGATTCAACTGCGACTTAACCAGGTTTCATCACGCAATCTGATAGCACACCCTGAATAAAAGTGGTTCTGGGCAGTCTATCGCCGCTGCAGATCATGTCTCATATTAGACTGTTACACACTCCCGTGCTGTGCATTGCATGCAGTCGTCTTCATCAACTTCCATCAGTGCACAAGTCACGAAAGGAGTGAGTGAGTGAGTGAGTGAGTGAGTGAGTGAGTGAGTGAGTGAGTGAGTGAGTGAGTGAGTGAGTGAGTGAGTGAGTGAGTGAGTGAGTGAGTGAGTGAGTGAGTGAGTGAGTGAGTGAGTGAGTGAGTGAGTGAGTGAGTGAGTGAGTGAGTGAGTGAGTGAGTGAGTGAGTGAGTGAGTGAGTGAGTGAGTGAAAACTTTATTGGATCTTTCTAGGGTTTCGCGGTTGTGAAGTCTCCGTCGTCTTCTCTGGCGCTGGCGACTTGAGGCTTCTCGTCAGCAAGGGTGGGCCCCTATTCCAAGGCTCCACTGAGTCGTGCTGCATCATTCGCGTGCTGCACTAAGGCCCTTTGGGTCGCGAGCTCGCCGCTGGTGAGCCGACTCTCCCATTGCTCCGCACTCGGGTGTTGGTGTTGGTGGAATACTTTGTTGCGTTCGCATTCCCACGTGATATGATAAAGTGTAGGTGTGGCATCGCACCAAGGGCAGGTGGCCCTGTATTATGTCGGGAACATCATATTAAGTATGTGTAGGTTAGGAAAGGAGTTGGTCTGTAATCTGCGCCAGCCTATCGCTTCCTCCTTTGTTAGGGCTTTGTGTGGTGGTGGATATCTAATTCTAGCTCCCCTATGCAAGTGCAAGGTCTTTGCGTATCCCCCCTCGCAAGCCTGTAGGCGGAGCTCCGGAGCATTTGGAGTCACGAAAGGAAATGAAACGCTCTTCCATGTACGTGGCGTTGGCAAAAGCTGTAAAACCTGTTTTTTTTGTACAATATTTAGTAGTTATGAATGCAAAACCACCCGCATTTTTGTTTCACAGCTGGCTGTAAAATACAAATACACAAGGCTATACGACGTCTGCGTTATTTCGATGCAATTGTTACATTTTTGACAATAATTAATTAACTAATTACTCTTCAGTCATAAAACGTGGCTTCTAGTAGTAGTAGAAGACGTTTATTCGGCCAAAATTTACAGGCCGAGCATTTCGACCGCCTGGGCGACCAGAAGTCGCTGTTCTTCCTCCCCTTCAGCGCCAAGCCAGTCGAGCCAGGTGGTGATGGATAAAGAAGGTGGGGGGTAGGAACCCGACTGCTGAGCAGCCGGGCAATAGAAGAGGCAATGGGCAAGGTCCGCATTGTTGGGTTTTGGCATCCGACCGCTGCCACCACTGTTGGGTCTTTGGCATCCCACCGCTGCCACCAATGTTGGGTTTTGGGCATCCCACCGCTGCCACCAATGTTGGGACTGGGAGTCCGAGCCAGGAAACGGTCGAGGCGACGGTGAGTTAAATAACTTTTATGTACAGTATGTACAAGGGCTTTTACATGATACAAGGGCCAAAAGCACCACGGGCTAGCACACAGAAGGGCGGCCCCGGCGACGAGCGTAGCTCCGGCGTGATGGCTCTTCTGCTGCCCGTCTGCTGCTCGGGTTCAGCGCGGCTCCGTTTTTATAGCCGCTGGTAACGGTTACGGCAGCCAGCCGTTCAAATCCTCCAATCACTGGCCACCGTTCAAATTAGACCAATGGTCGAGAGCCGGCGAGCGTCGGAGGAGTTCGCACCGACGGAGAGGAGGACAGGAGGAAGGGTGCGTGTCGGCGCCGCGGTGTCGGGATGAGTCACGCTGCACGTCGCAACATGTCCGAGAGTCTGGGCCTGCTTTGAGCGCCGGCGGGCGCGCGGCGCTTGTTTCCAGAGAGGCCAGCCAGCGAAATATGAGCGCCGGCACAACAGCACCACCGCCGCCAGACAATGCGCCACGAAGACGAGCTACTTCCGCGTGGCTCGGATGCGGGGCGCGCTCGTACGCCAGGCTCCTCCAAGTTCTCGTACGGTGTTCATCCGCAGGTAGCTCCAGGCTTCTTTCCGAGAACAGGTCCCGCTCACCAGGACAGGATCACTGCTCCGCAGCTTAGTCGCCCAGGTGACTGGATCAGCTTCGCTCGGTCCTTCGGAAGAGCTTGCTTCTCAGCATCGGTCGTTGATCGTTCTGCATCTTGCCAAGAACCGACCGACAACAGGCAACACCCAACACGAGCAAGTGCCCTCCGTCACCCGTCAAAACGCCAGACTTAAAGGTCGTAAAAACTCCGCTAGCAATAGTTCTGTCCCGTTTTTGTTCCCTCTTCTACAAGAGACACATGTGGGATACAAGAACTGGAAAGTAATTAACTCAAACAAAGTGTCAAACACATGTCACACACAGAATAAAATGAATGCAAAGTAAATTCGCTCTCTTGAGATCACTCGGCCAGAAAACACTCAGCTGAGGCCACAAATCAGGATATCAATTTTTCCCCCGATCTGCGAGCGAATTTAACAGCGGTTCGCGAAGAGACAAAATGTAGGTGACGAGGAGGCGAAGCCAGCCTTGCTTAGAACACACGGCTTAGTGCGTCTACGTTCGCGTTTTCCTCGCTTCTAACGGACGGTAAACGACACCCGCTACAGCGGAAACTAGGGACTCTGCCTTTTTCGCTGTGCTGCGCTTTTCTCTCTCTCTCTCCATTACCGTGGTAGCTAACGTCTCTGCCTCTTTCGCGGTAGACGCGCTTTTCTTTCTCTCTCTACTACCGCGGTAGCTAATGTCTCTGCCTCTTTCGCGGTATACGCGCTTTTCTTTCTCTCTGTACTTGTCTTTCCAGTTTCTACGGGAGCTACAGTACAAGAGCGATTCGCTTTCATAGACTGGCAACTTGTCCCTTTCTTTGCGCTTCGCGCGCCAGTCGCGACGTCCCATAGCGAGTGCGCAACGCTTCCGATGGGGCCGTTCTTTCTTTCTCTCTGTTCGTGGGGGCAAGTCAGACCTTGCACGAGTCTTGACTTTCTCGCGCACCCGTTTGTTTTCCGCTCGGTGTGTAGTTCGCCTCTACACTGCCTTTTGATTTTACGCCTACTAAGTGGCGTCATTTCGAACCGCGGCTTTCTATCGCGATAACTGTGCTTGGCTGAGCGCTTAGACGGTTTCTTGGCAATTTTCTTGCCCCTGTCACTGCGGCCTCGTACAAACTTTCGCTCTTTGAGCCGTACACGCGCTTTCCTTCCGCGCGCGTGCCGCTTTCTATGGGAGCGCGGTTTCTCCCGTGAATGCAGCGGAAAGCGAGAGCCCGCATGACAGCACGTGCCTTTGCCGTCTCGCTCTCTCTGTGCTGGCGGCAAGATTCACACTTGTCCCGCTCCTTAATTTTTCGCCTCCCGGGCAGCGCTCTCTTGAATCTCGGTTTGGTGCCTTGGTGCACTTTTCCGCGCGAATGTTTGCACGATTTCTTTTTGCAGTTTATTCTACTGCCCAGACCTATGTGCCCCGACACACTTATGCGCTTCGCTTTGCGCGATAGTAATGCCTCGCACATTTCTTTAGCTCTGGTTCTGACGCTAGTTTCAGGGCTGACAACGTGACTGACTTTACTGAAGTCATTTTGCCGGCGACGCTGGCGCTTCTGATGGTGGAAACCCGTTTTCGCGCGTTTGCCCTTTCTCTCTTTTCGGCGGCGCCTGTCTTTCTTATGCCTGCCTTTCATCTTTCGGCAGCACCACTCTTTCTTTTGCCTGCCTTTCATCGTCTTTCGGTGACAGCTTTGTCTCCTGAGCTTGCCTTTCCTGTCCTTTCGGCGGCAGCACTGCTTGTCTATCACCTTGTGGTGATAGCTCTCTTTTCGGAACTGGCTGTTACTTTCCTTCCGGTTTGAGCTTTCTTTCTTGTGCTTGCCTTTCATTTTTCGGTGGCAATTCTCTTTCGCTAGCTGGTGCTTCGAAAGCACATGCTGCTTCCGTAGCCTAGGTTTCTGCCCTCTGACAATATCACTGTGATTGTCAGCCAATTCACGTGCGCTACATAGATCAGACCTGTCTTTAGCGCCTTTACTAGCGCCCTCCAAACTGCGTTCTTCCTCGTCAGCCTCTACGAGTGCACATTCGTCCTCATCTTTTTTGGATGGAACGACGTCTGCAGCTCCCATGTCGTCTGGGGGGTTCTGTACTCCACTGTCGTCCAGCACCTTAGCTTCTACAGGCGCGGACGAACCAGTGTTTTCTTCTGACATTAGTGTTGACACGCAGCTCGCGTCGTGCTCCTGACGCGTTTCAGCCGATTTCGGATCAGAGTCGGCTCTGCACTCAGTCGCGGTGTTCCCGCTACGGCAGCTGCCTTCTGGAATGTCGCAAAGCTCAGAGCAGTGCGAAAGCACGGGACTCGTTTCGCATTCCTCGCCAGAGACACTAACGCACAACTCAGCGTCCGCAAACTCTATATGCGTCCGCATCCGTTGATCGTAAGCGTCGGGTTTCTGCATTTCTGCCGAACGCGTTGCACAATACGGTGTGCCGTCCTCGTTTACTTCGCTTGCGTCGGCGCAAGCGTTTTCACTAATGTGCAGACGGACGTCCTCTCTGCCCTGTTCGGCAACTTCTCCTGCTTTCGACACGCTAGGAGATTCCCTTTCCGGTAACTCCGCCACAATTTCAATGGGCGAGACCTCTGTTAGTGCATCGTCCGATGTTGTGACTACCTTATCCGATAGTGTAGAGGTTTTCTCAGTTGGCGAATGCGGGGCAATTCCCAATGTTACAGCAGCAGTTACATCTGCCACGTACGGACTACCTTCCTCTGTGCCGCACTGGCAGCTCTGCTCTACAGCTACGCACTCTACCTCTGCGTCACGATCTTCCGACCCTTCAGCATTTTCGAGCCACTCTAAAATGTCGGCTTTAAACTGGTACGGAAAATCGTTAAACGATGGGGTGCTATTCTCTCGCAGGTACCTTTGGCGAAGGTCCAGCGGTGACACGTTATATCTCGCCAGTAAGAAGCTTTTCAGCTCATCATAGTCCGCCAAGCCGTCGTCCAACAGGCGCTTGACAACGTCATACGCTTCGCTGGAAAGCAGGGCTACCAACTTCTGTGCCCAACCATTCCGCTCAACGCGCTTTCTCTCGCAGACGCGCTCGAACTCCGCAAGATATTTCGCCATATCTTCGGCGATCACGAAGGGCTGCGGCCTGTCTCTCAGCTGCTGACCGTTGGTCTCATGCAGAGCGGACAATGTTCTATCTCTCTCATAAAAGATCTCGTGTGCTTCAAGCTCCAGGTCCATAAGTTTCTTAGCGCGAGCATGCCGTTTTATCTCAAGCTGCCTCCGTTTTTCTGCCTCTTCGCGCTCACGTTCTGCCTGTTCACGCTCTAGCTGCTTCTGTTTTTCAGCCTCTTCGTGCTCACGGCGTTCTGTGATCTCTTCCCAGGCCTCATTGGCTTCCTCCGCCGTTACTTCCTCTGCCCGCATGATCTCAAGAATCGCATGCTTTCGTTTTGCGGGGCCCAAATCAATGCCCAACTCTTCACAAATTTCGATGAGTTCCTTCACTTTGAAGTTCTCCATCGCGCACAATAGCCTCTTGTAGTTTGCCCTTTTCTTAGAATTCCCTTGCCGTTCACTACTATAGCGCTACTAGTATGACACGCGCAAGTAATTCTTTCCAAAAACCGCCTCGTTAACTCCCTCTGCACCAGCTTTCGTTTCAAAGCACTCCGACTTGGCTCGAAACAGCAAAGCTCTCTCCAGTGCAACACCCAGCCCTACTCTAGACTACAATCACGTGTGCTAGAGCAGTCTGGCGAATTGAGGGGAAAACATCAGGCACTCACCGCGCCGAGGTAGCTGACGCCGGTCGATCCCGCAGCTGCCATCCACTGTTGGGTCTTGGGCATCACACTGTTGCCACCACTGTTGGGACTGGGAGTCCGAGCCAGGAAACGGTCGAGGCGACGGTGAGTTATATAACTTTTATGTACAGTATGTACAAGGGCTTTTACATGATACAAGGGCCAAAGGCACCACGGGCTAGCACACAGAAGGGCGGCCCCGGCGACGAGCGTAGCTCCGGCGTGATGGCTCTTCTGCTGCCCGTCTGCTGCTCGGGTTCAGCGCGGCTCCGTTTTTATAGCCGCTGGTAACGGTTACGGCAGCCAGCCGTTCAAATCCTCCAATCACTGGCCACCGTTCAAATTAGACCAATGGTCGAGAGCCGGCGAGCGTCGGAGGAGTTCGCACCGACGGAGAGGAGGACAGGAGGAAGGGTGCGTGTCGGCGCCGCGGTGTCGGGATGAGTCACGCTGCACGTCGCGACATGTCCGAGAGTCTGGGCCTGCTTTGAGCGCCGGCGGGCGCGCGGCGCTTGTTTCCAGAGAGGCCAGCCAGCGAAATATGAGCGCCGGCACAACAGCATAGATACAGGGGCAGTTGGGACAGGAAGGGTCCGATCGATAGCGATAGAGAAAGAGGCGAGACGGGGTGATGACTGCATTCATTTGAACGTGCCGAAGAAGGCGAGCCTCCGGCACTGTGAGTGATGGATGAGGGGGAGGGTAAAGGCGTTTGTCGAGGCGGAGCTCGAGGTAGACCTCTTTTATGGTGCGGCGAAGGGTGAGTCTCCCACCGTCCTCCGAGGGCTTGGGCCAGGGGATCAATGGTGCCCGGAAAAGTGTGTCACGGGCGAGCTGATGAGCCAGCTCATTGCCGTCAATCCCTGAATGCCCAGGGACCCAGCGGAGGAAAACGATGGAAGGCTGCAATGCGGAGACCGCTCGTTCGACCTCCTGTTGAAGAGAAGGGGTTAGGGTGCGTTTCTGTATGTGGTGTATAGCGGCTTAGTCTGAATAGACTGTGTACTCTTGAAGGGAGGGAAGGAGGGCAAATGACTGGAGGGCATGCGCAATGGCGAGGACCTCGAGGGACAATGCATCCGGAGAGCGTAGAAACGGCCCGCTGTTGGCTTCTATGTTCATCTTTTCCTCCGCTATCTGATGCAATCATTCGTTTTCTCCCACATAAGACGAGTTTTAACACGAGTTAAACGCTGCCAGAGGTGTGACACCCTCTGCTAACGGACGACAGTATGAACCACTAAAGGATTTCGCCTTAATAGAGCTAAAATCCTGACTAATTGCACGGGCAGCATAGTGCTTGCGTTAACAGTGCGCTCAAGCGTTCCAGCGGGCAAGACAGCGGGTGTAGGCGCATAGGTGCCGACAAACCCCGCGTTCCCGCCCGCATAAGTACATGAACGCACACACACATATGCGAGTGTTCGCCTATCCTGGGTTTCGAATTTGACAGTCCACTGACGAGCAGGCTTCTCAGTTACAACTCGTCCGACAGGCCGAAGCCGCCGCCGAGAGTCAAGACCTTTCGGCCGTCGTCTAGGCTGGTAGCCCTCTGGCTACCCTCTTTCTGTTGGACAATAAAAGTTTTCCTATCCTATCCTATCCTATCCTATCCTATCCTATCCTATCCTATCCTATCCTATCCTATCCTATCCTATCCTATCCTATCCTATCCTATCCTATCCTATCCTATCCTATCCTATCCTATCCTATCCTATCCTCCTACTAGGCTTCTCTCGCGTTCATTCGGTCGGGCCTGAAGCCAGCATGCGCCGACGTGTTTACTGTTCCCTAATGGTAAACGTGCCGTAGGAAGCGGTGGCGCATCGTTTTTGGTGCGCAATTGTTGCTGCAAGAAGGGACCCTCAAGGTGGCTGTGGAGACAGAGGCAGGAAATCAGGGCCCGCTCTGCACGGTCCCTCCTCTTTTGACTGTCGACGGAGCTTGTGTAGAGCGTTGTTATGGTTTCGTCCGACGACCTTGTCCGAAAATGTCACAATGCGAGACCTGCTGCTGCTTCGCTATTGATCACCGCCCGGGTGTTCGATCTAAACTAATCGAATCCAATCAAATGTTTGCTCAGTGAAAATGCGACGTCAACTGGGCGGGTAATTCGTGCCACTGCAGAAAAGGGTGAACGGCATAGGACGGCGCGACTAAAAAATGCGTTCAGATCGACGAACAGGCCGTCAGAAGCTGACAGCACGAGCATAAATGGTTCTACCCTGATGCATACTGAACATGAAAGCAGCAGAAATTAGTGCGGCCCGCTTTGACCCGTAGGTAATTTCTGCGTCGTTGCAAGTATCACTGCCGGCATATCTTGCATCAAAGATGTATTGCTAGAGTTCGGTTGCCCGAGGCCATTTGCAAGACATGGTTAGTAGTTCGATTAATATGAGACTCTATAAAAAGAAAGTATGGCCGCACAAGCAGTATGACTGTTCAAGTTTCAGTATGCGACCATTAATACTTCTCAGCCAAAAAGCTGTTGTCTGTCGGCTTGTGCAACCTCTCTGTGCGTCGCTGGGTTGTGGGCATTCTTAGATCATTAGGCCAACTAGATCACGCAACCTTGTGACGTCATCACACCGAGCCCAGCCTGTTGTGAGCAAACTGCCCAGCATGGCAGGTGCGAGTGCAATGAATGATTGGTCATGAAAGGTTGCTCGGTAAAAGCTACCTGGGTCTCACAAGTCCGACCATTCGCACCGCGTGCCATCGCAGGGCAATGGCGCGTAGCTTAACCGCCGCACCACTGCGCCAAGAGCAGTATGAAGACTCCCAACAAGTCATTATAGAGAATCTTGAAAACACAGGCTCAACCGAAACTGAAGTGAAAACTCAAAATGCCATTCTGTCTCCTGGTGTCGAGACTGACTCCACCAATCTCGACACCAGGAGTGCTACGTCAGCAATTTACGTGGCTAAAGAAACGCATGGCTATAAATGTTGTTTATCTGAAATAGAAAAAAGCTTCCACACTAGCAGGTTGATTAAAGGTGCAGTGAAGAGGAATCTGAACTCAATCTACACGTTCCGAGCATTCTTAGAAACTTCGATTTATTGCCCTGTGTGGCCGATTTCCATAATTAAATCGAATTAACGTACGGCTCCCGCCCCTTTTTTTTTTTAATTCTCCCCGTACGGTGGGCGGAGTCGATCAACGTGTGGAGTGCCTTTCACCCACTCCCGTGGCGGCTTGCCGCTCTGCCATCGGCGGAGTAATACGTAGTAATCCGTAGAAGCAAATAGTCCGCGCGTATTTTTATTTCTGCGGGCTTATTTTGCGGCTATATTATCGGCGAATGAAACTATTTATTCATCAAAACCTAAAAAAAAAACAAATAAAGCGAAGGCAAAGCCTCCACGGAGCTGGCTGAAAGGCACTCCACGCGTTGGTCGACTCCGGCCACCGTACGGGGAGAATTCAAAAAACAAAGGTGGGAGCCGGACGTTAATTCGATTTAATTAGAGAAATTGGCCATACAGGGCAATAAGTCGAGGTTTCTAAGAATGCTCAGAACGTGTAGATCGAGTTCCCGTGGCAAAAAGACGAGTTCAGATTCCTCTTCAGTGCACGCACCTTGTCGATCCTATTATCAGACGGCTGGCAATAAGTACATAAATTCTTTAATAAAAATGAAATACGCTTCTCCTTGGTTGCTTTCTTTTAGCAATGTCATGCGTGCAAATGACAACACAAAAATTATTTTAAACCGATGCTTGTTTTAGATGATTCTACCTTTATGTATCTTGCTCCATCTTCTTCGGATGTCTGTAATGTATCTGTATCTGTATCTTCGTGTATCTGTATTGCTGTGATGTCATAATCTAACCAAATTCCATTTATGCAAATTTTTTTCACAATATGTGCACAACTATTTCCATTTTTTTCGTTTCGCCAGTTAATTCGATGGCTGAAAGCTACAATACTTGATTTAGCCGGCACACTGGGTCAATGATTTTGGAGCTAGGTTACTCACCCGAAAGACGCGGCTTCGATCCCGGCCGCAGCTGCCTCATTTCATTTCGATGGTGGCGAAATGTCAGAGGCTTGAGTAATGTGCAATGTCAGTGCATATTAAATAACCCCAGTCGATTGAAATGATCGACTGGGGTAGATCCCTAAACCCCCTAAACAATAAACAAAGTTATTGTAGCGTCAGCTACAATGGCCACAATCTCGCCGTTTCGATGCTCTCTTGCTCGGCCATATTGCGTATGCGCGAGGAGCAAGGGACATCACTACGGACAGCTGGCGTGCCTCGCCGCGTGCGCTCGGCGTCCACTGACCCAGGGAGCCATTATGGGCACTTCCTTTCCTTAAAATGGTCGGAGTGTAAAACGCTGTCAACGCTAACGCCAATGAACACAACGAACGCCGACGGCCTATGGCTTCAGGACCGCGTTTGTGACGCATGCAGCGCACACGTCACCACCGTCACGTGGCTTGAAGCATGTTTAAGGTGTCCACTGTTCCAAAAAATGGCTGTGGCGCTTAGCTTGGTTAAGCCCGCTAATTGCGAAAGCAATATCTGTAGCTACGCCATAGTTCAGCTGGCAGTGTAGCGGGTGGTGGTGCTTGTGGTTAGACTTGTGGTGATGCATCGGTTATACAATCCAATCCAATCCAATTCAATATGCTAATATGGTAGCTACCGGCCTCACTACGCGACGTGCTAAAAGTGCAACTAGTATTGCTTTCGCAATAAAATGCAGTTATGCGCCTTCCGTCTGGTTCAGGTGTCCACTGAGATGTGGACACG
The DNA here is from genome assembly GCF_055824585.1 of Amblyomma mixtum. NCBI lineage: Eukaryota > Metazoa > Arthropoda > Arachnida > Ixodida > Ixodidae > Amblyomma > Amblyomma mixtum. The sequence continues at coordinate 84,794,680 of NC_143017.1, read as the reverse complement.
TCGCCGCTCACCGCAGTGGTCTACCGCGCATGCGGAAGGAAATTGCCCTGCGTGTATAAATTTGGAGGGATACACAGCTACTGCGCCGGGAGAGAAGGTGGTGGAGGAATCGCGGCTTCGGCCGCTTATCTGTTTTATTGCGAAATGAATACTAGTTGCACTTTCAGCACGTCGCGTAGCGAGGCCGGTAACTACCGATGACCTACCAATGACCTTAGCATATTGGATTGGTTTGGATTTTATAACCGATGCATCACCACAAGTCCAACCACAAGCACCACCACCAGCTGCACTACCAGCTGAACCATGGCGTAGCTACAGATATTGCTTTCGCAATTACCGGGCTTAACCAAGCTAAGCCACAGCCATTTTTTTTTCACCAGCGTCCGCTTCGGCGGACGCGGTTGTTGCTGCGACGCGCGTCTTTTCTGATCGTTTTCTCTTTCCTATGACCTTTCAACTCTCCTCTATCTGCACGTGGCAGCGGTGGTGGCTAGGCTCGAGCCAGTAGGCAGGCCCGTTCAATTTCCTTTTCATCCTTCTCCCAGTCACAACAACACAACAACAGCTACTGCGCCGTGTTCCATGGAGAAAAAAGAGAGTTTGGCTGCTGCTGAGCGGCGCAAGAGATATTAAAAAAAAAAGAACGCTGCCTCTCCCGTAACCGAGAGTAGAGTAAGCATGAAATGCAGGACGATGCAGAAGCGTACGCGGACACGACGAGACGCAGGCCTGACATTGGATTGGAGTAAACTTTATTTGTGCCTGCAGTTGGGCGCTCGCGCGCCCCGACGAGGGCCTACGTCGTCTACGAGGCTGCCGTTACTCGGCGCGGGTCTCCGCTCGCCGTTGCCGGCTCGCTGGGTCCCTGCCTTTCGAGCGCCCCGAGGACCTGCTGGACGGCCCATAGCTGTTGGTCATGGTCGTTGCTCTTCGCTGCTGCCTCCAGCCGCGGCGGGATTGTTCCTGATCTTGCTTCTTTTGGATTTCTGATGCAGTCCCACAAGATGTGCGTCTGATCTGCCGGCTCCCTCCGGCAGACTCTACACGTATCGGTCGGGTAGGTCTCGGGGTACATGCGATGCATCAGTCCCGGGCTTGGTAGCGATCCGGTCTGGAGCTGTCTCAGTAGTACCGCCTCCGCTCGACTCAGCCTCGGGTGCGGGGGTGGGAGAGTCCTGCGAGCCAGGCGGTAGGCCTTCGTGATTTCGCTGTAGTCGGTCATGCGGTCCTTGGCTCCGAACCACGTCGGACGGTGTGTTGCCGGGGCGCGGTTGGTTAGCGCTCGCGCCGCTGCGTGTGCCGTCTCATTGTGGTTCGCACTGCGTTCCGACGCGTCGCCCGCGTGCGCCGGAAACCACTTGATTCTTACTCTTCTGTCTTGCAGTTTAGTCGCTCGTAGTACGCGCTCGGCCTCCCTGCAGACTTGGCCTTTGGCGAAGTTTCGCACCGCCTGTCTCGAGTCACTCAGCACCGTGTAGCAGTCTGCGTCGGCGATGGCCAGGGCGATGGCCACCTCCTTCGCTTGTTCCGCTCCGGCGACTCTCACGCTTGCTGCCGTCCTTCGGGGACGGGGAGCTTTGTCTCCGCGTCGTTCGAGTGTCCTATTCCCAGGTCGTCCAGTATCTTCCTCCCGGCTTTGGTCGTGGACAGCCGCTCCAGTTGAGAGGTCCGTTGCGCTTCGGCTATTTCTTCGAGCGTGTTGTGGATCCCGAGTTGTAAGAGGCGGGTCGTGCTCGTGGACTCGAACAGGCCCAGCGCCGCCTTGTACGCTCTCCTGATGATTACATTAATTTTGTTGCGTTCGTGTTGCAGCCATCTATGGTAGGCTGCAACGTACGCGACGTGGCTGATGACGAAGGATTGGACGAGCCTGATTAGGCTCTCCTCTCTCATGCCAGCCTTCCGGGAAGTGACTCTTTTGAGGAGTCGCATAGCGTTGGCCGCTTTTGCCGTGAGACGGGCGATGGTTTCGCCGTTTCTTCCATGCTTTTCGATGACCATGCCTAGGATCCTGATTTTGCTGACCTCGGGGATCACGTTGCCGGATTTGGTTACGATTCTGATTTTTTCGCATTCGCGTTGTCTGGTCTTGCATCTGCCATTGTTGGTAGGTGGGAGTATGAGGAGCTCCGATTTGCTCGGCGAACATCTCAAGCCGGTGCCTTCCAGGTGGTCTTCTATCGCGTCGACGGCGGCTTGCAGAGCGCCCTCGATGTGGGCGTCGCTGCCGCCGGTCACCCACAGTGTGATATCGTCCGCGTAGATGGTGTGCCTGACGTCTTCGATATCCGCGAGCTTCTCGGCCACTCCGATCATTACCAGGTTGAACAGCATCGGCGAAATGACCGATCCCTGCGGTGTGCCGGTGCTCCCGAGCTTCTTCTCTTGCGTTTGTAGGTCGCCTGCTCGTAGCTGGGCGGTCCTGTCCGTGAGGAAGTCCTTGATGTAGTTGTAGGATCTTTCGCCCATGTTGAGCTTAGAGACTTGGGACAGAATCGCCGAGTGTTTCACATTATCAAAGGCGCTCTTTAGGTCGAGACCCAGGATTGCCTTGTTGTCGCGGGCGCTGCCGCCATTGTCTATGATTTGGTATTTGAGCAGCAGCATCGCGTCCTGCGTGCTGAGGTGCTGTCTAAAGCCGATCACCGTGGCCGGATACAGCCCTTCTCGTTCCAGGTAGTCTTGCCACCTGTTGAGCAGGACGTGCTCCAGCACCTTGCCCACGCAGGACGTGAGCGAGATGGGCCGAAGGTTGTCCGTGTCCGGTGGCTTCCCCGGCTTGGGTATCAGGATAGTCTTGGCTGTCTTCCACTGCTTTGGTAGCGCGGCCGCCCTCCAGCACTTGTTGAAGTATTTTGCGAGGTTCTCAATCGAGCTGTCGTCGAGGTTCTTGAGCGCCTTGTTCGTGACGAGGTCCGGGCCAGCTGCCGACCGGCTGTTGAGGGCGTGCAGGGCCGCGCGGACCTCCTCGACGTCGATGTCACGATCGAGCTTCGCGTTGGGTAGGCCGCCGTACGGCGCGTGTTGTTCGGTGGGCGTAGTGGGCAGGTATTTGTCATTGATGCGCCTGGTGACTGCATCGGCGCCCTGTACCGAGACAGCCCGATGTATGAGCTTGGCGAGTCTGTCCCTTTGGTGCGACTTGGTCTTGGTTTCGTCGAGCAGGTGCCGCAGCAGGTTCCACGTCTTCCCGCTATGCATCTGCCCGTCTGCCGCGTTGCAGATATCGATCCACTGTTGCGTGCATAGAGCGCGGCAGTGCTCCTCGATCGCTCGGTTGACCTCCGCCACCTTCTTTCTGAGTCTGCGGTTGAGCCGTTGGTTCTTCCAGCGACTGAGTATTGACTGTTTGGCTTCGATGAGATGCGCTAGCCGGCTGTCTACTTTATCAATCGCAGCGTCCGTTTCAATTTCTTTGGTCGCGTCGCGTACGCTCTTGGTGATTTCGGCCGTCCACGTCTCTATGTCTTCGATCTCGCCGTCAGCGTCTGTCTTCTGGCTTCTGGCGTCTCGGAAGGCATCCCAGTCTACCCATCTGTGTGTTTTGATGCTGGTGTCGTTGTGTTCCGGTATGCTGATTTCCACGATGGTGTGGTCGCTGCCGAGGTCGGTTCCCGTGTTTCGCCAGGTGATCGCTCCCCGGACGTCGTTCTTGACGAACGTGAGGTCCGGAGTGGTGTCCCGGGACACAGAATTACCGATTCTCGTCGGGTGCGCCGGGTCCGTGATGAGGGTGAAGTCGAGTTCCATGGCGTCTTGGTACAGGTCGCGGCCCTTTGCTGTGCACTTGTTGTAGCCCCAGGCTGGGTTCATCGCGTTGAAGTCGCCGCAGACGATTAGCGTGTTGCGGCCTGCCGCGGTGCTGGCTCTGTGTAGTATTGTTTTGAATCTCTGTTTTCTCTGCGATGGGTTGCTGTATATGTTGAGCAGAAAAATGCTTCCTTTTCTCTTCTTGCCCGGGATGATTTCGGTGAGTGTGTGCTCGATCTTGATATTGCTTTGCAGCTCGTGCTCAACGAACGTGAGTCCTTTCCTGACCAGGGTGCACAGGCCTCTCCCGTCGGGCTGGCCCTTGTGCACTCTGTAGCCGGGCAGGGACGGTGCGTCGGTGAGTGTTTCTTGTAATAGGATCACGTCTGGTTTGCGCGCGGCTTGTGCGATGTGCTGTTGGATGACTGCCTTCTTCCTTCCGAGGCCGCGACAGTTCCACTGCCACGCTGTTACGGCTGCTGCTGTTGTTGCGTTGGCAGCCATGGTTGCGTTGGTGTGTACGCGGTTCCCTGGTTGGGTGGATGTTGCGCGAAGAGGGGCGCAAACGTCGGGTGGCTAACTATCGGCTGTAGGGTCCTTTCGATGTAGGCGAATCTGTTCGTGTTCTCGACTTGGTAGGTCTCCATTGTTTGTTTCATTGCTGTCACTGCTGCGATGTTCGCCGTGATTAATTGTTCGAGTTTGGTGAACGTCGCTTCGAATTTGGCCTCGGGGTTGTCGATTCGATTGTTCTCTGTTTGCTTGCGCGTGGCCTCGACGGCTCGCTTCTTAGGTGCCGGTTCCTCTACGGCTGTCTCCTGGGTGTTCATGGTTGTTTCGTCGGTCGTGCTTGTGCTTGGCGTGAGTCTCTGTGGAGGCTCGTTGTTGCATAGCAGCAACTTACGGATCTCGGCGTTCTCTCTCGTGAGGCTGTTGATGGTCGTGCGCAGCGCCGCGTTCTCTTGTCTTAATGTCTGACAAGAATGCATATGCAGCGCGTTCGAAAGTGTCTAAAGTGCGTAGAGGCGAAAGCCTTTTCCGCACCACTTTGCCTATGTGACACTGGTGACGTCACCACTGGATTACGTCACACATAATTGATGACGAAGTAATGGCAAAATACTAACTAGGGACTAATTACTGATTAACAACTAAATATTAATTAACTTCCCATTAATGACGCTTAAGCTTCGCCTTTAGGAGTGGAACGCGAAAGCATGTTGTAGTGCTGCCAGGCAGTCCACAGAAAGCCACCACCCGTTAGGCGCGATGCCTTGCCCTTTGAACGCGACGCTTTTTCAGGAAAGGAAATGACGCAGTAATTCTCTGTCATCTCGGTGGAAAACCGAACCGCACCGTAAAGGAAGGGAGGAACGCCACCACCCGTTCAGCGCGATGCCTTGCCCTTGAACGCAACACTTTTTGAGGAAAGGAAATGGCGCAGTAATTCTCTATCATCTCGGTGGAAACCCGAACCGCACCGTAAAGGAAGAGAGGAACACCTCCCTAGATAACAGACACGCAACACTCTGGCGCGAATTACAAACACATACTCTCCCCTCGCCCCTTACCCTAACCAACACCACCTAGACGAACTTAAGTTCGTCTAGGTGGTGTTGCCCTAACCCACTATCATCCCTCCTTCCCCACTCCTGCTTGCGCTCTATGCCCAGAACCCTTCGCTTCTTCCCTCCACATCCTTTCCCTCTGCCCGGCGGACCCTCCCCCGCGGGACCTAGAGAACCTCAAGACGTGGGAGGACTGGGAGACCCTGCTGCGCTCGGAGGACCCGGCCGTGCAGACCATCGCCACCGGCCGTGCTGCCAGTGTTATGGACCTTCGGAACTTAAACACTTGAGTGCAGTGGGGTCGTGCGGGGACCCTGGGGCGTGCCCCGAATTCCTCTGTAAATAAAGTTTTCTCTCTCTCTCTCTGTCATCTCGGTGGGAAACCCGAACCTCACCGTAAAGGAAGGGAGGAACGCCACCACCCGTTCAGCGCGATGCCTTGCCCTTGAACGCCACACTTTTTGAGGAAAGGAAATGGCGCAGTAATTCTCTGTCATCTCGGTGGGAAACCCGAACCGCACCGTAAAGGGAGGGAGGAACGCCACCACCCGTTCAGCGCGATGCTTTGCCCTTGAACGCCACACTTTTTGAGGAAAGGAAATGGCGCAGTAATTCTCTGTCATCTCGGTGGGAAACCCGAACCGCACCGTAAAGGGAGGGAGGGAGGAACGCCACCACCCGTTCAGCGCGATGCCTTGCCCTTGAACGCCACACTTTTTGAGGAAAGGAAATGGCGCAGTAATTCTCTGTCATCTCGGTGGGAAACCCGAACCGCACCGTAAAGGGAGGGAGGAACGCCACCACCCGTTCAGCGCGATGCCTTGCCCTTGAACGCCTCACTTTTTGAGGAAAGGAAATGGCGCAGTAATTCTCTGTCATCTCGGTGCGAAACCCGAACCGCACCGTAAAGGAAGGGAAGAACGCCACCGCCCGTTCGGCGCGATGCCTTGCCATTTGAACTCAAAGCTTTTTGAGGAAAGGAAATGGCGCAGTAATTCTCTGTCATGTCGGTGTAAACCCGAACCGCGCTGTACAGGAAGGGAAGAAGGCCACCACCTGTTCGGCGCGAAGCTACCGGCGCTTGTATGCCCGTCCTGTAGGAGGGCTTAGAGTCTCGTTAAATCTCGTTAAACCTCGTACGGTGCCCGGATGCTCTCGTTTCAGCTCCCGGATGTGTGGAACTCAGTGCCCGGATGTTGGCTCTCGGTCTCGGCGTGACGTCACTACACTGCCGACAACGCGAGCTAAAAGCATTTCATGCTTAAAACGAGACAGAATCGGAGACCTCGCGTGGGTAGCGGAAATTACATTCCTGAAGGAACAGGATGTAGACGCCCACTGCGCGTGCGAAGTGCATCACCTCTCTCTGCCCATCCGGTGATCGAATTCCCTCGAAGAGAAGTTTATTGGACTGGTTATTCATACAAAGGGACCATACCTTACTGAAAAATCCGGTATGAATTTTAAACCGGAACCGCATACCGGGTTATTGTACAGGATTTGCGATACCGGATTACTGGAATATCCTGTATAAAACAGGACAGTCCTGTATAATACAGGACTCTCCTGTTTTGTACAGGATACTCCAGTATCGCAAATCCTGTACATAAACCCGGTATGCGGTTCCGGTTTAAAATTCATACCGGAATACAGGACAGTCCTGTATTAAACAGGCTAGGCCCGTATTATACAGGAGGGCCCTGTATCACAGGACAAAGGCAGAATAAAATGCTTCAAATATATCCCACTTGGACTAAATCTGCCCAAAAACTGGGGCCATAAGTGTACATGCCAAATGCTGAAATATACAGAGCCTCAGAAACTGGTAATCTGCGATTATCAGCAACTCGCATTGCAGTCGATGTGCCATTGTGTTATTTGCTCCTACCTTTTACCAAAGTATTGGTAGCTTGGTGAATATTATAATGCATCAAAAACTCCAAAAGATGTTTATTTTTTCCGCATGTCTTGAACCAGCTCACTAAGGTAATAATTTAACTCTTTGCGACGATCTAGCGGCGCTGGGGTCTCTACAGGGTGCTGGCCAATGAAGTAGTCAAAAGCACCTGCAGAAAAGAAAATATGATTGGTAGTACATAATGCCCCCAGCTTATTATTTAAATGCGCACTGACACACAACATAATGCATTGAGCACTGTGACATGCAACTTACGGCCAATGGCTTGTAGCTTTTCAGGGGTCATTGGCCTTCTGCCCACTGTGGAGGCTTCTGACTTCAGGTTCCGATAGCAAGCTTGCCCTGTAACGCCCCTTTCCAGGAGTTGTGGAGTCGTCCAAAGGCTGCGTCTTTACAGAAACGCGAATCTTTGGGTGCCACCATAACTGCTGCGCACGTTGCCGAAGGAATAAAAATTCCATTCCCGAGGTGGACCTGTATGCAATAACAAATGCATACCCCAGTAGCACAAACGGGGCTCTGAATTGCGGGCCCCCGTGGGCCCAGACAAGCCACAGACAAACCAGGCGTCTCAAGACGCCAGGCCCTGAGCATTGGCAATGCTCAGTATCGTGAATGCACCTACCGCCTTCCATATTTGAATCAATAATGTATTGCAAATCTGCGTCGTAACATTGTTGGTGTGTAAACAGGTTGCTCAGACGATTGCGATGCTTGCGTGGTCATCCTCCATTATTTACGGCACATACCGCAGCATTGATGCGATGCGTGATGTTTGTTCAAGGTCTTGAGCCGCTCCCCCTCAGGACGCTTATCAATGATTGCTCTCGCACGTATACACCATGTGCCTCTGTAAAGAAATAATACAAACTATAAAACTAATTTTAGCCGTGCTATCATGAAGGACAAGCAATTTCGGTATGTAACTGAAAGAAAATTTTGCGCTATTTCGTCCCTCTACGCTGTGCAGTCTACAAAGTTTTAGTTAAAAAGACACTGAACAGTTAGAACGTTTCTGTTGACGCCGAGCATATAACCGAGACGGAGGCAGTACTTAAAGAACAGAGTGATTTAAAATGCGTACTTACGTCCTAGCAGCACGAAGTCGCCGTCATAAAATCCGCCTTCCACCGGTCAAATGTTCACCACCGGCCTCCACCGGTGGGTGGTGGTGGTGGTGAAAACATTTAATACGAATGAACAGGAGGTATGTTTGGATCAGCCCGTAAGGGACCGATCCTTACAAACACTAGGTGGAGGTCCCTAGTATGGGACCCCAGTGGCGGTTGCCGCCGCCCGGGCGCGCCCGACTAAGGCTTGTTGGGCCTGTAAGTCGTGGCAGCCGAGCAGGGTCGCCTCCCAGTCCTCCCGGGTTGGGTTGGGGATGGGGGGAATAGCGGGGTTGGAGGGGCAGGCCCACACCATGTGATAGGTGTCAGAAGACACTGCACTACAGTGTGGGCAGCTGCCGCTAAAGGAGGGGTCAAAATGTTTTAGCGCTGCCGGGCACAGCAAAGTATTGGTTAGAAGGCGGAGAAGGAGCCGCTCATCCGCCTTCTTCAGGCCTTTACATGGGCTAGGGTAAAGGCGATGACAATTTTGATAATATGTTGTAATATCTTTGAATGTATAGACCGGATTAAAATCGGGTTCCTGATCGGATGGGGAGGAGAAAACAGCCCGGTGAGAGAGCGCGCGGGCGGCTGCGTCTGCTGCCTCGTTTCCTGCCAACCCCTGATGAGCAGGGGCCCATATGAGGTAACGGTGTGCGGGGTCCGTATCCCGTATGCAATTTTGGTATATTCGATAGGCTAGGAAGGGAGTGCAGCCTTGTTCGACGTTCCGACAGGCCCCTCGCGAGTCGGTGATTATGTATTTTGAATTGGAATGTGAGGCCGCGAGAGCGATCGCGACCTCTTCTGCTTGTGTTGCACTGCGGGCTCTGAAAGTTAGGCCGTTAACTGTGTTGCTGTTGTGAACTACCGCGGCCGTGTACCATCCCCCGTGGTGAGGGCCGGAGGCGTCCACGTAGTATACACCTGTTTTGTTGCCATAATATCGGGCTAGCGCTTCCGCTCGTGCCAGGCGCCGACCATTATGGTCTTCATGTGACATGTTTGCTGGAAGAGGCCGCACGTGGAGGGCACGTCTCCACAGTTCCGGGATGCGAAACCTGTCTTCCATTGGAGGGGTGTGTTGGATATGGAGTCGAGCAAGAAGGCGGCGACCCGACTCCGTTAGCGACAAGCGCGTGTACTGGTTTGTAAGGTGCGCCTCCCGGAGCTCCCGGAAAGTATTCACCACCCCAAGAGCCATAAGCCGGCTGTTTGAAGTAGTGATAGGGAGGTCAAGGGCACGTTTAACAATTTTGCGAAGGATGACCTCAAGGGCGTCCTCCTCTTGTTTCCGTAGGTGGAGATAAGGAGTCGAATAGAGAATTCGACTAGTTACGAAGGCGTTTGCCAGCCGCAAGGCATCCTTACTTCGTAACCCTCCGCGTTTGTTGGAAACCCGGCGGACCATGCGGCCCACCTGGTCCCCCACCTTACGGAGTTTGGCCAATGTAGTGTCTGGCCGCCTGTGTTTGTGGATGTAGAGTCCGAGTACCCGTATCTCATCACTTTCGCGTATGGGACCACTCTCAAGAGAGAGAGATATTTTAGTTGTGCACTTCTGTGAGGGGCGGAGGTGCACAAATTCAGATTTTTGAGGGGAACATTGAAGACCGCAGCGGCGGGCGTAGCGGTCTACTATCGTCGCCGCTGTTTGCAGGCTGGTTTCAATGTCTCCTGTGCTGCCCTGCGTGGCCCACAGAGTGATGTCATCGGCGTACAGGGCGTGCTGCACGCCGGCGACACCACTCAGCTGGGCCGGCAGGTGCATCATGGCCAGATTGAAGAGCAGCGGGGAAAGTACCGCGCCTTGAGGGGTTCCCCGCGTGCCGAGTAGGTAAGGACCATGGTCTCTATCTTGAATTCGAATGTAGGATTGACGATCCATTAAAAATTGGCATATGTATCTGAATGTGTTGAGGCCACAGTCGGTCTGACTTAGGTTAGTGAGTATGATGTCATGTGTTACATTGTCAAATGCCCCTTTAAGATCTAAGGCGAGTACTACCCGGTCATTATGGGGGCATTCGAGGGGGTCAAGGACTTCCCGATTGAGTTGCAGGAGGACATCCTGTGCGGATCTGTGTGGGCGGAATCCGAACATGGTGCTCGCAAAGAGTTGTTTGTGTTCAAGATATGTAGATAACCGATCCCGCACCATCGTCTCCATTAGTTTGCCCACACATGAGGTGAGAGAGATGGGGCGGAGGTTATCTGTGTCAATTGGTTTGCCAGCTTTAGGAATAAAAGTGACCAAAGCCGTTTTCCATTCGATTGGCATGGGGGTGTCCCCGCACCAAATCGCATTCACGTATTCCAGGAGGGACTGGTATGCCAAGTCGGGCAGGTTCGTCAAAAGCTTGACGGTGACCTTATCCCGTCCTGGCGCAGTGCCCCGTTTCATTTTGGCGAGAGCCGCCCGCAGATCATGGAGCTGGAAAGGTTGATCCAGCTCCGTGTTCTCTCTGCCTGCATAAGAGTACGCAGATCCACGGGGGTCTTGGGCTGTGCACAGATACTGGTCCCGAAGTTTCTGTGCCAGTTGAGTCGTGTTGCCAGAAAAAGCGTGCAGGGCTCGGTGCAAATGTTTTTGTGTTTCGGTTCGTGTTTGTGTTGGGTCGATTAGGGCTCGAAAGAGACGCCATGTGTTTCGGCTGGACATTTGTCGCGCGGCCGTGTTGCATCTATCTACCCAGTTGGAGTCGGCGAGTTGGGCCGCGTACTCTGCCGCTTTCTGGGTAAGCTCGGCAATTCGAGCTTTAAGCTTTCTATTGTGTTTCTGGCGTCGCCAACGGCGGACGAGGCTGCGACGGGCTTCCCAGAGGTGTAGAAGGTGGTTATCCACGTCCGTGACGGCCTCTGAGAGCTGGATGTGTGTTTCATGCGAGGAAAGGTGTGCCAGCAGCTGTTGGGACCATGCTGTGTAGCCTTGCGCGGAAATGGGTGTATTATCAAGTGAGTTAAAATTTTGCCTGAATTTCGTCCAATCTGGGATATGGGCTTGTGTTCTGGGACGCTTGAGGGGGCGTGTGCGTAGTGTAGTGTTAATGATGCAGTGGTCGCTACCGAGGGTCTCCTCGGTGTTGAGCCAGTCTGCGTGTCGTATGTTGCGAGTGAAGGTTAAGTCCGGACACGTATCCCGTGTCACGGAATTTCCTAGCCGGGTTGGGTGGACAGGGTCCGTGTGGAGGGTGAGGCCCAACGTGGACGCAAGCTCCGCCAGCTTACGCCCGCGCGACTCCTCCTTGCGATACCCCCACTGCTGACTGGGAGCGTTAAAGTCGCCCACAATCAGCAGGGGATCGCGGCCCGCTACTCTTAGCGCGCGGCTAAAGAGGTCCGCAAAAGTCACTCGCTTTAGTTTGGGAGAGCAGTACACGTTGAGTATATGCAACGGTGGGTCCCTGCGGCGGACTGGTAGGAGGGTCACCATTACATAAGAGTACTCTAGTTGGAGGTCGAGATCCACTAGGTTGGCTGTGTAGTGTTTGTGAACGAGAAGACAAGACGCGGGGTCCTGTTGGAACGTCGTGTAATTTGAAATTGTGGCGCCCAGGCCTGGCTCTTGGAGGGCAACCACGGCTGGTAAGGACTCGAAAGTTTCAAGGCAGAGGCGGAAATTGGCCCGCTTAGTGCGGTCCTTAAAGCCTCTACAGTTCCACTGTGTTATTGAAGTTGACATGGCCGAATTGGAGATGGCGGAACTCCTTTGATTAAGGTGTCTCGCCATGATTTAAAATTCTTGGGGGGGAGGAGGAGGGATTGGCTGCCTCAGAGCCAGCTACTTGCGCCATCAAGGGGGTGATGACGGAAGGAGCGGGGCAGCTGTCCTCATTGTCCGAATCAATAATCAGACGGTTGAATTTTGAAGGACGGGATACGTCCCTAATGGGCCCCGTCCGACGGAGGAGGCGGGGGTTGTCCAAGATGTGTTTTGATACTACCGTGGGGATGGCAGATTTGACCTTGGTCAAGATTTGGTCCATGGCGGTCTCGATCATAGATCGTAATTTAGAGGTTAAGCGCTCCTCCATCGCGGAGATGGCTGTCACGAGGGCAGGCGAGATCTCCGCGTCGCTCTCCATTGCGTCCGAGTTCTGCGGGCTCGGAGCGGCGGACGCCAATTTTGATTCTAAATTTTGAATTTTGTTGAGCAAAAGCTCATTCTGTGCCCGGAGCACGTCGATCTGTTTTTTGTATTCCGCATCGAGTGCGGAGACGGTAACTGGGGAGGAGGGGGAATGGGAGGAGGTGGAGGCGATCTCAGCCCAGCTGCTCACCTGTTGTTTGCCGTGTTGAGACGCTGATGCCCGGGCGCCGGCAGCGCCATTTGTCTTGAGCGCCGGGAAGTGGCCAGCGTCCCTGCCGCTGGGCGGTGGCGGTGGGGGCGTAGTCTTGTTCCCGGGTGGTGACTTCACCGAGGATGATGATGATGACGTTTTGTTGTCGATGCCGTCAGCTCCACGCGGCGTTCCGGCACCGGCACCTGAATTGGGATGACTTGCCTGCCGGCCAGGTCGCTGTTTTCCAGGGAGCTCTGGGCGCCTAGCCTTGCGGCCGGGCACCTTGAGCTGCCTGAATTTCCCCGTGCAGTCCCGGGAGTTGGTGGCGTGGGCTTGCCCACAGACTGCACAGGACGGTGTGCACTCATGCGGTGTCTTCACCCCGTCGACGGTCGACACCGCACTGCCACAAAGGCCACACTTTCGATCCGGGCAGGGGCATGTGTCCGCTCGGTGTCCCACGGTACCGCACCGCACGCAGGCCGGGATCGTTTTCTTATATACACGCACAAGGGTGACTTCTGAGTTGTAATGAACGTATCGCGGCACCACTTTGCCCACGAAGGTGAGCACCGCGACGTCTGATTTTCCAAGCTTGCGGATATCGGCAAGCTCTCCAGCACGCCACTGGATCTTGTTTTGCAGGGACTCACTGGTCTCGTGCTTCGCCACGGTGATGACGCCGCGGCACACGTCACCAGTGAGCTTCAACTGGCCGTACATAGAGAGCTGGCCTTTCGGTGTTGTTAGTTCGAAGTCCCGCAATAGCTTGTCTGCGACGTGCGGCTCTCGGGTGCCTGCCACGATCAGGTTTTGCTCCCATGTGGGGAGCAGGCTGAGCGATGCTGCGGCCTTGGCGCCCAGGTAGGCCGCGAACGCTGCTCCAAGCTCACCATGTTGAAAGACATCCTTCAGAGCGACGGTCACCCGGGGCTTCAGGATGATAACGATGTCTTCGGGATGAAGCCGCGGCAGCGGCTTTGGTTTCCAAGCAGGTCCCTGGGGCCCACCGTGAAGCGCTGCAGCGCGCGCAGCAGCGTTTTGCCGTGTTGAGCGGCCTGGCGACGTGGCGTCCGCTTTCTTGGAAGCGTTCCGCTTGCGGGAGCGGCGTTCCACTAGCTTGAATAACTTCAAGTTCTCGATGGGCGCAGAGGCCGGGCTATCAGGCGCTGGATTTGCTGGAACCTCGGACCAGGCCATGGCGTCCGGGTCGTAGCCACGTTGCAGGTTTGGCGAAGCCATCTTGCCGCGGGTGGGCGACTCACTCACGGCCGGGCGCCGCCGTAGGCGTTAGGCCTAGCGCCGCCGCCACGATACCCAAGTGAAGATCGGCCCTAAAAGGCCTAAATTTTGCCCCACCTGTGTGCGAGAGGTATGCACAGGTAGCTGACGACTTCGGGAAGCCCTCCACCGGTCAAATGTTCACCACTCACGTCTTTCGGAGCGAAGTCATTCATCACTGAGACAAGGATGATAGGGTTCCACCATATTTGCACTGGACGTACGCATGGAAGGCGATGTCATCTTTGATCATGGATTGATCAAGGCAACACGAAGAAAGTCGCAAAAAATTGTATAACACAAATTCAACGCCAACGAGCGAGTGCCAGCGTGTTTTCCCAGCTACCTTCATCGCTTGACACTCAACCTAGCCGCAGGAGAGAAGTAAAAACCTGTTCCAAACAAACGCAGGAAAGGCGGGGGGGGGGGGCACTTTTGCAAAAAGTCACCGCGAAGCGGCCGGGGACAGTGAACAAGTAGAATCGGAACCTCCTCGCCACTTCATGGAAGTCGCGGGAAGCGTGGTCGGGAGGGCGGCTTAAAATGTTCGGTCGTGGGTTGACAGACACAGAGGAGCCCAAGGGGAAGGAACAAAGCCCGATAGAAAGACCAGGAATGCGCAGGTTTTTTTGTTGTGACGGACCCAGGAAAAGCAGAGAAGGCGGTGATGAGAGAAAAAAAAAGCTTTAAAAAATTTGCGTAAAGACGGGTTACTCGCGTAAGGTTTCTACAGGTGGTTTTTGTTTTTATTTTGTTCTCTCGAGCGCTGTATCTTCTAGCTAGCACGAAGCGTCGCCCTTAAGGGAACACCGCAAGCTGCCGGCTCCGTTGATATCTTGTTCGTCGATAGAAATGTTCTGGGCGATTTGTGATTAGTATGCCTTCCTGATAAAGTGAAGGGTGGGGCCGCTCGGGATGGCACTTGGACAAGTTGCGTTATCAATGGGCAATCACTTGACGAAGAAGAAGTGCAAAGAATTCCTGCACGAAAACCAAGAATTTTCTTCCTTCATCGATGCGTCGCTACAGACTGCCGCTAGCGAACCGCTGCTGCACTGAACGCGACAGTAACAAACCTTTTGGAGCCTCTGGCGCAGTCACCGGAGGCTCGCCATGTTTATCAGCCAGTCGTGAAGTTCTGCACTGTGAAATCCAGAGTAATCTGCGCAGGACTTACGAAGGCTGCTGGCGGATATATACTAGCCGTGTGCCCGCACACAGCCGCCTTGACTTTGTCAGGGTGCTGCACGGGAAGCCAATATGGCGGTTGCCCTCAAATCACCAAATCATGCACAAACTGCATGTGTTGCCACTGCGAAGCTCACGCTTAGCCCTTTTCTTTTCCTAGCCCTTTCAACAAAACCGCGTATGTGTTGATTATCGCACTTATGCGCGCGCTGCCCCCACCTTTCCCCTAAAAAATATCTGCTGGCGTACAACAGTCAATCTGCAGACCAAGCACCAAAACCGCGGCACATATCGCTCTGAATACAGGCTGGTATGTCCGGTTTGAGCTCCGTACCGGACTAGTCTGTCCGGTTTGAGCTCCGTACCGGACTGGTCTGTCCAGTTTGAGCTTCGAACCGGGAATGGACTGTCCGGTATGAGCTCCGTACCGGAGCGGTCTGTCCGGTTTGGGATCGATACCGGACCGGTAGGAACCGGTATAGCCATCAAACCGGACGGGTCTCGCCAGTATGAGAGTGATACCGGACCGGTATGAAACCGATATGTTCCGGTAAAATCCGGTTTGTCGCGATACCGGATTTTTCAATAGGGTAGTCCCTCACAAAGACAAAAGCAACAAGGCAGCGACTAGTGTCGCTCGGTACAAACAAGCTATGAAACAAAAACACGACGGCGACTGCTGTCGCCGTTCACACAAAATCATTCACAGCACAGAATGTTCAAAGGGTCCATAATGTCCAGGCATCGCGGGGGGAAGCACGCTCACTAAATACGATGAACGCGCACCGACACCGCGCACCACACACTCAATACGGCAGGAGCCGCACCGTCACGCGGCCCCCGCTGGCGGCGATGAAGCGGATGCTCCACCGCCGCAGGAACTCGTCTTCTGGGAGGGTCACATGATCTAAACACGCCTGTTGAAACAGGCGCGCCCGAACCCTCTGTAGCATGGGGAACATGGCGCGTTGAGGCCGGCCCTGCAAGGAAGCGGCACCTCTCTGGCGCCACAAAACAAAGGCCCCGACACACAGCAAGAGCCGCACAAATGCGTCGCGCGGCCTGGTGTGCGAGTCGAGGCTAACAAAAAACATGCGCGACATCAGCCTCCAAAAAGTGCGCGCTACGACGCACTCAAAAAGCGCGTGTTCGAGGGTCTCTGTCGCACCGCACTGCGGACACCGAGAAGAAGGAGCGATGCCCCACGCGGCGATGCGGACCCCCGTTGGGAGAACTCTCCAGCCTCGCAGCCAGCCGAAGTCGCGGACGTCTGGTGGTACCCAGTGCGACGTCAAGTCTCGCCACCGTACCCGCCTGCTCCGCTCTAGCTGTTCAGGTGTAGCCTCCTGGATGGCAAGGAGCTCGCAAACGCGGGAGGCCTGCGTCTGAGAGACGTCGACCTCGGGCAGGGTGGCGGTGAGAGACTCGGCCGTCCGACAGACATACCGGAAGAACGCCGGCTGCCGTTCGGCTGAAGGACCTACGAGTTCACCAAAAAAGAGGTGCCGCGAAGTCCCGAGAGGGAAGGCGAGGAGCCCTCTTCCCGGGTAGTCGGTGGCGTCGACCAGGTCGCGGACGCCTCGAACAGCAAGCACGCTGCACATTGTGCGCAGGTTGGGCAGGCTGAACCCGCCCATGCGTGTGGGAAGACGGAGGAGCGCGCGAGCGACGGTCTCCGTTTTTCCCGCCCAGAAAAAACTGCCACAGAGAGTGGCCAAGCGGCACGTAAAGGTGCGCGGCGGACAAGCGACGCGAGCTATATAAAAGAGCGGCGCGCACACCGATGACCTGATGATAAACGCGCGTTCCGACAGCGACAGGCGGAAACGCGCTGCTACTGTCAGGCGTCGCTCAGCGGTCGCTCTCAACTCGGTCCACGAGTCGCGGGCTACCTCCCCCGAGGAGAGGAACACGACTCCTAGCACCTTACAAGCCGGGACCCACTCCACCTCGCCCAGCAGGTCCGACGCGAAGGCCCCGAAACGCAGAGCCTTGCTCTTGCCCCTGTTGAGGAGGGCGCCGGACAGCTCACTGTAGCTGGAAAAAAGCCGTACAAACGCTACGAAACTGTCCGCGTCCCTCAGAAACAAGGACACGTCGTCAGCGTACGCTGACACCTTCACCTGGCCCTGGCCAGGCAAAGGGAAACCGCGAATCGATGGAGACTCTGCTACGCGACGCAAGAGCGGGTCTAAACATAACACGAACAGCATAGGTGACAGGGGACAACCCTGGCGAATACCGCGCTCTATCCCGAAACGTGCGGTCAACGCCCCGTTGAAGAGCAAGCAAGCTGTAAGATCGGAGTACAGCCGCTCCAACCGCTCTACGAACTCCGGCGGAAAGCCGAAAGCCCCGAGAACTCCAAAAAGGTATCGGTGCTCGACCCGATCGAAGGCTTTAGCCTGATCGAGAGAGACAAAACAACCCGGAATTCCTGTTCTCGAGGTGAACGTGAACAAGTCACGCGTTAGTGCGAGAGACGAGAACACCGAGCGTCCAGGCACGCTGTAGGTCTGTACAGGGCTTACGAGCACCGATAAAACCTTACTCAACCTTTTAGCCAGCAGTGACGCCACGATCTTGTAGTCTGCGTTTAGCAGAGTGATCGGCCGCCACGCCTGCGGGTCAGATCGACACCCGCCGGGCTTCAGGATGAGCACTACGCGGCTCTCTCGAAAAGACTCCGGCCTCTCGCCGTCCCTGACGAAGGCGTTCACCATCCGGAGGAGGTGATCCTCCAAGACGGTGCAAAACCTAGCATAAAAGCTGATGGGAATGCCGTCAGGGCCTGGACCTGAGGCGGCGTTCATGCCCTTAACGGTGGCGAAGAGCTGTTCCGCGCCTACGGGAGCGCTCAGCTGCGCGCCGAGATCGCTCGGGACCTGCGGTAGCGTAGCGCAGAAACTACGGAGGGAGTCCGTGAAAGAGGCGTCGTCCTGCCTTTCGGCCTCGGAAGCAAACAGCTGCGAAAAGTGACGCGTAAATGCGTCAGAGATGTCAGCCGCGCTGCTGCTCCTGGTACCGTCCGGCAAAACTACCTCCTCCACGCGGGCCTGTCGCTCCTCGTCAAGGCTACCTGCCCGTACTTGGCGTAATACGGTCGGATCGGAAACCGGTCGGCCCTGTACGAGCGCCCTACTTGTTGTCCGCGATGACTGACGCAGGAGTGTGTGGTAGCGTGCCTTCAAGATATTCAAGTAATCGCGCATGGCGAAAGTAAGCGGCGCGCCACGCTGCACGACGCGTATACGAGCGAGGGTGATGTTAATTTCTCCCGTTATTCGCCTACGGCGTTGGCGCCCTTCGGTGATAAGGAGCGCGCGCCATGCCGCTTTTCGGTCGTCCCAGGTAATGTGCGTCGCGTCGCGTCCACCCGGGTTTCCCAGCGCATGTTCAAGGGCTATCACGCTCGACCAATCTGTCAGCAGACATGGGTCCATACGCCACGCTTCCAAACGTGGGGCGCGCTCGCCTATGTCCAGTACTGCTGACAGTGGTCGATGGTCGCTAATGCGCGGTGTACCAGGGGGGAACGCGAGCACATTGCAGGCCACCAATAAACACTCGAGCTCTCGAGGGAACAAGAACTTGTCAATTCTGCTCGCTGAGCTGCCCCGCTCCCAAGTTCCACCAAAACAACCATCGTGAAGCTTAACCCACGCGTCGGTCAAACCAAACTGAATACAAATATCCCGCAGAGACCGGGCCCCGGCGTAGGGTCGCCCCTGGCCTCGACCGCGAACGTCTCGTACGGGATCCAGAACACAGTTAAAATCGCCAACGAGAAAGCAAGGGTAACAATCTAACATAAAAGAATCTAGCGAATCAAAGAAGCTAGAAGAGTCGGAGTGGCGGGCTGGCGCGTAAACCACCAACGCTCTGACGCGCATTCCACCGAGGAAGAAGTCGACCGCGAGGGTGCGGCCGTCCACGCCGTAGGTGCAATGCGCGCCAGAGCGAAGGGAACTGTTGACAAAAACGACGCCAACACCGCACGAAACAGAACAGGTTAACGAAAAAAAAGCATCAACACAAAAACGAGACTTAAAATCAGTGACCTCGCGTGGGCAGCGTAAGTTACACTCTTGCAAAAATAGGATGTCGACGCCCTGTGCGCGGGCGAAGTGCATCACCTCTCTCTGCTTGTCCGGCGATCGAAATCCTTGAATATTCAGGGAGAGGAGATGCACTAACGCCATGATGGTGAGACAGGGTGCCGACGTAGTGGTGACACGTCTAAGTAGCCCCGCCATGAGCGGAGCTGGGCGCGGACTTTTTTGCGTGGGGCGGGGCAGCGCCATCTAAGTTATCATCAGAGCTATCCTGCCTGGCGTGCTTCCCCGCGAGCTTACCCGTGTCCATATCCTCAACGGGGGGCGCGCGCAGGTCAAGTGGCTGGCTCATCGACACTGAAGCGAGCAGTGTTCCGGATGCCGACTCCGACGCGTCGGGGGCGTGCGAGGCGGCCAGGCTGGTGGTTCGTCGCCCGTCTTCCTCCCCCAGCGGCGGTCGACGGGGCGTACGACGGGGCAGGCCCTGGTCGGTCGACGTGGTGAGGGCCGCGCGCTGCTCACAGGTGAGGTCCCCCGTGAGGCGCAGCACAGAGCCGCTGTCGATGGGCCCACCCTCCTCTGTCGAGGAGATGGAGGACTCAGAGTCCCGGCTCACCTCGTCAGCCGAACAGAAAGCTGCGAGCGACTCGGGAGAGAACGCCCCCGTTGTGTCGGAGACGGTCGGGGACGAGGGCGAGCCGAACGCGAAGAGCTCCAGGGAGCCCTCCGCCTGCGCGCCGGCAGCCGAGGTGGTCGGGCTGCCTGCAGCAGGCACTGCGGCTGGGTCCTCCTCAGGGGTCTCGGCCAGATGGTGTTCGGCCTGGACCTCCTTGGGGGTCTCGACCGGGGTGGTCTCCACCCGGTCCACCTCGGGGCCGTCGGCAGGGCGGTGCACGAATTCCCTCATAAAGGGAAGTTTATTTGACCACCACACGGTACACAAAACAAATGACACTTATCAGTTCGAGAAAGATACAGGGCAACATGTACGAATTCCCTCAACTAAGTGCATGACACACTGCTGCTTCAACCAATCGCATTCTCACTCTCTCGCCCCGGCGTCATGATATAAAACACGCGTGAGTACCCGGCAATGTTTTAATTTCTACTTCCACTGCTCATCTGCATACTTGCGAATGAAGGCTAGCACTCCATGGTCGCGCGTGATGCCTCAGAACCAGCAAATCTCTTATCTGGGGTTGAGGTTAAAAAAACACAACAAATGACATGACGGTCGTCACATGTCAACACGATATTCAGCGACAGCTGTTAAAGCGATATGTTGTGGTTGCGAATATGAGCGCGACCTATCTGTCTAGTCCTATGGCGCTCTCTTTAGTATACCACACACAGTCGTTCACGCACTAGCGGATACAGTTCATTCGATCGAAAAGCCGTCGTAGTTGTCTGTGTAAATAAAGTTTTTTCTCTCTCTCTCTCTGCCAGCACCACTCGTCGGAAAAAATTGTATCATGCCAACCGTTTGTCGCAGATCTGTTCCAAGTGGTGTAAAAATTACCGAAGAAACTTTGGAACAAATTCTAAAATGCTTTGTCGTCAACCCACTGCCGCTTCCCTGAACCGCTTGGCGCGTGGCGAGCTTCCTGCATGTGCGGTTTTTATTTGTCGACTGCGGTCGCTTTTTTGATTGTAGTGTTTTAGAGCGCACTCTTTGGCGCCCGTTTCGCGGCGTCGCCGTCGCCGTTGTCGGTTCGGCGTTCATTGTGTTCATTCGCGTTGGCGTTGACATTTTACGCTCCTATCATTTTAAGGATAACAAGCGCGCATAACTGGCTTCCTGGGTCAGTGGGCCTCTGAATCGCGCTGTTGTGTTACGGCAGCAAGAGCCGTTGCCTAGCAACCGTCGTGGTGGACACCCGAACCGCACCGCACCCTACAGGAAGGGAGGAATTGGGAGTGTAAGAAGAAAGACAAAGAGAGGCCGTAGTGAAGAAAATGAAAATTGTATCTGAGGAAAGGAAATTACGCAGTAATTGTCTCGCATATCCCGGTGGACGCCCGTCATGCGTTTGTAGAGGAAGGCAGGAAGTGGGACTGAAAGAAAAAAGAGAGAGAGGGCCCGTAATGAAGAAAATGAATTTCATTGGTTGGTTATTGGGGTTTAACGTCCCAAAGCAACTCAGGCTATGAGGGACGCCGTAGTGAAGGGCTCCGGAAATTTCGACCACCTGGGGTTCTTGAACGTGCACTGACATCGCACGGAAGGAAATTATGGAGGAGGTTGCTCCGCTGCGCGGAGGAGAGGCTAGTTTGCACTTTCCCAGCGCACAGACGGACACCGCGAGCATGGACGGACGCTGCGAGTATGGACGGACACGGCGAGCATGGACAGACACGGCGAGCATGGACGGGCACGGCGAGCATGGACGGACACGGCGAGCATGCACGGACACCACGAGCATGAGCCATTAAAGGCTTTCGACTTAATACCATTCGTCCTTTCGAGAAGCATAAACTTACTAGTTAGGTTAGATTGCGGCAGGAATTCGAACCGGAGAGCTGTAATCAGGGCTGCGGGTGTCCGCCGAGATCAGTGACAGTTATTGCAACTTCCTTTCCTCAAATCCAATTTTCGTTTCCTTTATTATGGCATCTCTCTATCTCTCTTTCTTCTTTCACTCCCACCAACCTACCTTTCCTTACGGCGGGGTTCGGGTGTGAATCGAGATGTGAGAGAATTACTGAGATTTCCTCTCCTCAAAAATGCGTTGCGTTCAAAGCTTTTTCCAACAGGGTGGTGGTGGTGAAAACATTTATTCAGAACGGACAGGAGGTGTTTGGATCAGCCCGTAAGGGAACGATCATTACAAACACTACGTGGAGGTCCTCAGTTTGGGACCCCAGTGGCGCCCGACTAAGGGTTGTTGGGCCTGTAAGTCGTGGCAGCCGAGCAGGGTCGCCTCCCAGTCCTCCCGGGTTGGGTTGGGGAAGGGGGGAATGGCCGGGTTGGAGGGGCAGGACCACACCATGTGATAGGTGTACGAAGACACCGCACTACAGTGCGGGCAGCTGCCGCTAAAGGAGGGGTCGAAATGTTTTAGGGCTGCCGGGCACAGCAATGTATTGGTGAAGAGGCGGAGAAGGAGCCGCTCATCCGCCTTCTTGGGACCTTTACATGAGATAGGGTAAAGGCGAGATGGCTATCTTGATAGTAGGTTGTGATATCTTTGGACGTATAGACCGGATTACAATCTGGTTCCTGATCAGGTGGGGAGGAGAAAATAGCCCGGTGAGAGAGCGGGGAAGCCGTCGCGCTGAACGGGCGATGGGCGAACGGGCGAATTTACCGATTAATGCCTAAATACTAATTAACTGCTAATTAATGACGCTTAAGTTTCGCCCTTAGGAGTGGAACGCGACAGCGTGTAGCGCTGCCAGGCAGTCCACGGAACGCCACCACCCGTTCGGCGCGATGCCTTGCCCGTTGAACGCGACGCTTTTTGAGGAAAGGAAATTACGCAGTAATTCTCTGTCATCTCGGTGGACACCCGAACCGCATCGTAAAGGAAGGGAGGAACGCCACCACCCGTTCGGCGCGATGCCTTGGCCTTGGAGCACAAAGCTTTTTGAGGAAAGGAAATGGCGCAGTAATTCTCTGTCATCTCGGTGGACACCAGAACCGCACAGTAAAGGAAGGGAGGAACGCCACCACCCGTTCGGCGCGATGCCTTGCCCTTTGAGCGCAACGCTTTTTGAAGAAAGGAAATGGGCAGCAATTCTCTGTCATCTCGGTGGACACCCGAACCGCACCGTACAAGAAGGGAGGAACGCCACCGCCCGTTCGGCGCGAAGCTACCGGCGCTTGTATGCCGGTCCTGTAAGAGGGCTGAGAGAGTCTCGCTAAATCTCGTACGGTGCCCGGATGCTCTCGTTTCAGTGCCCGGATGAGAGGAATTCAGTGCCCTGATGAGTGGAATTCAGTGCCCGGATGTTGGCTCTCGGTCTCGGCATGACGTCACTACACTGCCGACAACAGGAGCTAAAAGCATTTCATGCTTAAAAACTCAATTCATCGGACCCCGAGGAAAAATGATACCAACCTGCCAATTTCACTGACAATGACAATTGATACCGCACATTGTTTCGCCTTTATTTAGTCATAGTTACACATACCGGATTTTCAAGGTTTACAGGGGGAAACGAAGCTAATGACAACAAGCTTAACCAAGATATACCAATACATCACGCTACGTATATCCTTGCATAACAGAACTAAGCCACTGCCATTTTTTTTCGCGCCAACTACGTTTTTATCAGCGTCCAGGTGATTACACAAACTATAAGGATACTTTCCAATTTAAAACTAAACTTTTATCTCCACTGATTCGCAGATAAAGCATCCTTGTTAAAGCCTTGTTAAGTACCCGATGGCTCGGACAGGCTGGCAGCAAGAGCAGTGGGAGCGAGAGAAAAACAGTGTTCCTCTTTCGCCGCTGAAATAGAACTCGCCGTACAGTTCGCCTGAAATTGGAAATCGTTACATCGAGAAGACATTCCATTCATTCGATAGAAGTTGACCACGCAGTGCGCGCTGCGACGGGCGTCTTTTTTTTTCCTTTTTCTCTTTCCTCTGATCTTTTAACTCTCCTGTGTCTGCACGATGGCAGCGGTGGTGGCTCGGCTGGAGCCAGTAGCAGGCCCGTGCAATTTCCTTTTCATCCTTCTCTCAGTCACAACAACAACAAGAACAACTGTACTTCTCCGAGCGCAATAAATAATGGAACGATATTACGCCAGGGAATGTAGAGTTTAAGGAGGGAACGTTTAAAAACATGGAAGCGCAGCGCATCCAGCGCCGTTATTTTGCATTAGACGTAGCGCGAAACATGCGCAGTCATTTCCCTGCTTGTTTTCAATATCGGCGCAAGTAGAAAGCGACAAAGAAAACCAAAGACTGAAGACCGGGCATAGCCGCACAGCGCCTGCTGATTTTCCGGCTATTGCGAGGATGTCATAAGGAAAACAAAAGAAAACATAGGACAACGAAAGTTAAAAAGGGAAACAGAGAAGCGATGAGCCAAGAGACATTGCCGGCGCACTCTTATCATTTCTAAAATATTGACCAAGTTGCTTCAGTCCGTTCAGGAAAGGCACTGCGCGCAATATTTCGTGGAGGTGTAATTTTAAAGCAAGATCGATATAAACGCATTAGTTTTCTGCATGGAACTATTACTCTTAATTATTGAGTGGAGATGCAAACCGTTTAAGAGAGAGAGAGAGAAAGCTCAACGCAAAGGCAGTGAGTTTAACTAGGACACGCCCATTATGCTACCCTACACGTAGAAAGGGGAACGGAGGAAGAGATAGAAAGGGGAGACAGGAAAAGGAGACCACTTTTTTACGTGTACGTAGGCCATTACTAATAGGGTACATAGGGCACAAACCGAAAGCTTAGAACCTCGAATTAAATCCTGACTCATTTGATCAAGAATTTCAAAAGCGCCTTCATTGTTGTCCTCTGAGATGCAGGTTTAGTCCAAGGACCCAGAATCTTGGCTTTTGCAAAGGAATGAGGGTCTAAGCAGCGGAGCGGCGGAGCGTTGCAGCCAAGAAGACAAACTGACGCTCAAACCGAAGGCATCGCACCCGCGATTCTCACAAGCGGGAGAGACTGCCATTGCGATTAAGTGGGAGTAGGCATTTGTAAACGCCACTCCCAGCCCCAGGCAATGAAAGAGCGTAGTATAGTAGCGAACAACTGCGGTTGGTGGACCTTGTCTCGTAACTCGCAAACTGGCGCGTCATATGAAGCACGCATATAAAGACAGTTATAAATTGAGTGAAAGAGTGTCTGTGAACAAAAAAAAAACAAACTAAATATTAGGGCAGCCTACAATCGAAGGCTTCGGTCGCCATATGTTTTTGTTACCAACCCAAAATCCATCTCTCAATTTTGAGGCTACACATCAAAGACTAGAGAAGATATCTTTTCTCACTGCTGTCGTGCTGTGAAAACCTACGCAGAATATCTTCCCTAAAGGATATCCGCCATTATTTTACTCATAGACTTCAGAACAGGTGCGTCTACTTAAGCTGATACATTTTCACAAAAAGCTTTTGCGCAAGTTACAAGAGGTTTTGATAGAAATTCAGTCATCATCATCGTCGTCGTCATCAATCTGATTCAATATTCTTTCTCTTTCATTTTTCTTGCCTTATATTTTTCTCTTGCCTTATATTTCTTGCCTTATATTTTATTTAATATGTTTCTTTTTTTAATTGATCGGAAAAGAAAAAAACACATAACAAGAGAGCTTGATTACCGCCTTCACACTGCAACACAACGTAAAAATTCTTTGAAGTGGCCATACGTATGCAGATGATTAGAGATTTAAGTTTTGAACAATAACCTCTCCCGATCGTGTGCCCCAATGTGCATATTCAATGCGAACTATAACATCCAAACATTACCTTGATGATTAGCATTTACAGCAGTGCAAACAGTTGCGAATTACTTAAAGATGACTCAGGAAGTATCGAATACGCGTCTCATTCTTGGTCTAAATATTCAAAACATAAGCATACTTTTTGTTGTGTCCCCTTATTGCTTTTGTGTGTGCGCGCCCCCGCATCCTCCTCCTAACGACCACTCGCATCCTCCTCCTAACGACCACTCGCATCCTCCTCCTAACGACCACTCGCATCCTCCTCCTAACGACCACTTGCCCCTCGTCGCACGCTGTCGCCAGATGCCCCCCCATGGTGCGCCCCCGCATCCTCCTCCTGTTTTGGGAAGCCACTCCCTCCCGTGGACGCTTCTCCGCTCCCTCCTTTCTTCGGGCGGCCAGTTCGGCTCCTGCCTCGGTCGACGCTGGTCGCACCCTCATCGGCTTAAATAAACGAAGTCTTAAAGTACCGTGTGCGTCTTTCGCTGCATTCAACACAGCGACCGGACACGACAGTGGCGACGAGAAAGTGGATTCGACCCGCGCTACGCAACGCTATTGACAAGCCATGGCTACGCGAGGGTTTCCCAATCAGATACCAGAGTTCAACGGCTCATCGTGGTCATCGTGGGTTGGACGCCTTCAGTTCTACTTTGAAGCTAACAACATCACAGACCCAGCCTTGAAGAGGGCCAACCTGCTGACGCTGTGCGGGGAGCAGACCTACGATACTGTCTGCGCCCTTATTCAGCCAAGCACACCAGCGGCAGTGTCTTACGACGACATCGTAAAAGCGCTGCAAAAGCACTACGACCCAAGGCCATCCGAGGTCTACAGCCGGGCTCGCTTCCAACGACGAGATCAACTGGGAGGAGAAACTGTGAGCGCCTATGTAGCCGCGCTCAAGAAGCTCGCTGCCGACTGCAATTTTGGAACGCTGTCGACAACAGCTACCGGGAAGGAGGGAGACGCAGCTTCTTCTGCTAACACCACCATGCTTCCCTTGGACGTGATGTTACGCGACAGATTTGTGTGCGGACTGAGTGACGAGTCACTGCAGCAGCGCCTGTTCGCTGAGAAGGACCTCACATTCAGCAAAGCTTACGACATCGCCGTTCGAGCGGAGAGCGCCGGTCACCAGCAGAGAGGGATTCGCCGGAACACCGAGCCGGTACACCAGACAAGCAACCAGGTGCGCAAGCCTTCTGTTGTTGTAAAATCGGTCAAAAAGGCACAACGCTGCTGGCGGTGTGACGACCAACACAACCCCCAGGGATGTCGATTCCAGTCAGCCACGTGTAATTTTTGCCACAAGCGAGGGCATATCGAAAGAGCATGCATTACGAAACGGAGACTTGCCAAGATAAAGTCACCTTCCCAGCCTAATCACAGCGTCAACGCCTCAGAGAATACGCCGCTATCTGATCTCCATGGAACAACATCAGCAACACCATCTGTGTTGTACGACCTGAACACCATGAATCTCGGCACGCGACCGAAGATTTTTACAGAAGTAAGCGTACATCACCAGCTGATTAAGTTCGAGGTGGACTCCGGCGCAGCCTGTACTCTGATCAGTGAGGACACGTTCCGAACTTCATTGCCATCTGACGCACCCGCCCTGCAACAAGACGACACGCACCTGCGAACGTGGTCAGGACAGAATCTGACTATTGGGCTCTGCCAACGTGCAGGTTAACTACAACGGCCAGACCCATACGCTACCTCTGCTTGTTGTGAAGGGCACAGGATCAAGCCTTCTAGGGAGAAACTGGTTTTCTCCACTAGGCGTGATGATATGCGGCATACACCAGACGCCGAGCCAGAACATGGTTGAGCAACTGCAAGAGAAATACGAAAGAGTATTCTCGGAAGAGATTTCAGGAAACGAAGGGCCCCCGGTCACACTGGAGTTGTTGGACAACGCGCAACCCAAATTTCTGAAGGCCAGGCCGGTGCCGTTTGCTCTCCGAGGTTCAGTTGAAAAAGAGTTGGACAAACTGGAGCAGCAAGGTGTCATCGAGCCGACGCAGCATTCAGAATGGGCCACACCACTTGTTGTAGTTCGCAAGAAGAACGGAACCATACGCCTCTGCGGAGACTACCGGAGCACCGTCAATCTTGCGACTAAAGCGTCCTCTTACCCGCTACCGACACCTGAAGAAGTATTCAGTGTACTACGTGGCGCAAGAGTCTTCAGCACATTGGACCTCACCCAGGCGTATCAGCAGCTGAAGGTGAGCGAGTCAACTGCTGAATTATTGGCAATTAACACACTGAAAGGCTTGTACAAAGTCAAGCGACTGCCTTTTGGCGTAGCTGCAGCCCCGGCCATATTTCAAAAATTCATGGAGACAGTGCTTCAGGGCATCCCAGGAGTTTGTGTCTACCTTGACGATGTCATCATCAGTGGCACTTCCACTGAAGAGCATGCAGTGCGCCTAGAGCTCGTTCTCGAAAGGCTAGCAAACGCTAATTTGTGCATAAGCAAATCGAAGTGCTGTTTTGCGGTGCCAGAGGTGCAATTTCTGGGACACCGAATTGATGCGGAAGGCATTCACCCTACCGAGGACAAAGTGCGAGCGATCACAGAAGCACGAGCTCCAACAAACAAGCAGGAGCTACAGGCTTTTCTCGGACTCTTGACGTTCTACGACCGGTTCTTGGAACAAAGAGCTACCGTGGCCAACGACTTATACCAACTCCTTCGGAAAGATGTGACATGGACATGGTCGCCACGCCATCAGCAGTCATTCGATGCCCTGAAAGACCTGATTCGAAGATGTACAGTCCTCCGCCACTACGACGAAAGGAAGCCTCTGCTTTTGGCTTGCGACGCATCACCGTACGGAGTCGGCGCGGTTCTATCGCAAACTGACGAGCAAGGAAGGGAAGCTCCCATCGCCTTCGCCTCACGTACGTTGTCGCAAGCAGAACGCAACTACGCGCAACTTGACAAAGAAGGGCTAGCCATCGTCTACGCGGCGACACATTTTCACCAGTACATTGCCGGCCGGAAGGTGACCTTTATAACCGATCACCGACCGCTATTGGGCATTCTGGGACCACAAAGGCCTATGCCACCAACTTTGTCTCCGCGAATGACACGTTGGTGCATCAAACTCTCAGCGTACGACTACGCTCTGGTCTACCGCAATGGGAGTAAACATCAAAACGCCGATGCGCTAAGCCGTCTGCCACTAGACGCAACTGTTGACGAACCATTTCCACCAGGAGACGTTCTGATGTTCGAAGCACTGCCAGAACCTCCGCTTACAGCAGGCACAGTTGCAGCATCTACGCAGAAGTGCGCAGCTCTCCGGCTAGTTTACACAGCTGTTCAACAAGGCAACGTGCATAAACTCAAAGGGGACAACTTCGACGCTTACCGCAGGCGAGCTACAGAGTTGAGCACCCATCGCGGCTGCATCATATTTGGGTCCCGAGTTGTGATGCCGAGAGAACTACGCGCACAAGCTATGTCTCTCATCCACGCCGGACATCGGGGCATCGTTGCAATGAAAAAGTGTGCCAGAAGCTACATGTGGTGGCCTGGCATTGACAACGACATCGAAACAGTGGTGCGAGAATGCAAGCCTTGCCAGAGCAGCCGGAGCGCCCCGCCGAAAGCTCCTGTCCCAGAATGGGAAAAGCCAGACACACCATGGCACACACTGCACATTGATTTTGCAGGACCAATTGAGGGCTGCACTTTCCTTGTGGTCGTAGATGCCTACACAAAGTGGCTTGAGATAAGGCAAATGGGACAGACGACTTCGGCAGTAGTCATTGACAACCTCCGATCACTATTTGCAACGTTCGGCCTGCCGCGCAAGGTAGTGTCGGACAACGGAACACCGTTTGTGTCTGCGGAGATCCTCAAGTTTTATCGCGACAACGGGATCTCATCAGTTACATCGGCCCCCTACCACCCAGCGACAAACGGACAAGCCGAGCGCTACGTAGCCGAGCTAAAACGCGCCCTTGAAAGAGATCAGACAGGCTCGCTGCAGCGCCACCTTGCGCGCTTTCTCTTCAAGCAGCACACGACGGTTCAGAGCACAACAGGCGAGACCCCCTCGAAAATGATGTTCGAGCGTGAAATGCGAACCCAGCTCACAGCCATCCTCCCCGAGCCAAAGGCAGAGACGTTCCGGGAAGAAAAAGCAATTCCGCGCTGCGGCACGCTTAATGAGGGGCAGCGCGTCCTCGCCCGACAGTTTCTGAAAAAGCCACGCTGGGAGGAAGCTACAATTGTCAGACGCATAGGCCTGCGCTCTTGGCTCGTCAACATACATGGCACAGTAGCACGCCGACATCTCAACCAGCTGCGTAGATTTACGACGCCGTCTGAGAGCTGTCCGCCAGCGGAGAGAACACGTGCACCATCTTCCCACATAGCCTGGCACCTCTTCCCGGAAGAAGAGACTTCGCCCAGGACAGACCTAGGAGACACAGCGAACAACAGCCAGCCTACAAGTGTTTCTCCCCCGAGCGCACAAAGCCAGCGCGCCTCCACGCGTGAGCGCCGACCCCCTGCACGATACCAGGCAACTTTCTAAGGGGGAAGGAAGTGTTGTGTCCCCTTATTGCTTTTGTGTGTGTGCGCCCCCGCATCCTCCTCCTAACGACCACTCGCATCCTCCTCCTAACGACCACTTGCCCCTCGTCGCACGCTGTCGCCAGATGCCCCCCCATGGTGCGCCCCCGCATCCTCCTCCTGTTTTGGGAAGCCACTCCCTCCCGTGGACGCTTCTCCGCTCCCTCCTTTCTTCGGGCGGCCAGTTCGGCTCCTGCCTCGGTCGACGCTGGTCGCACCCTCATCGGCTTAAATAAACGAAGTCTTAAAGTACCGTGTGCGTCTTTCGCTGCATTCAACACAGCGACCGGACACGACACTTTTCAAATGGCATACTCCTCCAAAAATATTAAGGCTACCACAGTGTTATTGTAGCTTGTGTCGCTATACCTGGGTGTTAAAGTTTAATGAAGGTAATAAAGATTACTGCGACTTACGTCCAAACAGTGCTATCTCATAATGTGCTCATACATCAAGGCAGCATCCCACACTTCTTTAGCAACCAGTCAAGATTGTAACAATTTTTGATGAGAAATTGTCAGCACCACTGGTAAGTAATCCGTGCGCTGAAGAAGGCTGCGCAACTCTTTTTGCATACTCCTTCCTATTTTATCTTGCAGATAAATGTCCACGAAGCGCCAAATAGTATTAACCAAGTAGGTTTCGCAAATGCGTACTACTTTTCATATCCACGTGCTTGTATTGCAAAATCTATTTTCGTGCTCATCGGAAGGACTGCAGAAACAGGGTAAATCCCGATGACTGCTAGGAGCCTTGCTTGAGCAAAACCTTTAGAGCAAAAACTCCTCCAATATAGAACAGTTTACCTGCAGCGTTGTAGGCAACGCTTGTCGCAAAATATGCTTACTGAACAACAGCAACTGCTGCGCATTCGTGTAGGGGCTCAAAACTGGCGCTCCTCGCTGCCATAAAAGGCAGACTTCCACAGGAGAGGTATATCATCAACCACCACTATTTCCATCTTTCCATCTACTCCTCACTTCCAATTCTTCGCAACAACCCGCTTCCTCTCCTACACAAACTCCACTATCAGCGTGGCGCACGGCCTAGTTAATGCTTGTTATCAGATTTCGGCACACATGAAAGGAGAAACAACACGAAAAGACAACGGAACAACAAAAACAAAAACAAAGAAAATCAGATATGAGAAGTGAGCATTAATGAATCTGCTTTGACAAACTCGGCTTAAACTTTCATTTCCTGCAGCAGGGCTGTATGTTACGGCCAACGGCAATGCCTCGCAGGGCCCTCTGTATAGTGCAAGCGCGTTCGCGATTCATTGCGTTCGCGTCGCGTGAGGCCGCGGAAGATACAATCTAGATGAATGTGAGTCACAACTGAAACTGCTGGAAATTAAGCAGGAAAGAAAGCCAGAAACGAAACCCGCTCGATTCGCGTTACATTTCCTTGTCATGTTGCGGGTGCGCCTTTTCGAGGCCAGTCGCTCGCTTGTTTCAGCCAGACTGACTTTTACTTCGTTTTTTTATGCGAAGAAGACTTTGTTGGTGAGTCGTGGTGCCTTTATCATTAACGCAAATTGCAGCGTTGATAAGGGGAGAGGAAGAATAAACATAAACACTGATTACCACTTTATTTGGTGGGGTCGGTACACGGACACACGCATAACTTTCTCTGGTATCGGTGTTCTGGCCTCGCAACTTTGAAGCCGTTATCTGTTTACTTACTCGCTTCAGAGAACGCTTCGCTAGGATTCAAAAATATCCTTGAGCGCTGCAATCTTTACTTACTCTATTAGTTCGTCGCACACTGATTTGTTTCCTATGTGCGCATGCAGTCTTTTCGTAGGCCTGGTTTTCACCGTAATGCTGGGTTGTAATGTCCATGCTAGCTGGAAATTTTTACGAAGGACACGCGCCGAGAGTTCATAAATTCTTAAGCGTCGTGATCGTAATACATCTTGTAGAATGGTACGGCAAAACAGCGCTGACGGACGGGACGGAAGAAAATGAGACAAACACATGCGCTGAACTAACAACCAAATGGTTTATTGCGAAAGAGGGGTGCAATATAAAGCATAGAAGGGAAAACTGCGGTGTAAAAATGACAAGGCATACATTCCGGATATCATCAATGATTAAGAAAAGCGATCTCCTGTGGGAATAGAGCCACCGATGGTTGGCTTACGCATTGGTTGCCTAATGTGTGAATGTGAAAGGCCTCCGATATCAGGCGTGAGGTGTGATCTCTATACTTGGCGATGATAGTGGTTTGGTCTAAAAGCGCCTCACATTTGTCGCAATCTGCGAAATGAATGACCATGTTATTTCGGCGTGACTTGTTTTCTATGTCTTTCGCGTGTTCGCGCAGCCGATCATTGACGCACCGTCCGGTCTCCCCGATGTAAAATCGGCCGCATGACAGTGGAACCTTGTAGATCACACCACAGCAACAGTTGACAAATTTGTTTCTGTGTTTCTTCTGACATGCCTTCTTTCCATTTTCGTGATTCACTCTCTTGCACAGGCCTCCCAACTTGTTCCTCGCAGAGAAAAGGAGCTTCACGCCGGCTTTGTTCACAATCTTTTTCAGGTTGTGCGATACTTGATGAACATACGTAATACATGTTATGTTCTTGTCCAGTTTGCGCGTCTCCTTCTGAATTCTGCATTCTTTTAATATCGACTCTGCTATGCCAGATAAGACCTTCGTCGGGTAGCCTGCAGCGGTAAGCCTAGTAACCTGCGCGTCAAAGCTGGCTTGGGTTTTATGCGCACATGATCTAAACAGAGCTGCTTTCATGCATGTTTTCGCTATCCCGCGCTTATCTATCTTAGGGTGGGCCGACTGGAAGGGGAGCAGGCTCTTCTGGGATCGCGGGGAGTACATCCAACAGATATGGTCACACGATAGCTCAAGTTCCAGATCTAAAAACCTTAGTTTGTTGTTAGTAGGTAGCTCTGTGGTCAATTGTAGGTTGTTAAGTTCAGTACTGAACACGTCAAAAATCTGAGCAACAGTTTGTTGGGCGTCACCTTTGAGATAAAATACTAAAAAGTCATCTACATAACGCATAACCTTAACAACGGTGCCGTCAAGCTTGGCTTGAAGTTGTCTATCGCACGAAGCTAAAAACAGATCGCTGAGAACGGGAGCGAGGCTGGATCCAATACAAACACCTTGTTTTTGGATGAAAAAACTATCGTCAACTCTAGCAAACGTGGACTGTAAATAAAAGTGGAGCATTTCTAGAAGCATGCTTACGTTGATACCACTAGAGTTCTGTAACTTTGTAACTCCGTGACGGTCGATGCACGTGCTGATTTCTGCGATCACCGCGCTTTGCGGCAGGGAGTTGTATAAGTCCTTGACATCCACCGAAAACGCGCTAACGTCGTCAGGACACCCCCCGAAGGTGACGAAAGGAAGCACGCGCCGGCTCTCTGCTGCAGTATCGACCCTCAAAGACGCTGGCGTCAAGCTCCTACAGTCGGACAAAGAGGGTGGTTTTGTCGTCATGGCAAACGACCTCTACAAGGATAAGGCTCAAGCTGCAGTCGCTGCCAACTTCAGACAAGTGAAAACTGTCATGCCGTCGAAAGTGCAGGAGAAGGCAGTACAGCTTTGTGAGCGTGCTGGCCTTTCAATACTGTATGAATTCACCAGTATGAATGCATACCAACTCGCCCAGATCTCAGCCTTTCAAGACTGGCCTCTTCTGCCAAGGCGTCGAAGGCATCCAGCCTCACCGTCTTCTTCAGCGCCAAGACGCACAAAGTAAGCTGCCCCTTCCGTGTCATTGTATCTGAACGAGGAACGTGGCAGCGCGAGGTAGCGGCGTTCCTGCAGAAGTGCCTGTCGAACATTGAGGTCGAAGATCCTTTCCTCATCAGAAAGCCTGAGACCGTGTCGAAATTCCTTCAAAACGAGTGTCCTGCCGACGTTAGCGCGTTTTCGGTGGATGTCAAGGACTTATACTACTCCCTGCCGCAAAGCGCGGTGATCGCAGATATCAGCAGGTGCATCGACCGTCACGGAGTTACAAAGTTTCAGAACTCTAGTGGTATGAACGTAAGCATGTTTCTAGAAATGCTCCACTTTTATTTACAGTCCACGTTTGCTAGAGTTGACGATAGTTTTTTCATCCAAAAACAAGGTGTTTGTATTGGATCCAGCCTCGCTCCCGTTCTCAGCGATCTGTTTTTAGCTTCGTGCGATAGACAACTTCAAGCCAAGCTTGACGGCACCGTTGTTAAGGTTATGCGTTATGTAGATGACTTTTTAGTATTTTATCTCAAAGGTGACGCCCAACAAACTGTTGCTCAGATTTTTGACGTGTTCAGTACTGAACTTAACAACCTACAATTGACCACAGAGCTACCTACTAACAACAAACTAAGGTTTTTAGATCTGGAACTTGAGCTATCGTGTGACCATATCTGTTGGATGTACTCCCCGCGATCCCAGAAGAGCCTGCTCCCCTTCCGGTCGGCCCACTCTAAGATAGATAAGCGCGGGATAGCGAAAACATGCATGAAAGCCGCTCTGTTTAGATTATATGCGCATAAAACCCAAGCCAGCTTTGACGCGCAGGTTACTAGGCTTACCGCTGCAGGCTACCCGACGAAGGTCTTATCTGGCATAGCAGAGTCGATATTAAAAGAATGCAGAATTCAGAAAGAGACGCGCAAACTGGACAACAAGAACATAACATGTATTACGTATGTTCATCAAGTATCGCACAACCTGAAAAAGATTGTGAACAAAGCCGGCGTGAAGCTTCTTTTCTCTGCCAGGAACAAGTTGGGAGGCCTGTGCAAGAGAGTGAATCAGGAAAATGGAAAGAAGGCATGTCAGAAGAAACACAGAAACAAATTTGTCAACTGTTGCTGCGGAGTGATCTACAAGGTTCCACTGTCATGCGGCCGATTTTACATCGGGGAGACCGGACGGTGCGTTAATGATCGGCTACGCGAACACGCGAAAGACATAGAAAACAAGTCACGCAAAAATAACATTGTCATTCATTTCGCAGATTGCGACAAATGTGAGGCGTTTTTAGACCAAACCACTATCATCGCCAAGTATAGAGATCACACCTCACGCCTGATATCGGAGGCCTTTCACATTCACACATTAGGCAACTCATGTGTAAGCCAACCATCGGTGGCTCTATTCCCACAGGAGATCGCTTTTCTTAAATCATTGATGATATCCGGAATGTATGCCTTGTCATGTTTACACCGCAGTTTTCCCTTCTATGCTTTATATTGCACCCCTCTTTCGCAATAAACCACTTGGTTGTTAGTTCAGCGCATGTGTTTGTCTCATCTTCTTCCGTCCCGTCCGTGAGCGCTGTTTTGCCGTACCATTCAACATGAGCCAACCAGCCCGACTCAGCCCTCTGCTTGAATACATCTTGTCTTGTTCATTTTTTGTAAGATATCATCAAACAGAGGTTTTCTCGAGCCGCCGCGGGGGCTCAGTGGTCATGGTGCTCGGCTCCTAACCCGAAAAACGCAGGGTCAATCGCTGTCACTGCAGTCGCATTTCGATGGAGGACAAATGCCAAAGGGCCGTGTACTGTGAGATGTCAGCGCACGTGATGAACCTGCAGGTCATCAAAATTATCCGGAGCCCTCCATTATGGTGTCTCTCAAAGGCAGTTGTGCCGAAAATATTTTAATGAAATTGTTTAGGAGGTTGTAGGGGCGGTTGGAGCTCTAAGTCCGGAACCCCATTGGCGTAGGCTGCCCTCCGGGCTCTTTCGGCGAGTTCTTTTTGATTCGTTTCGTCCGAGCTGGTCAGAGCTGCCTCTCACCCCTCTTGCGTAGGCTGGTTATTGACAGTGACCGCTTGATTTCGTTGCCAAGCCCATACCATATGGTACAGGTCCGCCTTCTCCGCGCAGAATTTGCATTTTGAGTCAAATGACTCCGGGTCTATTGCGTGTAGTCTTCGTAGATCGTTGTAAGAGTTAGTCTGTAGCTTTCGGAGGTTTAGTTCCTTCCCTTTGTCCAGTGTCTTAGTCGGCGGAGGGTAGAACCGACGGGGCAATCTTAAGTGCTGAAGTATGTCGGTGTAAGTTAGTAGTGGGGTAGGAGGTTCCATGGCATCCTTACTGAGTGCCCACGGGGGAAATGCTCGGGCTGAGGCATGTGTGCTCTCGTTCCCTGGGATGCGATGATGACCTGTTACTCATATTAAGTGTTTGTTTGTGAGTTGGTAGCCACGGGTGTAGCTGCATTGAAGAATTTTAGGTGCTAGCGGTGCGATCCTGCCCCTGAGGTAATTACGATACGCTCTCTGTGAAACTGTAAGAATGTGTTCCGAGCTAATGTGTGTTGCAGCAAAAGCATTCACCCCTTCTTCCACAGCCAGTACGTCCTAGCTAGCGAGTACTAGTCCGTCCGTTGTTTAATTTTGGTGCACTACCACGACAGCCGTCATTCTCTGCTCGGGACCCGTAGCATCGACATAGAACACGCCCTCGCGCCCGCCGTAGTGCCTTTTCATGGCTTCGGCTCGTGCTTGTCGTCTTGACTGGTGAAAATCGGGTGCAAATTCCTGGGTAGTGGAAATGCCTTTAATTGTCCTCTCCGCGAGGCTGGAATGTTTGTTTTGTCGTCTAGCTGTCGGGGGCAATTGATGTTCAAATCACTGAGGCATTGTCAGCCAGTCCGAGTAGCAGACAGTCGTACCACCTGCGCCGTGAGGTGTGCCTCTATTAGCTCGTCTGTCCTGTTCTGCACTCTTAGTTGTAAGAGGAGGTCCGTCCATGTTGCAAGGGGGAGTCCCAGGGCCTTCTTGCAGGCTGTCCAGATTATGACGTCTAGTTTCTTGATGTCACGCTTCTTGAGGCGGAGGCAGTGTGCTGCGTAGACGACGCTTCTTACGACGAAAGCCTGCACCAGTCGCAGATCATCTTCTTCTCGCATCCCTGATTTCCGCGTCGTTATCCTGGAGATCAGCCTTTCTACTTGCTCGCTCACGAGCCGGAGTTTCTGGAGGGTGAGGAGGTTGTTGCCGTTGTTATTTATGTAGAGACCCAGTATATTGACAGTCTGAACTTCCTTGATGAGCGAGTTGTCAACGATGATGTTGGTGGTGTCCTGATTAGCCTGAGTCGCCCTGTCACGTTAAATCTCATAAACCATAAACCAGAGGTTTTCTCTGTGCAACGTATCCTTTTTGGTCTCGTGCGAAAAGTCAGCGGAGGACCAGCACCATGCAATGCCCGACTAGCGATAAAGTGTTTGCATGCTTCCAGGCGTGCGCTGATTCAACACTGCGCTGTCATTTTCCTTTCAATCACCAGCTGCGCTTTCCTAAATGTGATTTCAAGGCGTTCCTTAAAGACGGAGTAGGACCAGGATGTGAAACTTGCTTTCATTTTTTCCGAGGGTTACATCAGTAAATTGTTGTTCAAAACCCCAAGATTCTTGCAAGTTCACAATTTTACGTTCCTACAGCAATGCAACAACAACAAAAAAATTTGAATGCAAACGAAAATGAAAGAAGCTTTGCTACTGCCACTAAGGAAACTCAGCTGCATTGAAGGTGCCCAATAATCTGGCACCAAGCACTACTGTCGCAGGGTAGTAGCCGATGAATTTGCAATTGTGAAAGTAAGAGAGCCCCGTGTTTAAATAATAAAACAGCGCGAAAACATACTTTCTAGTTCAATGTTTCACTGCTTCACTGCTTCACTGCTTTGGAAATAAAAGCCTAAATTTGGCCATGCTTGACTGTAGCACTCGTGCAGTTTTGAGCGAACACATGGAGGGCTTCGCAACGGCACAAGCACCGTGTGGGATATCTCAAACAAAGCACGCCTTCAATGTGAATTAACTGCTTTTTCACGACCAGAGTGCTTCATGCACTTTTTCCGCCGGTGTTGAATTGTTGCTTTATTTCGCGTACTCGAAACTTTACAAAAATTCGGCCGATCCTGACCTTAGTCTTTCGATAATATCTTTGTCTGCAGAGCAAAGCTTGTTACGTTAAAAAAAAAGTAACTTGGTATAAAACACAGCCTTTAGGTGGAATCTTCTCTGAGTTAACAGTAACTGCAGAGCAAGAGGTTATATCTAGTGAAGATTATGTTAAACCGCATCACAGCTAAGAGGTAGACGCAGTGAACAAAATTACGCAGATAGGTTTATACGGTGCGACTTGCAGGTACCAGCTTCTTTCTTTGATTTTATGTTATTTGTTAAAACATTCCGCAAATTTCGTTTTGCCATCGCAACGAGGGAAAAGGGGAAATACAAGTCACTTGACTAGGCTAAGCACAACATTATCTAATGCGCACCTGGCTGTGTGCCTGAATGCCAAAGTATTTTCATATTTGCGCTCTCAATGAAATCATCATCAGCTTGATGTTCCCTGCGGGGCAAATGCCTCTCCTATGTCTCTCCAATTAACCCTGTGCTTTGCCAGCTGCGGCCGCCGTAAATT
The DNA here is from genome assembly GCF_055824585.1 of Amblyomma mixtum. NCBI lineage: Eukaryota > Metazoa > Arthropoda > Arachnida > Ixodida > Ixodidae > Amblyomma > Amblyomma mixtum. The sequence continues at coordinate 84,756,097 of NC_143017.1, read as the reverse complement.
ACTGCCTTAGTAAATACCTTGTAGGCAACAAACAGTAAACTGATCGATCTGTAATTTTTGAGGTCCTTGACGTCTCCTTTCGTAAAAATAAGACAATGTTAGCGTTCTTCTAAACTTACCTTACGCTCTAGATCAGAAGGCATTGCGTATACAGGGTGGATAGTTTTTCTAGCAGAATCTCCCCTCCGTCTTTCAACAAATCTGCTGTTACCTGATCCTCATCAGCTGCCTTCCCACTTCGGATAGCTCCTAAGGCTCTTTACTTCATCTTTCGTTACTGGCTGCATTACTCTTTGCTGTGCGCTCCTGCCTACAAGCAATAAGAGGCAGTACCGCAGTTAGCAATAGAAGTGTTAATGACATTGCCCTGTTTATCTCTTAAAGCTCCTGGTTTCCTCTTCAGCGCTTTTAGGCTATGTCCGTTCGTTAGAACATGCTCGACTCTCTCCATATGAACTTCCTTAGGCCCAATACATTGTGCTTATTTACTAAGTTTGATAGCTCTGCCTGTTCCATTTTTTCGTTCTTTCCACGCTTTCATCCTTTGGCATTTCTTAATCTGATCTTTCGTCGCCTCAGACAGCTTGCTGGTATCGGCTCGGACCATCATTTTCTGGTTCTACTGTGCATTCCGTAACGATTGCTGGGAAATTGTTAATAGTTTGAACATTAGGACCGCCTTCCTCAGTAAAAACCGAATATATGTTCTGCAGGCGATATCCCGAATTCCTCTAATTTCCCTCTTACCGCTAAATCGTTAGTGGGCTTCCGCTTCACTGGCTTCTTCCGTTCCCTCTTTATGTTCAAGCTAATCCTAGAACTCACCATTCCGTGGTCGCTACAACGTACCTTTCAGAGGACCTGCACATCCTGAACGATAAAAGGATGTGGTTTTATAAAGAGGCAGACTCCCTGTCTGCGAGGTCTGCTTTATTTACATGATTAATTCTAATCGCACCTACATAGACCGACTAAGTTCCCATTACATTTAGAGCAACCACCTTGTTCAAGACAGGACTTCACGCCACACCTCATGTCTCCCAGGGGCTGCCGTAGGCCGTCTCTTGGCTTCGTATACTACCAGGCAGTCATGGATGGCACATTTCGCACTTGCAGGCTGGACCGACTACCCGCAATGAATGATTGATGGAAGCAGCCCACGCGACACCCCCCCTCCACTTTCCCCTAACCGCTTCAACTTCATTGCTCGTATCAGGTTTTTTAGGTGAACACATTTGAAATAAAGTTGCCTCAATCTCTTCTTTTTTTTTTCAGAGAGGTGAAAAAAGGAGAGGCTGTACAGTTCATATTACTGAACGTCTACCAACTAGGCCTGGTTTAGCCTCGTTAAGCTTCCGTCTTCCTCAGCATTTTCTTCATTAGGGCCGTAGAATACGCGCCACGCCGACGTCTACAATGCATTTTGACCGGAGTGACTGCAGTTATTTGTTTGAAGATGCGGCCGAAACATGCTTCGACCCATATTCCTCATTACTCAGATTCCCAAAAATAATTTGTTTATTTGTCTGCCCTCGTTATCCATTCAGTAAAAGAACACCTTTCGATCTCTGCGAAGTTAGCATGACTCGGCCACAGGCGTCAATCTACGAAAAGCTGACCTTGAAAACCGGAGAAACGGAACTTGAATCAATGGGCAGGATTTATTAAAAGGCGTGCTTCTGTCGGCCGCGGCGAAAAGGTAACCGCTGAAATACGTTTTCTCCATCTTTTTATTGAAATGGCCTTGAGAGATCAAAAGGTCGCTGGGTGTGGCTCCAACTTATCGTGGCCAATACGTTGTTTAGTAATTGCCTTCTTCGAGGCACCGTAGCTGTATTAGCGGAGAAAGGTATCAGCTGAAATAGTTTATTTCTTTCCAATTTCTCTGACTACAATACAAGCCACGAAGAAGACACACGCAGATGAAGGTGAGCGGAAAACAACCTTGCAGTTGTCGCTCCCTTCTTTGTTTCTGCTCTCATTTCCGCTCTTTTATTCTCCGGCCGTTCCTGTCCTCTGTTCTGCTTTCCTCTTTTCTCGTTTCCTAATCTTTCCTCTTCTCTCTTCTTCTTTTCTCTGCTCCCTTCAATTTTGCCCTCCCATCTCTGCTGTTCTTCTTTCCTTTGTTCTCCTTTTTATCATCACATTTTATTTCCTTTCTTCTCTATAGCTCTCGTATATGTTCCACACCAATCTTCTCTTCTCCTTCCTTCTCCTTTTCTTTAATTACCTTTCATTTCTTCCTCTCCTCTTCTTTCTTCACTTCTCCTTTCTGCGTCTGCCTTTTCCTGTGTTCTCCTTTCCCCTCCTTTCTTGTTTTTTCTTTTCTCTTCCACTGCTTTCTTGTAACCTCCCTTTTGTCTCCTTTCCGTACCGTTCTCCTTCCGGCCTTCCCTCCTTCCTTTATTGGCCACCGCAGTGACTCAGTGGTTACGGTGGTCGGCTGTTGACCCGAAAGACGCGGGTTCCATACCGGCCACGGCGGTCGAATTTCGATGGAGGCGAAATTCCAGAGGCCCGTGTACTGTGCGATGACAGTGCACGTTGTAGAACCCCAGGTGGTCGAAATTTCAAGAGCCCTTCACTACGGCGTCTCTCATAGCCTGAGTCGCTTTGGGATATGAAACCTCATAAACCAAACCTAAACAAGACCTCCTTCCCTTATTAATGTAAAAGCATTACTAGGCTATGTCGGCGGTTTTCTGTCAGCAAAACCGTGTCCGCAGCGATTGTGGGAAACTACAGATATCGTCTCAAAAGTGGTTGTAATCAGAGAAGGATGATGTGAGGAAGCGGGGCAAAAATTTTGCTGCCGATCGAACCATTAGTTAATTAATTGGAGCCAAAAAAGTGGCCAAAATGGGTGTGGTCGGGCCGATTGGTCACGTGGTGCGGAGTAGCTGCTGCTGCCGGCGGCGCGGCGCGCCGGCGAAACCGAGTGTCACTCCAGGCTTAACCCGAGCTAAAGCATAGCCAATTTTTTGTCACATCCTTTTCTCTTTCTTATGATTCAATATTATATTGTGGGGATGTAACTACATGGACGACATATTGGCTGTCACTGCAGGTGTTACTTGGTACAGACGCAGTCGAGCGAGAAAAATCGCCAACGCTTTGTTATCTGGGAAACCGAAGTACTATGAAACATGTAAAAACAGAGGGCAAAGAAAAAGAAGGACAGACCGGGCAAGAATATTACCGTTAAAGCACCAATTCGTCATTCTGCTCCCAAAGACACATCGCAGACCCAGACTGTATCAGAAACGAGGCATCTCGTTCTTTAAAAGAACGGCTCTCGGTGCCCTGGGGAGGCGGTCACGTGATTTTATGTCGTATGGCGCGAGAAGAGAGCGATCTTTCTTCGTCAGCCCCAAGACCCCTTCACTAACTTTCTCCCATGCCTTCTCCCCCGCGTCAACCCGTGTGTCGGTCTGGAAGCGAGCAGTCAATGGTTTCATCACCACTCCCCTGGAGATTGCGCCAGTAGAAGTCGAGTGCGTGGTGTTTCCCGTGGGCTTCGCCGTTCTCCGAGCGTAGCTTGAAACCGCGCTCGTGTCAAGGCGCGCATACGCGCGTTTTCAGAGCCTCGGGACAGCAGCGCCCTCCCATGTCACTGCGCTTCAACTGGGCTGTTTTGCTTTAGAGGTCCTGCGTAGAGTTAGCAGGAAAAGTGCGCACTTTTCTAGCTAGCTTTGCCCCAATAAAGTGAAATATATCGTACAACGCGTGGTGTGCTTCTGGAAACTCCAGACCAGAAGAAGGATGCGATGTCCGTAAACTATGGCTGTAAGGAAGTTAGCCAGTAGGTGAATGTCACATGTGACATTGTGACGTGGTCTTTTTAAAAGTCATTCAATGTAAGCGGTTAAGTTTTTGTGGTCACCTCAGGCTACTCCTGAGTTTATGACGCCCATACACAAGAGTTCTTTCCAAATCTGCGTCCTGCAACGTGAAATGGTAGCCGTCCCTCAAGCAAAGGGCTCGTAAATATAAGTCAGTTGCCTATCAAAAGCGCAGCGATGTCCAATTCTCGGACAAAAATTTTCAAAATTGTAAAATTTTACGTTACTGTTAAGAAAAATGGAAGCTAAAGGTCTGTCCTTCTAATATCTCACAAAATATTTCGATTAGCTTCCTTCCACCATTCACAACGAACAGCATAGGCTGTCATGAAAAACTTATTGGGAACGCTCTTGACGAAAGCAAAAACACTAATAAAAATGCGAGACCGCCGTCGGGTGACCTGCCGATAAATTGATTGTTATAGTGAAACCTTACATTATATGAAAAAAACTGCGTTCATGAAAAGTTTCCCACTGCAAATTGCTTTTGTCCACAATTTTTGGCTATGACGATGATGAAACAAAGAGTGGTGCACGCAAATGCGAGAAGTAAAAAGACAAGCAAGCATCTCAGATTTCGTTCCGTCTTCCCCTTTTAAAGCGCACTTCCCGAACTTTCCAGAAGCCTTGCTGAGACGGGTGTCTTGCGTGACTCGGGGCAGTAAACAGAGGTTACTGGTCATAAATTTTCTTGTTCTTCTTCACGCCATATACTACCTTGCACTACTCTTATGTTCTTTTCTTTCCTTCACGCAGAATACCAACAAGCTATTTGAAAGGCGGTGTTGATATGGCATAAAAATAATGCAGCCTTTCAAACCGTCCATCTTTTCTTCTCAACTTAAAAAACCGTGACAGTTTCCTGTTTGCTGTGCAAAATTTGCGATGTGCGACTTGCGTGCTTACTATTTGCGGCTGCTGTTGTTGGTGTTGGAGCAGCTAGAGAAAAGCGCTCGTCTGTTCAGGCACATTTTTTTATCTGGGCCTCTGCGGCGGTTCTGGGCGCGCGGTAAAGAGAACGTCAGGGATAGGAAGGCAAAGTAATGGAACACCTTTCATGAAGATTAGATGGCATGGAGGTGAAACACTGGCAGAGGGAGGTAGTTCAAAGGTGTAGCGTTTTGGGGTTGTTGGTGCATGATCATGCTAGATAATATAGCGCAGAATAGGGCAGGACACAAGAAGACACGAACAACACAAGCGCTATACATATAGCGCACGCGTTGTTCGTGTCTTCTTGTGTCCTTTCCTACTCTGCGCTATATTCTCTCGTTATGAGGGACGTAATCTGCACCACGTCCGTTCGATCAATAACAGTTCACTAATTGGTTGCTGTGAGGTGGCATCGACTTGCGCTTTGCTTTCGTGGGGTTTGTTCAGCTATAATTCAGAAGACCTGAGATTTTTGTTTCTTTTATTAAGTAATCTCTGCGGGGGCTGAGGAGTTAGAGGGAAACAGTGAGAGGGTTTTGAAGCTTTTTTTTTAACAAGTAGCAGTGCATTCGGCACTGAACGGAGGCTTACGCTTAAGCGATGACAAATCCCGTAAAGGCCAGTGTATGCCCCTGCTAGCCCCAATAAATAGACTAACCGCAGCTTTGTGTGACTTCCTCCCCTGGAACTCTCATTGAATGACGACTCTCAATTTCTTCCTATCGTTGTTATCCTCTGTTATGCTCATCACGCCTTTGTTCAGCCAAGCATAGGTTCAGAAATGTACGAAGTGATCCCTTTTTTTAGCGAAATCTACAAGGTAAAAAACGACGCCTTTCCGGGAATGAACGATTGACTTTGCCTTAAAAGAAAAGTTTGCACATCTTCAACATTTTTTTTCGGAATTGCTGCCATTTTTCTCAAAACCGGTCAACGCACTCTCGGAGGAGGAGTAAAAGGCACTTCACCGAGCTTACGCCCCAGACAACATGCACGGCATCCTCCAAGAGGCTCGCCTGCGTGGCAAAGACGTAGAATTTTAACGCAGTTTCGAAAGTTAAGCGCGAATCACCCTCGTATAGAGTTTTCCAAAGCTCACCGAGCTAAAGGAGCGCAAGCGGTGCATACGGTGGGCGTTAATATACCTTTTACGGGTGAAGCTTAAGGCGAGCCTAAGAAGATCGCCTTCGGAGCGACATCCATTTGCGTTCTCTTGCAGCTATGTCTGTAGAAACCGAGGCGTAGGCGTCGGCGGTGCGCGGAGCAATAACATGAAAACTTATGTGATAGCGGCGTACCTAATGGCGCTACAGGGGCGCAAAATGCCTTATACCACGCGCGAGCACCAAATTGTGCAGGCAAACATCAATTTAGACTTCGAGAGCACACCGTATGGGTGTGTTACTCTCGAGAGTAACGTTACTTTTCAGACTGTTACTCTTCATCCTAAGTCAATTCTAAGCCTCAAGAGGAGCAGCTTCACTCGTAATGCAGCATGGAGTAGAATGCACGAGTTTGTCTTGGTTGAATGCCAGTTTTTTTTTCTTGTTTCTCAGCAACCCTGGGTACGTGAGTTGTGTATTGCTTTCTTCGAATGTAGGAGGAGGATTAGGAAGGTAGGTGAGCTATGCGAAGCAGGACCGGCGCAAGCGTCGCAATTTTGTTTGATGCAGTGACGTTCTTCTCACGGATTGCTTGGGTTCCAGGATACAAAACAAAAACTGGATGCCCTAAAGAACCCTTAGCTTTCGCACATCTTACGCATTGATTGGTTTGTTTTCTTTGAGCGTAGTAAAGTTTCACGGCTTGCCATCTTTTCTTTTTCAAGAAAGCAGGTGAGAAGTAGGGTCTGTCGTTAAATTCGCCCATGCATAAGAAACGTTCTTGATGCTTGTGCGCTTAATGCTGGCGAACCAGCCGAAAACCGTTTAAACATGTTGCAAGCAATGCCAGCTTCCAGACGTCCACACATCTGGCATACCTTTCTTCAGCTTCTGGTTAGTTTTAAGCGGGCCAAGATATCTATGTGCTGAAATGTGCTTGTTACTAGTTTCTGCAAACCTGCGGCTCTACTGTTTATATTTTTTCTGCTCCCCTATAGTCATAACTAATCTGTTAAGGTATCTCTGCATTAACTTTCTCAAACTTTTAAAAATCAGTAAGGAATGGTGGCCTTTTATTTGCGGCATATTCATTTATACTAGCACTCGTGTTCTCCAGATGAATACGGTGAACACTAGGGGAATTCGTGCTATCAAATACCTAGCACATTCTGTCCTTTTAAGAGCACATGGAAGTCGCTTGCTTAGAGGCACTAGTTGGTTTCTAAATGTAACTTCAGGATTCAATACAAAAAAAAAGGTACTCGCCGTTATTATCATTATCAACCGTATTTCGTGAGCTCTGTCGACAGATTTTGCTCCTGACGTACGCTCGCATTAATATGTGCATACCGCTTAAACCCATATTGAATTAAAGGACTTCGTTAATAATGTCGACGTTGTAGGTATTTTAACGCACACCGACGCATTATTTTGAGGGAATTATGATATATCTACCTACCAGCAGAATTCAGCCGCCATTTTCAGGGTCGCAGTGCTCACCAGTAGAATGTCATAACATATATACACCACGCCTGACTTTTTTTTTTTTTGCTTTTAGCCTAGCTACCACTCCTTAAATTACCACACTTGAACTATCCTGCACATATAATATATAGATGCAGAAACCAGCTGTCGCAAAAACCTGTCTAAAGTACAACTTTTACGTGCAAATCATGGGAAAGATTGAACATAGAATTCTGTCTTGTCATGAAACTGCGATGCTGACGTAGCAGTAAAAAAAAAAATTCTAAGTGATCCTGTTTGAGCATTGCCTTCCGGCTACATCCTTAAAAAATTTAAACATATAAAAAATGTAAACCAATTTCAATGGAAGCAGAAATAAGAGCACTACGAAAAATTGCAGAAAAGGCGAAACAAAAGAGCAAAAAACACTAGCACACTGATTATCGCAGGCGACTCTACTTAAATTAAACCAAACGCGTCAAACATAAAATAGTGGAGGTATGGCACACACAGCCCGCAAAGAGAATTCTGCTGGCAACCGAATTCGATTGGAATTTATTATGGGTAATAATAAACAGCCATAGTCTCAACCGGAAGACCACACAGTGCGACGCAAGAAGAGACAAAGTACGAAGGGCTGCTCAGTCTTCCCTAATGAGTTTTCCTTGCCCGCAAATAAGTAAGTCTCTATACGTAGTGTTTATAATTATCGCAGTAAAGTTTGGTCCAACTGAAATCTCTCTCTTACGAATGAGTACTGTTTGAAAACTTATAACCTAAGCATTATAACCAACGCCCACAAAATACTGGCGTACAATGAGCACCGTAGACAGAGTCCTGATAGCGAAACAGGTTAAAGAAATAGCGCAGTATGAGAAGACAGTGGGGCTGATAGTTTCACGAAAAGATGAAAACTATTAACCAGTAATAGTCAGCGGCTGGTGAAGAAATCCGGACAAAGCGCTGGAAGAACGGCGAGGAAAGCCAATCTCCTTTGATTGAAAACTTCCGGCGCAGGTGCGTAAAAGTGTGGGAAGACGTGGAAACTACTTTGAAGAGTGTACTGCGAATCTCCCATCGCCATAAATGGAAAGCGCTGAAAACAGAAATCACTCTTTCCTAGTAAGATAGGGAAAAACGGGTTTCAAAGTCGGCCGGCTGTATAGGCTTCACAACGGTAAAAGTGGCGGACTGTTCGGACCCAAATGCCTTTTACCAAGTCCATTGTGTTTTTGCTGCTCGCGCTTTTTATTCTTCCGGAGGGATTCAGAGAATGAGCGAAAATTTTTGGCCTTCTTGTTCGTTGATTTCGAGAAAATTCAGAAAAATATCGTTAGTTCTTTCTTACCTGTTGATAAAATATGAAACCGACTGATCACGGTCCTAACGAGCTTCAGCGTTTTATTGTTTGTGTTTTTGTCTGGGTGACGATATATGGAAACGTCTGGAGTTTACCACACAGCTGCGGCAGCTGTGCCCTGGCAATAAGAATGTGCGGAACCATTGGAGAGTTCCCGCTTTTTCTAGGTCTGGTCAGAATCTTCCGGGTTCCTTGGGAAGAAGCCGCGAAAGAAATCACCTCCTGGTATTCCTATGCAGTCGGCAAACCGGGGCATTTCGAACTCCACATTATGCGAAATAGTCACAAAGAAAGGGAAGTAACGAACACTTGTACCAACATTGCATCGTGCGAAAAAAAGGAATAATTTTGAACTGACTACCTTTGATCCCCTCGGAACTAGTAGCCGCCATAACGGCAGCGCATGTGCTGCATTTGAAGGCACACATGTTATGATAGGCTCATGTTAGATGAGACGCATGATATCGAAGCTATTGTTTTCAGTAATTTGAATATTGTCTTCTTTCTATTTTCCTGTGTATATAGAGTTAAGAGAGGACGCGTAAAAAGACCTCGCCTATAAATCAACTTATTATTTTCGCATCCTAATTCTTGCGACGCATCCGCGAACATGAGCGGTGCGGCGCAGCTAGATACATTATATTTGATGAGTGCCAATATTATTACCATCTCAGTCCGTTATGCCGCACATGAAGACAGCAAGTGGCCACTTGTTTCTTGGAACCTGCGCCGCGATTCCTCTGCCCTTGCTCTACGCAGGTTTGTTCGAAGTACTTTATTGACGTCAACTTAAATCGGTCTCACTCAAAAATAGCGTTGATGAATGGGAGGTGATGGTCCGTACATTGGCGCCTTTTACACTGCCAGCCGCCGAAAGGAGACCTTTCACAGTCTAAGGCAAATATGAGTGAGACTAAATGTACCACTTAGTTCCGCTGACGAATGGCTAGTCCCTGAGAAGAATAAATGTTGCTTAGTTCAGTTTGAACCTTGTCTCTAAAAAGTGATGGTGGTTTCTTGAAGCGATAATAGCCGTGAATATGCAAGTTGTCCTGAGGGGCTAAAACCTTTCGAGATTTTCATCCTTGCTTGCTTAAACTACAGTCGTTACCCGATGGACGGTTTTGATCCCAAGAAAACTTGTTTATAACGCGAACCGTCCTTAATAAGTAATCGTGAACAAAAATATAAATAAGAATAAAAATTAACGGTTTGTACGTATGTTGTGCTTCTGCGCCATGTGATGCGCAGTAAAGAGGAAATTAAGGTGAAATTCTTAAGGGGCTCCAAGTGCACGTTATCCTGGACAGAACTGCCTTGGAAAATCCTGCGCAGCTCCAAGCGTCTGGCGGTAATGCCGTGATTTCATGTCTGCAACTACTATTCCTGCGAGCTGCAAGTACCTATCTATGCCAAGGCGGCTTATCAACTGCGAAACTCGGCTCCCAATTCCGTTCACAACCGTTGACAGTTCCGTTCACAACAATGCATGAATTATGTCCTCTTGAAAGCGGTATCGAACAGGCACTTGACGTGTAAACCACGAAACCCCATAAGAGACCACTCATCTATGTCATTCGCGCCTTCGCACTGCCTTTCGTGGCATCCTGCCCTGTACAAATAGGAACTGAAACATTTCGTTCGTGTAGCCGATGTTTTTGTTCGGATCGCTGTGCGTGTTGACCCGGCAAAAATAAATGGGCTGCAAAAGCATAGGTGCATTTTCGCCCTGTATGTTGTCCGCAAAGCGAGTTTGTGTAAAAAGGAGGTGCAAATTCCGCGTAAAAAGTTGATCCTCGAAAAAGTGCTTTATCACTACAGTAGTTCATATTAGCAGGGAATTAAGGTGTTTCTGTAATTGTCACTCCGACAAAAGCTTCCTCCTTAGCCGACAAAAGCTTCGTCGCACTTTTTTGCAGGCGAGTCATAACATCCAAAAAAAAAAAAGCGATGACACCCGTTTCGTTCCTAAATTTTCGAAGAGTGTGGCTTTCGTTAATTCGTTTGATGCTGTATTAGATATCTTTCTTCGGAGTTTTAGTTGCGTTATCCTGTGAGTATTATACGAGTTCCTGTTTTAACTGCCGCAAATGCGAGGAAGCTAGCCTCCTTGTGAGCAAGTAAACCTTTTCCTTTACAGCCCATGTCTCAACCGGCTGGTCGAAGCCTGAGGCTGCGCTTCCTATATGCAGGCAGTTCTTCTCTTCATTGCTTCTTTGATGTCGTCTATCCGAATTCTGGATGCTATATTACGAATTTTGGTTCATTAGCGCCTTACAGCCATAGTCTGTTAATGCGAGGCATTACGATCATAATTATGTGTACGCTGTCCTTTATTTTTTTCGCCACTTCAATTTCGTGGAACTCAATTAATTTTCGTCCTTAGTTTTAATGCTTCGTCCCAATTTTTTTTTCCGCGCACCTAGCGTTACTTTTACTATCCTGACTCTCCAATGGTCGCGCCCGCTATTACACTCTGCACTCAACACCAAGAATTCTGTAAATTGCTTGTCTTTTTCTCCACTTGTAAAAGCTTTCTTCGTTCTCCTTCGTACTATTTTGTGTTAAACATAGTGTTGATCAATAAACTATTTTAGTTTTAACCAATATTCAGCTGTTTTTGGTACATTCTTGTAGAGACAGACATTTTCTTTCTATCTTTAAGTTAAATGCTTTGAAATGAAGGACCACGCTACTTTCGTGCCTCCTCACAAAAAGCAACTGAATGCAACACATATTTTGTTGACGGCAGGATTACAGCAGTGCTGATCATTCTTTTTTACCAGGAAAGAAGTCATTTTACACCGGGTGTTTCAGCCAACACTTTAAACAATTTTCATAGACAGGTTTTTTGGGGTAAGAATATGGCTTTTGCAGCACAGTGTTACCAGTCTTGGCGGACACCAGAAAAGCCGTGTATTGTCTCAAGTAGTCAGCTGGTTGACTAATTTGTAATAATTAACTTTTTAGCTAGTAGAGTTAGGCGCCTAGTTGCAATTAGAGATTTGTAGCCGGTCGTTAGTAATAGCCATATCAGTTTTTAGAATTTCGAAAACGTTGTTATCCTCACCACTGTGACTGGACGAAATATGGCTGTATTGTGCTAAAATACATGGCTTTCGAAAGCACGCAGGAAAAGCAACCCCTCCAGTACACGTAACTAGTCGAAAAAGCGAAATTTTGTCGAGCCACAGCGCCAAGGGTAATCAAAACTGATATGGCTACGACTAAAGACAGGCTACAAATTTCTAATTGCAGCTAGGTGCCTAAGTCAGCTATAGTTAAGAAGTTAATTATTAAAAATTACTTATTCAGCTAACTACTTAAGCCGATTCACAGTTTTTCACTGTCGGCCAACACTGGTAATACTGTGCCACAAAAGCAATATTTTTACTCCAAAAAGCCTATCTATGAAAATTTCTGAAAGTGTTCGCTGAAACACCCGGGATAATCTTTTCATGTATCACAACTTCTGTTGAACAAAGGACTGCTACGCAATCATGAATGAATATGACATGCAAAATTGGGTGCTCTTAGGCTTTCAGCAGGCTCACTAGATTACAGCTTTTGTCTCGTTCATGTGCACGTTAATACTCATCGTGAGATTGGTGAGGTGGACAGGTTTGTGTATTACTTCCTTTGTTCGATGGTACACGCTTGTTCTCATGCACGTCGGACTGCCTGTGCGAATGTGCCAGCATGAGTTATAGTATGCGTTCGCTTTCAATTGAGCCAAAATACTTGAACTCGCCTGTAAGTCCATAAGCATGACCTCATCGCTTTGTGTGCGCATGAATTCGGGGAGCAACGATCGGTTGTGAACGTCGCAGTGCAGGAAATAGTTGAATGCAAATGAAGCGATCCAATGCGACCGAGAACTGCGGGAATGTTTCTCCACCATCGAGGCAACGGTACAGTCTACGAGCGACCCCTTTCATCACACACTTAGAGAATACGGCGGCATGCCTTAGACAATGGTGAAACCCCCCATCCTGCACCAGTGTTTTCTATTAGGCAAGTGTTCGCAGTGGCACGCTGAGTACACGTTTGTCTTTTTTAGTATTTGTTTCTTGCTTGTTTCTTTTCAGCATCACTTGTGGAGACGTTTGAACATGTGATCGCGTGTCGAGTAGCGTGTCGTAATAGTTTCCAGCTTTTTTTGTTTCTCTTCTCTGGAGCTTCCACCCTCTAAGAACCTATTATTACGATCTTAGTGGCTACCATCTCCAGTAATGAAAAAGCATTGAGAAGGAGGCTAGAGTCGTGCTTGTGCGAATAACACGCTGACTGCACGGACGTTCCGCCTTTCCCGCTACCCTCCAAGGGAAATCAGAACATTCCTTCTGTCCATTGCGTCTCATTCTTTTCTTCTCCATCCTCTGCTGCTGTCTTCCTCTCTTGTTCTTCCTCTTCTTTCTATCTTGGGAGAACCCTTCGTCGCACATCTCTGCCTAATGAAATTGTCCTATCCCAGACGGTGCGAGTCGGCATTAGGCTGCCTTATCTCGAAACTGAACCTGGGAAGAGTGGCCAACCATGCCTCATTTTCGTTCTATCTCGGTAGAGAAAATAAATTAAATGTTGAAAAAAATTCTTAAAAATACGTGACTGCACCAACAGCTGGTCGCACACGTCTTTTGCTGGCCCGGAAACTAATAAAATTTTAAATTCGTCACGCCGTGTGCCCCTTTGTGAAAGGCCAATTTCTATTAAAATGTGGAAGCAGCTCTCCCCCTCCGAGTTCTGGCCTTTCGCAAGCCTTTTTTTTTTGTCGTGATTATACACCCTGCTTCCTGCCGTCGCTATGGGGGAGATGGAGTGGATTATATACACAGTGAGAAACGAGCATAAGCTTGGCCAAGAAGCCCTAAAATTTCACAAGCCCAGCAAACTCGGGTCGCGGAGGGCTGCAGATGTTCAAGCAACCACAGCAAAGAAAAGAAGGAAGAGAAAGCATAAACGAAAAAATAAAGTCAAGGGTGCTGGTGAGTGCCTAATAAAAATTAATGGACCTCTGCTATTCTCGCGCTCTCTTGCCGAGACCGAAAGAAATCTTCCTGACTCAACAAGTCGTGCGACCGGGATTGAAAGCGCTGACGCCTTCCTTTCGCCGCTTTGTCGCCTTTCGTTTACTTGCTCGCCGCGTTTGCCGCTGTGTGCTGCCACAGCCCCCTCTGGCCTCTGCGTATGAGGCAGACGCTGAATCGAACTGTGGTGCTAGAAGGACCATAGCTGTGTTATTGCGTTTCCCGGCATGAAATTTTTATCACGGGAGAGCATATGCATTTTAACGCAACATCTTTAAAGCTCCTGTTGTGCTGCAAATATGGCGTCGTCGGCGTCGTCGTCAACGTACCGAGCGGTAAATAGGCTGGCGTAGAGTGGCCCAGGCGGCCAGACTTGGAGAAGTAACCTAGGTGCGCTACCGAGACCACGTGACCTTGTGGCGTGATCACAGCCTGCCCACTGGATTGTGAGGAAAGTAACCACCCTGCTAGGCTGCAGTTAAATTAATGATTGATCGTGAGAAGTGGCTCAGGAAAGGACACTTGGGTCGCACAAGCCCCAACGGTGGCAGCACCTGCTATCGCAGGGCATTGACGCATCGCTTAACCGCTGCACCATTACGCAAGTAGTGGTACGAGGACTCACAGGGACATATGAATGTAAAATTGAGAATGACCAATTCCTCATATGTGGGGATTAACTCATTAAATCTAGCACGACATATCATTAATGCGGAGCTTATGTGTACTCTCTAACTTTTTTTTGCAGCCAACTGGAGTAGCTACAACAAATGCAAAGAAAATGCTGAATACAAGATAGCTTCAGAAAGCAAGAATAAAAATCACGGGGCGTCATTTATTTGTAAAGCTTTATACATTCCTTGGTGCGTTTTGCTTTCCGACCTAATTTTCCCTTTATGTAAACCTATTTTATTGCAAACAGTACTGTGTGATGCATTTTTTAGTCAAAAATTGACCAAATCATTCGCTCTAGTACTGATACTCTATCTGGCACTTATTCAGGAGCATTTTATGCCCTAAGAATTTAAAAAAAGCACCAAAGAAACGGCAAATATCCATTCTATATCGTTAAATTATCATTAGATGCGAGCGCAATCTGCGAAAATAATAAGCAAATGCTCAGTTTTTACGGTACGATACCTAAATTTCAGATGATAAAAAATTCAAAATAAAGAATTGAGTGGAAAATATGGGGTCCGGGTTGTGGGCGAAATTCGCCGACAGTCCTCGATCTCAGTCACATTTTTTATTTATTCTTTTATATACAGCGCCCTGGCAATAGGCATTGCTGAAGAGGGGGAAACGAAGAAGCATAATATAGGCAGTACATTGGAATATGAAACGCAAAGCTATGACTGAAAGCAATAAAAAATAAAACGTTGATCAGACGCGGTAAGAAAACAGGCCATAGAAACATCACGTCTTTCAACATTTAGAGCAAACATCCGGAAAAAGTTACACGACACCGACTTAAACGAAAACGTTACCAGATGATTGTCTAAAAAAGATGTTCAGACAATCTCTGCTAGTAAGTTATTCCAATTTAAGACAACCCTGGGAAAAAAAGATTGCCAAATATATTGATCCGACACTTACATTCGCGGACCTCTAAAGAGTGACAAACATCTGCTAACCTGCACTTAGGATTAAGGGGAGTCTTTGAACCCGTTGCTTCTGTAAAGAAATTGCGTAATACTTTTTGGTGCATGTATTTCCGCCTTTCTTGCCGAACGTGTCATTCTAAATTTGTTACTATTTCAGAAAAGCTTTGCCTGCTGTCAATATTTCAGGAGTCAAAACGTGCTGCAAGTTCCTGAGTGCGCTTCAGGTCGGCAATGAAAGTTTTTCTTTCACGGTCCCAAGAGGAGCATCCGTATCCTAAAATAGGGCACACATTTTAAATGTTGGGTTTTCTTAATTGAGCACGAGATTGCGTTAATTTTTTTTTCAGGAAGTTAAGGGCACGGCCAGTCTTTGTTGCTATGAAGTTAGTGCGATCATTCCACAACAGGTCCTTTTGTACAGAATATTTGGTACTTGAAACTTGACGCTGTTAATATATATTAGCCATCCAGATAGTCTGTAGTATCTAGGATGCGGTGTTTACTTGTGATCTGGAGATCTTTATATTTTAAACATTCAGTATAACATTTAGTACTTTACATTAGGGTAAAATTAAGTCTGAGTCTCTTTGTGACTGTCTGCCATAACTAAGGTAATGAGAACCATGGTAACTGCAACAATCATTGCCGTACAATCTCACGTTACTTGAGACCTGTTGCCATTTTTAAACATTGAATAAAGGTAAGAGGCCTGAAGGCAGAACTCCGTGGGGCACCTAACAAAGCTGTTTTAACCCGATAGCGTCAAGGGCCTCGCAGAAGGGAGACCTTGGTGCCCGCGTTGGTGTGCCGAGGAAAGCAGGTGGCTAGCTGCCCACGGTGGGCAGGCGGCAACCTACACACCGGGTTATGAGTAACCTGTTCCCCGTGGCAGGTGTTTGGTTGGTTGTGTTTGGTTCAATGGCGCATAAGCAACTCAGTCCATCATGCACCAAACTCAAGGTATAGGAAAAGTTTTCGGCGCCTTTTAATAAAAATGTGGAAAGTGATCAGTGGTGTACATGTCTTAAAAAGTCTAAACTACCTAATAAAAATAAAAGAAAAGAAATTGAGGAATGGCTAAAGGTAGAAGCTTTAAAGAAGCTCGGGTATCCTCAGCAGCCATTCTTGGCTGGGCAAGGATGTTGAGCCTCCCGACCAGTAAAACAAAACCTCAGCCTCCTTCCCAGGAATGCGAAGGTAGTTGAGGCGTATAAAAAATGAAGCAAAACAGTGGGTGAAATTTAGAGTTTCTTGAGAAAACCCATCTCTCTCAAAAAGCTAAACTCACAAGATATATCGACAATTGCATTTTCACCGAAGACTAACATTGGGTCTAAAGAAATGTGCTTATTATAAAACTGAGTAAAATAAATTGTCCTTAGTTTCACGACTTTCGTCCGTGAGAGTAAAATGTGATTCACTGTTAATTCTTCTCCACACTTTTCACAGACAGGTTTTTCTTGTTTTGTCACTAGAAAGTTATGAGTAAGGTGTGTATGTCCTACACGAAAGGGGCAGAGAATAACTTCCTTGAAACTTTCCCGGTGTGTGCAATACTTCCATTGATCCAAAACTGGCTTTATCAAGTGTAGTTTGTTGCTTAAATCATTGTTCCAAGATAACTTCCATTTTTTACTTAAATGATGGTGTACGTGCATTCAATCTTTACAGGGTATGTTTACTTTTTTGTTTGTTTACAAGGGGCTTTAGCAGCATACAAGTCTGCTCTCTCGTTGCCTTTAATTCCTATATGACTTGATACCCAGCAGAGTTTTATGTTCTTTCCTTGAGATATGGCTGTTGTTATGTTGTGTATGACGTCACCATTAGCGAAGTGATTGAATTTTAGATTAAAGGGCTGTAAGTACACTTAGTGAATCTATCTAAATAATGCTGTTTGGGAGGTTCTCAATCACTATTTTTTGTACGGCTACACTGATGGCGTAACATTCGGCAGTGAAGATAGACGCACGCTGTGGAAGCCTTACTATTTCATTTCAATTCCCTTGTGCCACTGCGCTTCCAACGTAGGCATCTGTTTTTAAAACATTGGTGTAAAAAGCTGTGAAAGTATCGTATATTTGCTCGACTTTAAGAAATTCTTGTATTATATGTTGTTGTGGAATTTGTGCTTTAGGGAACTGTGTAAGGGTGAAAACACAGATTGTAGGGAAATTGTACCATGGTGGCAGTGGATCTCGCCTTTGGGCAATGCTTGGCAACGTTTTAAGTACGCTGATATTTTGGCGTATCTCTTCAAATCGCAAAAGCTGTGGCCGGGGAGCTTGCGGTTCGTTCTTAAAGAGTGTTCTAGATGGGCACTTTGTAGCGATGGGGTAGCATATATGCTTCTGCAGTGAACAGATGTTTAGAATGTAGGAATATGTGAGCATGGCTCTTCTGCCTGCAAGTTATTGTTGGTTAGTTTCTACATAGAGACTGTTTATAGGTGACGTTCTGAATGCACAAGTGGAAAGACGCAACCCTAAATTATGTATTGGATCCAGTCGTTTAAGGTACGATAGTCTCGCTGACCTATAAGCTATACACCCGTAATCTAAGGTAGAGCGTACTACAGAGCGATAAATTTGTAAAAGACATGTCCTATCGGTACCCCAGTGTTCTCTTGACAGTACGTTTATTATATTCAGGGATTGAGAAGCTTTCTTTCTGAGGATGTTTATTTGTGGCAAGAATATGAGTTTTTTGTCAAAAGTTACTCCCAAAAATTTGTGCTCATCTTTTACTGGTAATGTTACCTCATTCAGAAAGAGGGTGGGATCAGTGTGCAGCCCTCTTCTAAGCGAGAAGAGTACAGCTATTGACTTTAGCGAGGAAAACCTGAAACCATTTTTATCTGCCCGTGTTGTTTGTTCACTGACAGCTATGTTTGCCATCCATCTATCAGCAGAAAAAAATATGAGTCACTCTAGCGTAGAGGTGCATCGCTCAGATAGTGACGCTCACAGGTTATAAGAGAGATTCCATTATCAGCATTATTGAAGAATGACGTTACGACAGTGACGGCGGAGGCTGTAGTTAAGTGTGCAGGCAGCGATGCTTAACTACAATCTCACACGCGGCTCACGTACGGCACGGCAGAATAGCGCGTTCATTCGTCTCGCGCTGGGGCCCACCGCCTTTCCGCGGTCTCCGCTCAGCAATGACGGACCCGGGCTTTACTCCAGGTATACGCGGCTTGTCCTCTCGCACAATCTAGGAAAGGGAGACTGTGGGGACCAGAGGGAGAAAGAAAGGAGTGTCAGTAGGAGGCGGATGGTGATGTTAGTTCAAGAAGACTATTTTTTTTCTATGCAACTATCTGCAGTCCCTTCCTGCAGGCAATTCTACATCTTTGGTTCGGTTATTCTCAATGTCGGATTTTTTTTTGCCTTTTTTCTAATGTCACCAAGTTGTCCTCCTCGATAGGGAAGGAAGCTGTGGTGAGGAAGAAACGGGTGGCCAAAGAACTCGTAATGTGTTGCTGAGGGAGAAAGCTCCCCTTTCACTTTCATCCCTAAGCATATCGCTGGGTCAATTTTTTCGAATTTCTTTCCGTTTCTAACAGTTCGTTTTTTTTTCTTTTTTTGCTCTCCCTGCCTACTATCTGGAGCTTCAGGTCCTGCGTCTCACCTTAAGTTCCCTTTCACCAACCACCTCTCCGGGGGCTGTCGTTTTTGGCCCGATATTGACAAGCTGTCGGAGCGACAGGTTATTGCGCGGCTTTTCCCAGCCATGAGCTTTCGGGGGGGCTTCTTTTCAGGCTATTTTAATCTGCTTCAACTGAATGCAGAAGCCACGAGCGGCGACTGAGGGAAGAGTGTTTGATTTCCTGCACAGGTCTTTCTGCGGAGGGCATTATCGCTAGGAATGTCTGAAAGGGGTATCGATCCGGTGCTCTCAGATGATGCACATAAAATTCTAATATTGAAGCTACGACACGCGAGTATATATCGTACAAATCTAACCACTGCAAAAAACAAAGAATCCGTGCGCTCTAGTTCAGCCGCCGATTCTTTGAAGAGTTCTTATTTCAGATTATCTTCCAGTTACAGGGTCAAGCAATTTCCACGTATAGCTTCTCCAGGTACCATACACATGCTCGGGAGAAGGTTTAATACTACCGTTTTTCTCTTGGACAGATGCTGGCCCGGCTCCTGTATAGAAAATTCGACGCAGAGCTTCGTGTGGTGCTCTCGTATCACTCCTCTTTATGTGCTGTCTCCTTTTTGCTATTTATCTTATTTAACACCCACAGGCAAAGAAAGAAAATTTGAGAAATCAGGAGTGCCAAGCGTTGTCTGCGGATTTAATGCTAATATTATTTGCTAATCCAGGTTTTCAATTCTTTCGAGAAAGCGAGAAAGCTAAGAACCGGAATGGGGAGGTTTGTACGCTTGCGAGTTCGATTCAAAACGCATCGCAGCGAAAGCGTCTTTGCTCTAGGTGGCCGCTACCACATATTGTAACGGGAGAGGGTAAGCTGTCTGTGGAGACGTTATTGGAACGACTAGCGTTCACACATACTGGAGGTGTTGCCGCGAGGCGAGCGGCTAGTGCGAACCGTCCCCTTCTCCACCCTGCGCCTCGTGGGCGCTCCTTCGGTGTGAACGCGGATGACAGAGCATGCGTATTCCTTTCGGCACTCGTTGCCTCTCTCCCTTCCCCGCATAGCTGGCTCACTTTGGCGGTGCGTCATATCCGAGGAGCGCGGTGTCCTTTGAGTCCAGAGGCCGCCCGGTTCAACTTTCAGGCGCGTGCTATCGTATCCCGTCGTAGAAGCAAAGAAGTCGTGCTTTCCTGGAAAGAAAAGAACGCGGACTGAATGGACCTCCGATCGCTTTCTCTTTTCTCCCATTTCACCCTTTTTTTTTTTAAGAGGGAGGGGTGGGGTGACAAGACGGGCGCTGGCAAATAAACAGAAGGAAATCAATAGCTACATTTTTTCTCGAAACGCTGTAAGCAATACTAGGGAACACGAGTAAATAGGTCAGGGACAGAACAGCGTCATGTCATTTTTTTTTTCAATTTGATGTAATCTGACCTGACCAAAGGGACTGCACAGAGAGCCGGCATTAGGAGTAGCGGAGAAGCGTAGAAGAAATATTTGAGATTGAGAAATTGGGTTTCGAAGATCAGTATTGCTTTCGTTCGCGAGCTGAACATTTCAAAGGAACTGCTTAGCCCCATCGAATGCGTTTACCTATTGTCGCACATAGTTTCATTTTTTTTTGTTTCCTTCCTTGTCTGTTGGAGATATTGTACATTACTTCGTTCGGTGATCGAAGCTTGAATAAATGAATTAAAACACTCGACTGTCGGTGCTTATGCTTGTCTAAAGGACGTCCGTTTATTTTCGAGCGAAGGGCCTAATGTACAGAAGCAAACTAACGTGAGAAAGACTGGCAGATTTTATTTGGTTCACCGAAACACACAGATCATCCATGTTGAAAATTTGTTTGCAGTGAGACCCACCTACTGAAACTGCGCTGTCGGGATGGTCGACGAATTTGTTGACTGATTCTTTTGATTTATTTTATTCATTTATTTGCAGATAGAAAAGTGCTGTTTAATCGCTAGCTTCGTATGCTGTCTCACTATTACTAACTGTCGGATGACAACCGACTTTCCTCTGCTACTTAATTGCGCAGTCTGATGTGTACGTGAACAAGTAATCGATGCAGCGTAAAAGCCAATTCTATTACCTGTAGTTAATTCAAAGCTTTTCTCGTGGAAACATCAGCAGCAGTTTGATTCTTGGTGTGTGTGTGAATGTTTCAAAATTTCGAACGCGAATCGAATAGTATACGTATAGCAGCTGTATTCGATTCGGAACTTGAACGGAATATCTACTTAGAAAACTGTAAGCCTAACCTTATTCGGAAAAAGCGAGTTTTTAGAGGGTGCATCCACAAGCGCTTTTATTGTGTTTGTTGTCTAGATTTCTTGTTTCTTTGTTTTTTTAGGGAGCGCAGTGTGGTGGCTGCAGTGTGCCGTCCTGTGACGTTCACATCAGGATTTTTTTTTTACGACACGCTAAGTTTACATGAAAGTGAGAGGTTTTTTTTTGCATTTGTTTCGGAAGATTTCAAAATTCAAATCGATTGTAGTCATTGAACGCTTCTAACCAGGGCACGTGTCTGAAACCAAAAGCCATGTTTTTGTGCTAAGGCTTGTCGCGGCATCCATCAACCAAGATAAATGTTACTGCGCCTGAAAACAGAGCTCCCCGCGTCAATAAATGCGACCATAATGAAATACAGCATGCAGAAACCGGACGAGCAATAAGCTACATACGTTGCTGATTTCTTATTCGAACCTAACTATCCTCTTTCGAATGGTACTCGAAATATGTTATGCTCTCTCGCCCACAGTGATCGCCCAATATTACATGTGTGCAGAAATAGTAAGCGCCTGCTTGCGCTGTTCATCAGTATTTCAATGTGAGGAAACTATATTACTGTCGCCCCATGAAAAGTTATCATATTTGAATTTCTTGCTTATAGTTTATTTGCCAGAAACTCTTTTCCCGGTTCATTTAATTCGAGGAGTTTACGGCTGTGTAGAAGCGAACTAAAATAAAAATGAGCCTCTGTGACATGGTCCTAGTTGTGCTGATTTGTATTCACATGTTTTCTTTAGATCCCCATCTTCCATCTTTAATTACTCGGCAACTTTTTGCTGGAAAAGGCTGTCAGCTTCGTCGAATGCATGCATTTTATTACACCTCTTATCTTCAGGCGCCTTACAATCCGGTAGCTGAATCGAAGTCAATAAAAGTCTATAGCAAAGCTTTCACAGCTCCCATCTGAGTAACAAGGACGAAATATTGAAGATATATTATGATGAACACAAAGCACGCAAAAAAAATGACAATGAGTGACTCGACAGTGAGCAGGCTCGCCCCTCTAATTCCACTCAAGCAGGCTCTGTGAGCCCTTAGTGCTAAGAGCATTAACCGCGATCTCCCGCGCTAGAACACAGTAGTGTCGCAATACTTGTGGGCACCCTAATACCCCTGTTACACGGGCACTTGCAACGGCCGTTAACGCAAACGGCAGTTGAACGCCGTAACGGCCGTGGGAACGGAACGGTGGTGGCTGCGCTCACACGGCACTTTCCATGTTCGGTCGGTTCACTTCCGTCTCGGTGATTTATCACGTGACACTTGAACTTTTTACCTCGCCAACTCAAAAAAATTTTGTTTCTCTAATTATTTTCTGCGCTACATTCTGTACAGTGTGTTTTTCTAACTATTTGCAAGAGTTGTTTGCAAAGCAAGCGGAGAAGCTTATTTAGCCGATCCAATCCGATCCATGGTGTTGCAAAATGGCTGCGTTTGTTGTGGTACTGTGAGTTGTGCTTATTGTGGTTTGAATGTGGTGGAGCGTACCATTTCACTTTCCATCGCTCGTACTAACCGCAGCAGCACTGTGCATTTCCTTTTTTCTTTCATATCGCGAGTGGCCGTCTGCGCGATTCAGCAGGTGCTGTGTTGAACGTGGTGCGACTTCGCGACGCGAACCCGAGAAGAGCCGTGGAATGTCGCTTAGCCGGCCGCTTCATGAATGCGACCGTGATCGTCCACCCGATTTGCTTCTCCTGGTTGCGCACTACGAGACCTTGTTGTCAGCAAAAAGGGCGGAACTGCAAGCTGTGCGCGTTCAGAAAGCTTCTGTCAAGAAGAAGCGGAAGGCAGCAGAGAGGCGGTGTCGCAGCCTAGCTGCACTCGCTGTGGCGATGTCTGCCAGGCAAAGGAGTGTGTGGACGCTTTCCAGACCACCGTCTTGGTACACTACCACCGTGCCGACGTTGTCGGATGAAGACTTTAAGGCCAACTTTCGCGTGACCCGTTCCACATTTGCATACATCGTGAGCTCGTGTCCCTCACTAACACGGGAGGATACGAACATGCGAGCTTGCATACCCCTACACCAGCGCGTCGCCCTCTCGCTGTACAGACTCGCCACATCGGCAGAGGAAAGGACTGTGGCGCATCTTTTCGGCGTGAGTCGGCCATCCGTGAACCTCATCTTCCGCGAGTTTTGTGACGTTGTGGTAGATGTTCTCGAGCCCCAGGTTGTGCGGTTTCCGTCCCTGAACGATGTTAGAGACCACGTGCGACAGTTCGAAGCCTGCACAGGCTTTCCGCAGGGCTTTGGCGCATTGGACGGTTGCCATATAAAAGTCTCGCCACCCAAAGAAAACGCGCAGGACTACTACAACTACAAGGGCTGGTATAGCATAATTTTGCTTGCTGTTGTAGACCACAACTACAAGTTCATGTTTGTTAATGTAGGGTCTCCAGGGCGCAATCATGACGCAGCAGTGTACAGAGGCTCGATACTACCGGACGTAGTAGGAAGTGATCTCTTCACTGTACCAACCCAAATTATTGACGGGATGCCAATAGGAGCGGTCCTCCTCTGTGACCAGGCCTTTCCTTTGCAGCGTCACTTGATGAAGCCTTTCCCTCACATGAGTGCAAGCAACCCTACAGTGCAAACATTCAATTACACACTCTCAAAAGCGAGGCGTGTTGTTGAGAATGCCTTTGGGAGGTTGAAGGCTAGATTTAGGGTGTTGAAGATGATTGAGTGTCATATTGAAAATGTAAACAGCATTGTGCGAGCTTGTTGCATCCTCCACAATGTATGCGAACACATGCGTGATCAGTGCGAGACACAGTGGAGCGCTGAAGCAGCAGCCGGGGAGCTTCCGCATCCTGTTTGTGTGAGCAACGCAGTGAGCTCGTCAGGTGAAAGTGTCCGACGTGCTTTGGCCAAGCACATTTGTTCATTGAAGCCATGACTACTTTGAAAAGCTTTGTTTTATGCATGCAATTGTGAACAATGAACAGAACGTGAAAGACTGGGCAAGTTTGTGGCAATTTTTGGAGCACGTTTGCTCACTGGTCTTTTATTCACCGTTCTCTGGGCAGTCAGGCTGACGCTCCTGCCGGCCTTCAAAGTACTGGCGAATAACGCTCACCATTTCGCGGTGAATGTCATTCGCCTCCTCCTGCAGACTGACCGTCTTTTTGGCCAACTTATATTCTTTTTTGGCCATCTTTCTGGCACGGTTTTCTTGCCTTTCCAGAAGCAGCACAACCTTCTCCATTGATGATGTCGGCTGTCGCCTTTTCCGTGTGTGGCCTTGCTCGGTTGAGGCAGCAGATGGTGAAGCCTGGCTCGTCGATGCCTCGTTGGTCGAGGCCAGACTGGTCAACGCCTCGTTGGTCGAGAGACTGGTCGACACCTCGTTGGTCGAGGCCAGACTGGTCGACGCCTCGTTGGTCGAGGCCTCGACATTTGTGATGTCTAGGCTGCTCGGGGCTTCTGAGGGTGGTTGTGCGGCAATAATCTCAGCACCCTCTGGCAGCCGTTCCACCATGTCCAGCTTAAGAAAAGAAGAAGAACGGAAGGTTACGAATGTTGCTTCTAAGTGATTATTACTGCGTTGCATGATGAGTGGAAGTGGTACACATAACGTGCAGAAACATTTCAATATACCAGAATTTTATGCAATAGCTGCCGTTTTCTCTAAAAGAGTTTTGGTACACCCTAAAGCACACAGCCTACCCTGGCACCTTTTTGTAACATAACCATCCTTACCTATCTCGCCCTAGTTTTTAACTCCAAGAAAAGTAATAAGTATTGTGCCATCCAGTATGTCGGAAATGTTAGGCAATGATTTCGATGCTACATAGACTGTGACGCTTATTAAAGCTGTCTGTGCAGTTTTAGTACTCTTGAACCTAACAATGCCTTATGCTCATGTCATGTGTTTCAGTAACATGAAATTCTCTGAACTTTGCTGCCACCCGTCTCCAGCGACAAACTTGGCCAGCAAAAAAACAATTTCGGTTTGTCAGTCCATTTCAAGTGTTTGCATACAACCAAAATAAACAAATGTTCCACCTGAAAGCTTTCCTGGACCAGGCTTCTATCATTCAGAGGAAGGCTTCCAAGAAAGGTGTGAAGCCGCTTATAAAATGGGCACTGAGTAGCAGCCGACCCAGTGCCAGCGGTGCTTGCCTTTCTGAAATAAAAACAAAGTACAGCTAAGAGTCACTTCTTTATGTCGTAAGAGATGAACATGAATTTTTTTTTCTGCACAAGTGCAAACTGCCAAGAACAATTAACCTCCTTGTGCTGTAAGTTAAAACAGCAGGCAAAGAGGTAAACAACAAGGAGAACGCTGTTGAATTACGATGCGAGCTCAATAGGCTTCAATCAAAATAAGCTGATAGTCAAGATACAAGTTATTAGCCTATAGACAATGTCAAGACATAAGTTTGGGAAAATGTAGAACGTGTTGTTGGGCTAGTTGGTTCAATACTTCAGACATGGCAGTTGCACGAAACACGCACACACACACACAAGACAGGGTACGGGACGAGCGCAAACTTACAACTGATTTTATTCAAAGGACACAGCACGTATTTAAAGAAAAAAGGAGAAAAGAATGCACTTTGAGCATGAGCAGCGCAAGGATACATCATGTGGCAATCAGTGACACACCAAGGCCTGAATTTAGATCATCTTATCGAGAAAGGCTACCTCATTATTGAATAGTACAATCGAAGAATCACTTATACATGCATCTCCTCTTTTCTTTATGAAGTAAGCTTCTATAACTTTTCTCGTGCGATTGAATCGCGACTCTTGCCCTGAACTCTAATCTGTCAAGCCGTGGCCGACAGTCACTCCAGGACAGGCAATGCTTTGCCAGTTTAGATCCCTCCCCCGTTGTTAGCGATAACCTATGTTCCCGTGCACGATCGTTCAAGCAGCGTCTAGTCTGGCCTACGCACGTTTTTCTTTCTGATCGAACAGACTTCTCGGTGCAAATACGTTCTGTCAGGCTACGCTGGCCATGGCTAGATTACGGCAAACGGCTACATATTATAACCAATTGTACTACGCTAACATGTGATCGCTATTCCTGCATTGCTGCATGAACATTACAATGAGCCCGAAGCGTCGAGAAAGTCACCAGATTTCATTTAACATGCCTGACAAGGCGCTATGTCGGCTGAAAAATCACTAATAAATTCATAGTAACTTACTTGTGAGCCTGGGCCAAGTTCTCCATTTTGTGCTTGATTTGTTTGACAGTCACGCACACAGCGTGCCCACATTCTTCGCTTGCGAGCTGATTGAAGAGTGCCGTCATTCTTGAGTACACGGGCGCGTTGTGTTTTTGCGCTCGCAGTTCGGCCAGGTGGTCCTGCCACAAGTTGATCAATAAATGCGTCAGTGACGCTGTCCACGCAAAGCGTTTTTGCGCCGGCGCGCTAGCCTGCAGCGGGGACGCGTTGTTGCTGGGGGCTGCCATCTTGCCTACTTCCCGACGGAACGGACGGAAACGGCGGCGGAACGGAGACCGGTGAGCTCCGTTGATGTCAATCGCCGTTGGATTTCCAACGGCGCTGGCGCTGCCGTGTAACTCCGCCTAACGGCCGTTACGGCGAACTGCCGTTTTCCTTAACGGCCGTTAAAGTGCCCGTGTAACAGGGGTATAAGGCTTCTCCCATAGGGAGCATATACGTAATCCTTGGGCACACCGGTGCACTGTCCTCAATCCTTGCATCAAGGAATACGAGCGACGCTGCAATGTTCGAAGAAAGCATATGCTATGCAGTGAAGCCAACCGATGGCAAAACTTGCCGCAAGGTGTTCTGAACCTCTTACGAAAGGGCTTACGCAAGTGTACATTTGTGATGCTAAAAAAAGTGATACTCCGCTTTATGCACTCTATTCTTTCGAGTCGAACATTTTGCCCATGTTAGTTGCAGTTCTTCTTGAACCGCAGTAACGAAGCGAAAAAAGCAGAAGAAATAAAAAAGACCGGCCAGGACCTCTCGAACACTCTACCGTCTCGTGCCATGCATTTCACTGCAAAATTACGCACTGATTTGTTATAAGTGGCCCCTATTGGAGGCTGTTAGGCAAAGTGTCCACATGTTTATTTCCTTGGCTGTTTTTGGCCACGATATTGCGATTGTTCGTAGGACGCCCAGAACACGGTTGCATTATCGCGCTTATTTTATTTCGCATGGTGATGTAAAACATTTTTTTTTTTGGTTCGTGAGGAATCGTGGTTTCAGCGCTGACTTAATATTTATTTCGAAATACAACTCAAAGGCCTACAGCATGAAGTATTGCATAAGGGACAGCGTTAATAGATTAGTGGTTCTTCTTTTCCTCGCATGTCTCCAAATTCTGAGCGTTGCAATAGAACACGGGTTTAAAGGAAGTTTATTCCAGTTGTTCGCTGTACGGAGGAAAGGATAGGATACATTCGAAGTAGCATGATCATGCTACTGTAGTTGATGTTGTAGGCACACAAAAGTCCAGATAAAACAAATAAATGGGCAGGTTTATTAGCCTGCGAAGGTTACATAAGAACACAGAAAAGACGGAGCACAGCACGCATGTCCTTTTCCGCAAGCGAGTTCTAACGGCATTGCCCGTGTCCCTCTCTCCGACCGGATGTCGAGGGGGCCGAGGTAACCGGCGAGCAGTGTCCAGATGTGGCTCCGCGCCTCTTGGGCCTCCCGCTACTCTTCCAAGAAGGGGAGCTTGGTCGCCGGTGCTCGGAGAGTGGGGACCGCCGCAGGACTCGAACGGCCGGCGTCGCCTGTGCACTTGTCTCCAGAAACCGGAGCGCCTCCGTCGACAACACTACGAATAAATGTTTTTGGTGTGGTTACATGATGCGAATGCGGTAGAATAGCATGATAACGAATATCTTAGTGAAGCAGCGCAACGGCACAAGGCCAAGGGAAGAAGAGGACAAACACAGCGCTGAACTGACAACAAATGTTTATTCCGGATGCTAACAGCATATATATACTCTTTTGCACCTTAGAAAAAAACAAAGAAACAGAGAGCAGCAGAAAGTATCAATCCCAGTCATTATGCGCATGCAGCTGTATCGCGTGTACATCGATCATTTGAAATCAGGAAGTTGTGCTCTTTCACCGAGATGGCAACGGAAGGAGTGCTCATACAATTCGCACCCAGATACAATTCGCATAACGGAAGTACACAGAGCTGTGGGTGATGAAACATAGGAAAAAGACTGTCTTCGGACATTACGCCGGAGAGCGCAAGCATAGAGGTAAATCTGAGAGTGCAGATTATATATTCTAGTGCAGTATTTGTTGTCGAAGCAGTTCACCCTATCTGCGTGGTTGTGCACTGATTGATGGCTCTTAGAAAGGTAAAAGTGACATGAGCTAGGAATGACGCATGCGTACTTGGCCATTTCGAAACACAGAACATGACGTTTTCAATCAGTAAAAAAAAATGCTCAGAGTTGTTAAACACTGCTCGACTTAAGCCGCACGCAAGTGAAATGAGTTTTTTTTTTTTGGTGGGGGGGGGGGGGGGCTGTTGTTTTAAGGCTCCAAAAATACTTGGAACTCAGCCGCTGTGCTTCTTTAGATAAGCTTCTACCTCACTGACTGGAATGAGTCCCGTATTGCGAACTCTTTCTCGCCTCCCAATAGAGTGTTTATTTATCCATTTGCATCAAGCGATATTTTTTCTGCGGGACGCGGTTCTTGATAGCCTACGCTGACACTTTAACTGAGTGAAATACTGACGTTCTCTTCCCATATGGTCATCACGAACTTCAAGAGAACCCCCAATGATATATGCAGACTACATCACATGCACTCATGTACCTGCATGCTGGTACCACTAAGAACGTTTTTTCATCTGCGGAGGGCCTTCTTGAAGCAGGCACATAAATCTGAAGGACTGTCACTTTTTAATTAGGCATTGTAGTTGAGTATTCTTAAACTCTTTTTTTTTTTAATTTTCGAGTGCTTTTTTATCATGAATAAGGCATAGAAGCCGACTGCAAGGACAAAAAATGCACTTTGCGGCCAAGTTCGTGGCTTCATCGCATCTATAGCCGCGTTCTCCTCAACGTTTTCACAATGCGTGCGCTCACTTCGACAAATGACAGAAATTGAGGTTCAAAACTGGCCAACCTGATTCGAGTGAAAAGGCATCTCTTTTGAGATCAAATAGACTGCAGACGCCTTCTAAACTCCGTCGGAAGCTAAAACGCATTCTTGCTAGAGTGTAGGCACACATAAAAATTTCTGCCGTCTTTTTCCCCGTTCCGCTTGACGTATATACATTCGCATCTCCAATTTCCTCAATTCTTTTCTTCCGTCAAGTTTCTACGAAGTCAAGCACAGCGTTATTCGGGAAATTCAGCTCTCCAAACATTGGCAGGAGACCAGCGTAGCACTGACAGCGGAACATTTGCCGCTTTCTGGGAGAGTGGGGGAGAACACTAGATAAGTTGTCGCTCTAGAAACTGTCGTGAAAGGCATGAAACATCACTTTATGTAAACGTGAGTTGCTTGAAAAATGCACACCGCCTACGCTCTTTCGATTAGTGGAGCGTTTCTCAGAAATACTTTTCAATTTTAAGAGGCACTTTATGAGCAGAAATTCGAGGAAACGCAAACCAAGCGTACAAGGATGTCCTGTACCTTTAGCTTGATGCTGCTTGCCACAAGTCGACGAAGTGATTAGATTGGATTGGTTTATAAGGGTTTAACATCCCAAGGCGACTCAGGCTATGAGGGAAGTCAAATTTCGACCACCTGGGGTTTTTTTAGCACGCACTGACATCTCACAGCACACGGGCCTCTATAATTTCACTTCCATCGAAATTCGACCGCTACAGAAGGGATCGAACCCGCGTCTTACGGGTCAGCAGCCGAGTGGCATAACCCTGAACCACCGCGGCGGCTCGAAGTGATGAGAAAATAAGCAAAAAATTGCGAACAAGCTACGCAAGACTTTACTCGCGCTATACAATAATCGTCAGAATTTTTCACAAGCAAAAATTGTAAATATATATATATATATATAGCTCGCAGACGGCTACGTTGCAATATGTCTAGAGTTCTTGGGAAAAAAGGTGCCGCAGAACACATGTCAGTGAGCGCTGAAAATTAGTTTTCCTTCTCAAAACGCGGCGTTCTCAAAATTCAATTTGTCTGCTTAGCCAACCCGCTCAGCGGTGTTTCTTTTATCGTTTAGTGAGCTGTTAGTTCTTTTCTGCTACTCGTCTTCTTTAGCCTTTATTTTTTTTTTACTACGAATCCTTTTCCAAAAGCATCTTCCACTTTAGGCACCAACACAGCATCCGTTTTTCACGCACGTACGCGAAAGAAATCTCTGCCGTGACAGCTGGCACCACTGAGGATTGCATACCAGCACCTCTGCCTAAACACAACGCGCGAAAAGTAGGGCGGGAAAGAAAGGTTCGGGAACACCCCCATACAAATACCACTCTGCTTAGACTCCCACACTGCCACAGTTGCACGTGCAGGCGACAATCAGAGCTGGCCTCCTTTTGTTCGGATGAGTCAGCAGGAGTTCTCCGTTCCCCTCCCTCATGTGAGGTGCATTTGAGGAGTCACTCTGGAGTCATATAATGGGAAGGTGTGATAAAAAACGTGACCGGCTCCTTTTACGCGTACGCAGAGTATGCGGCGCACGAAGCGGTGAGCGCGTAATGGCTGCGAATGGCGCCGTCAACTCCTCCAGACAGCAGCGCGCGTATTTGCGCCAACAAATGTCGACTGCCACGTTCTAGCGTCCTTCCATTCAGCTTGGCTACTTAACAGTTCCTACACTGAGAGCTCTCTTCGATCCTTCTGTCAGCAACTTTCTCGCCCTCTTCTCTTCTCTTTTTTCTCTTGCTGCTTCCAGAGTCCGACTCCCTGCTTTTTGTTCCCCTTCTGAGTCCTTCTGATCTCCTCAGAGGCAAGGCGTCGCGTATTATATTGTTGGCACTCGTAAAGCCCAACCATCCCTAAATGGAAGCCGAGCGTTGCACGGCTGAAGCAAACACTGCTTATTCTAGGTCCTCCCGACTTCGGAGGGAAAAGAGACTGTTGCAGGCTGGCGGCAGGAGCAGCGAGCTAGGGGGGGCTGTCTTCACGGCCCGTGCTATAAGGTTGCGCTGCTCTCCAAACGACTGAAAGACTCTCCCTACTTCCGTTGCCTATCCGCCTGCTTCTTCCTTTTCGCTTTCCTTTCCAAGCCGACACGCGCTGCTTCTTTCCTTTGGCATCCATCCCGGTTTATCCTCTCTCTAAACGCCTTCCCGCTTTCTCCTCATCGCCCACCACTCGAAAAGACGTAGGGAGCGAGTGCCGAGGGTCCTCCTGAAGTGGGCTCTTGCGAGGTCCCCTCCCCATCCCGTCTCCCTTTCCTGCTTCGCGCTTTCCCTCGTTTGTCTTTGTGGGTGCACTGGAGGATGTCGTTCCCTCAAAGGATATCTTTGTTTAAGTGCTTGCTCGAGACATTTTCAACCCGGAAGAGGTCTCAGCGAGCCGACTTACCTGCGCCTCCTACCGGCAAGCCACTCGTAATAAAGCTTGTCTGGTTAGAGGCAGGTTCAGTGCGCGGAAGTTGGGTCTGCAGGCTATCTATCCCAGTGAAGGGAATTTGTTCAGCTTTCGCGTATTCTGATCTTGGGAACTTCATCGTAAGAGCAGTCAAGATGCACACGGTTTTACCCAGCATGTAATAAATATCAAGAAGCTCACTCCTCGCTAGACAAACATCTTTTCTCTCCCCCGATGACAAGCCTCTTATACATATACATATACATATACATATACATATACATATACATATACATATACATATACATATACATATACATATACATATACATATACATATACATATACATATACATATACATATACATATACATATACATATACAGGTATATATAGGTTGCGAGAGAATGAAGAACTTGACTGCTTAAAGGAGTATATAGCGAAGTATAGGCTTCGTTAAGGAAACATATTTATCTGACACGATTCATTTCACGAAGCGTATACTTCCCTATATATACATATATATATATATATATATATATATATATATATATATATAAACGTAATTCGGTTGACACACGGTAGAAAAACAACAACTTTATTCTAACGTTTCGACCAGGGTCTGGCCTTCGTCAGAGTGATAGGGTACAGGCAAAAGACACAGTTTATAAGGGAATGTACGCGGGGAGGGAACATTCTGATTGGCGCATCGCAGCGGCAAACACCTCAGTATGAATCGCCAGTGAATGATCAATGTAGTAAAGAAAGCACAGTCAAAAATTACTAAATCATCGTGGAGTATAACTGCAATCACATTGTGAAAAAAATGTAAATAATACAAATATGTTTTGGTCGTAGCTGAAATGCACAAAAAAGGCAAACAGCAACAACAACAAAATAATAAAAAATATATAATAAAATCATCAGACACGAGGACACGGGTGAATACCACTTTTGATTAAACAACGCCTCTTGTGAAAGGGTATGGTACTAAGATGCGGTGCTATTTCAGAGATAAGCCATTTACTAAAAAAGAAAAAAGCGGCGCTAACAGTAAAAAGAGGACGAAAATGATCAGTGTAGATGAAACACGGCATGATACTATGAAGTGTTGCGGTTATGATGATAGACAAGTCAGCTTCCCAACATTTTCATTGAGACCGCAAGAAACAGTATTAAATTTGTGTATAAAAAATGATTCACAAACTTCGCGTTCATGATGGGTCTTGAAGCCTGATTCCAGTAAAGTTACTTGAATTTTTTCGAAAGGGTGCTTAGTGTTGTTCACATGTTTAGAGATAGGAAGGCTAGGCACTGTCTTGCAATGAGCTTTGTGATTATTGAAACGATATCTGAATGGTGTTTCTGTTTGGCCAATATACTGAATTTTACAGACTGAGCATTCGAGCATGTAGATTACGTTGCTGGTATCACATGAGTAGTTTCCCCGAATTTTCACTTTGAAGTTCGATGCAGTGCTGGAAGCCGTTACTGATGTCATCATCTGTGAGCAGACTTTGCAACGTGATTTATTACATGGATGACAGCCGATCGACATACTTGTGCTTGTTTTAGACGAAGTGAGAATGTCACTGAGGTTTTTGCCACGGCGATAGACGACCCGGGGAGCTTGTTGAAAAATGTGTTTGAGTCGATCACTTTGCATGAGAATGACATGGTGTTTTTTCAAAATGCCCGCGACGTTTGGAACCGATGCTGAGTGGGTTAGTACCAGGTTGATATGCGAGTGATGGGATGGTTGGTGCTTTGCTTTGAGGAGTGCCTCACGGTCAAGAAGGCCTGCGCGTTCTACAGCGTCGTTTATTAATTGCGCAGGATATTTTCGTTTAGTCAGGGCGTTTCGGAGGTTAGTACAGTTTCTTTCGAAGTCGCGCTCGTCAGAACATATCCGTTTAAAGCGGACGGCTTGTCCATATGGGATGCTAGTCTTCCAGTGTTTAAGGTGGCTGCTTTCGAAATGTAAGTATTGTGGTCTGTCACTGGGTTTCCGGTATAAATCTGTGCTAAGTTTGCCATTCTTTTTTGAAACTGTTACATCTAGAAAACTAATTGTGGTTGCCGAGTAAGAATGAGAGAAAGTAATGGCCTCATGCGCGTTATTAAAACTAGAGATGAATGATAGAAGTTCAGCTTCACCATGCTCCCAGATAAGAAAAATGTCGTCAATGAATCTTTTGTAGTAGAAGGGTTTAAATGGGTGCGTAGCAAGAAACTTGTCTTCTAATACACCCATAAATATGTTGGCGTAGTTGGGACCAATCCGTGTGCCCATCGATGTCCCGTTTATCTGGACATAATGTCTATTATCAAATTCGGAGTTGTTAAGTTCGAGTATTAATTTCAAAAGTATGGCTAGCGTGGGACCATCCACGTTAGAATCAAAGTCTTGCTTCTCAAAAGCCTCCACAGCTGACCGGATGCCGTCTAAATGGGGAATGTTAGTATAAAGCGACGCAACATCAAGGGTTACAAGCAAATCACCATGGGGGATGCTGATGTCGGCTATCTCGGCTAAGAAGTGTGTTGTGTCCTTTATGAAGGACTGAAATGTTGCAGGAATTTTGTTGATAAGGGTGTCAACGTAGCTTGATGATCGTGTCTGATGATTTTATTATATATTTTTTTATTATTTTGTTGTTGTTGCTGTTCGCCTTTTCTTGTGCATTTCAGCTACGACCAAAACATTTTTGTAATATTTACATTTTTTTCACAATGTGATTGCAGTTATACTCCACGATGATTTAGTAATTTTTGACTGTGCTTTCTTTACTACATTTATCATTCACTGGCGATTCATACTGAGGTGTTTGCCGCTGCGATGCGCCAATCAGAATGTTCCCTCCCCGCGTACATTCCCTTATAAACTGTGTCTTTTGCCTGTACCCCATCACTCTGATGAAGGCCAGACCCTGGTCGAAACGTTAGAATAAAGTTGTTGTTTTTCTACCGTGTGTCAATCGAATTACGTTTATGTTCTACCGGATCCATCCGATCTTCACCCCCTTCTTATGCAAAGAACAATGGATTCCGGCACGACCACGGCGAAAAACGTTCTCTTGAAGTTCCCTCGTGCTGACGCATTGAGTGTCGTGATAGGCGATTCCCAAACCAAACACGTCTACCAGCACTTTGATCCTTCCCGACTAGATACTCCCGCATTCGTTACGAAACGCGGCGCCCTCATTGCGGATGCGTTCGTCCTCCTGAACTTAGTGCCGCCAACAGCCTCAACTATTCTGCTACACATCGGAACCAACGATCTAGCTTCCTGCTCGGGTCGGTCTGCGTTTGAAAGGTACTGCAAATTACTGCACCATATTGCAACGACCCGGCCCGGTATTACTGGCTTATACGCAAGCCTAATTCTTCCCAGAACAGCAAATCGTCGAAAGCGCAGAGACGAGAGACTTCATTGGCGCAACCGAGAGACTTGTATCTTCAACAGCCTTCTGCGAACCTTCTGCAGACACTCCAAGCTCGTGCATTATGTGGATCATGGCTTTGAGTGGCTTCCACCAGCACGCGTACTCGCTACAGATGGCTTCCATCCAAGCTATGACGGCACCGCCCTGATTGCGAGCAGAATTAAGCAACTTTGCTCCAAACGTACATCGGATCTAGGAGCTTCCTCCTGGAAGGAGTGCGCACCAGATGCTACCACTTCCGGCTCTCACGTCTCCGGTTCCCCGGATTCAGCCTCACGCGCGACGTCTATTAACGCTCGTGCTGTCAACGCCGCTGTTGCCGACAACTGTGCTGCTGGTGGCCCAGCTTCTAGCCCTAGTTCGCGTGATGCTCCATTCCCGTGCACGCCCGTTCTCGACGACCGCCCGCCTGGTGTTCTTCCCGGAGCCCCTGGGGCTTCTGTTGCCGACGTCCTTGCTCCCGGCGCTACTGTTCCCGTTGTTGCTGCTCACGGCACTGCTGTTCTCGGAGCTGCTCTTCCCGGCGTTGCTGCTCCTCCCGGCGCTGCTTCTCCCGACGCTGCTTCTCCCGGCGCTGCTTCTCCCGACGCTGCTTCTCCCGACGCTGCTTCTCCCGACGTTGCTTCTCCCGATGCGGCTTCTTCCGATGCTGCTGCTCCCGCACCTCGGGCCCTCGACGTCCCAGCTACCGATGCTCTTGCCCTTGACGATTGCGCTCTCGACACCATCGTTCCCGACGCTCCTGCTTCGTGCTCTCCTGCTCCTGATGTTTCAGCAACCGGCATTCCTGCTGATGATGACCATGCTTCTAGCACCTCTAGTCCCGCTGACTCAGCTCTGCTTCCTTCCGATTGTGCCATTACTGCTCCCAGAATATCAGCTAGTGACCCTCATACTTCAAATCTTGGAGTTTTCGACGCCCAAAGCTCCGGCTCTCGGGACTGTGGTGCCAGTGTTTCCAAACCCCGACATCGTGGCCCTCGGGATAAAACTACGCCATGTTCCAACCCTCAGGATCGCAACACTCTGGGCTCTGGAGCCTCCACTTCTAGAGCAAAAGCTTCCAGGACCAACGCTACGTCCGTTCCAACTCCAGCCGACCATGCCTCGACCGAGGACAGCTACAACCTACGAAAGAAACGCCCAAACACCGTAAGAAAACCCGCCTGTTGACTAAGAAATTCGCTTCCTGACGCCAGTTTTTGTCCCATATACTCAGACAAATTCCTACGCATTAGAAAAGTTGTTGAAAAACGTATTCGTTCGCAACTTCATGTTAACACTTTAGAAAGTTATGTAGCATCCTCAACTGCTCCGCGTGGTCTCCGCGTAAATGTCAATCCAGCGACGTCCAAACTGTCCGTCAGCAACGCTGCAAAGTGGGAAAACATTTCAGCAACGGCTGCTTTGGGATTTACGCGTGTTGTTCTCGATCACCACCGTTCAACCCTAAATTCACTAACAAATACAGAGAAGCAATTGCTCAACCACTCTACTCTGTCTTCCGAAGAACTAACCGCCCTTGAAGTCTACAAAGACAAGAAGTGGGCCGAGATAAATGCCATCAAATCAAAAAAGCTTTCGCGCGACAAAATATTTCCCTCCACGCAGTGCCAGCCTCTGCTGCCACTGCCATCTCTCTTCCAAAACTCAGTTATCAATCTATCAAACTTCACCTTGACTCCTGATGACGAGAGTGCCCTGTCACATGCTCTAAATTTCTGCCCCGCGTCCGGTGGGTTCAATGAGTTTCAACTGTTCAAAGACTTAGAAAATTTTGCCCGCAATATGAGACTTAAAGAATACTTCCATGACCGTCCCCAAGATCCGAAACGAGATGAAAATTTGCCGTCGCAAAATCACTGGAACCCCCCTACTCAGAGAGAAAACTGCCTTGACATCTACATTAAGGCAGTTCAAAAGGATGTGCTAGAGGCATACAACACTAAAAAGAATTTCCGTCGCAACCTTTCCGGAAAAGAAACCGCAGCAATAAAAAGACTAGCTTCTCAAACTGACATTGTTATCAAGCCGGCTGACAAGGGTGGTGCCATCGTGGTGATGAACAAAACCGATTATGTCGCTGAAGCCGAAAGGCAGCTTGCAGATACTTCATTTTACCGTCTCCTAGACAGCGATCCAACTGCTCAGTTTAAAACTGATTTGGAAAAAACTTTGTCCGATCTCATTCTCAGCAACAAACTTGATAAAAGTACAGTAAATTCAATAATTCCACTAAGCCCTGTACCAGGCAGGTTTTACTTATTGCCGAAAATTCACAAACCGAACAACCCTGGCCGACCGATCATTTCCAGAATAGGAACCGTGACTGAAAGACTGTCAAGCTACGTTGACACCCTTATCAACAAAATTCCTGCAACATTTCAGTCCTTCATAAAGGACACAACACACTTCTTAGCCGAGATAGCCGACATCAGCATCCCCCATGGTGCTTTGCTTGTAACCCTTGATGTTGTGTCGCTTTATACTAACATTCCCCATTTAGACAGCATCCGGTCAGCTGTGGAGGCTTTTGAGAAGCAAGACTTTGATTCTAACGTGGATGTTCCCACGCTAGCCATACTTTTGAAATTAATACTCGAACTTAACAACTTCGAATTTGATAATAGACATTATGTCCAGATAAACGGGACATCGATGGGCACACGGATTGGTCCCAACTACGCCAACATATTTATGGGTGTATTAGAAGACAAGTTTCTTGCTACGCACCCATTTAAACCCTTCTACTACAAAAGATTCATTGACGACATTTTTCTTATCTGGGAGCATGGTGAAGCTGAACTTCTATCATTCATCTCTAGTTTTAATAACGCGCATGAGTCCATTACTTTCTCTCATTCTTACTCGGCAACCACAATTAGTTTTCTAGATGTAACAGTTTCAAAAAAGAATGGCAAACTTAGCACAGATTTATACCGGAAACCCAGTGACAGACCACAATACTTACATTTCGAAAGCAGCCACCTTAAACACTGGAAGACTAGCATCCCATATGGACAAGCCGTCCGCTTTAAACGGATATGTTCTGACGAGCGCGACTTCGAAAGAAACTATACTAACCTCCGAAACGCCCTGACTAAACGAAAATATCCTGCGCAATTAATAAACGACGCTGTAGAACGCGCAGGCCTTCTTGACCGTGAGGCACTCCTCAAAGCAAAGCACCAACCATCCCATCACTCGCATATCAACCTGGTACTAACCCACTCAGCATCGGTTCCAAACGTCGCGGGCATTTTGAAAAAACACCATGTCATTCTCATGCAAAGTGATCGACTCAAACACATTTTTCAACAAGCTCCCCGGGTCGTCTATCGCCGTGGCAAAAACCTCAGTGACATTCTCACTTCGTCTAAAACAAGCACAAGTATGTCGATCGGCTGTCATCCATGTAATAAATCACGTTGCAAAGTCTGCTCACAGATGATGACATCAGTAACGGCTTCCAGCACTGCATCGAACTTCAAAGTGAAAATTCGGGGAAACTACTCATGTGATACCAGCAACGTAATCTACATGCTCGAATGCTCAGTCTGTAAAATTCAGTATATTGACCAAACAGAAACACCATTCAGATATCGTTTCAATAATCACAAAGCTCATTGCAAGACAGTGCCTAGCCTTCCTATCTCTAAACATGTGAACAACACTAAGCACCCTTTCGAAAAAATTCAAGTAACTTTACTGGAATCAGGCTTCAAGACCCATCATGAACGCGAAGTTCGTGAATCATTTTTTATACACAAATTTAATACTGTTTCTTGCGGTCTCAATGAAAATGTTGGGAAGCTGACTTGTCTATCATCATAACCGCAAAACTTCATAGTATCATGCCGTGTTTCATCTACACTGATCATTTTCGTCCTCTTTTTACTGTTAGCGCCGCTTTTTTCTTTTTTAGTAAATGGCTTATCTCTGAAATAGCACCGCATCTTAGTACCATACCCTTTCACAAGAGGCGTTGTTTAATCAAAAGTGGTATTCACCCGTGTCCTCGTGTCTGATGATTTTATTATATATTTTTTATTATTTTGTTGTTGTTGCTGTTCGCCTTTTTTTGTGCATTTCAGCTACGACCAAAACATTTTTGTATTATTTACATTTT
This sequence comes from Amblyomma mixtum, assembly GCF_055824585.1. NCBI lineage: Eukaryota > Metazoa > Arthropoda > Arachnida > Ixodida > Ixodidae > Amblyomma > Amblyomma mixtum. The sequence continues at coordinate 84,716,796 of NC_143017.1, read as the reverse complement.
TTTCACAATGTGATTGCAGTTATACTCCACGATGATTTAGTAATTTTTGACTGTGCTTTCTTTACTACATTGATCATTCACTGGCGATTCATACTGAGGTGTTTGCCGCTGCGATGCGCCAATCAGAATGTTCCCTCCCCGCGTACATTCCCTTATAAACTGTGTCTTTTGCCTGTACCCCATCACTCTGACGAAGGCCAGACCCTGGTCGAAACGTTAGAATAAAGTTGTTGTTTTTCTACCGTGTGTCAACCGAATTACGTTTATGTTCTACCGGATCCATCCGATCTTCACCCCCTTCTTATATATATATATATATATATATATATATATATATATATATATATATATATATATATATATATATATATATGATGGAGAGAAGCCAACAGCCACAGAAACCAACGGGCACAGGGGATGTTTTTTATTTACTTATTTATTTTGTGGCGTTGATCAATTTATAATATTACAGTTGTTTTTTCTTCTGCTTTTATAATCCATTCGCTTTAAGCGATAATATATTCAGTAATATTCTAAATTCATCAACACCACAAAATAAATAAATAAATTAAAAAAAATCCCCTGTGCCCCTTGGTTTCTGTGGCTGTTGGCTTCTGTCATATTTATAACGAGTTCCTCATTCCCCTTCCCTTGTTTGCTTAATTGCTTAGCGAAGGCCTCGGTTCTGGCAGCCTTGACGCCATAGAAAGCATAAGAGGGTTCTCACGCAGCTTCCACACTCTCCGTTCGATGACGTTCTACGTCACACCTGCGGTACCTCAGGACGTTCTACGTCCGCCGCTTATGAACGTTGGTGGCGCTGATGAACACTCTCAAGGTTAGGTTACTTGTAAACATAAATACCCCCGAAAGCAGAAGATTTGACAGCCGTCGACGTAGCTCAGAGGTAGAGCACCGGACGCGTAATTCGGAGGTCATGGGTTCGGATCCCACCGGCGGCATGTGGTTGTTTTTTCTTCTGCTTTTATAATCAATTAGCTTTAAGCGATAATATATTCAGAATATTCTAAATTGATCAACACCACAAAATAAATAAATAAATTTAAAAAAAATTCCCTGTGCCCCTTGGTTTCTGTGGCTGTTGGCTTCTGTCATATTTATAACGAGCCCCTCATTCCCCTTCCTATATATATATATATATATAATCTGCGCTTCGGAGGCAGAGGCTGCAAGGTACTGTACTTTTTCTTTCAAGATAGGTTAGCTGAGAGCCACAGCGCTTTAAAAAAGCAAAATGACAAAAAAAAGCATATGCTGTCTCGGAATGGACTACAACGAAGTGTGTAAAGACAGGAATTGTGACTTTTCGGGATAGAAAAAGTTAAGTCGCAAAAGGACCCACACCTACAGAAGGGTGACAGATCGGGCTATTTGGCGCAAGCTTTTTCGAAAGCGCTGGTGTCAACACAAACGCAGAAACACAGACAAACACAGAAGCGCTCATTCATGTCCGTCTCTTTCGCTGTGTTCATGTTGATTGCAGCGCATTCGAAAGCCAATGTGTACAGCCTTTGTTAGAAGTTTAGAGCCCAGAGGGTTGGCTTCTAAGCCATGCAGTGGGGCTACTGTAGCAATCGTGGAACTCCTAAACGCTGGATGCGGCAGGACCGGAAATTTTACATTCAGGAGGTTTTAATCGCTAAGGATGCATTACAAGCTACATGCTGTGGCTCAGAAGTAAACCTTTTGGGCTCCAAACTTTTCACAAAGGGTGTACATGCGTGCAATCTTCTCGGTAGGAGAAAGGGCAAACGACGGGCCGGGTATTCTGTTGCAAATGAGCGCAACACCAATATCTTCCAGTCCAATTACTTGGCCTGCTTTCGTAAACATATGCATAGCAGCCACCTATAGAATTTCCATAAAGGGAAAAAGGAACTGCATTAAGTCAAAAAGGATTTCGCACCAAGAAGACATAGACAGTGCAAAACGGGGCAGGCCCTCAGTAACTTGTAATAAGACCAGTGCATGATTTTTTTCTTCTCTGATTCGAACCACTTCAGACATTTTGGGTCTTGTGGTCTATTTATCTTGTGCTCCCCGCTCCGCGGCTCTCAGTATCGTCGCCAGGGTAACAAGAGAAATTTATTGTGCTCGGATGAGGAACTAGAGAAAAGTCCACTCTCCTTTATGTTAATATTTTTTTTTTGATTTTTTGGCTGCGACACTTACCAGGAAAGGAGGTCGTAAACACATCTGCTTTACTGTTTTCATAGTGTCTTTTCTCCAAACGAACCTTGCTTATCAGCAGACTCTCGCAGACCGCAGCTGAGAGAGACCCCGTTCATCGAAATCAGTGCCTTGATAGGAGCAGCGGCAAGGGCGTCCAGTGTTTGGAGAAGCCTAAAGAAGAGACGGCCTGATGGGGGCACCCTATAAAACGTACGACCACGTCGTTTTTTAAGAATCATGGATGAATACGCGATATGTTGCTCTTGCAAGGTAAATAGAATGACAAACAGAAAAAGAGAATGAAGTGAAGAAAAGAAGCATAAAAATGAAGAAAAACGTAAGATTCGGCAGGCGCTCCCACTTCCACTTCCTCTCTTTCCGCCTTATGTAGTACGCCGCGGAGCCATCTGGTTCGATCAAACAGTGGCTAGCACATTCGAAAGCGTGGGTTAGCACTTTCACCCACAACCAGCTCCAGGTTCCTCTTAGCATTCGATTCTCTCTGCTCTCAGCCTTCCCTTTCTGTCTTGGTTGGTCTTCGCCCTCGCACTGCGAAAGGCGAGTCCTCACCCGTAAATCTCCCGAAACAGGAAGTGTTTTGTGCATGGTTCCGGTGCTGAAGTAAATGATGAATACAAAACCCCTAAAAGAAAGGACGGCAGGTTAGTGCAGCCTGCTGCCATTCAAGATTCCTTTTTTTTCTTCGGCTTTTAGCATGTGTAGCCGCCACGGTATCGCCTACATGCTGACCGCCATGTCCTGCAAGGGAAGAAACACTTCCTACACCGTGTCCATCTAACTCACAGCAACTCTAGCTTTGGCCAGGCAGTACATGTCCTGCCCCTTCCTACTATTAATCAGCCACAGAAGCTACTACCTCTGGCCTTTCCTCCATGGACACTTTCTCCTCTAAAGGTGAAGAAGTCTGTTCCAGGTGTGAATGCAAAGAGCCGCATGCCACAGGCAGCGCTTCAGCAAACTACTCTCGCCTACTTAACGGAGGAATATACGCAGCACATCCATATCTTCACCGATGGTTCAACTACTAAAGAAACCTCTTCTTGTGGCCTTTATGTGCCCTCAACAAACCATGCCCTTTCCTACCGGCTGCAGCGGAGGACATCCTCTACGACAGCTGAGCTTCACGGCATTAAGGAAGCTGTTTCTTACATCCTGCGCCGAACCGCCGGCCGTTGGGTTATCTTCACCGATTCAAAAGCATCTCTGCAGATCATGGCCAACCTGCTGAAGAAAACGAATCACCAGCCGGTTTCCCTCGACATCGGGTATATACATCATTTAGCTATTGCCGCAGGCCACTGCATAACATTTCAGTGGGTACCTGCTCACTGTGGCATTCTGGCTAATGAAAAAGCAGATGAAGCGGCCCGTAAGGGCCATCAACATCGGAGATACATTCGAACTTTTTTCACGAAATCGGATGCGTCCCAAATGGCTAAAAGTTTTGCTTACGAAGAAACGTATCGGCTTTGGAGTTTGCCGACACATCAGTACCAATTTCTTCACTAAATCGACCCACATCTTAGATCAAGACTCTCACCCAGAATTCCTCGACAACTGGAAACACTTTATCACCGACTTCGTCTGAATTCTGCATATACAAACGGCTTGCGATACCGTTTTGGACAAACGAACAGTCCGCATTGTGACAATTGTGCCTCTATAGAAACTGTGGAACATATCCTACTTGTGTGCCCTGCGTATGCTAACGAGCGTGCGTACTATGAACATTGCATGCAGAAGCTCTGCCCAGTGCCCCTAACAATGGACAAAGTTTTAGGTCCCTTAGCCTGCTTCAGGCAACAGAGACTTGCAATGAACTTCCTTTTTACATATTTAAAAGACATTGGACATCTCGATAAGCTCTAAATTCACTTGCACGTTACCTTCATGCATTCTTCATGCAGTGAACTTCGTCAGCCCATTTGTCGGACTATGCGCTCCATCATTCCATAGGTTACATCAATACTCGCCATTGCATCCTTAGTACCCATTTCATGGCCGCATTTTATCTTCGGGTTTTTTTTTTTACCTCTTCCACGCTGCTCTCCTTCTGTCCTTTTCTCCCAAATTCCCCTTCCTACGCAGAGTAGCATGCCAGCGATTTTTAAACGCCGGCTAAATTCTCTGCATTTCATTAAAGAGTCTCTCTCTCTCTCTCGAACTGTCACGAATTCCCAGCTGCAAGTTAACGGGCTCGGTCTATATGGTTCTTTCTGCCCTAACTTTTCTTCCCTCCTTGTTATATGCTCTTCATCCTTAATGATCCTATGGCCAAACCGGGAATGAATTTGAGAGGACAAGGGAAACATCGACGTGCTTTTGACGCTACGTGTGATGAAAAATACAATTATGGCTGTAACTCACCGTTCAAACGACGGTAGGGGGGACGGCCGTAGGGGGGAACAGGAAGTGGCGGGAGGCAACAAAAAAAAAACGATGAAACCCGTCATGTCGACGTGGCGAAGAGAAAAACATATTGAAGCGCAATTTGCGATATAAAGAAACCTTCGGGAGATTATATATCTTTGTGTCAGCTCTGTGTTTGTATCCTTGGACAGCTCTGTCGCCACAGACTCGTTCAGTTTCTCTCCAGCCGTCTTTCATATATGAGATCAATGTAAGTGAACCTCATTGTCACAAGCAGCTGTCGAGGAAGCTCTAAAGCGCACCATTTCTGCTCTTATCTTTTCCCCTTTTCTTTTCCTTTAGTCGGCATAGGTGGCTTCCTGAGAATAGTAGTGGTGTTGTAGTGAGTTTTGAAATTCCGGATTAAAACTTTGCTTATGAATTGTTGGTTATGGACACGCCTCCGGCAGAGCCCATAGCAAAAAGGACGTCACTCTGACCCGTGGCGGCGCGCTATCCTTCAGCAATGTCTCTGCCAAATACTGATGACAGTATTCAGTCGAATCGCATATCGTTTTTTTTTTCTGCGGTGGGGGGAGGGGGAAGCTGCGAATTAAGATGCTCTTTAATTCCTGCCGGTTGGTGCGCGTTTTCTCACACACAACCGAAGAACTTGGCTGTCGACAGAGTCGACGGATTCTATAGAGGCGCCGATATTTCGATGTACCGGCAGCGGAAGGCTGTCAACGTAGGACATCCCCCGCCTTCGTATTCGTTCATTCGTTCTTGAGGCTCGAAGGACACGCATCGTGACTTTAAGATGAACGTTGAGGCCTTGCTGAGTGCTGAAAACATTCATCCTCAAAACCTAAGCAAGAAAGGAAACGTGTCCGTCAATTGGGAGCCGTGTCTAATTGATCGCCCCTTTCCAAGATACATACACGGTGCTGTTTCGTTTGCTCAATGTGCTCAAAGAGCGAGAAACACGAAAGTAAGGGGCTAGAATCCTGGGCGTAGTGCGAGTATTGTGCTTTGACTCTCTGCGCGGTTTACATACAAATGCAACCTTATAAATGTATGAGAACGGCTCTGTCATGGAACTAATAACTGCAAACCAGTTTTCCTCAAGGTAACGATCTACGAAAATGAATGTTTGCTTAATGAAAACGAACACTTAAAGCACAACCACAGTCTCTTGAAAATGTGCAGTGAGGCTGAGCTACTGGAGGTGATTTGAAGTGAAGCTAACTTTACCTTGCTTCTTCAATAATTTATATTCGTGTTTGGTGCGAAAAAATTGTTGAATTATTCCGTGTTTCCGTCTTTCGTGCTTCTATAATTGAGCGGTGAAATAACAAAAGAACGCATTTTTTATTACTTCTAGCAGACTGATCGTTTTCTCCAGCGCACTCCACGAGACATTCCGCTTTTGTCCAGCTTTTAGGCGCAGACAAGTAAGTTTCTCTAGTCAAACGCGGTTTTCATACCAACAGGATACACCACGGTGGCTCTGTGGCTTTGATGTTGCCCTGCTGACTCCACGCTCGCGGGTTCTATCCAGGCCGCGGCGGCCGTATTTCAGTGGAGGTGACGTGAAAAATGGCGATGTGCTGCGCAATATCAGGGCAAGTTAAAAACCCTAAGGCGGTGTAAATTAATATGAAGCCATCTACTACGGTGTCCCTCAGAGGCCATGTGTCATTGCGGGACGTTAATCCCTGCTAATCTAAAAACAAAAGATCCGCTACTGCATTTGTGATTTTTTTAATTTTGCACGCTTTCTTTCCTCTTGACAGGTGTGCTCCATTATTCCGCGTTAAGCATGCGCACGAGCGCATGCGACTCAAAACGAAGACTTTGGCTAAGCGGCAGGAAGAAGAAAAAATTGTGAAAAAAGACGAAGCTGCAAGTGCAGGAAACGGGTGCGTGACTTCATTTCAAACTGCAGCTGTATATTCACATTAAAAAAAAATTCTGTTCCCCATTTGCAGGAAATATAACACTGCTGCGAAGATACTATTTTGAAGAGATCCATTTTAGGGGGTAAAAATGAGGTTGACTATCAGTTCGTAAGCGGGTATGTAAGCGTTCTCGTACGACAGTAGAAACCTCGAAATACAAATCATGACTCTGATCGCAGACTAGGAACGAAATCAAACGAATGAAGTGCCATTTTTAACCTACTCCATCAATCCTCTAGGGCAGTTTATCCAGAGGGAATGGCACGCTATCTATAACAGGCGAATGCTTTCCGGTTCAAGTCAAATGTATTGTTTCGTTCGCGTAGATAAACATTCTCGGGAAACACACCAAAGTCATTAGGACAGTTTAATGATTCGCACGATGTACAGTGACTACCTTGTTTAATGATGTGCCCAAACCGCATAGAATACTTCCTGAAGGAGACGGAGGAGGCTCCTCTTTTGTGCGCCTGTTATCTGCTGGATCATTTTACTCGCTAACATCAATCGACTAGCCCAGCAACATACAGAGGTCACTATTTATGGAAGTTTATAATTCGATTTGGGTAAACAAGAGTGAGTGAAATGACTGGAAATGCGCTCAGTTCAAGTCGTACAAATTACCGATATTAGTGAGTTTCCTGTCACGTTATCGAGTCGGTCTGTGTAAGCAAATTTAAAATTTTGCTTACCCTAGAAAATCACTTTCTGTTGTAAAGGGCGGGGGGGGGGGGGGGGGGGGGGGCGTTGAGGGCGGTAACATTAGTGCTGCAACGGTAAATATATGCAGTAAATGTAAGCACTAAGTGGGTGCAGAGGTAAACGAAAGCTTCCTACTGGCACAAGACATTCCACTTTTCTTAAGCCTGACGAGCCTAAAACACCTGATGCTAATTAATCACATGTTTTTCCATGAGACCGCATACAGTACTTCAGTAATTTTGCCAATAGCAACTATCGATTCCGGGCCGACGGCGTTGACTTATACCAGTTAAAGAGTTTAATGCCAAGTTTTGGTATTAGCAAACTATATACATCAGGGCGTTTTACAAGCCTTAGATTTCTACTTGAAGAAAGCAGGAATAAATTTAACAGGAGTCTAATTTAATCGATTTTTCTTCCAATAAAATTTTCCAGCAAGACGGAGTAATCACGCTAAATGACGCTTTGTTGGCACACTTAAGTATTTGTTGGCTTAGGCACTTCCGGGTTTACTGTGTCATTTTCGTATTTTCTCTCTGCATCGCATATATAGTGGAAACGATGATTTCTTGCGCAAATCTCGTCAAGTGGTGAATCCAACTCACCCGATGTGATACTATATTCTTCTCTTCTTTCTTTTACTCTCCTTTCAGTTGGAAGATGGGAAGGGAATTGAGAACACGTCATCTCTGGGTGTTACTAATCGTAGCTGAGTTGTAAGAGCCTGGGTGTGCTCTTAGTTCACACACGGTAATTAAAAGGAGAAGTGTGATAGAAGCTAGACAATTCACCTCCATTTTTATGTTGGAGTCCTTCAAGGAGAGCAGAAACCACAAATTGTGTTGTATGCACAAAGATGATAACTTTGTAACATTTGTAATAAAAAAGGTGAAAACGAACAAACAGATGAACCTATTTTTTTTTTCAAGCCGCACTACCTGTTACTTCCGCTCCCCGGAAATGTCACTTCATCAATACACCCAATTGATGTGATGGATCCTTTCTTGCTATGGATGAGCAGTTAGAAAGCTTGCCGAAAAATTAATGAGTTACAGCAGTAATGTCAAGTGAATACGTTGACTCTTTTACATCATTGCAAGACTTGCGGGATTAACTAAGAAATTGCTCCAAGAGTTTCGTACATCGCGTTGTGTACATTATATTCGTAGCGTCTTACCGACTAATCCAGCCGTAATCACTGCTCAATTTTCTACTAACTTCAGAAAGATCTGAAGGCTTTACGATTAGGCCTACTTTACTGGCGGAGACATCCAGGCCAAAAAAGTGTTCCAAAAGCAGCATTGTGTCGGGGTCTTCAGTACACTAAACCTTTTCCAGGTGTGCAATTTCTGCAGATCTACGGAGTTTTTGAAAAGCATACGCTGCGTAGATGACAACAGAACATTTAACTATAACTTTCTTTCGACACGAGGTATCAGTCACCTTCGATGTCGGTTTTTGTAAATGTCGCAGATATTCTGTTTGCACAGACTGTGGAGCAAGGGCTGTCGCCATCGTATGATCACACAAGTATAATGCAGTTTAGGAATCGGCCCAAAAGTACGAACAAATTGTCATGTATTTCCATGTAACACGAGTGAGGTCCATCTGGACAGCTATCAGTCTCCCGGCAAAATATGCATGAATGCACTGACGAATCCAGCCATCGGCCACAGTTGAGCGCTGCCTTTACTGTGTGACCCAAAATGGCATGGGGCTACGACTGCTTCGGGTTATGGCCTTTGTCAATAATACACGGCCTAAGTGATTTGGTGATAAGCCGCGTTGTGGTGTTTTCTAGCATCCACATCTGGCAGTTTGATGCCTGGAGGGGTTCAGAACGCATTTTTTTCTACCATTCGGAGGCCTGAGACGCCAAAGATGCAAAACGAGTTAAGCTGATAGGTACAAAAGTACAGTCGGCCAGCAGCACACTTTTAGAAAAGGCTGTCTCCATCTCTCTGACTTTGTGCGCACCCGCAGAGGACAAAAACAGGGGGTCAGAACTTTGGCTAAAAAATGCAGGTCCTTTTGCGCTAAATGAGCTATTCAAATTTCACAAGCTCTAAAAATAAAAGAGCTGAATTTTTCATAACTGAAGTGATAAGAAAAGTCATAAATTGCATATTTCACAGTGTAGATTACTATGTGTAACAAAGCGCAAGAAGAACAAGCATTATGCCTCAAAATACAGTGCATTCCCCGAAACTGCATGGTAGTGTACACTGGCGGAGAGTCAAACATAACGGCATACACTTTCTCTGTGCTAAATGCAGTAGTTTAAATATGACGGCTAAATGCCATTCGATGAGGAAATATAACGAACACGTGGTGCATAGCACAAAATTCTTCCTAAATGAAAATCTGATATTCCGTACGCACGAAACGCTCTCGCAATTTTTCGCGGATAAAATGAGAGCTACAGCTAGCCTGCTAAGTACGTCGCAACATTTCTTTGTATGGCCAACCTAACCCTGCCCGCTCGCCTCCCACACGTAGTCGCGATATCGAAGAGGTCGTTGCAAGTAACTGCCAAACGCCCTCCGTTTCAAAAGTGTGAACAGCATTAATAACTAGGTCCATAATTAGCTGGTTCTCCGTGTTATAGCCTCCATTAACCCAGCGAATACAAACTATGAGACGGTGCTCCTACAGGTGCTGCCACTGCTAGAAGTATCGTTGTCCCTAGTACTGTGGGGGGAGGAGAGGGGGGGAACGTATAACACCGTGCAATGCACGTAAGTGTCAAGGTTCGACATCCTTGGGTGTCCCGGTAGACGGAAGAATGCATGTCGTCATGATTATATGCGTCTTAGACCACACCATCCACACTACTGACGTCCGCCCAAATATTATTATAACCCCAAATCAGGCGCTCAACTCCGGCTGGTACTGTGCGGCTGACCGATCCACCTGTGATTGGAGTTATCATTCTTTCCTCCACTTTCATTACAACTAGTTGCTTTTATTGTGTGTAACTAAACGTCACATGAGGAATTAAAGAACTGTGGTGAGCTTCACGCTTGAGCGCGCTTTTGAAGTGACGAAACTAATAGTGTAGGTTTTCTTTCGTCCCAAATGACACCTGCTATGGGGGCTCATACTTCTCAATTGCGTTGTGGTGCAGCACAAGCCCCCCCCGGAATTGTAGAGGATTTATGTTTATTTTGGTATCTTCTTAATTAAACAGTGTTGCTGGAAACCTGTTTCTCTCTGTCCCTACATTGTAGCGATAGCATTCGCGAGGAGCCATGACGCTTCATGTGGGCACCTAATCAAATTCAGTTTATTATGCGGAAGTCCCACAAAAGGATTTGCGTATGTAAACGAGTTAACGTAAACAACCCCACTCTATGAGTGCGTCTGAGTCCACACTGTTACACCAGATACCCTTCTTTTGGATGTGTCTGCGGGACCTGGGTATGTAGCTGCTGGGGCACAGTGAACATCAAAGTTCTGCTCCAGTGGCATAGAAGCAGCAAACTGAAAGGGGAAAAGCAATCCATTATCTTTTCTCTGCAGCGTATACAGAGTTACGCAATTAAAAAGAACGGAAACCCACAAAGTCACATTACTCACATTCGAAAGGCCTAGCGAGGAAAGAGAAGAAAACGTGAGCTGCTTCAAACCTATAATGCGGGCTATGTTTCGTAGATTGCAAAAATTAACCACAGGCCAAGCGCTACTTGTAGAAGAGATAAGTACCTTAAAGTACAGCTGACAACAACAGACAAAACAATAAACGACCTTAACAACCGCATGATTGATTTAGAGGCCCACTATTAGATCCTCATGCCCCTACGCCAAGACATAGAAACCCTGCAAGCGACCTCAACTGAAACAACTCGCCTTGTTTCAGAGTTACAGGCTCGCATTGATGATGCTGAAAACAGATCACGCCGTTGTAATCTGATCTTTTATGGAATCCCTGATACCACTACTAATAAGACATATGCTCAGTCTGAGGAACTAGTCATCCAGATTTGCCATGAAAACTTACAAACTGATATTAACCCCGCAGACATAGAACGGGCACATCGCTTAGGGAAACATTCAGAAGATCGGAATCGCCCAATAATAGTAAAATTCATGCACTGGAAAGCTAAAGACGCTCTTTTATCAAATGGCCGAATGCTGAAAGGAACAAAATACAGTATAGGCGAAGACTTCACTCGCCCTGTCCAGAAAGCAAGAAAACATCTGCTGTCATTCGCTAAATCCAAATCAGTAGCTTACTCTTTACGTTACAAAACCTTGTGAATCGGCCCAAAACGGTATATTTTCGACGAGGCTTCGAACAGTGTCACAGAAATTCAGTGGCAATCATCCCGTTCCTTAAAGGTAAAAAACAAACCAAGACCCACATCTAGATTTGACCTTTCATTTTCTGCAGTTTACACCAACGTTCGCAGTTATCTTCCGAAGCGAGAGCCCGTGTCCAACATCATATCATCAACAGGCAGCCATCTGCTCATCTTAACAGAAACCGTTTACGTGGTTAGTCGTAAACAGAAGGCGTTAAGTTAGACATTAAGAAATGACCAGTTTTTGACACTCTGTACCAGCCGGCACGATCCGGCACGATCGTACTTCGGGTCATCTCTGCGCAGCATACATGCGTTCATCATCTGTTGAACCACATGCAGGGTAGTGCACTGCCTACTTGCGCTGCACTTAAAAGGAGTAGCGGCAAATAAAATGAACGAGTCTATTTTGTAATAAGTGAGAATACCCACGTGTCCCCACTGTATGCTGTCTCATGTAAGCGGTGTTTTTCCCATAAGATCTAGTACCCCCGATTTTAATTTTGTTAAAACGGCCAGTTTGGTGAAAATTTTTCAGTCCGGGATTATTTTCTTTCGTAGCCATCGGTTCTTCACCTGTTTCGTGACGAAAAATAATAGCCAGATATGGTGTTGAAATTTAGGAAATTAACCTTTTTTCATACGTGGCTGCCGAAAAATTGTGAGCGAATCGCACGGTTGATGGTCCTGGCCTTACACGATAGTTCCAGAGCATTGCATATTTTCTGGTAACCGACTACGGTGCATTACCATCATAGTATCACAATCAAGAGGAGAGATCATAAGACAGAGCTTCCTTGGTTGCAATGCCGAATTTTTCTCCAAACGCGAACTCAAGGAGGCGACAAACGAGGCAAAAGAAGAAAATAAATTTAACGTTAGTAATAGTTAGCTAGCACATTTTCTACGATTGGCATCCATTCAGTTCATCGTGATTTTGTAGCAAAAAAAAACAGATTCTGTGCGTCGTTGAAGAGAGCAATAAACTTCTCGTCTTTTGCATTGTACACGTGCAGTAGTACATGAAAGTTGATTTCTTGAGAAAAGTTTTCATTTAAACATGCATGCTAGTTTCATTTCTATAAGCACTGGGTATATAAAATAAAAAGAGCTGAAAGCTTCATCGCACAGAGCAGGGCTTTGTGAACAAACCCAATTACAAAAATTGACTTTAGGTATAAATATTTCAACACTTGTCAATGATGTTACGAGGGTGTTAAATATAATTCGCAAATAACTCTTTCAGGTAACGAAAAATAAAACGCAGTTTTGAAATTTTCTTAAAAACTTCATCTATGCGCCAATTTGCTTAAACTGCATGCATAAATATATAAAATACGTTTAATTGCCGCATCCCTTCCCAGGATAAGCTTAATCTCCAATATCTCGCTACTAAAGTGCTTCACGCGACAGTTTATGTTAGTTTACCCTCTTCACGTATCATTTGCTGATTAGAGCTTGATAGACAAAGCCGCTCAAGACGAAAAATCCAACTCGCCTATAAACTGCTTGTGTTGGGAACAAATTTGTTTTCTCTCACGTGTTTCCGCTTGCTTCACGATATCCTTCAGCCGTCATTGTTATACGACGACAAAAAAAAAAGACAAAAAATCGCGGAGCCGATTCTCCTATCCTTCGGGGCAAGCGCCAAGGGATATGAAACCAGTGTGCGATTATATTCACGATTATACAATTTCATCTGGTAGATTCGTCTGCTAGAATATGAATTCACTACTTTTCCTTCTCCGTATTTTTTGTTTTGTACAAATTCTAGCTTTGCGTCTTAAAATTATCAAAATACTTCATTCCCTGTACATGGGTGCGTTTGTATCCGCTATGCACCCTGGCCAATCCCCCGCCGTGGGTATGTGCCATTCAGCCTGAGGACATCATCATCATCATCAACTCTGGCAACTCTTAAGAGCAAGCTTTGCGATCACGTATCGCTTCATGAAACCCCTTCTGACCAATCATGCAACGAAAGATACTAAACGCGTTTACGTGCATCTTCGCTCACGTGAATATACGCTGTTCTGAACTCAACCAACGTGATCGTGCAAGAGCGACACAGTTTAGGAGGATTCTCTCTACACCAATCAAATAAGTTGGTCATGTTAAGGAATAGTTTGAACTAAACATTAAATCCCATGAACGCGCCCTTATGTGCGGAGAATTTCTTTTTATCTTTACAGATTTTGTTTTAAGAACTCAGAGATACGGCGATGCTGTTTGTAGAGGCGGAATGAGCAGCAAGGCGTACAATTTTGCAATATAAACTTGGCCCAAAAAGTGAAATAAAAAGGTGGTTACCGCATTTCATTTAAGTAATCGCGTAATAATTCATTCCTCATCATCATCAGCCTGGCTACGCCCACTGCAGGGCAAAAGCGCAAAATGTCCGCCTAGCTATAGAATCGACTTCATCATAACTGATTCGCGTTCGGCGTGTAAAAATTATGAGACTGGCTGGATAACTCCACTAGCTGAACGAATATTAAGGAACTGCAGCCGAGACACCGATCCTACTCCCCGCTGCATAGTTTGGACTCCGGGCCATCAGGGCCTAGCAGGAAACGAAGCTGCAGACGCGGCGGCCCGAGCACTCATTCACCGGGCGTTCCCATTGGCTCCTGAGCACCTGAAACCTGAAGGTGGCTCTTTGCTCTCGTTCAAAGACATAACATCTTATTATAAGGATAGGCACCGCGTGTACCCAGCCCCTGCAAAGGGACTGGGGAAAGCAAACGAACGCGTTCTACTTAGACTATTCACTAATACAATGCTGTGCCCGGCAGTATTAAAACATTTCGATCCCGCGTTCACTGGCAGGTGCAAACACTGTGGCGAGGTGGCTGACACCTACCACATGGTTTGGGCTTGCCAGCGCAACTCAGCTCTCTCCCCCCACCCCAACCCTACCAGAGAGGAATGGGAGGCGGCCCTGCTTGGCTGCTCGGACCTTCAGGCCCAAAAGGCTTTGGTCAAGAGGGCTCAGCTGGAGGCTTCGACCAATGGGGTCCCGGAATAGGGACATCACCCATTGCGGGGCTCTTTAAGAAAGCCTCACCTCTTTTATTAAATAAAGGCTTTTCATCATCATCATCACCCAGAGCACCTAAGTATTTCCGCAGTTTGTCGTACTAAAAATTTGAAAAGATTAAAAAAATAACCTTACATGTTTGCATAGCCTCTACACACGTTAAATAGGCTATGCCATCAACAAAACAACTCATTCTTTATTTGTGAGTTTGCAAGCTGGGACCCCGCGCGCACCACAACAGCTAGAGATGAAGATTAGGTGCACACCTAAACTTATGTGCTTTTTCTTTGCTCATTTTTAAGCGTACAATGGCGATGATAGGCGAATCAGCGCGATAATTTCCCCGCTAATAAGAACACCGACTGGCAGCGCCTATCAAGACTCATCTTTGTGCTTTGCCGCGGCCCACTGCCTGCTGAGATATTTGTCTGCGAGGAACCTACCAAGGCTCGTTTAATAATCCTTTCTTGCGGATCCCACAGTCAGGCCGCTGATTAATATGACCTTCCTTCTAAGTCTGTGATTAAATTATAAATCTATTTAAAGAAATGTTTAATTATGGTCCTCTTTCAATAGCAGGTCACAGCGTGCTGTGTTTTGCATTTTTGTGACCCAGAGTCTTCATCTTTCGCGAGTTTTTATGAACGCTTGCCTCCGCGCCAAGTCTGATAGCCATTATGCTTACCTAGGTCGTCCGTATTTTAGCTGCTCCTTTCGAAATTCTGCAACCACTGCGAAAACCATATTCCGAAGCTTTTCTCTCTACCATACTTTCGCACAGCCAATGGGTTAGGTGCCTTTTCTTTTCTTTTGCATTCTTAAGTTCAGTATTGCAGAAATAACAGAAGCACATTCAAAGCGCGTAATGCTAAGAGCTCATAAAGCCAGGTTACCCCATACCTAAGCTGAATCCCAAATTTCATCTCACAAAGAAAACAACAAATCAGGCTGAAAACTTTTAATAATTGAAGTTTAGGTTTATCACCGGCACGAAGCGTTTTTTTTTTTTTAACACAGGGGGTCTGAAAACATTGAATTCTGGACAGGTTCATTACAAAGGAATGTCTGGAAACGATAACATTGACGTTTGCCTCAATTATGCAGGTGGCTCTGTTTTTAAAAGGTGAGCTAATGGTTTAAGGCTGCTGGCGTTATCAGGGCTTTTGCAACCGACTTGGCTTTAGCAAGAAATTCACTAAAGCATTAGACAGCGCAATGCACATCTCTTTCATGTAGTGAAAAATAAATGAAAAAAAAAATAAAACTCATTTCGAAGTTTATCGAAATGATTAAAAGCTTTGCGAAAAACATAAGCACGCCATACCTAAAATACGCGAAGCCGACATCATGTGTTCCTCTCAGCAATTCGAGAATTCAAAGATCTTGATGTTCCCTTCATTCGTTATAATTTACTTTTTGCTTTCTTTCCATTTGTTTAATATCGCACTGACGTTGTCGGAATATGAACAGCAGATAAGATATCAAGCAACGTAACAAACACAGGTCTGAAATTACTCACAACTAAGTGAATCTTTCACATCGAGCCTGGCGTAAGGAAATAAAAAAAGGGTACCTACAGCAGCTTTGTCTGTCGCCCTTGCGAACAAATTCCGCCACGAACATGTCAAGGAATCAAACAGCGAGAGTGATTCTCAAACGCGGCCGGCGTCCATGTCTTTCCTTTCCGTCTTCATTTCTGAATCATACGTTCTCAAGACGTAAAGATCCGCTGCAGACTTGTTTTTTCTTCACTTTGTTCCTCATTAATGTGAACTTTAGATGTGTGTTTATCTTTCCGGTTGAAAACGAACGAAGCGGGCACGTTAAACGAATAAAAATATCTCAGGAAATGAAATCTCGCAAAGGAACGTCCTCACGACTTCTTGGTACGACGGTTTGCTGCTGACTCTTTTTTCCAAACCTTTAATCTTTTATGTCTGGAAGGGTTCTTTCCTTTCCCACTTGAAATAGCTGCGTTGGTTCGTTCCTGCTGCCTGCCGGACAGTCTTAACCTTTATTTTTCTCCGCTTTCCAGTGGCTGCGAGCACACAACAAACAAAAATCCTGGGGGGGGGGGGGGGGACTTTGTTGACCTAAAGTGCGGTGAGGTGAAAGCCTTAAGCGCGATGTTGCTGCTTGTGTCACTGAGGTGTGGTTAAAATGTTAAGGTTCGCCTCTAAGAGTGGAACGCGCCAGCGTCTGGCAACGCTGCCAGTGAGTCCACAGAACGCCATCGCCCGTTCGGCTCTACGCCTTGCTCGTCGGTAAATTAATTTTTGGGGAAAGGAAATGTACCTGGCTCGCATATCTCGGTGGACACCTGAACCTCGCCGAAAGGGAGAGAGGGAGATGGGAGTGAACGAAGACACTGTGTTCACTAGACGCGCCTTTGTTCACTCCAAACCATCGAGCTGGCATGGCGGAGTGGTAGCGTGCTCGTCTCGCACTCCGGAGACCCTGGTTCGATTCCCCAACTCAACCAACTTCCTACTCGGTTTTATTTATTTGTCTGATGTGACTAGAAAGGTTAATTAGGCTAATCGGTTAACTAATTAATTAAACGCAGTCCCGCTTACTTGGAGCATCACTATACTATCCCTTTAATCGGTTGCATGTTTACTAGCCAAACTACAATTGGCCTCATTTGAAATTCGCGCTCTGTGACGTAACAACAATTTAGACCATTTGAAAATCTTGACTTTTCTGTCGACAACTCCTGCTTTCAACAATGAGGCATTAAAGGCTTCCGCCTTAAAATGCGCAGCCATGGGAATGAGTGGAGTTTAGCGGCTAGTACCGTGCATCATCCATGCCTGCGCTATGGGCCTGGCGCAAATTGAAATAAAGGCACAATTAACACTAGCTTTACACAACATTAATTCCTTTTAGCCATCTTGCTCCCAAGAGAAAAACGAGCCTTGGCCTACGTGTGGTATGCCATCAGGTTTCTCTAATATTTATCCGGGGCATTTATGCTGGTATAAAGAGTCCAAGCGGTTGCAACGGATTTTCGACTACTTCCGGCAAACTACACCTGTCGCCAGGCCAATATATATGTACAGTCGTGCGCAAAAATGGAGAGACCACGCAAGTGGGATTAGTTGTGATATTTCTCTTTATAATGGCGTGCCTGCTAAATGTGTGCAGACAAAGGGACCAACATCCTTTTTCATTCTCTTATAGGTGCCTTTCAAAGAAGCGCTGCACCGTGAGAAAGCGCTGGCACACAGTTCTGTTGTTCGTATGGTCTCTCCATTTTTGCGCAGGGGTGGCCTTTTCCCCCCTTTTCATTTGTTATTCCCGCGCTCGCTTCAGCTTTGTTTTCCTTTGTGTCAACCTTACAGTGAAGCTTCGCCTAAGGCCAAGGAAATCTGTGCGTAAACTTCATGCTGTACCTTTGTCTTCACTTTGGGGTCTTTTAACTTTTTCGTGTACGTTGTTGCAAGAGAAGCGAGATTAAGGAAGAGGAAAGCGGGTAGTCAAAAGAGGTTTTCCATAGAACACACCGGAAACAAAGCGAGACACTTGTACCAGATGCTTTCGTGCAGATACAGCCAGGGCAGGTCACGCTTGGCTACCCTTTTTTCACAAGAACAGTGCACCCCCTAGGGACGTTTCATGGTGATATTTTAAACTTTCTTCTTTGGGCCTGGGCTATACTTACAGAGAGAATTTTGTTGGCGTTATATGAGGACTTCTTGTTTTCAAAACTCTGAATGGAATGTGGTCTCAAAGGCTGGCCCGGTGACAAAAGAATATTGTACAAAGACCTCAGGTACACTTCTGGAGCTCCCTGAACTATTTAGAGGCGCTCAGCAATGGCTTTGAACGACTGTTTCGGTACCTTATGTGATAAACATAGCATACTCACAAATGCAGAAAAAGATGTAGGAATTCGCTGGCACAAATGCAGCATTATTACAAATGCTCAGTTCTGACGGAATGTTTGTATGAAGAATGAACAATGTAGCCTATAAATTTATGCTGATTAATTGTAGATTGTCCAAGAATCATAATCATGCTAACGATTTCTATTAGACTGTCGTTATCGTATGTATATTCCAAAGACAAAAAAAGCATTTATTGTTTAATCAATTTTTTTTTACCATTCATTCCTTATTTCACTAGGTTTCAAAGCCTTTAATTTGTCTAATCCATTCGCCATCATCTTATCGGCTCATTTCATACTCGCCTGCACGCTTAGAAAAAAAGGAGTGGAAGATAAAAGCATTGTAGATGCAGAGGCGACTTGTCCTTCAAGTGATTTTGCTAACCGGCTATAGAGATGAACACGAAATTCCGGACTTCGTATATTGGGCTGACAGAGAATTTCAATGAGTGTAAACATTTAGAATGTGTTTGGGGTACTCAGGACATGTGTTGAGCGAGCACAAATCTGTTTCCTGAAAAGAAATAGGTACCGGACACAGGCACTCTGCAATGACACTTTTCTATTTCGGTATCCAAGTGACATGTATCACGAATCGTATCGTGTAGTAAAAGAATAGAATTTAATCCCTCAACATCGTCACCTGCGCTCTACCAGTGTGATTTTGCACTGACAAAAAATAATAAAAGACAGGTATCGAACTCTCACGAAGGTAAGGGGGTGGTGTGGTGTCATAGGAATGGTCGCTGTTGCAATTACACTTTTTTCACTCATAAGGGGGGTATACGACGAGTAAACTAGCAGGCGCCCAGTCTATAAACTTCCTAGCTTTTATTTGTTGGTGTGTCCTTTCTGCTTTTTGTTATCTCCATGCTGTGGTGTTGATTCATAACCAAAATGTGGCCGGATGTAACTTCTCCGAATAAAATAATTTACTTGAGCACGAGCGCTTATGCACTATAACTGTCATCCCTTGACGGACAAGCACTGAATATCTCTTTCTTTTGTTTGGTGCGAAATAATTCATCCTGGAGTGATTGGTCGAGCGAAGGGAGCTCGTGAGTGAGTGAGTGAGTGAGTGAGTGAGTGAGTGAGTGAGTGAGTGAGTGAGTGAGTGAGTGAGTGAGTGAGTGAGTGAGTGAGTGAGTGAGTGAGTGAGTGAGTGAGTCAGTCAGTCAATTAGTGAGTGAGTCAGTTAGTGAGTGAGTCAGTTAGTTAGTTAGTTAGTTAGTTAGTTAGTTAGTGAGTGAGTGAGTGAGTCAGTTAGTGAGTGAGTCAGTTAGTGAGTGAGTTAGTGAGTTAGTGAGTTAGTTAGTGAGTCAGTTAGTTAGTTAGTGAGTTAGTTGGTTGGTTAGTTAGTTAGTTAGTTAGTTAGTTAGTTAGTTAGTTAGTTAGTTAGTTAGTTAGTTAGTTAGTTAGTTAGTTAGTTAGTTAGTTAGTTAGTTAGTTAGTTAGTTAGTTAGTTAGTTAGTTAGTTAGTTAGTTAGTTAGTTAGTTAGTTAGTTAGTTAGTTAGTTAGTTAGTTAGTTAGTGAGTGAGTGAGTGAGTGAGTGAGTGAGTGAGTGAGTGAGTGAGTGAGTGAGTGAGTGAGTGAGTGAGTGAGTGAGTGAGTGAGTGAGAGAGTAAGTGAAAAGCTATTTAACATAAAGAGGGCGGTGAGCATAGCTATTATTTTGGACCGTCTCTATTCCATGCGTAAAAATATTAAGCGATAGTCAATAAACACTGAGGGTACTACGAGGGGGTACCCAAAAGAAACCGGACTTATTTTTGTTTGAACTTATTTGTTCACATTTTAAGCACAAACCTTCAATCTCCTTCAAAGTATTCCCCACTTGCAATGATACGCTTGTCGAATCATTCATTCCATTTTTCAAAACATTGTTTAAATTCATCTTTTGTGATGCTTGACAGTGCCTCCGTCGTTTTTTTCTTCACCTCAGCAACATCAGCGAAACGCTTTCCATTCACCTATTTTTTCATTCTAGGAAACAAAGAAAGTAGCACGGGGCAAGGTCGGGAGAGTATGAGGGTTGAGGAATAAGGGTCATGCCATTTTTGGTTCAAAATTGTCGTAGAGACAGGGCTGTGTGATCAGGGGCATTGCCATAATGGAAACACCAGTCACCCGACCGCCACAAATCTGGCCGCTTCCACCGCACACTGTTGCCCAATCTTTTCAAAACATCCAAGTAGAAAGCCTGGCTAACTGTCTGACCCTACGGAACAAATTCTTAATGGACGACTCCTCTCACGTCGAAAAAACAAATCAGCATTGTTTTGAGGTTTGGTTTCACCTGACGAGCTTTCTTGAGGTGAGGTGAATCTGAAGTTTTCCATTGGCATGATTGTTGCTTTGATTCAGGATTCGATTCAGGAACACTTGAGTTGTCCCCATAGCATCGTCCTTGTACGTCTTTCTTAATATTTCAAGAGTTTCCATTCAACTTTTTCCGAGCAAAAATCAGAATTTCACCGGCGCACGCTGTACACAAAAATCAGCCATTGCAAAAACGACATTCACACATAACAGTCGTCACTCTAAAACTCTGCCTAAACTAGTATGACCTCTTTCAACGACGGCACTCGGCTTACTGACTCTAGAATGTTCGTTCTATGCGCTCCTAGTGGCAAAACGCGGTTCCACAGAAGCTTTGCCGACCAAAAAATTTAGTCCGGTTTCTTTTGGGTACCCCCTCGTATGACGAAGGAAATCGGCTGTTCGAATAACCGAAAGTGTTGATTTACCATTTGAAAACCAAGCCTGAAGAAAAATGCCCATTCATAGCCTCCCGCCAGAAATAGTCAGGGTGATTGGCTCTTGCTTTCCTAGTATTGTCTAGCACTGTCGGCTTAAAGAAGGGTTGCCCAAACTGTGGTCTCAAGGATCATCAGTTAAGGAGCTAGCAGCGCTGCGAATAAACTTGGAAGCACTCTCAGCGTTCTGTTCTATTGTCTTCAGTCACCACTGATAGGACTGATAGTTTTTTAATAAGCATCCCGACCTCTACGCCTAAGCTGACTTGTGCAGAAACTACCAGCGCTCGATGGTTCCACCCCATGTCTTTCAAGAAATGCGATACTCATTACGGTTACTTCAGAAAGACAGACTTAAATGAAGTATATTTAGAAGCCTCGTTTACGTCACATACGCTTGGAAATATACTTCTCAAAAAGGCAACAGTAAGCCTAAACTTAAAAGTTTTTTTTTTGTCCCGGCGTTTAAGCGTCGCTTTCAAAACCTTAAAATGTTTCCGCAATATAAACTCGAACCGCTCTAAGTCACACCAGTTCCCTTGCTCAGTCTAAGAAGTGACAAAGGCTATATGTGTAGTGTGTTTCGATCAATAGATGGCTTTGCTTACGCATCAAATCTGCACACTTCATAAAAATGGCATTTTGTTCAAGAAGGGATCTCTGCTAAGCTCAAGGCAGCATGGCGAAGCAAAAAGTTTTTTGTCGTGCTGAAATATATCACGACTTTGCGCAGAGTAAAATGGACGTCTGCAGTTCGCAAATTTTTTGTGTGCAACAATATTATGCCGAGCACGATAAGAAGAATACTTCATTTATCATATTAAATATACGACGAGGCGATGTAGTTTAATCAAAAAAGAACATAACTGTCAGCAGGCACGTGCAACTAGCCGAATTTGTGCTCTCAGTATTCAAAAAATGTTGTGTGCTAAAAAGGAGAATAGATTGAAACAAAACACACATGACAGAGGCACAAGCTCCGACTTTAATGGCAGAATGGAAATCCAGGCGCTCTTTTATAGCTGTTGGGCTGCATAAGGTTGGGAGTTGCGCCTTTGTCTTGTTGTGTGTTTTTTTCTGTTATCGTCTTTCTAGCGCACGGTATTTTTTCAAAACGATGTGTCAACTAACCCGCCAAAAAAGTTCTACCACGTACAATCAGATTACGACCACTTAATCTTAGGATGCGTGTCAAGTAATCCTTAAAAAAGAAGAATAATGTGGCAACAACGCTTTTCGAACGTTTCGCTAGAGTAATTCGACCTGCGGGTTGCTTGAAGATTCTTGTCTTTAAGACAAAAAACAAATGCTCGTGTTAGCGCCAGAAATGAACTGGGTTAGTTTATCAGCACTATGTCTGCAGTTTCTCAAGCTGCGCTCGCGCAGAAGTTGCAACTTATTGCGTTCGCACCATCATATTGCTTTATTGGAGACAAAAGTTCTCTCTTCAAGACTCAAAAGTTCTCACGAGGTACATTCACAGTGTCTCTCGACAAGGTGAATGTACCTCGGTGTGCACACTTTACAACACTCCACTTGAGTCCGTGCCTTCATATAAATACCTTGGCGTAACCATTTCTTCCACATTAAACTGGAAAGCTCACACTCACCATATTATTAGCAACACCAATCGCGCCTTAGGATACTTAAGACGTAATTACAGTAAAGCGCCTACTTCATTAAAGCTTCTTCTTTATAAAACCCTTATCCGACCCAAACTCGAATATCCTGCCTCCATCTGGGATTCTAATCACAACACTTTATCTCATGCTGTTGAAATGGTTCAGACTAATGCTATTCGATTTGTACTTTCTAACTATAACCGAACAGCCAGCATAACGTTAATGAGGTCTAATGTCGGTTTGCCGTGTCTGTCTTTGCGCCGTAAAATTTTTCGCATTTGCTTGTTTCATAAAATTTTCCACCATGAGTCTCTACATAGTGAATTCATTATGTCGCCTAACTACCGCTCCTCACGTGTCGACCATCGCAACAAGGTTGCTCTTCCTAATTTCCGCACTAATACCTTTTATTATTCATTCTTGCCAAACACATCTAAAGACTGGAACCACCTTCCCGCTGAGATCGCATCTATATCAGACTACACTCTTTTCAGGCAAGCATTGTTGAATCATTTTTGTGATGTCACCTAAGAGTTTATTAGTGCCTTTTTTTTTCCTTTCTGCCGTTTTTTTTGTTATTGTTATTCCTGTCTTGTGTTGCTTTTCGATTTACTTTTCTAGTGCACTTAAGTTCGTTTTCTCGCTTTTTTAGCCTTTCACGCTGTATGATTTATTTTGTATTTTGTACTATATACCTGCCGCTTTCATGTTCTGTTGTTGCTTTTTGTAACCCACTCCCCTCTACAATGCTTCGGCGATTGAGGGTATGCGAAATAAATAAATAAATAAATAAATAAATAAATAAATAAATAAATAAATAAATAAATAAATAAATAAATAAATAAATAAATAAATAAATAAATAAATTAATTAATTAATTAATTAATTAATTAATTAATAAATAAATAAATAAATAAATAAATAAATAAATAAATAAATAAATAAATAAATATGCAGTAAAGTGCCTGGTATGCTATTCCAAATTAAGTCTCTCCTCCTTGCAGAGCGCAAACTTAGTATCACCTGGAAATCAAATGACTGGTTTGGTTTATTGTTGTTTAACGTCCCGAAGCGACTCAGGCTATGTGGGACGCCGTAATGAGGGGCTCCGGAAATTTCGACCACCTGGGGTCATTGACGTGCACTTACATCGCACAGTGCACGGGCTTCGAGAATTTCGCCTCCATCGGAATTCGCCCGCTGCGGACGGGATTGAACCCGCGTCTTTCGGGTCAGCAGCCGAGCACCGTAACCACTGAGCTACCGCGGCGGGTGGAAATCAAATGAGATGATCTGAGATTCATTCCGGAGCCTTCGGAGCTTATAACAATATGGGAACGCCATCTTTCCCCTCTTCCTGCAGGGTGCGCAAGCACAATGACGCGTGAATTCAGATACCCTATTGTGCGTTCCACGTACTGCCATTTCCGGCCACTGCCGCCGCGGTGCTTAAGTGGGAATGGCGCTCGGCTGCAGAAGCGAAAGACGGGGGTCTGATGCCGGCGTGGCGGTTGAATTTCGATGAGGCGCAATTCTCAAAGCCCGCGTACTACGCGATGTGATTGCACGTTAAAGAGCCTCAGGAGGTCAAAATTTCCAGAGCCCTTAACTACGGTGCCTCTCATAGCCTAAGCTGATTTGGGATGCTAAACCACCCTAAGCCACAAACTAGATACCCTCACAGAGGGCGACCGAACGAAGACCACGAAGACGATGGATGCTTGAGGCTCGTTCCGGGCGACAGCGGCGCCTCCTGGAAATTCGATTTTCCCCTTCAACACCAACACACGCCGCGACTTTCGCTGACACCTTTGTTTTCCATTGGTCGGATGCCATGATTTAGGCGCGCCTCATGTCTGCCCTGACATCGTGTTTCATTTTCTCTTTGCCCTGGAAACCGGTTCTGGCTGCTTTCGTTTCCTTTCCGTGTTCGCTCAGTTCTCTCTTTGCGTCGGGCGTTGTTTGTGCTTCGCAAAAACATGAGTTTAGGTTGAACGAAGAGAGAAATGCAAAATAAATGTGGCTAAAAAAATAAGTAAGCTTTACGTCTCAGGTCTTGCTGATTATTGCTCACTGCTTCGCTGCTGCGGTGGGTTCGACGATGCTCGTGTCCCGGCATTGTTGTTCTTCCTCTTTTTTTGCTTTCGTCGGCATAATCTGAGGAATGTTTAACGGCTAAAAATTGAGAGAAGCTTCGTTGCTCTGACTTATATGTCAACGACGGTGCTGTAAAACTAACTGTGGACGCATTAGTGGCAGCGTGAGAGTATGGCGGTGCAATTCGTTGCGCAACATTTGCAAAATGTGTAAGCTATTGCATATGCTTAGGTCATAGCACCCTTGCCACAATGGCACATTCACCACGAGACAGAAAAGTCAAAGTTAGCTGCAAACATTCCTATACTGTAAGTGTAAGCGTTAAGTTCGCCACCTTTGAATAGGTGGAATCGCGAAGAACGCAGTCCTGGAATAGGCACTAACTTAGAATATTTAGTGCAGATAGCAGCAGCACTGAGAATATACGGATTAAGCGTAACATAATTGGCGATGCGCAGGACGAGCGCTTATAGGGAACGCATTAGAAATAGATTATCGCTTTTGTCTTCCTGTGCAAAGCATGCTGCTATCTTTTATGCCTGGCGCTGTTCGCTTCGCGAATTAGCAGGTTGCCCGTGTTCGGTTGTGTGGCAATTCACAAATTACGCAACGCCATCAACTAGCAAAACAGGAGTATTTTTCAGGTTTCGAATTAACAGTGACACTCATCATTTCCCGGTATAAATCGCAGCCCATTGAAGCCCCTATAGAATAGTTGGTTCTGCTTAAAGTCTATAACACCCGGTAAGTACTTGTTCATTATTAGCATTACATTTTTCGTAATGTACTGGCTTCTATCTTTCCGCTTACCGTTCTGAAAAAGGCAACCACTAAGAAATTAAGTTTGCAGTGTTAAGTCGATAATTAAGTGTTCCTAGTTTATGCAGAAGCACCGTGCGAAATTGTTCCTTGTTTCGAATTTGTTTCGCGGAAATTTAGGTCTCAAAAGGAGGACAAAGAGTGAAAGATTTGATAAATCTTCGGCGACTCTTGAGGGTGTCATCCAGTTGTAGTTAAAGAGGCAATTGGAGTCTCATACTTCTTCGTGAATTTAGAGACGGGCCCTGCACGTAGGTAATCCTGAGATCATACTAATCAAAGCTCAAAAAGGGTAGTTGTAGCACTAATTCCATGCAATGATAATGCCGAAAGTTAGCTTCTATGTAAGTAAGTGCATTAAGGAAAACTGTGCGTACACAATAACCAACAGATGCCCATCATCGGTTCCTTGGGAACATATTTTGCTGTGAATATTTCAGTAAACAGAGCGTATCGGGGTTATTGTAATGCTTTAAATTGGCTAGAACCGATTACATACACAGCTTGGCATGAAATCCTCTGCCGTGTTTCTTTCGTACGTGCTACACTTGATTTTAGGAATAATTTAGATTTCATAAAAAAAAAGTCCATTCAAGAGCATGGCCTCGACCAGGGAAGGAAATCGTGCTTTCCTGTTTGCTGTTTGCGTTTAGGTTTGCTGTCGTCGCTGCTTTCTGGCTTTGTTCATGAAAACGAATGCTAAGAGCATAGCACTGTTGTCAAGACGCATTCGCGAGAGGCTTTGCATTTTTCCGATTCTTGCTCTCAGACTTCTTGTTCCCGTCTTTCCGAAGATTGCGTATTCAGGAAATGGCATGCTGGACGCTTACGGGTTCTATGAAAGAATCAAGTTTTACCCCTACAGCTATTAAACTATGATATTAGTTAACTAAATGCCGGCTTTTTTTTCAGAAATAATCAACTGAATGCTATAACGGCCCATTGCCTTCCCAGGACTGCTCCACATCATTATTTCCGTTTAGCCTCGTCAGAAGGTAAACTCGTGGCAGTGAATTAAAAGAAAGTCCGCATGTTATGCGTTTGTCCAAGTCACGGTGCTTCTGTAAGCACATCTTCAACTTTTCCAGTTCTATAATCCTGGAAGGAGCTTGCAAAAGATACTATTTTAATTCGCTTTCAAAGGAATTTGTTTTTCCACATGCTTGACCTTCCTGGGCGCACCTACGAAGCCAGCGTGTTCTGGCACACCTGTCCCAGGACAAACCAAGCTCTTAGTCCATGCTTTTGAGGAACAGTAAGCTTTCTCTCGCTCTCTCACATTGCTGTTGAAAATTCATGCAAAGGATAAAAAGGCATCTTCAGGTACTTCCTTAGCCCAGCTCTTCGTACGGAGAAGAAAAACTGTTTTGTACGACATGAGCAAGACGACAGTTTTGTGGAGCAGATTCGTTACTCAGAGGCATTTGAATTGTCAGAAATTTCCACGACAGTGCAGTTGGACGGTGCTTTAAGAATATTTGAAGTGTTAATCAATGGGCCAGAGGATGTCTCAGTGATGCATTTCTCCCGTCCAATGCGTGCACTTCGGAAACATCTCAGAAAGCTTTGCCGAAGGCGCTCCAAAATATGTCAGAGAGTACGAACTGATCAACTGATTAGGCATTGACTCACCAATAATACGACTATCGATGTTTATATCAAATTTGCTAATTAGGACATGTCGCCAAGTATAAGGGCTGCCAATTCACTTTGCGACCAACATTCCATATATCGTAGATTCAAATGCGCTTATCCCAAAACGTACGCTGAAGTACACCTCCCTACATACATATAGCATTTCCTGCCTGGCCCGCCGCGGTGGCTCAGTGGTTACGGCGCTTGGCTGCTGACCCGAAAGACGCGGGTTCGATCCCGGCCGCGGCAGCCGGATTTCGATGAAGGTGAAATTCTAGAGGCCCGTGTGCTGTGCGATGTCAGTGCACATTAAAGAACCCCAGGGGCGCTATGCTGGAAGGCCCGAGTTTGCTGAAACTCGGAATCTTCCCGAGCTCTGGCGACGCCCTCAGATGAGTGAACTAATGGTAGCAAGACAAAATCCCACCCTCGTCACGCCTCCAACATCATTGGGTTATCTGGATATGTTCCGTGCTTTATCATCACATCGTCCCCACCTCATGGGTTTCTTGGGCGGTCTACAAAGAACGGGTCACGTGAGCACACCGCCGGTGCACTTTTCATTTGTGTGTCGCTCCACCAAGTGCATTGCGTGTGCAATTAGACAAACGAGGCTAGTTGAATTTTATAATGCACTTAGTACACCTTTATAAGCATTTTATAGTGGGCAAGATTTGGATTTAAAGCGCTTTAGAGTGATTCATGCATTATTATTTTTGCTTTGTACCGCGAGGGAACGCTACCAACGCTACGGCCCGTCATCAGCTGACTGCCAATGGCGACGAGGTAGGTAGCGTAAACGGCGCGGCGTAGGGCGTCAACAAACAGGCACTGCATTACTTGGACATGAAACCAAAGGTCGCCACTTTTCCTCGGGTTCTTAAGTTTTTAAGGTGAGATTCGTAATGACGGTCTTTGATAAGGCGTTTATAGGCACATGTCTCAAGTGAGCCCGCGAAAATTTGAAATGGACCGCGAAAATTTAAACGCGTTAGTTCGTGCTTAGAAGCAAAACCACACCTCCACCGTGGGCAATTGCTGTAGTAGTAGCATGGCAGGAAGCAGCTCTACACCAACTCCGGCGAAAAAGGCTAGGTCGGGACGGCATGCTTCCGTTCGCTAGAAATTACAGCTGCTTGACTTTATTGAGCAGCATCCCCGTTTAGCAAGACCGAGCAGCGACTCGTTGTGGCGAGAAGTTGCAGAGCTCCTCAATGAATTGGGGCCCGCAGTAAAAGATGCAGCAGGTTGGCGACGGTTTTGGTCGGAACTCGTCGCACAAACTAAGAAAGACGTGAGCGTCGTGTCGGCCGCTACCAGGTAAGTTAGACTGCTGTTGTTATTTGTAAACAAAAAACGACAGTTCCTTTGCCATTCTGCGTTATGTGCGCAATGAAATTCACTTCATTCGTTGTACTCCTTAACTGTGCCAGCATACAGTCGCGAGGCCGCGCTATCACTTTTATTTTTAGCAACTTTTGTTCACTTTAAACGCACTGGAGTAAATGGGTAGGTAGATAGGAAGGAATAGTAGCAGTGGTGGTCGTGTAATAATATTGCACGGGTAACTTTTCATCTGGGGATTGCTTTTGCATGACGTCCACTCATACGCGTTTTGTTCTCAATTTCAGTGAAACGGGTGGTGGAAAGCTGCCCAATATTGGGGGAAGGGTGCTTGCATTGGTTGGCCTTGACTGTGTGGTGGGTTGCGACCTTCACTGCTCTTGAAGGACCCTACACTAGTGAGTGCAGAACAGTGTGTGCAGCAATTTTAATGTGAAGTGTTCTTGCCGAGTGCACAGTGGTTTTCTTTGCCAGGCATCTAGGCACTTTCATGAAGCAGCCAGTAAAGAGAAATCCAACTTCTGAATATCAGCGTAGACCAGTTCTGCCCGAATGAAATTAAAAGGTAGTCAACATGCATCTTGAGAAGCTGCTTTGTATCAAATGCTGGGAAACCTTGCTGCATGTTTGAGGTTCTACTTGATGGCATTCAATAAGGCACCTTTAGCATGGTGTGTGTGCCCATCACGCACACGTGAGGTTTTCTGCATCTCCTCTTTGGGTTTGCCCATTTATTTGGCCCCTATCCTGTTCAACCGCATTATTTGGGCCAGGCATTGCACTAAATTCGATCAATCTACAAGGATGAGACTGACGCCAAGTCGTGATTACAACGTAATGACAATGGCTTGACGAGGACGACGTGATGGTTATGATGTGACAGCACCAGTGTGAGGGCAGCAGTGCAATGCTTGAAAGCATGGTGAGGACAGCATGCAAATTAATGATTGGCTGTTGCCCCTTGTCCTTGCCATTTCTGTCATTGTTGTCTTTCCTGAAACAGGAACGCTTTCCATCACGCAGGCTTCAGATGAAGTTGTGTCGCCACCTAATGGTTACATATGTGTAAGTTCACCATGCAGGCACAGTGCATAGAGAGCATAAACTCTTCCATTTTCACTCACCTACAAAATGGCATATATAGGGATGAGAAAGCAATTAATGCATCGCTGCACAGCTTGCACTCAACAGAAAAGTATGATCAAATAAGCGCTTTAATACACTTTAAACAGATTGCTACATTTGCTTTTCTTTATGCATCTTACGCACTTCTTTTCACAATGTTTAGCAGGAGTCACAGCCCTCGACCAGCCAGTCGAACACCCAAGCAGTCTCATTGCAGCACTCAATATCAGGCATGTCATGGGAGTTTTGTATGAAACTTGTGCACAACATTTGAGAGTCGGTCAATCACAACTCACTACTGTCTGTTCATTGCCAGCTAGTAGACGCATTCACCTTGTTCTCTGTGATGCCGCCGCGCAGAAGAAAACGCTCCTTAACATAGGCACGCTCGGCCACAGTCTTGGGGAAAGCGAGCCACCACTTCTGCCCAGCCGCGTCAATAAGCGCGTCGGAGACGTCCCTAACACAGCGGCTCACAGTGCTTTGGTGGAGTCCAATAAAGCGGCCTGCGCCGACGCTCCCCTGGAAGCTGCTGTTCACGAAGAACCGGAGCGTGCAGAGGACTTGCTCTTCGACCGAAAGCGAATGAGGCCCGGTATACGCACTCTCCGCAGGCGTGGGTCGTCGCCTAACTCTTTACACAACCATGGTACCTATGTTTTGGAGAGGCGACAATGTCGCTGGAATTCGTCGTCGGCCATGGCAGTAAACGGGTCCAGTCGGCCGTACTGACATTTGCCGTCAGAGGAAGCGATGACCCAGGCTGCTGCTGCTGCCGCCATGACAGTCCCGAGATGAATTCGGGGGACTTCACCGTTCACGAGTTTAGCTCCGAGTTCACCTGTCAATCAAAACCATTGGTCACGCCCCCGGCGTGCCGTACATAAATTATAGGCGTACGCGCTATGGGTGGGCCACTCCCAACATCCCTGCCGGCTACAGGTATGCTGCGCGGCTGCGCGGCTGTGCTGATTGCTGACAGACATCGACGATGTTGACCATCGAAATATAACCGGCAAAACGGACGTCATCACCGATTAATCTAAGCACCTCTGCGAAGGACACGCAACATGGCGACAGCCGCCGATTTCTTCGCTCGCATACCAAGATTGCACAACACTATAGCCTGTTGCAACCACGTAAGACACAGCACAACGCTGACGGCGCGTCACACCTGCTTGCAAGTCGTCAAACACGGAGCACGATGACGAAACGGTGCTTGGAGCACGCCCTACTCCAACAACATCGCATCACAGGTGTTTGGCTGTTTGGCTTGGCCGTCCTTTCATCGGTGATAAAGCTCAGCATCAATGTGCCAAACACATCCGGGATCGACAAACGGTCGCTGCTCTAGACCCAGTGCAATAAAGAGTTTGTAATTTCCAGCACGCAAGCACTGCGTACTTCACAACCGTAACACCTTTCTCTGTTGTAAGTCCGATTCCGTCATTGCAAACAGGATCCCACATCTGCCCGAACGATATTATTGCGATGTCACTGCGGTATACAACGGCGATCGACGTTAGTGACAAAACCAGTCAGCAAAACCTTGAAGTGCGCGACGTAAACAAATACCACGCAGATACGCGCGCCACCACCTTCACAGCTTTTAGTCAGCGTCTGATGACATAGAATGAGTTGTGTCGCTGGGTAGCACGCTCTTCGCATCCGCAGTGCCCTAAAGAGGCGTCACACACAACAGGCATACGTAATGAATCATTGAATACAGCCAAACAGCAATTATTCTCTCACACCGCATTACATCCACTCGCACGGCCAATTTCTACCGTCGAACTCGCCAAGAGCGTACTAAAATCTATGGTTGGCCATAGCGGGGTGCGGCAGCGGCCGTAGCAACGGAGAACTCCACCTGAGGTCGCTGCAGAGAGCAGCAGTGACGCGGGGCTGCAGTGCAGTTCAATTTTATGCTTTTGTGTATTATGCAAGCCAGAAGATGCATGGCTGTTATATTTTGATATACGACACAATAAAATATATTATCACAATGGCCGAAAAATAAGACAGATTCAGCGTGTAGTAGTTGCCGAGTCTTTCCAGTCGAAGGCAGCGCTACCGGCGGCGTGTCAGCGCAGGAGCTCTCTCTTTTTCGGCACGGTGGGCTGCCGCTCTAGTTCGTATGCAAGCCACGCTGCAAGCTATGGCCTCACTATCGCCACTAGCGGCAGAAAGTGTCAAATCTTTGTTAATTGCCTAAAGTTGTGCTTTTCAACAACGCTTCATTGGATTCAGATTTTAAAATACATTTGGAAATGAATAAAACGTTCATAATATTATCTGTTGCCTTTTAACGTATTCGAGAGAAAAGAAAGGGTTGATACAAGAGTGCACCTAGTGCGCACTGTTCGTCTTCTGAAACGGAGAGACAGATAAAGCCTGAAAGAGAAGACACGCCTTCGACGCGCCCGAAAAGGCGTGTCAGACAGCTAGCGGCGAGTGTGCAGATAGATAGCAGAGAAGTCACGGTTTCGCGATTGCTGATATGGCGCTGATAACTTCAGGTAACGCTGCGGCCTGGTATTGCGCAGTGTATTGTGTTTGAAGAGTGAAACAGGCGCGCAGGGTGCGCTTGTATCGCCTTTACATGGTTTTATCTCTACATTTTATTGTCCGCTGCCTGCGCACGTTCCGCGCTATCTTCGTTCACTGACTGCCGTCATCGCAAACTCGGATGAAACTCGGGCGAGCGCCAAACTCGGGCCTTCCAGCATAGCGCCCCAGGTGGTCGAAATTTTCGGAGCCCTTCACTACGGCGTCCCTCATAGCCTGAGTTGCTTCTGGACGTTAAACCTTAATAAATCAAACCAAACCATTTCCTGCCTGCCGTACAATTCCCTCCATTGATTACACGATGAATTTTTATAGCATAGGCTAGTAAAAATAGGCGAGCACCAGGAAGGCACTCTATTCTTCACCTCGCTTAATTTACATGACTGGCGTGTAGCAGCAACAGCGAGCCACTGAGTGACAAGCCGCAGGCCATCGACAAATAAAGTGCCTCACAAGCTGTTCCCCTTCGCAATTTCGCACAAAATTATTATGTACTATCTGGAATAATCCATGCGCGAACATGTACACGCATTATTCCTCATGAGGGCAACGCGAAATCGATTCGTACGCAGTAGGTGTGCACACATTGCTCGAGTCAGATGACGTAAGTATGCGAATGAAGTTAGCTGCTCGAAATAGCTCAGAGCGTAAGGATTAAAGATTGTTCTGTTCCTAATTTGCATCTGTGTTTAATTTCAACCGGGTAGTAAACAGCTGTGCAAACTCGAAAACACGTTCATAAGAACGCCAAAAGAGGAAAATTAGTCTGCTTCTGTAGCAGCGTGTACACGTATATATATAACGCATACGGATTGCTGATAAACACAGTTCTGAAGCGCTTTTTGCTTTGGCTACTATACATCGCATTTCCTTTCAAGTAAAGAGTTCAAAACATGCCTCTTTTTCTGCTTGTCTGCAATTGTGGCCACAAGTTTTACGCGCGCTGCTGCAAAATTTTTAAACTCATCGCATCGATTCCTGAGTAACGCGACATTTCGCTGCACACAATTCACTGAGAGAACTTTGGCGGCTTTCGGGACTTTGTGGTGAAAAACTGCAATGCTGACTGCGTTTCCCGCGGTCGCTGCCCCGGCAGCGCGTTTGGTAATGTTTAGAAATAGGAGCGCCCCCCCCCCCCCCCCCCCCCCCCCCCCTCATTAAGCCAGGCAGCGCGACTGGAGGTAATGTGCGCGATGGCATCCCGGTGTTTACACGCCAACAATGTCTAACTTATGCTCCCGAGTTTCTTTTCTACTTTTTATTATGGGGAAACCACTGCTGGCATTGGAGCAAACCAGATGGAGCAGCCAGAGCGCACGCATTTGTCATTATGTTTCGCGGACTGTCTCCTAAAGGGAGCACGCACGACTTCCTGTGTGGCGCTGATTCCCGCTCGCCCCTCTCACCGGCAATCTCGGATGATTTATCTTTTCATCAAGCGACGAAGCAGTTAGGCCACGCATCGAGTTACGTGTCTCGGTGTCGAGCGATGACGGTGCTCGGGTGGTATATCCCCCTGCTTTATTTCGTTGTTGGGGCCAGAAGATACGGCTAGGCATTTTTCAAACGCGGCGTGCGAGTTATTCCCGGGCGAAATGATTGCGGCGAATTGCAGCCATTTTTGGCAATGGCGTCCCAGTGTATACATCATAAGACATCACTTCGACATCACTTCATAATGTCTGCGTATTGTGTCTCATGTGACGTCGTTCCAGCCATTCAGGTTTCCGGAAGTCGACATTCCCAGTATGCAGCTATTTTCCCCAAATTGGAAATTCTGGCGCTAGTGTTCTCCTACCTACCACCTGTAGCTTCTTTTGCTCTTGAGAGTCACTTATATTTACTTGTGGGGAGCCAGGAATTGCGTTGCTAAAAATCTATTTTCAATGCAACGTCACTTTGAGGTCAACGCGAAAAGTGCGTCTGTAGCTGACGGTGATTCACACACACGTTGACGGTGATTGACACTACTGAGAGCCATTCAGACAGGCAATATGGCGCCGACAGAGGAATGTGAATATCGAGAATCGGGCCCCTGAACGGACTCCTGTGCAGGCTGCTGGGCAGAAGAGGAAAAACTTGTGAACCTTTGATGGGCGATGCGCGATCGCAAGGATGCCGTGACATGAGAAGAGGTTGACGACCTGGTCGTCCGAAAAGTTATTTCGTTGTGTAACATGGCCATCTCTATAGAGGCGAATGATGAGCGGCCTCGTATAAAAACCCCATCCCAAAGTGTCGCCTAACTTCCATTTTCTTATCTTCAGGATAAATTATGTCTGTGCGGCAACTGTCAATTCTTTTTGACACATTGTGAGGTATTTCCTGTGTGGGATTTTTCATCAGTTCCTTCATTCACCGAGTGATTGTGAGGATGGGCTAATTTTTATTTGTTTTTAATGTCAGTGAGTTGTGCGGTATTAAATGGTGTTTCATGAATGTTTTAGATATTACAAAAGTTTGAAAATTTACATGATGAAATTATTTCTCAGAATTAGTCGTTATTTGAAATGACTGACAAACAATACCACTTGTACTTTTCGATTCCGAATCACTTAAAACGTTGGTTGTGAAATCGCTCTCTTGCTTTAGCGTAAGTCAATGAGAACTGATGAGAGATGCTTCCCTTCTGAACGCGAAGGTGAACTGATGACCTCGATTGTTTACTTCTGGTTCCTGACGTTCTGGGTAAAAAATAAAATTCACAAACTACAATGTGAAAACGATGAACGCAAAATCGACATGTACTACCAATACTCCTAAAGCACACTTATCGCATCACATCGAATGATCGCTTGTGCACTTTTATCTCTTTGCCGCACCCCGCGTGTGCATAGCGCCGCAAAAGTTGATCCCATTGACCCTGTTCTAGCAATCCCTCACCCCGAAAGGCGGGGTTTCTCTTCTTGCAAGTATGAGTAAAACTGGTTACGTTATTTGTTTTTTTTATTTACCGCTTCCAGAGAAGTGGCATGGAAAGAGATACACAAAATAAAGTTTAGAGAGGTCTCTTACTTCTGAAGAGCACAGGTATCACACATATTAAAACACGAACGAAACTGGCCACAGCCCTGAATTACACTAAGAAAGTATGAGAAGAACGACCAAATGAGAACAGGCAAGAAAGCAGCTGCGTCCAATGCCGAGGTCACAAAAACCTCCGTAATTGCACCGTGGGCTCGTGCATCAAGATCGGCGTCGTGTGCTCTGCTAAGTAAATACGTCTCACACGAGTTAGTTGCTCATAGGGTGTGGACTTTGGTGGCACGCAAGGGAAGATGGAAGTAAGAAGGCAAAAGCTGCACAAGATTTGGTTCCCTTTGTACTTCCTAACACTGAGTTTTATTGATTGGGCACTGCGCGTCAAACTACATGCGTGAGCGTTGCAGTGTACGTGTGGCATGCCAATACAAAGCTCTACAATAAAGACGGCATATGTTTATTCTGGTCGTTGTAAAGGC
Source organism: Amblyomma mixtum (assembly GCF_055824585.1). Classification (NCBI taxonomy): domain Eukaryota; kingdom Metazoa; phylum Arthropoda; class Arachnida; order Ixodida; family Ixodidae; genus Amblyomma; species Amblyomma mixtum. The sequence continues at coordinate 84,680,909 of NC_143017.1, read as the reverse complement.
GGTTCTGAGGGGTCTACGTTACCCAGGCGGTGTTTTTGTTATTTGTCCACTGGGACCCTGTGATGTGCATTCCAGGAGTAAATACAATAAATATTTTCTCTAATTTTCGGAAAGCATAAGAAATGACACGCACGCGTCTGATTATTGTCAAAGAAAGTGGTTTATACTGTTCCTAATGCGACAAAAACTCCTACAGTAAGCTGTGGTGAACAAAATTATCTTGTGCGTTGTAGTGATTTATTTTTCATGTAAACTGCATAATAAGGCCGACCTAGTATCTCTCTTTGAAATGTTTAAATTCTCCACATGATTGCATTCTAAAACAAAAGCTCACTTAGTTGAACGCTAACTGGAGCATTAACTAAAGTCATACACAAGTAAAAATATTGGCGACAAGCCTAAACCCCATATACAGCAAATTGCATGAATCCTCAGCTGTTTATACATACTGTACTGCACTCTCCTGGCTCATTTCCTACCTGTTTCTTAAAAGTATATCGTTTTAGCAACTACCAAATACAACTCATTAGAGAACGTTGGCTTATCTGCATAAATATAGCTAACTGCGCATGGCATGCTCTCATGATAATAAAAGGCAAGGCTCGGACAGAAAGCCGTATACGCTGACCTGTAGTGCACTTAGTCGAGGCTCGACTAACGTGGACCGCCGTCTTTATTACATAGACGCGGCCGGTCTTTCCATTAACCGGAGTGGCGCAGAGCTTCGGCACGCATCAAACCCGCGCCGTTATAAGAGACGCTCTTAATGTGGTTCGCTGAATACGAGGGAGCGTGCACGTGCACTCTAACACACGCGTGATGTTATGCTCCCCCGCAATTTCGTTCTAGTGAGCATTGCAACGTGCGGCTAGTCTAAATGCCGGCTTCCCCGGCTTCTGTGCGCACTACCTCCGAGCAATCCGGCTATTACGGGTGAATGTAGTCACAGGCTGGAAGGTGACGTGAGCCGTTTCAGCGAAGGATGAAAGTGCAAGCTCCTCTGCGAGGTTGAAGGTGGTAAGTGCAAGAGCGTTGCTGAAACGATTCCTTTTTTTTTGTCTCCTTTCCTTCCCCAGTTTTTATTTTCTCACGCGCCTTCCTGTTAGTCTCCCCGCTCTCCGTCTCTGTCTGGTCCCAGTCCAGTTTCGTCGTTTCTTCGTGGCTTCGCACGGCGATGCCTGCTCCAGTTCCCCCGAGACAAGTGGTCATTCGTGGAAAGAAACACCTAGTAGTTAGGCGTAAGGGCATTACTCTCTCATAGGGCACGTTCCGCTTCCTGTTTTCGATATATCCTACGTATGCTTTTTGTTTTCTCCTCAGTTTCTCTTGAAACTAAAAAATGTGTTTTAGCAAAAATACTTCCCCGCTCAGGGTGGAAAGAGAGCCCTCAGTGTGACTGACTGAGTCGGTCTTTTCGTGCAGATTGTTCGAGTGTCAGGGCGTTAGTAATTACCCGGTCTTCTTTTCAGGCGATATCCGAAGCTGATACTTTTCTTGCCTTCGCTATTTATTGCAACTGTGCTGGCACGGTCGGCTATTTCGCTAACAGATGTGGGTGCTATTTTTAGCGATCGTTGCCGCGGAACGAGCCCAGGGCTGAAATTCAATTCCTTTTTATAAGTGTTCTTATAAAAAGGTTTTTTATTTACTTTCCTGAGACCGATAAAGCGCCGGAAGCAGCAAAAGAAAATCATTCTATGAGCAAGAAAACTGCGGTAAATTTGAGAAAACAAGTGCAGTCAGTTGAATTTGAGGAAACAATGCCACAATCACCGTGTCTGTGGTATTACATTTATTTCACTCAAAGTGCCTCGTCAAATGGCAATATTTTTTTTTTTGTAATGCAATCCTTCCTTGGCAAGAATGGAAAACAATATTGATGGCAACATGGAAGTACTAACTCGGAAATATTCTCCTGGCACGGGTATTAAAACAATACTTAAGCTTTCTTTAATCTCTAAGCATTAGCACGGCCTCATATGTCCTTCATTAAAAAAAGTGTTATATTTCACTAACAAGCGCCTTCCATGTTTAAAATTACGTATATCATGCGGACCTATAGAAAATCTCGGACAGGCGTTTTGAAAACCCCATCTTACGGGGCTTATTGCATTATTCTAGTATTTCCAAGACTGATAAGCCGTCTTTGTGCTAAAGGAGAGAATAAAAACCTCTATTTATAAAAGCAGCTTAGCTTCCACAACCCAGTTAAATTCAGAAACGCAGCGGAAAATATCCCACAAGGAAGTGCTCCAACCAATGGCGTCGGCTGATTGCCATGAAGTCGGAAATAATGTTCCTTGTGCGTTCCTGTGTCATCAGAGATGGCTATCCGATGCAACGGGAGTGACTGCGAAGAATAAATAAAGTAATAACATTAAGTCTGATTAGAAGTATTAAAATTGGTCTTCTTCTTTTGCTGTATCACCCTCCATTCGCGAGCTGTGTGTGTGTGTACGGGGAGGGGGAGGTGTATTCAGGCGCGCACCGAATTTATAACTGGAATGTTTGAGAAACGCAAGGGAGGTTTTAAACTTTCTCGATCGGTATCATTAGTCCGCGTGAAGTGAGAAGAACATATAATGTACCCAGGCTGGAATGCTCACCGCCTCCTGCAGCTGCTCGCAATATGACCCCAAATAGAGCGGTCGCTGCTTCCGCAAACACGCCAGGCCGTAGAGGCCGCTTCACTCTACTGTGGCAAACGGCACGAACCACTTCATAATAGGAAGCGCTGTGCTTGCTACCGCCAGGTTTCAATTAACCCCCAAGTATGCCATCGCGCAGGCTCTCATTGTTTACTGAATGCCGCCGTCCGAAGAAGCGCCTTTTGTGAGCGCCTATCCCCAAGCGAGCGTCACGCACCACCTCCACACTTTCCTTCAACTGTGAGGAAAACACATAAAGAAAATTGGTGCTCGATTTCGCGGCGCGTTGAGCGTTTTCGCGCGGGAGCAAGCGCCTGTGCGCACGTAGGGAGATGAAAGGAGCATTAGGGTTTACGCATTTCGCGAGGCACAGTTCTCCCTCCCTTTTCTTCCTTCCTCCTTCCCCTTCGACATTGCCCAAAGAAAGCCCTGGCTCAGAAAGATGCTGCTCGGTCAGCGACGGGAATTCTGCATAACGAGCTACATTTTCAACGCGCCCTTTCAGACTGAAATAAGTGTGCAGCTCCAGGCGGCCCCTGCTACTCGGAGTGAAAACCTTGCTAGGTCTCTGCATTCATTAATTTAATTGCTTTCTCTAACGAGCCCAACCTGCCACGTCATGACCTTCACCCACAAAACCCTACCTATCCTCCGCTCGTTCATTCTGCGCTTGCTAGATGGCTCTGCCGTGTGTTTCTAGATTCCGAACATGATATTGATTTGTGTTTTGCATCGAGGACCTTTATATGCGTCAGGAGTGCAGGTTGAGTGCCTCATGAATGTGTGGAGAGACATTCCAATTTCGCCCGTCATTGCTGTTTGTTTCTGCTCCGAGTACCTCGGTCACACTTGAAAGATGTAATTGATTTAGGCTTACTTTGCAGTTCCGGCCGTATGCAGTGGCATTTACCCTTAAATGACGCAGCGCGCCTGCCCTTAAATTAGATACACGTGCGCACGACCTAAGAGGTACGCTTACGATTCTGTGTTTTCAGTTAATTTAGAATTTTCTCACAGACTAACTTTATATTTTAAGGGCAACTCGTCTGTTTATTGATAGTGTTCACTAATATTATAACTGGCCTATGTTGGAATTTCGAAAAACGCGCAGGTTAATTTGTGCTGCGGCTCTCTATTTTTAGGTAGTTAGGGGAGGAGTCTGAATCATTATGACGGTGTGTGCTTGTTGTATGTTCAAAGGTATTTGCGGAAGTCGAGGTGTGGAATATGTAGGTTACTTATCAAACGCCCTGAAAAATATCAGAAAAATTCAGGCGCCACTTTGACGATCTGAAGTGCGCGAGGCGAAAGCCTTTCCACCCAACATTGGCCGCACGGCCGTTGGCACACACGAGGCGGCTATGGGCGACTTGGTTTGGCTAGCCGCGACTAACTGACTAATTAGTCAGGACCCATGACTTGCTAAAATAAAAAAAAATCTCCTAAAATAAAAATTATAGAAATAAATTAAGGTACTCAGTTAATCAGTGAATTAAAAGTAGTTTGCCTCTTACCTGGCGTCCGCCGTAGCCCTCAGTATAGCCCCAGGGTTGAAATAAATCTAAAAAAATTTACCTTTCTATAACTTTTGGAGCTTCTAAAAAAAACGCCCGGTAGAGCTTAAGCCTGTTCACGTGGTTGCTGTGAAAAGAAAGGTAATGTGTGAAGCATAACAGTTACCCGCAGATTAAGCCTGTCTGGAAAATAGAATGCACATGCCTTTTTCGCAATAAAAAAATAAGTAAATAAATAAACGTTAACCGAGAATATCCTTAAAATTGTTGCCTTCAACAAGCACAAGAAATGTTTCTCAGAGTTGAGTAAACCTTCACCTGCGCATCTAGGAAGCCGTTTATGTCATTAAGACGCGCAGATATCTAACGCCCCATATGGAACTCATCAAAACGCAGCACCAGTGAAATAATTGTTGTCATGTCAGTCATTCCTCGATCCGCCCACATGGTGGCTACTAGCTTCGGATAACGCTCAGATTTCATCTCCTACACCGAGCTCCCTTTGCGCTAAGCCATTTAAAACGTCGCTGACGGTGCGGTGAGGGTTCCACAAGTCGGCGTACTTTACGCCTCCTCGCATTCGCTATTTGCGAGAGAGAACCTTATTCTCCTCTACCCACCGCCTCCTCTCCGAAGTCGGGCTATCAGGACGCATACGTAATTATGCCTCGTCTAAGGGGAGCCCGATCACGGGTCACCCAAAGCGCCGCCAAGGAAACAGGTGGGGGTCTTGGCGGAGCCGTGAGATGAAGCTGAAAAGTTGCCGGGCCGTATAAATTCACGCGCACGGGCCAGGTCCGTTCCGCTGGCGCCTATATAGCCCCTTGAGCCAGGAGCAGCGACGGCTGCAGCCAAATTACACGAGCGTAAAAAGCGGGGAGCTTCTGCCCACTGCTCTTAAGTTCTCCTCTGGGCCCAACGTGTTGCTGTATTTACATTGTAAGCGCGCGCGGATATATTTACGTCTCGAAGTCGTGCCAAACACACGAAGGACGGTGCTTGGACGCGGTATGGCCGGCGGACGGAATATAAAGGCCATAAAACCTCCAAGAAGTACTTGAAGCTGGGCTTGTTGGTGCATATTCGTTAAAGACATGCGAGCGCAAAACGGGGACACGGACGAGGAAGGGAACAGGACGAGCGCTGCACTTTCAACAGGATTTATTCAGGGAAGAATGTTTAAATAGCCTTTGCTCTTATCCATGCTCTTGATCGCAGACAATCGCCTCTCACAGATACGCATCAAGAAACAACATTTCACTGTGGCGAAGAACAACTGACGTGTCACTAATACAACTATCACCTCGCTTCTTGATATAGAAGGCTTCCACAAGCTCACGTTCAGTCCTATCTCGGCTTTTCAATAGCACTTTGCAATCATATAGTCGAGGCTTGCAGGCTACACGCTTCTCTTTCGAGCAGGCTTGGCAGTGGTCTGGAAGATGTCCTCTCTTGTTTAAAGAATTCTTGTGTTCAAGCAGGCGCTCATTAAGACAACGGCCGGTTTGTCCAACGTACACCTTGCCGCATGTAAGCGGGAACTCATAGACTACTGCTTTCTTGCAGCCGACATGTGGCATTCGGTGTCTGATGGTGCACTCTTGTACTTTTGTTCTTCCAATTCGTGAACACATTCCGGCGAGTTTTCGCGGCGCTGAAAATACCACATCGACGCCATACTTATTGGCCACCTTCTTCAGGTTATGAGAAGTGTGGTGTACGTAAGGTACAACTTCCGGCCTTGCCTGCTTTTTTTCTTGAGGTCGGTTGTTTTCCTTGCTGCCCTTCAGCTTTTTCAGCAAGGTCTGCGCCACGGAGAGAACCATGGAAGCCGGGAAGCCTGCTTTCTGCAGCCTGGACACCTGGGAAGCATAGCTTGCGTGCATGGCATGGTGGCAAGACTTCTTTAGTGCGGAAGCTAAGCACTGGGAAGCGATTAAGAGGGCTATCGCTTCCCAGTGCTTAGCTTCCGCACTAAAGAAGTCTTGCCACCATGCCATGCACGCAAGCTATGCTTCCCAGGTGTCCAGGCTGCAGAAAGCAGGCTTCCCGGCTTCCCTGGTTCTCTCCGTGGCGCAGACCTTGCTGAAAAAGCTGAAGGGCAGCAAGGAAAACAACCGACCTCAAGAAAAAAAGCAGGCAAGGCCGGAAGTTGTACCTTACGTACACCACACTTCTCATAACCTGAAGAAGGTGGCCAATAAGTATGGCGTCGATGTGGTATTTTCAGCGCCGCGAAAACTCGCCGGAATGTGTTCACGAATCGGAAGAACAAAAGTACAAGAGTGCACCATCAGACACCGAATGCCACATGTCGGCTGCAAGAAAGCAGTAATCTATGAGTTCCCGCTTACATGCGGCAAGGTGTACGTTGGACAAACCGGCCGTTGTCTTAATGAGCGCCTGCTTGAACACAAGAATTCTTTAAACAAGAGAGGACATCTTCCAGACCACTGCCAAGCCTGCTCGAAAGAGAAGCGTGTAGCCTGCAAGCCTCGACTATATGATTGCAAAGTGCTATTGAAAAGCCGAGATAGGACTGAACGTGAGCTTGTGGAAGCCTTCTATATCAAGAAGCGAGGTGATAGTTGTATTAGTGACACGTCAGTTGTTCTTCGCCACAGTGAAATGTTGTTTCTTGATGCGTATCTGTGAGAGGCGATTGTCTGCGATCAAGAGCATGGATAAGAGCAAAGGCTATTTAAACATTCTTCCCTGAATAAATCCTGTTGAAAGTGCAGCGCTCGTCCTGTTCCCTTCCTCGTCCGTGTCCCCGTTTTGCGCTCTCATGTCTTTAACATAAAACCTCCGCTCTTCGAACTTCGCCATTAGCGTATTCCGCGTCGGCTCTTCGTTGACGCGATTACGCCCGGCCCTTGGATCGGGGTGGGTTAAATCCGAACGCCTCTTCTTCCCTGCCTTGCAGCTCCCTGAGCGAACAGTTTATAGATGCGCTCACGTAACGCTGAAAATAGACAAGGCTATGTGATACGATGCGCGTTTTGTAAGTTGGGCTTGCGGGATTTAAAGAACTTGCTCGTTCCTTAATAATTTTGTTTTGTTTCTCAGGACCGAGAAACTACTGTCGATGAGCACCACGCGCGAAAAGTATTATTCGACGAATTCATCTAATGAGTGCGGGAGCATCGACCCGTTTCGAAGAAGAGCTACTGATATGTTCTTGAAGGTAAGAGCCAGGTTTCTCAATTGATAAATGTTTCAATGCTTGTTTAAATGGCGCAGTATGGCTTACCTTCCTTTCCGCAGCATGTTCCAAGATAATCAGCTTGTGGTAACACTTGGCGACCAGCCGTTTCTACCTGGGTACACCGAACTATATAAAGGTCTCTTTTATTTCAAAGTTCCATTGAAAAACGCATAGATCTGTGTACCAAACAAAATATTACGAGGAAAAATTGTTGATATAACCTGTGCCTTCCAATATCCTCGTGGGATTGTCTTATTTCAGTCGTTTCGAGTACTCATTTACGTAACTTTTTGCGTAGAGCTGAATGTTCAAGTACGATGCATTTATAGACGCACTAAAATGCAACGAATGGCTCCAAATTATACCAAGCCGTTTTCTTCCGCACTCGCCTTTACTTTGTACCGCTGTTTCGTATTTGAATGAGCTCTGCAGGGTGTTGCAAATTTGATGTTGAGGATATCATCCCAACAAACGATGAGCAGCCCACCAAAGTCGCTATTATACGCTGGTGAGTCGACCAGGTGGTAATGAAGTAATAAGAGAAATGTAGTCGTCGATTTCCTAATTAGCTAAAATAAATTGACTCTTTAGTCGCAAAAGTAAGCCTGCGTGTTTATATTAAAAACTCAGTGGCAGTCGAATTACTACACAACTCTCCAGCATAACGACAAACTGGACAAGTTGATAAAGATTACGCAAATGACCGTCGTCAAGTTGCACAGCGCGAGAAAAAGACGAAGACGGAGCAATTCTTCTGTGTGTTCTTCGCTTCCTCTTCCTCTTTTCTGGCATTGTTGAAAATGCGTATACCACTCTATTTTAGTATACTTGTTGTACAGCCCCATTCTGAGGATTTCGCCATCAAATTTTTAATTCAGTCCCCGTAATCAAGTACCCAAAGCGGTGAGAAGCGTTGTGAAAATTATCCTTAGAGAGATACATGCCCTGTGCATTGCGTTCCTTTGCACTAGATGAAAGGGAAATAAAAAAAAAGCTTAGCCTAGAGTACGAGACGCTATACGTTAACAGGTGCGTACAACAGAGAGGAGTCTTGAGTTCGGTGGCAGTGCATTCCATGCGTTATAACACAGACTTTGAGCATATGGAGGCGAATATGTCGGAAAAGAGGCTTGCAGCCCTCTTTAAATAAAATTGAAATACTATTTCGCAACACACCGCATATTTATAGGCTGATCCGAGTCAACTTCGTATCTTTCAAACTAAGTAGCTAATTCTGGGAGTGGCCATAACGCATTTAGCACCCCTAACATTACGCACCTGCTACGCCCACGACTAAAAATAAACACTGAGCTTTCATGTTTTTTTGTCGGAATGATTATGAAAGCAGGAACCGTTGGTTTTAAACCACAACATAAATGCGGGAAAGACACATAAGTTCTCGTAGATTAAACTCAGTAATTAGCATTTATTTACTAGGGCATTCACAAAGCGACACAATAGCTTGAACACAACTTCACCGAGAGAAAAATTCTAGGTTACTGAAAAATGTATCAGTATTCTTGTCGCAAAAGTTATAAGACAAGGTCCACGAAGTTTGTTCCTCAGGAATTTCCGATAGAAATAACAAAAAAACAGAAAACGTAACAATGCTTATATAGAATTTTTGGAGAAATATTTGAGTTTATTCCTTCAAGTGGGGTAATAAGTTTAGAAGCACCGTTCTTTGCTTCGCGGTGCGGCTGACAAAAACACCGGAAACGGTAGTGACTCTTTAGGCTAGCAAGATATCGCGCAAATACCAAGCAGCTGGTAAAGATCTAAGCTACGTTCTTACAAAGACTTCAGGAACTTCCCTGAAAGAACCTGCCTTGCGTCTGTAACCACACCGCTTGCATATTCCAGTTCGAATTTATTTTTTTGCATACTCCTGATCGTTTTTTTAGCACTAATTTTTTTTAGCACTCATACTATCGAGATTCTAGCAAAAGCTCTTTCTTCTTTGTTCGCGTGTGTACAGCGCCATTGCGGCACCATGAGTTATGGATGCTTTCTTGTGTTAACAAAAACGAAAAGGTTGTTATGGTTACACAAGAGGGACACGGAGGAGGGATATGCTAGGAAACACTCATGGGAGACAAACAGCTTTTTCAAATCCGCGAACTTCTTTCTTATGCCTGCACGTTCTTTATCCAGTTATATTCCACTTTCCTTCCTCTTCAAATGCGAACTATACTCACGCAACAGAACCAGAAATATTTGGGTTCGGCTCTGAAGGAAATGACGCGCGCTATCCGACTTCAGCCTATGCGATGTTCTGGCTTGTAAAGTTCTGTTCTCTTCGACGGGAGAACACTGAAAAAAGTGCCTCAAGAATGCAATTTGTTTAAGGGGGAATGAAGACAGATTGCCGCACAGCCTATCCTACTGGCTAGTGTTGTTTATGATCAGCGAATCCCATGAGATGTTGTGCCTTCATAGTGACAGGCGTAAGGCGCAGCCGCCATTCCCGTCTTCGCAGGATCCTGTTGGCGCATTATCATTTCTGTTCCGTCGAAATAGAAGACATTATTTTGCTAGCTACTCATGTTTCATAAACATGTCAGTTTTTCAGGGTTCACCGTCATCCCAACGCAGAAGGATGCATAACATTGTATTAAAGAATAATGCATTGAAGATGCGAAAATGTTAACATACGAAAGAAGCGACGGTCGTACGTATAATCCTCGCTTCTTACGAGCGTTGCTTGGATAATCAGTTTTCATGCTTTAGGACGCGTAGTTATTGTGGCCATTGCAATAATGCCTGCATTGAATGTCTAAGCCTAGGAGGGCTTGCTTTTTGTCTATTTCATTACATTTTGCTCATTTCCCTGCGATTTGCAAAAGCGTTATCCTGGCAAAGATATTTTCAGGATTCATAAACGTCCATACCTCCATATATTAGGCAAAAAATATGACGCTATATTTTGCGTTACGAATCGAGAAAGCGGCCTTATGCTTAGAGGAACGGGGCTCAGCGAACAATGAAGTCGAGAAAGTTTACTCAGAGAACTATAGAGGCCCATTATTCTCTTCAGGTTCGGTGCCGTGAATTCCATTTGTAGCTGAAAAAGCACGCCTCAAAATTAATGCGGCTTTTTTTTTGTGCATTTCTCGTAGCCACCGCCGAATTTCGAACACGGGCTTTTTCACAAGCAATTTGGCGTACCGCGAGGTAGACTGCGCTGGTGGCGATCTGTGAGGCAACTTGTGTGATGTTGTCATGTATTGATGAAAGACTGGTAGTCAAGGAAAAAAAGGATTCATCAGATGCGCCTCACATTCCTCGCCGTGGGTATGTGCCATTAAGCCTGATGATCACCATCGTCATCAACTGCGGGAAATCCTAACTCAGTGCGATTGGCGAAGAGGATTGGATTGAAGGAAGAAGCCATACACCACCAAGTGAACGCTTTTAAGCATAGGGGGCATGCAGTTACGACTAAAACTACCAGAAGGGACAGTTAATAACTTCATTTCAGACATGAAGTCTCGGCTCATGTTTCAATGCAGTTTTCTTGTGTATGTGTAACGGGCAACCACCACACAGCCCCCAATATTGATGTGTGTGCGCGAATTATGGCGGCCTAGGGGCCGCCGACTGTTCGCGCCTCAGCTGCCTGCTGCTGACGTTGGTCATTTCCAAATATAAAAGACGATCATCATTTTTTGTGAGTTAGGTTTCCTCAAAGGAAACTCGAGCAGCAGGTCCTTACAAAAGAGTAGTTTTTGCAGGCAGTTCTGAGCACGACAAGAACGGCATGCATGCGGGCGAAAGCGATGCGAGGTAAAAGTTATGGCCCTGACTGTATTTTCATATTCATCTCTGTTTTTAGAACAAATTGCCGACAGCAAGTGACAATAATTTTTGAGTTCAGCATTCTGTTTCCCCATTCTCTAACGCTCATCAAAAAGTAGCCTAAATTATGAACTGCAACGTCATTGCATAACACGATACTAGTATCATTTATTCCTCGTTGCTCACCAGCAGGCCTTCGGCGCAAAGCTGGTCTGGGAAGCCGGGAATTTAGATTTCAATACTTAAAAATGGTTACCCTATGCCTAAAAAAGCGATTGCAAAATAAAACATACCTCTTTTTGCATTACACATACAAATGAACAAGTAGACTGAAAAGGAAACGCGGCTTCTTGCACACCAACCGACAATTCGTGCAGGCTCATGTACGCCGCCCCAAAAGAGCAAGACATTATAAAGACATGCAGAACTGCGCAAAGATCAGACCAAGACAGCCCCAGCCAACGAAAAATAAAACGCCCCAAGATAGTGTTAACTCCAGGCTGATGAACTGTCTGCAGCAATCGCATCTGAGCTTCGTAAGATCTTAAAATTATAGTGAACTGGTTCACAGAGTTTTTCGTGAGTGGTCGGTCAATTGAAGTGATGCAGAATTGTTTTGTTGGCACTCTACGTTCAAGGGCACAGGGAGCTTGAATTTATTATGCGGAGTTTTTTATTTCACTGATGTGCAGCTTCTGGTGGGCGCTTCTTAGTGATGCACAATGATATTAGGCGCAGGTACTCAGAAACGTAAATGTTTCTGGAATGTCTAACCACGAAAAAGCTTAATTGCTGGCTGCCTACCGGTGCTACAAGCCAGGGGGTTGGAGCGGGTGTACATTGTGCAGGTCGAGCAGGGTAGTCCAAAGCGCACCCTTCATTCATGCCCGCATGCATAAAAGGCCAAAACAAGTAAGCTTTTCGAAAGTTTCTGTGTTCTGAAAGATTTCTTGGCGCCTGTAAACTGCCTTTGTTTATCAAACGAACCAAGTATGCGAAAGTAACAGTCTGTTGCGCTCATTTGCATTTGAATGTGTTTAAGAAGGAGACTAAGATTTACTTCTACAGGAGAACTTAAGGATCAATGCGCTCTTCAGCCTAAATCCAAGAAACAGTCCTGCTTTTTTTGACGCTAGGAATTTCTCTGTTTCTGTTTGTCTCGCCCATCGAATTCAACTATTTCTCGTCTTATTATTTCTATTTCAAATGCGATTTTTACTTGCTGATCATCACAGCTGCACTAAACGGCCTCATTCCTGTTTCACGTTCATTTTGCAGGCCATGTAAACATGCCTCAGGTCATCATCTTTTCTTGGCTACAATACTGTCACTGTGGCTTTCTTCGCATCTATGAAGCCCTCGCAAGTTGCACCCTATAAGCGACAGCAAAAAATCCGGCAACAAGTACAAGCCACGCTATAGTGGGTTCTCAGAACGGCCTCTATTCTGAGGCCGAATAAGGACCAAGAAGGCAATGCAAGAAGTATACAAAGAAGCGGCTCTGGTCATTAAGGCCGACGGCGTTCCAGTTTCTATTTCCTCCCACGGAGGTGTCCAGAGCTAAAGCGTGCAGGTAAAGAGAACAAAAAGGGAGGTAATAGAATGAGGCATGCATCAGTAAATGAGAGTGGGTCGATGCGACCGTGACGCTTATAATGTCCTTGGGGTATGACGCACGCTGGGAAAAAGGGCTTATTGATTATGCTTGTTTCCTCAGCGGTAGTCATTAGGAACCTTCCATGCTATGAGTGTGTTCCTAGTCGCTACACAGCTATTAAATGCGCCCCCGTAGTATTGCTCGTTCCTTTAGGCTCCAGAATAAATTACGTTCTTGTATATTGCGAGCGTATTGCTTGGAACGCGCGTTCTTTCTGATGAGAATGAAGAGGACGTCTAATTGCTTTCTTTTCATTTCGGCCAATCGAGCATCGTCTTATTTATTCACGCCTTTTAAAATTTCTCCAAGAGCACTGTGATACTTGTCACTTTAATTTAAACCAAGACGAAGCTGTGTTAGAGTTATTTGTACTCGCCTTGTGCACCGTAATTAAGGTGGTACGTCTCGAAAATATAGTCCAGCAATAACAACAAGTTTTCAACGCATCTCTTTAGAAAACATGAACAAAATTCAGGGGGGCACTTTGTTGACCTGAAGTGCGGTGAGGCGAAAGCCTTAAGCGCGGTGTTGCTGCTTCTGTCACTGATGCGTTGTTAAGATGTAGGCTTCGCCTCTAAGAGTGAAACACGACAGCGTCTTGCAACGCTGCCAGGGAGTCCACAGAACGCCATGGCCCCTTCGGTTCTACGCCTTGCTCGTCGGTAAATTGGTTTTTGAGGAAAGGAAATGTATCTGTCTCGCATATCTGGGTGGGCACCTAAACCTCGCTTTAACGGGAAGAGAGGAAGATGGGAGTGAACGAAGACACCCTATTCACTAGAGGCGCCTTTGTTCATTCCAAACCATCGAGCTGGCATGGCGGAGTGGTTAGCATGCTTGTCTCGCACTCCGGAGACCGGCGTTCGATTCCGGAACTCGACGAATTTCCTACTCGGTTTTATTTACTTGTCTGGCCTGACTAGAAGGGTTAATTAAGATAATTGGGTAATTAAGCAATTAACTAAACACCGTCTCACTTACTTGGAGCATCACTATACGATCCCTTTAATTGGTTGCATGGTTACTAGTCAAAGTACAATTGGCCCCGTTTGAAATTCGCGCACTGTGCGGTCACGACCGTTGCGACCAATTGAAAAGCGTGACATTTCTGTCCACCGCTCCTGCTTACAACGAGGAGGCATTAAAGGCTTCAGCCTTAAAAATTTATATTTGGTCACTGACTTTTCGGTAAAATGCTCACTAATGCTGATAAATATTCTTTGTTTTCAGCGGCCATATCTAACTGGAACAAACTACCCTCGACAGCTGTACACTGCAACTCGGTTGAATCATTCATACAGCATGTCAATATCATTGATTCATCACTAATGCCACTGTGATAAAGCTATGATGCTGTCTTTCATTTCATATTTTTTGTAACTATACTTATTTCCGTACTGAACCCGCTATTTTCGTTTCCATGAATTGGCATCGATCATTACCACCACGATGCAGCTATGATGATGAATTCTTATTTTGTATTATATATGTACCTAACTTGTTCCCCTGTATTGTCTTCTTTGTATCCACTCCTGCATGGGCTCGAGAAGGGCCTGCAGTATTTGTAAATAAATAAAATAAAAAGGATCACAAGTTTGAATCGACTCGCGGGAAGATTTGAAATCTATTTCTTGCAGGTGTAAATGCATTTTCTGCTGCCACACAAACGTTTACGAGCCCAGAAATAGCCAAAGAATAAATTATTATTGCGAAGTATGATTAGTTGTTTTCCACCGTGCGCGTTTCAAATAAGACAACTTTATATTTATATTTTTGGTTAGTAGATGCCGGTAGCTTCACGTAGAAGGTTGTTGAAAGAAAGAGAGAAGATGAGTATAAATACTGTGCGTACAGTCTAGTTTCAGGGTTCAAAACAACACAAACAGAAATCTTTACTGGAAAACAGCAATTTTAGAGGAAAGAAATCTGCCGAGACAAAAGTAGCAAAAAAATTGGCAGTGGCTTAGCTTTGATTAAGAGTGTATGTACAAGCGAAAAGGTTCTTTTACGCTTAGTTTGACGTAATGGCGGTCGCAGTTCGCGTACAATGCACTGGGAGCACCACGATAACGGTGGAGGCGTTCGGCCGTCCACACGCTGCCTGTACGGAGGTGGAGGAGGAGACGCACGTGTAGTGAATACGGTGCTGCCTTAGAAGGTTGCTTTAGAGACATGTATTGTGGAGTTCATTCATTTCGGGTGTACGCCAAGATATAAGATAGGGATTTCCTTTCCTTAAAACCAATTTTCATTTCATTTCAGTTTTCTTAAGGGCCTTGCGGCGCCGTTCGGGTATCCACCGAGATATGAGAGAGACAGGCGTCGTTTCGTTTCCTTAAAACCAATTTTCTTTTCATTTTCCTTCCCTTACGGCGCGGTTCGGGTGTCCACCTAGATATGAGAGTTTCCTGGCGCACTGTTTTTTTTCTAATATTTTATTCCTTTCATTTTTTTTATTCTTGTTTCTGTGCTTATTTTTCTTTTTTTATATTACGGAGTCGGCAGCCACCTGCGCTGCGCGTGATGTCGCTCGGTTTCGCGCATGCGCAGAAGTGGCAAATCTGGGCTTCGGCTCACGCGAGGCGTGGTGCTGACTTGCCTAGTGAAGCTTTTCTCTTCAAAACAACCAACAAATCGCACTTATTCCCATTCCAAGATCTACGAGCTATCCAAAAAGCAATGTGAAGATGCACAGCTGCCAAAATCACTTGACAGCGGATTCTCCCAATCTTGAATAAAAATTTGAGTTTGTCAGTAAATAATTTCTTTTCGCACAAGTGCTTGGCTTCTTTTTCTCTATTTTACAGCGTTAAGGAGAGCAATTTCTTGTGTTTACCTCTCTTGAAAAAGTTGTTTCAAAGCAGAAAAAGAAAGCTAAGGGGCTAGAATTTAGCGTGATATCTGATCTTTGGAAGATAAGGTTTGCGCAGAAGTTCTGCTGGTGAACCACAACGAAGGTACCGGTCCATGACCTGACCGTTTCCTAGATGGGTGATTCAACGCTTAGTAGAGATGAACCGCCAGATGATGCTGTATTCAAACAGTGAACAAAATAGTGCAATCTAAGTCAATAGCTTTGTCTCAGGAGTAGGGGCTTTGAAGGAACCCTTGGTCGAATAGAGCGCTATAGTTATTAGATAGGAAACATGCGTGTATCTTATTTGAAGAGTTACAGTATGACGTTATTTTTCTTGCTGGTTACGCAATACCAGAAACGAGAGGTTGTTTTACAAAGAGACTAAATTTTTGAGCTCAGGCGTGAACATGCCGCTTATTGTTGAGAAAGCTGTAAGACGGGTGTTTA
Organism: Amblyomma mixtum; assembly: GCF_055824585.1. Lineage (NCBI taxonomy): Eukaryota > Metazoa > Arthropoda > Arachnida > Ixodida > Ixodidae > Amblyomma > Amblyomma mixtum. The sequence continues at coordinate 84,664,780 of NC_143017.1, read as the reverse complement.
TTGAAAGGAACCGGGCTGAGAAGACGGGAACAAAGGCGAAAACAGTCCCAGGTACGTCAGCCAAGCGCATACGCGATCACTTGAGTTCTGGAAAGCTAACCATTTAATATTGTAAAAGAGGAGCCTTTCATTTCAAAGACAATGGCTAGAGTACGGACATTTTTTGGCACCGCGTTCTATACCGAAGTGTCCTTCTTCGGGCATTGAGCACTCACCACTGCACTTCTATCGCACCCAACCAGCAACACTAACGAGTACACTTTCTTGACTAGAGACTGCCATCACCTACACCCGAATTCACTGCGCAAGCCTGGGTGCATCCCGCTCTGCTCGGCGTGCTCTGTATGACCGCGTTGCCCGCGGATAAGCGTTGCGGCAGGGTAGAAAATTCCCAAGTGTCGCGCAGCGCGCTCGAAGCATCAAGTTGTTCTTGGTCCCGCGCAGTCTCCGCTGCACAACGCCGTCGGATGACCCGTTTGGCGGAGAGACGTCCGGTCGGTACTGACGCCTCAGAGTACAATATCACTGTAAAAGAGGGCGCACTTATCCTATGGCTGGCCAGATTCAGTGGCGCGACAAGCTGTGCCGACCACAAGCGCCTGGCTTCGTGCAAACACAAAACACATGCTCGCTCCTGCCCGCGTGAGGCGTTCTCTGCTAAGAGAACGTGTAGACGCTAGACAAAAAGTTTGACGGCGCTTTTTAATTTAAATTGAAATTGAACTTTATTCCGTCGAGGCGGAAAGGGACTCGAACAAATGTGAAAACATATCACTTGACGTGGTTCGAGCCCCATTTACAAGGCATACAGCAGTTGCACATTTACATGTATAGCAGCATAGTCACGAGAACATACACACATAGAAAGTGAGTCAAGACCTTCTTGTCTGAAAAGAAAAAATTGTATTTTACACAACAATAAGATATCCCCATCACATCAAGACCAGCATAATACACCTGAGAAAAGAAAAACATCATGATACAATTATAGCGAGCATAACCATCACTCTTGTTGTGTAAAAAAATTCTTCAGAGTTTGGGTGCTAAAAATTTGGATATTAATATCGTGTTTACGGAGATAATTTAACAAGGTTGGCAGTGAATATTCGAGCATTTGACGGCTGATGGTTGTGCGTATGAATGGAATTTTCCAAATTTCAGGTGACCGCGATGTAGATCTACCTTCTCTTAAACTTAGATTTGATATGGTTTGAATGAGGACCTCATTGTTTTGGACATCCTGAGAAGGACATGGCTTTATGTCTCGGGTCGGTCGATGCAATGTGCAAAAGAAGTAACGGCCTCTGTCAGTGAGCCGAGATGCGCTGGTGTGTCATTGTGGGGCGGCTTTAACCCGAAGTTCATGGGTATTCTTATTGTGCTTTCATACAAGACAACATTACAATTGCATGTAAGAATTCTTCGAGCACGCATTTCATAAAGGAATTATTCTGATTGTGATATCTTCCAGGGGCCATAAATGCAGAACCAATACCAGGATGCAGAGGTTTTCTTGAATAGCATGCGGGGCAAGAATAAAGGCTAGATGAATTTCAATTGCAAACAGGGTGAAGCCTTCAGGAAAGAAGGAGAGGTGTAAAGATAGAGCTACAATGACAATAACCGTCAGCTTCCCATCATTTTACGGAATTTCCTCGTCAAGATCGTGCTTCAATCGTAGCTCTGATCAACAAAACAATTTCGTTGGCGACTGTGGTAAAGACAGCGTCAGTGTCGTGCAAGTCAACAGCATGAAACGGCCTTTACTGTCTCGTATTTCGTTCTTACTCTTTTATTACCTTAAGAACTGCGTTCACGACTCATTATTGAATGTATTCTTCAGTGTTTTCTTTTTGTGACTATATGATGCTCTAGCAATGGTCCCTTGTTGTACCCTGAAATTCTACAAGACGCGCTCTGTAAACGTTTGACAGTCAGTTTCATGCCAACGCAGAAACCTTCATTTTGCCAAAGGCTTTCTCGTTTCCTGTGCCTGCTGAAGGGACTAGAAAATCATCTGTTAGTGTCTCAAGGCCAATGTCTCCATATTTCTTGGAGCACATATGCATATGTATCAGTTGAAGGAATAGGTAAAGGTCAGTTTGTAATGCTCGTGAAGGAGGTTAGTTTTTAAAGTTTTCTTCCAAAGCTGAAATATTCAATAAATATTCGCCCGATCATTCCTCCAAATGATAAACACGCATCCCGTACACCGGAACGTAAGACCAAATGTGTCAACCAGAAAAATTTGCTGCCGTAGGTAGCTGTTTTAGCGCTACAATATTGCTTTCTTTTTCTTAGTGTTGCAAACTATCAGAACCAAACATATCAACAAAGTAAAAAAGGACAATGAAGCAAGGAGCGCTGCACATGCTTGAGTAAATCAGAAAGAATAAAACTCCGGTAGTCAGTTGAAGGTTTCGGTACTAAGGAGCAAGTTATTTTAATGCTGCTGTAACTACACATTTCCTTATTTTGTTAATGTACTCCGGCTTTCACGATCTGCAAAACCCAATTGCTTCATCAGTGCCTTCATCATCCATCCCTATCATTGCATCATGACACCGAGGAGCTTTGAACGCTTTAACGTCTATAGGGTCATCAGGATATGTCTTTCCCGCAGGTGGCGCTGCTGTCGTACGCTGAATGGCTAAGATTTCAGAACAGATTTTTTGGCACATGATTCTATTTGACATAAATTGCATCTTTATTATTAATCAACCTTTCCAGTTTTCTTTCAACCGACCTTCGAATTTCCAGCTTTCCTCGGTTAGAAGTGCAGTTTATTCACCCCTTGCACGACCACAGCAACTTTCACGAAGATTTCGTGGCGTCGTAGGAAGTGAACTGAGAAAAGACTCAAAGCTACGTGGGAAAGCTTTGGGGCACGGAGACATTTGGTTAAGTTATCTCTCTTTTCCCATAGTTTATTTTCTGCATTCACAAACCATTCTAGCTGATGAGTCCACCTGCGTCCTCATTACCAAGCGCGGCCACCCCTAAAGACTACATTTTGTTAGCGAAGAGAACAAAGAGAGCGCGCCTGCATACGCTTTCCACAGGCGAATCGAACGCAGATGTGCATTACCCTTTTGATTGTTGTGCGCGCGCCTCAGGCGAAGGCATTAGAGACGAGAAAAGCTTCTCTTCAGAGATTGCGATGCGGCTAACCAGACGCACCTTAACGATCTCTTCTCCCTTCCGGGTGCCTCGAGGAACAAACAGCACGTAGACGAAGACAGGGAAAAAAGACAAAAAAAAATTCAAGACCGAACGCACCTGTGGTATCGTTGCACGCATCTTCTCCAACAAGTAATTAAGGAAGGAGCCGGCAAATATATTGAACAGTTCCCCACAAACAGTGCCGCGAACAACAGGCTTCCTCTACATCTTCCTGTCCGATCTTCCCTCCATCCTTGCTAAGAAAGCCTCCGATTTCTCTCCTGTCTCCTTTCAAAGCTCTGCCATTTGTGCCGCGATAGCGCTGCGCGAGATTAGCACCGCTCTCGAGATAAGCCCAAATAAGCGCTCGTGTTTGCATTGCGAGGGAAAATGTCTTTGTCCAAAATGCGGTAGGAACAAGCGGTTCTGCCCCTTTTGTTAACAGCCGCCAGCGACCTAAGAGCTTGAGACTGAGACTTCACTGTTTGCATGCCTCACAGGTGCACGTTGTCGTGGCGCTTATCTGCATGCTTGGGTTTCCGGGCTGTGTTTGCCGGGGGTCATATTTAGCCTGCGGTCGCGGTTAGCAGTCTGACTTGATGCCTTTGGGAGAGCTAATGCTGTATTCAGGCATCGTGCTTGCTTTCTGGCTTGATCTAACGGGCAATGCTTCAGTATTTTCCACATTTTTCTTCCTTGTATAAGTTTCTTTCCCACTAAAGACAATAAATCACAAGATCATGTTCTCCTTAGGGATGCCTTTAAAGTAACTTAATTAAAGAAATGGCTCTGGCTTAGCTCTGCTATGCCAGGATATGCATAGCGTGAGCAGTGACGTCACGTGGCTCTGCGCCGGCGGCCGCTGCGGCAGCGGCGAGGCGCACCAGCTGTGAGCATTGATGTCACTCGCTCCTCGCGCATGCGCAGTATGGTCGACGGAGGGAGCACGCGAAACGGCGAGACTGTGGCCAATGTGGCTCACGCTACAAAATTTAATTTATGTGTCAGAGTGTGACGTGTTTACAGATGTTTTTTTCGGTCACTCGCCTCCAGTTCCACATGTACCAGGACGTTTCAACTAATACTTTCAGATATTGCTAAAAAATGCGGAGTTCGAACTAGAAAGAAAATCTCTTCATCCTCATACTTTCCAACGCAACAGATGTTACTGACGCTAAAAAATATACTGATGTCACAAAATTCGGCGCATTTTAGAAACAAACAAAGAAAAACCGCCGCGCGCACGACGTCTCGCCGGCGCGAGCCCAACGGGAGAGAGGGAAAGCCCCCGCCGAGCGCGTGCCTCTCTTTCCACCGCCACGGCGTGCGCCGAAGGAATGAGTCATCCACGCCGATTACTCTCGAACATGCGAGTCGGTTCTTCTGCTGACCGGAGGAAAAGGGCGTAGCCTTGCGTGCACTAAGTCACGTCCCCCTCCTCTGCACTCGGACGTCGGCGACGCCGCCACGACGGCGCCACGCTAGAACACGCTGGAACCTTCGCGAAACGACTCCTGACTCTGACCAATGGGGACGCGCGGCCAATGAGAAGAGAGAAGGGAGACAGCACTGCAAATACTGCGTGTATGTGCGCGCCTACTTTGGCGCGTAGAACAAACAGACGTGAGAGCGAGCCTATAAAAGAAGGGCGCTGACAGCTATCAGTCAGAGATGGAGTGTCTGTTCTCGCTTCGGCGAGCGCGGCTTCGGCCGCTTCTGTTTGAGCAGCGTCCGCTCCGGCGGACGCAGTTGTTGCTGTGACGCGCGTCTTTTCTTTCCTTTTTCTCTTTCCTCTGATCTTTGAACTCTCCTCTATCTGCACGTGGCAGCGGTGGTGGCTTGGCTCGAGCCAGTAGCAGGCCCGTGCAATTTCCTCTTCATCCTTCTCTCAGTCACAACAACAACAACAGCTATCAGTCAGAGTGAGTGGGAGCGCGGCTTCGGCCACGCGGAGTATCTGTTCTCGCTTCGGCGAGCGCGGCTTCGGCCGCTTCTTTTTGAGCAGCGTCCGCTCCGGCGGACGCAGTTGTTGCTGCGACGCGCGTCTTTTCTTTCCTTTTTTCTCTTTCCTCTGATCTTTTAACTCTCCTCTATCTGCACGTGGCAGCGGTGGTGGCTTGGCTCGAGCCAGTAGCAGGCCCGTGCAATTTCCTCTTCATCCTTCTCTCAGTCACAACAACAACAACAACATCAGTCAGTCCGGACCGCCGTTTAAGCTTCATAGAAGCGCGCCCGTTCGACTCCCGGGAAAACACCACTCGGCCAGCATCGGACCAACGAGGCAACGGTCGCCAGTCTGCGGGACGGCATCGTCATGGAACTCTGGTCGTCGGACTGCCGCAGTGCCCGGTGAACAAATTGTGTTTTGTTTGTTTACCTCTCTCTCTTGTGTTAGTGCACTTTAGGTGCAATATTGCCTGTGTATTGTATTCTCTCTCGAGTTTAACTTTGCACGAGTTGCATTTCTTTTAGTGACTTTGTATGAGTCTGTACTAGTGATTGTGTAATCCTCTGTATCGTCTCGTTGCTATATAAACTTTGTTTTGTTTTGTGAACCTTTGGCTCCGACCCATTCTCTGGCTTGCGACCAGCGAAAGCTGGGCACCGAACGCCCAAAAACCTCTTGTCACTTGGTGGCTGGTCTCCGCTGAGCTTGCCACGCTGAGTCGAGGGCATCTCCTTTGAGTCCGAGACCGCTACCCCCACACGCTCTAAGGGTGTCTGGGAGCTTCCCACGTAAAAGTGCGCGAAGTCTGGGTGACAACTGAGTATGTATAAAAAACAACAATTGTGAGTTGACTCTAAATTAAGAGAGTCTGGCGATGACGCGGAGTCGATAGGGAGTTGTGAGCTAGTTACGAGTGGTGCGATAGTTTCGGTTCCTGAAACGAAGAAAAAGTCGTTATTTAAGGCTTTGGAGCGAAAGGAAGTCCTGCGGTAGTTTTCAGGCAAGAGCAAGGTTAAGAGTTTTAAACGCGCAGGAAGCTTGGCGCACAAAAGCAGCGTTCGCTCATCAGACATTGCAATCTATACGGCGCACAGACTCCGACAACCGTAGCTATTTCTACATGTGATGCGCTTCCTTTTGCTTCGTTGCTTAATCAAAAAAAAAATCTATAGTCATCGCCAACTACGTGCCGTTCAGTTTGATAGCGGCGGCGCAAAGAAAAACAAAGGCATGCTGTGGCACAATAAAACGGTGTTCTAATATGTCGCCGTTCTGCGGGTGCTGCTTATCTTGTGCGCCCAGTTTTGTTTTTTGAAACAAAAGAAACACCGAATTTCATCGCCTTCGAGAGCTTTAAATAACGGCTTTTACCTCTTTTCGGAAACTGATATGACGTAGTGTTTTCATCAGCTTCGATCTTCCCTTTGACACTAATGACTAGAATGTGTTAATTTAAAGTAATGAGTGAGTGTTAGCTAATTAGATACCTAATTAAGGCGGATTTTATACGTACACCACGGCATAAAGCTTTTTCCTGAAAATATCCTTTTGTCATTACCAGCCCTACATTTATTTATTTTTCGAAAGTGTGCCCTGAAACACCTGGTGTACTGTCTACACTAATCATACATGAGATGCTGTAGGAGTGCGACAGACAGCCGACAAGAGGGCGAGCGTTGTCGTGGAGAACTTTCATGCCCTTGCTCAGCACTCCTCTTCTCCGATTGTGAAACGCCCTTCTGTGTTGTTTCAGTGTCTAGCATTACTTGTCATCATTTACATAGAGTCGACTACCAATGCGCTCTTTCAGGTCCCAAAACGCAGTTTCCATGCCTTTGGCCGCAGACTGCGTGCGCTTGAATTCTCTCGGCTTTGGCGAAGAGGAATATGGTCACTCACGGGGCTATCGGTTTTTATCAGTGAGAAGTTTTACTCTGAAAAATGAATAACTGAATAGGCATAGGCACATATATAAGAAATGCAATTTAATGTGCTCTCGAACTACTGCATCGAACTATATCGATTTGAGGAAGCAGCTAAGGTCAATACATTCATTCTGAAAAATACAGGTAGGAAAGAGAGGAGCGTTGCGGGAATCCACTCGCAGATATCAACTCTTTATATGAAACCACGGCATTTCGTCGCAAGGTACGGCCACCGGGTGTGGGAGGGAGTGTCCAAACAAGAGATGGGGGAACTATTCGTCTCAGCCGTTACAGTGGCAGCAATGGCAGGCAGGCGGCTGCTTTCCGGGACCGGAATAACCTAGGCGCTTATGTGGTGAGGTGGCTAGCGGGAGCGGCATGACGTAAACAACGCGTAGTGTTCGGCTGCACAGACGCGCGCTCTTGCTGAGAGACTACTGGAACCGTTCCGGAAAAAGATCACCCTGTTTCCGACACTATTACGACCACAGCAAAGCACGTTTTCTTCAAGTGTTTCATGAGGCTGGCCTGCAGCGACGTGCACTTCGCTCGATAGCCTCCTCTGTGTGGTCTTTTCTTCTGTCCTTTGCTGATAGAAAACTTTACTGTGGCGAGCATTGCGTATGACAACTAACGTCTTGTCTCAGTCCCTGAAAGATGAAGAAACCCATTGAAGAGTGTATGTAGCATTGCTGGGGTCCTCGGAGTAGAGAATATTCTGAACTCTCTTGTAATCTGCTTTTGAAGTTCAAACAAAGCGCTTGCGGCATTCCTCGTGCAGCATCTGCAGTTGCGAAACTTGCTGCGTCACACATTTGGACCCACACGCGTACAAAATAGGGCAATCTCTTTTGTGTGGTCAGATTATTATCTCACCATTTTTGCTGCTGCTTTTGGTTACAAGAAACTCGGATCCTCCACTCTACAGCTTGTGTCCTTAAATAAGAAAAAAATTCCTGAAGCTAATAAAAATTCACTCCCTTTTATCTCGTTTTCCTTAAACGAAGACTTCTCATCTTCTACGAAGCATCTTGCATCGAAGCAAGCAGGCGTATGGGCAGTGTTGTGACTCAGGTTGGGTGTCGAGTTGGGTTGCGTGGGTTGCGTGGTTGGGTTGCGTGTACGATGTGAGGCCTGCCGAAATTTGTAACACAATTTTCTTATCGAAATGCGAGCAGCGTCTCCTACATCACAAGACAAGAACTTTCGCCAACTTCGTTAGCTCTTTAACGTGCCACTTGGGAACTAAAACACTTTCCTTGTTTGTCCGGAGCCCTTACATGAGCAACGTGCCTAGCATGCAAACAAGTTTTACTGACAATGAAAGTTCGCTTTTTTTGAAGAATGTGGGAGAACCAATAGTGTCCGGCGCGAAGTAAGAGAAACTTGAGGAGCCTGTTTGACCAGAAGGAAGCTAAGAGCCCTCGAACAGACGTCAACACCAAAGCATCTAACGGACTGTTTTCCGGAACTTAATTCGATTACCGTTTAAGGGAAATGGGGATGTCCTGACTTAACTTTACGCCGTTGCACCTTAGGGTATTGAAGGATGGTTTGCTTATTACGTCTGATGCCTTTAGTCCTTTAGTTGAATTTTATTTTGCCGGTTTATCTTAATAATAGTTATTTATTCACTTATCAAGAAACCCCCTGCGTGAATGGCATTGCAGTGGCGGGGGGGGGGGGGGGGGGGGGGTGAGGAAAAACAAAACAAAAAGTCAAACCACTACGCGATGCTCATTTGCAACATCAAACACATGTTTGATAAAAAATGTGGCACGCATTCTCTCCAACACGACCTCTAGTATCAGCACTCACAACTCAAAGGTGGTACAACTGAGAAACTTTAACATCTAAGTAACTAACATTGAAAACATTGTATCGTTGTTTCTTTCGTGGTTACGTCACCAAAGGGATGCAGGCTCAGCAGGTGGACGCCTGACGAAACCATCTATCGCACAGAAAGTAAAACGCTCCACTTCCCAGGGACCGCAGTATGGTACAGCGTGACTCAAACGCGAGACAAGAAGCTGCCGTAAAATTCAGTACACAGTCGTCGGTCACTGAATGCCTAGAAAGCAAAATATTCAGCTCTGCGGAGTATTTATAGGTGCGTACTGTGCAGTCATTTTGTTTTGAATATCGCAAAATATAGAATCAAATGTCTTACAGAATTCGCTCACAAAGCCATCACGTAATTAACCAAGTTCACGCTCGCGTTATGACACTGATTTTTAAGTCAATTTCGAACAACTCGAACAGACGCCGAAGTGTCCAAGTGGGTAGTCTAACACAAGAAAGCTATTCTTTGTCATGTATCGTCAATGGTTGGGCTAAAGCCGGCCTACTAAAGCTTGAGGTCGATGAAGGGATGAACACCGAAATATCGGAAGCCAATCAGAAGTCTTCTTTCGACACAGGTACGACAGACATAGTTTTTTTGCTTCGAGAGCGAGGATTATTCTAACCAACCATGAACTTTTGGATTGCACCCCAAGCCACTGCGGACTATTTAGCATGTCTGGATTGTGCACCGAATGTTACGGTACTCTTGATATCCTCATACGGTGTTGCTCAACCACCGAGCGTTACGGAAATTTGCGAATCTCAACGCCTTTCAATCGTGAAAAATACATCTGAATGCTTGTCGCCCACACACCTTAGTGCGCATATCGGAGCAAAGAATGTTCGCTGCTATATTCCGGCATGTTTCAGGCCCTGTCTTTAAGGCGCTGGCGTTGCGGCAGGCTTGATTTTGCAGTTGCGTCATGCTCGCCTGCTTCATTCGGAGAATAAGAGTTGCATTGCCTTTACTTCCGCTTGCCCCTCTATTAGTCGTATACCTTCGAGGAAAATCTGGAGACATCCCATCACCAGTGCGCTCGGTGTTATTCCATATTATCGTCTATCGCGACGCAGTTGAAGCAGTCGCTCTAGCCTGGCAAAAAGTGCAGTTTCATTTCGGCGCTGTTTTTTTTTTATATTTTCCAAAGACCAGCATGTTTCCCTTACTCCATTGGCGTTAACGTTTGGTGTCGTTTCATATCGTACTCATGACAGAAAACGGCTAATTAGACGAATTTTTAATACAATAATAAAAATATACATTAACCTGCCTCACTCGTATTCGATCAAGAGCTTTCTTTTTCTCATGAACTAGGAAAGGATAGTGTGAGATATTCCAAAATCATTTGAGATTTGCACTCATTTGCACTCATCATTGTTAGGTGGGAAAAAGAGTGGGTTGAGAGCAGCCGTAGTCTCCCGGTCCGTGAATGTTGAACTCACGCTGATGTAGGACTACTAAAATGAACTAATGAATGAAGATTTATCAATTATTCTCAACGAATGAACAAACAAACAAAATGTGCCATTCCAAAATGAAGGCTCGTTTGTTTAAAAAAGTCGCAGACTGCGAATAAAAAAAGATAACTAAATTTTTTAAAAGCACACCTTTATGAGATTCCGTTGTTTCTGATGTTTTCCCCACTTAAACTTCATAAACCGTCATAAATGACAACATTCAACGCAAATACTTTTGCAAACATTCCACTTTTTGAAACGCAAACTCAAGGGGCACTTGTGTAACGCGGCTACCATAAACAGCGCCTGATATATCTTCATGCAGATCAGCGGATTCCCAAACCGGGACTTTACTGACGTGGCACGTGGTGCAGTATGTAACGAGAAGATCATCTGGATACGATTAAGAGTACCTAGGAACGTCAACTGGGCACTTGCAACTGACGTATATATAACGCTTTTACGTCTCACTTTCGCCAACTTTTGTTTGCCTGGACACGGGCTAATATTTCGTGCATAGCATGCAGCTCATTATGTTATGACACCGCCAGCTGTCAAGCACACACCCTACCTTTTTCTTCGCGTTTGTTTTCCCCTCCTGTGAAGCAGCATTGCTCCATTCAAGCAATTTTCTTACTTTCAGGCGCTACTTTCACTGTAAAAGGAGTATACACATAAAAAGAGAACAAAAAATGAGGTGAATACTGTGGCTATCACCCGGCAGAACACGCTAGTAAGCAGCGTGCGCCGACAGAGTTTTTACCGTTGACGGTAGCGGATAGGTTACACAAGCATTTACTTCGCAACAGTGATCGCGGTGTCTTTTTAGGTGCATGCGTAACAAATTTTATTCGATGGCGGGAAAACTGTCAAATTAAGTTTGATTATCATCGAATTGGTCGTTTTCTGCTGCCAGACAAACATCTGATTAGCCACAAAGAGGCACTGAATCGATTTTTGTTGTGGAGAAATACTTAATGAAGTTCTCCTAAAGGCCCTTTTTAAAAGAGTAAACATAACTGAATAAAGCCCAAAGTTCGATGCTAATCTTATTTTTTCTATGATGTACACTTAAACGCTCACGGTGGCCAACTTTTGTTACGCGTCTGCCCGGCTTGAAACGCATGATGAAGTACACACACAAAAAAACTGAAACACGCAAAAAAATAGTATTTGGACCATTTCTTATCATTATTTTTACCCCAATGACAAATAATAGGAATTTACAAATGCTGGAAATAATAGTGTAGTGTGCCAACTGTGACAGGTTCCGCTACCGCCATGCGCCGACACTGCGCTGCGCCTGACGACGACGAAGTTATGCGCCGACACTACGCTGCGCCTGACGACGACGAAGTTGCCCCGCTCTCTTGGTGCTGGCTACGCCTGTCTACGCTGCCAGATCCTGCACGGCGGTTCGGTCACTTGAGGACGCCTAATAAACGCACCCCTACAATTGGTGGAGGTGCTGGGTAGTCACTTTGCGGAGTCGGCGGCAGAGAGCTTCACTTATAACAGATACTGCAGCGCCCGTGTCGACGAGGGCGAGAACCTTGGCACCTTCCACGAACACTACGATTACATTAGCGGGACGACACGGAGGACTTGAGGAGTTCGAAACAAGCGCAGTTCTTGCCCCCGGAACTGCGGCTGTTAGTTTCCCTCAAGTGCGGAGCTAGAACGTCGCAGCATCGGAGAAGGGGACCGGCGTCGAGGGGAAGGCGATCGGCGAGTGGTGTAAATTTGGTGATCAGGGGAAACAAAGGGGGGACCAGGTGGACTTCTCGGCGAGGATAGTTCGGCATCGTACGGGTAGGAGCGCAGATCAGGTCGAGAAGGCGGAAGGCGCTGGCGGCAAAGCCGCGCGACATGGCCGGCCCGACCACAGGCGTAACAGATGGGTCGGTTGTCCGCAGTACGCCAGGGATTCGTAGGATGTGGGCGAACTCTTGAGAACGGAGCTTGAGACGGGGGCTCAGACGGCGGCGGCGGACGGAAAGAAGGGGCGGCCTGGTAGGAATCGGGTGCCGGCGTATGTCGTGGCCTGGCCACTGCTTGGGCGTACGTCAGGGGTGCTGTCACAGGCGGGAGCACAGTGCTTGACGGTAGCACGTCAGCGACTTGGTCTTACAAGACACGGCGAATGGTAGGAGCCAAAGACGGGGTCGAGTCAGGAACTTGGCGGGCGGGGTCTTGAAAATGTGATATGAGGGACAGCTGGCGAGCGACCTCTTCACGAACGAAGGCTTTGATTTGGTTGAGAAGAGGGGAGTCCTCAGGAGAAGTACCGCCCAGGGCCAGTGTAGAGAGGGCCTCGTCGCAGACACCGGCACGCCGTGTGGAAGCGCGCTGCTTGCGGAGCTCGTCGTAGCTCTGGCAAAGCTTAATAACCTCACTGACGGTGGTAGGATTTTTCGCGAGGAGCATCTGAAATGCGTCGTCAGCGATGCCTTTGAGGATGTGGTGGATCTTGTCCGCTTCTGGCATGGCGGCGTTGACACGTTTGCAGAGGTCAACGATGTCCTCAATGTAACTTGTGAAGGTCTCGTCGGTGTGTTGAGCGCGGTCCCGTAAGCGCTGTTCGGCACGGAGCTTGCGCACCGCAGGGCGGCCGAACACTTCCGCAAAGCTCTTCTTAAATACGGGCCAAGTGGGTAGGTCCGCCTCATGGTTTCGAAACCAGAGGTTCGCCACGTCCGTGAGATAAAAGATGACGTTACTCAGCTTGATAGTGTCATCCCACTTGTTATAGCTGCTCACTCGCTCATACGATGACAACCAGTCGTCAACATCTTGGTCGGCAGTCCCACTGAAGAGGGCAGGGTCACGCTGCCGGATGGCGCCAGAACAAATGACGGTGGTTGAACTGGCCGCCGGTGTTGGGGCAGTCTCATCTGGCATGGTTGACACAGGCGGCAGCGTACGGCTCCGGAGTTCCAGGTTCCAGGAATTTTTATGCAGAAGAAGGTGACGCCGTGATTACGTCTTGAAAAGACATAGCTGTGGAGTAGTAGACCAGACGCGCGTTGCTCCGGTGGACCACTCCAACCATCTTGAAATTTGTTTTTTCTCTCTCGCTTGCTTTGTTAGAGCGCCAACTTAGGATTTTGCAGAAATCATAAAATTTATTCTTTCTTTCCAAGTAAACGAATGGGAGACTCCCCATTCTTTCTTGAGCCATTTTTTTCAGAAATGAGAATAGTTTAAAAGCGAACAAGACCACGGTCCCAATAGTTGTAAATTATCAGAAAAACAGGTCTGAGGTGAAGACATTGCAAAACAGTTCGAAAAAAAACTACAAAGTCAAAACTTTGCCTTCAATGAGGGTGATTTCTTCGCTGAGACAAAGCAATACCCAATAACACAATTATTTTTTTCGACAATTTTCTGCGAGCACGTGTCTGTCTAAGTTAATGCAGAGCAATATTAGTCAACAAGTTCTGGCAGCTCATGCAATACCGCGGCCTCGCAAGCCATCATGGATCGACTTCTGATCGAGAGCTGCCGCATAGAACAAATAAATTATTTCCAGAAAGCTTTATATGTGTTTCTAATACTACTTTTAGCTTAGCAGATTAATATTTAGCGCTCACAGGTTATTCTAGGTCAGCTTAAGGGAAGGTCTCCTATGCGTTGCTTCACGTAAAGCAGTTAAGGTACATTCGTTTTCTTGTTTTCAAGTAGAAGCGGCGAGGGGTGTGGGTTCTCTGTTTTCCCGTGTCTGGCAGATGTGAGCAGTTGGAAGAGTCGGGTTGTTCAACTCTGAGTGCGTTTCGAAAGACAATGTTCCGTTTGCTTTGCGCAATATATTGGTTTCTCTGACGAGGAGACGTCGCCCGACTATCTTGCGTAAAACAAAACTCATAAGTTTTTCATTCTGTGCAAATTGTCTACACGAAACCAACTTGAGACGTCCTTTTACCCAGTATAAAAAAAAATGAATATTTGAATATCCAAAACCGACAGCTGGAGTGGCCCGCTTTTGCCTCAGTGATCGAAATCGGGAGTGGACGCAGATACATGCTCAGATGAGGGTCGCTGTCTTTCTAAAGGGAACTACACGTGCCTCAATGTCGGCAACACGTTTGCAACTGAGTATTCTTCATACGTTTCAGCTTTAAAGTGATATCGCTTACTACCATCGCTCTTCTCCCTTTTAAACACACATTCGTTAAACCGGACATCCGACACACGGTGAAAGGAAACTTTTCTCGCACGAGGTCCGGGGAAATAGCTTTAATGCAGCTCTCTAATCCATACTTTCAGTAGTTCGCATAAACGGCTTGCAATATCAGCCAAGTCAAATTGTTCAGCTCTCCGTCGAATTCACCTGATATTGATTCGCCTTAACAACTGTCAGCTTAAGGAAGAGTAACGAAACATAGCTACAGAATGAGAACTCGAAGTCTGAGTTCGCAATCGGCTCGTCGTTCGCACTCGTGTGACATTTTCACCTGGTTGAGAAGTTTCAAAAACCCCGTTGAACACGTGCTGCTACTCCTTACTCACTGGTAGATTCGTCTTCAGTACGTGCCCACAGGGGAAAATATACGTAGCACGCCAATAGATATCAGTTGACTTTCTACAGCTGAAGCTGTTTTAATCATAATATGCAAATAACGGTCGTTGAGTGGACGTCTGTTCATGTTCTCGATATGCACTATCCCGATAGAAAGAAACGCGATCAGAGCGGAGCCTAGGAGCTCCGCTGTTCGCATTTCTTTTAAACACGCTTTAACTTTGATGGTAGGAAAAATATGCTACAGTTATGCGGGATGCCTTCTAGGACGACTCTAATGTATTTTTTTTTAAAAACCGAAATAAAACCGCCATCACAAGAAATTCGAACAGCGGAGCGCATGGGCGCCGCGCTATTGACGTTTCTTTCCATGGTGATAGTACGTTTTATTGGCTTCTTAATCACTCTAGCCTGCATCATCTCGACACAAATAGAAAAAAGGCTGGAAATCATGTATACAGGGCTTGACATTGTCCAGGCCATGTCTCGTTCATGGAAAGAAATAGTGGCATATCAACAGGACGAAACGCTTGACTTAATACGCAACTGTGAAAGCCTAATTTTTATATACTGGTAAATGCTGAGTAGAGCATGGGGCGGGCGCATAGGCAAATGAACCTATGCAAAAAGGGTTGTGACAAGACGCCATTAGCTTGGCGCGACATTTTAGCAGTGTAAGTATTGATTTGTCTATACGGCGAATAAAAGTTGTAGGGTCGGAGTTAGGCAGTAGTTTCTGAAATTCTTGCAACCATATCTCTTCTTGAGGACCACTTTCTCTTCTTGTCCATGTCTCTTCTTGAGGAGAAAGCACGTGGGCTGTACCTTTTCAAAAAAATCGATAAATCATCACAAAAGAACCAGCTGAGCAGAACATATTACGCAGCGGCATGCATGTCCCAATACCGCACCAAATCATTGGGCCTCACTTTCGCCACAAACGTTTCACATTGCGAGTACGAAGGCAATAGTTGGCAGGCTGCCCCGAGAGAGTTGCACAAGCTTAGAGTCATCTCATATTACTTCTTCCCGCGAGACACAATGTTAGCGCAATCTCCGAGCTTTTGATGGAATCAAGCGGGGTTCAGCGCATCCTGTTTGCTTTCCCGAGATGTGGTGCGCAGATATCCGGAGAGAGATTGCTGTAGACCCGACGACGGATGCCGAAATTTACCGCGCCGCAGCGGGACTGGGTCGCCCACTTTTTCCTCTTTCGCGTGGGTCTCGCGTGGGTTTCTCGTGGGTCTCGAAGGAAAGCGAGTCATGTTTCATCGTACAGTTGGCTCACAACAAGGAGCGTCACGTAGTCCCAATGTCCGGCGATCAGTGCATGGTGCCACAAGGTGTGCTGCCCGCGCCGGTGAGACTACAAGCTCGAGTTCGCGAGGGTGTGCGTGTGGGTTCGGGTGTTAGTGTGTGTGAGCAAGGGAACACAAGAGCCCACGTACAGTGCTTGTTTTCCGCGCGTTCGTGTGTGCAGTCCAGGCGCCTGATAGCCTTTTGATTAAATACTCGCTGGTTAACTCTGGTTCGTGTGGACATAGCAGGCTCATCTACTGGCATTGTTACAAGGTGGTGTGTCGGCTTCTTGTGAAGAAATTTTTGCGGGCGTGCTGGCTCTCGATAAATTTTCTAGATATGTGTCTGTTCTTGGAACCTCTCAATTACTGCCTTATCTCTTCAATTAACCGTATCCTGTGCTAGCTGTGATCTCTCTATCCCCGCAAATTTCTTGATCTCATCCACCCACATAACTTTCTGCCGCCCCCTTCTACGCCTCTCTTGTCTTCGAATCCAATCTGTTACTTTAAAGGTCAGTCGGTTATCTTCCCTTCGCATAACATGCACTGACCGAAACCACCCAAAGAACGCCCAAAAGCTCCAAACAACCCTGCCCAGATGACATACCTATGGGCCCTCAGTATTCAGTGGGGGCTTTAGAACACACCGCTATCGCAGTGCCCTATTAAAATGCGTTAAGCTGTCTGAAAATTCAAACAGTGCGTTACCACTAAGGTTCCCAGTCTCCGATTCCGTCAATCTTTGCCTGAAGTCTGACGCTGAAACCTCATCCTCGAACCAAAAGCGAAGTGAAACGCGACGTGCTAGCGCAGATACTTAACGTTGAATCAAGTAAGCTAACTTGAGTAAATTTTTTTGACTGATGAATTGAAGACGGCGTGTCGTGTTTTTAATGTGGATAAGTCAACCACAACGCTAGTGGTTGAGCATCGGCCTCGCATGCGGTGGAGGCGAAATACTAGAGGCCCGTGTACTGTGCGGCATCAGTGCGCGTTAGAGAACCCCAGGCTGTCGAAATTTCCCGATACCTTCACTGCAGCGTCCCTCATAGCCTGAGTCGCTTTATGAAGTAAAACCCTCATAACCCATAAGTTATAAACCTCCTGGGTTAGGTGTACTGATACAGAGAGACATCTTCTCTCTGCTAGAGTACCCACTGTGGAGTTGTTCTTGGAAAAGCCGAGTGAGATTGTCAAGGCTTTAGCTTGCATAGCTTCAAGGAGTTTGATATTTGTTTGTGAGATACCCTGAAGAGCTGGAAGACTGTAGCACAGAAGGCCTTCACAGAGCACTCCATGCAGTCGGTGTAATGAAGGTGTAGAGTAGGTGTTGAAGAGCATATAAAGGGTAGAGACGTAAGAGCAAAGCTTCATTTTAATCTGTTGTAAGTACATGTGGGGACCATGACGGTGGCCTGTCAGATGTCACCTCTAGGAATGTATGACTTGTGACGCATGGTATTGGAGTATGAGCAACTTTCAGCATGTAACCGGAAAGATCGCGCCTCGAAAATGCAATTGCTCAGCTTTTATCTGGCGACAAGGCAAAAACGCCGTTAATTAAAAAATTCGATGCAGCCCATTGCCCTTTGTAGCCGGGTATGTACAACACGGCGATTATATCCGGAACACCATACATAGATGTCATCTGCGTAGAGGGAGATTTCAACTATAGGTGGCACGCATTTTTCCAAGTCAAGAAGTGATATTATGACAAGGGTGTGACTTGAAATCCCCCGCTGATGTAGTCCGCGACATATTTTATGCAGTGCTGTGTCACGTTCACTGGTTGGCACGAAAATCGATCTTTTACACATATAGTCATGGAGCCAGTTATACATTAATGCCAATTGATTGTAATGCTGGATGAATTGCCTCATGTGCGACGTTATCAAAGACTCCCTTCACGTCAAGAAACAGAGAAATGGTCATATACCACTCTAATTTGCTGTCTTTGACACAACTGGTAAGAAAAATGATGTTTTAAAGGCTTCTGCGTCCTTTTCGGAAACCAGACATGATTAAAGAGCAAACGCCCTGTTCGTCAGGTGCCAGGTAAAGCGGGAGTGTACCGTTTTCTTCATCAGTTTTCCGACGCAGCTTAGAAGCGCAATGAGACGGTAGGCATTTAATTCAGTTGAGGGTTTTCCAGGCTTGAGGATAGGTATGACACGCGAACGCTTCCAGCCCCTATTAAGGCACCGAATCTCCCAGGAGGTGTTGTAAACGGCTAGCAGGTGAACCTTGGCCTTACTTCTCAGGTAATAAAGGGCGGTGTAGTGCATGGTCCTAGGCCCGATCTTTTACTGGTAGCTGCCAGAGGCGCATGAAATTCTCCCATAGTGAACGGTTTGTCAAAGGGGGCAGTATTAGGTGCAGGGGAAAAAGTTTGGAATGGCAATGGCACCGATATGGCTGTTAATTGAGCAATGATCTGACAACTAAAGCCACCGCAACGTCATGACGAGGAACAATAGCATTTACAACTAAGCACTCGAAAGTATTTAGTGGCGCGGGCTGACTACTCAGGCTGCGCACAATGCTCCATACCTTGGAAAGAGGCTTTCTGAGATCAAGCTTCGCGCTTGTCAGCTTGTCCAAATGGCACTGAACCTGCTTCTGTGCGCGCCTGGAGATGCTGATGTATTCTCTATAATTCGTCTTGTGTGCTCGTCTCTCTGCTCTGCGGCGAATTGCTTGAAGGCACTGATATTCAGTATCTACAGTTGAGTACACTTTCGTAAAGTAATTTTCTTTGCGGAGATTCTAAAAAAGCTGCATGTTCGAACGTTGCACTATGGAACTCGAAAGAGATGGAGAAAGAGTTCGGCATATCAATAATTCGGTATTGAATTATTATTAATCGAGAATATTTTCTCTGACCTAGAAAGAATATATTGCACCAATGCTTGTGACGCGCTTTCTGCAGTGAAGTGCTCCTCGCTGACCAGATCGCAGTGCACCACTCACGAACTCTTGCTAGGCCTAACCAGTTTTCTGTGCACCGACGAAGCCGCCGAGGGTGCTTTGGAACTCATCATCATCATCATCAGCCTGACTACACCCACTGCAGGGTAAAGGCCTCTCCCATGTCTCTCTAATTAACCCTGTCCTTTGTCGGTTGCCGCCACTGTATCCCCGCAAACGTCTTAATATCATCCGCCCACCTAACTTTCTGCCGTCCCCTGCTACGTTTGCTTTCTCTTGGAATCCACCGTTGCCCTTAAGGACCAGCGGTTATCTTGCCTTCGCATTACATGCCCTGCCCAAGCCCATTTTTTTTTCTGGATTTCAACTAAGATGTCATTAACCCGCGTTTGTTCTCTCACCCACTCCGCCCTCTTCCGATCTCTTAACGTTACACCTATCATTTTCCTTTCCATAGCTGGCTGCGTTGTTCTTAACTTAAGCTGAACCCTCTTTGTTAGCCTCAACATTTCTGCCCCATAGGTGGCAGAATGGCTTTGGAACTAGCCATTACTTGCTATAGCTTCTAGACTCTACTTGCCAGTACACTCTAAATTGAATAACCTCGCTG
The DNA here is from genome assembly GCF_055824585.1 of Amblyomma mixtum. Taxonomy (NCBI): domain Eukaryota; kingdom Metazoa; phylum Arthropoda; class Arachnida; order Ixodida; family Ixodidae; genus Amblyomma; species Amblyomma mixtum. The sequence goes on along the minus strand of NC_143017.1, from coordinate 84,645,084 downwards.
AAATTAAGTTACAAATGGTTTCCGCAACGCCTTCGGCAATGGAGCACGCTACGCGATGGCCTGCGCTAGGGTGTGGCCAGTTAGGTCGGCTTCACCATATGACAATGAGGCTGCGTTAATTATGATTACAACAGAATAGATGCCACCATCCGCACATTCCCCCATGACCACACAGCCGACGTGTCTGCTCAGGTGAAAAGAAATCCAAGTGCGCCGTCAAGAGAAGCGCCACTACCAGCGGCGTGGCGCTGGTAACAGCATAACATATGTATTTATTACAGCAATAAGTTATACAGGGTGTTTCTCAATGCACTAGAAAATTTTAAAAGATAGTCTTTTTGAGGTATAAGATCGCTTTTTGCGGCGTAACATTGTTCAGCGGTTTAGTACGTCGGAATACAGCTGAGACGTTCTAACTAGTTGACTGGTTAACTGATATTAAATAGTAAACTTTCAACTATTACTGTTAGACTCCTTAATTATTGATAGGCGTGGAGCACACCGTAAGCAATATTCGTATCAGATTTTAGAATTCCGAAATCGCGGTTACCCTCGGTGCTATGGCCCATAGAATTTTGGCTATCTTTTTTTTTTATTTGAGAAGTCTGTCTTGAGGCATAAGTTGAGAAAAGGGGGAGTGGAATGTAGGTTACAGAAAGTTAAAAGAAGGAGTGTAGACCAGTTTCGGCGAGGTACTCGCATAGGCTGCTGGTGAAGTGATTGTCCATAGTGCACTTCACATGGTCCCCGTCGCGGTTCCATTCCACCACAGGCCGACCTCCCTGAGGAGCCGTTTTCTAATAGGGGCCGTCGCTGGGCAAGTCCACAACAGGTGCCGCACATCACAAATGTCCGGTGCAGCGCCGCAGTGAGGGCACCTGTCAGTTGCTGGCAGATATTTATCACCCCACCGATAACGGACAGATGGGGTCAGGGCCGCCCCTGCCCGAATCCGGCGCACTGATACCTCCTCCTGCCGAGTTAGACTACGGGGGAGAGGGTGCGAACACGGAGGAATTAGGGCGCGTGTTCGCTGGCGCAGAGCTTGTAAATCGGAGACATGGGACAGGAACGGATCTGGGTGAAGAGGGGAAGGTGGCGGGTCGTCTGATGTGTCAATGTGAGTCATAGCATCTGCATGAATGTTATGTGGATCGTGAGCATGACTGCGAATCCAATTTTGGCTATCTCGACGACTTAGATGCACAGGAGAGGTTGCATTGCTTGCAAGCCTCTGGAAAGCGCATGTGTTTTGGTGCGATGATGCCAAATTTGGTTGGGCCATAGCGCCGAGGGTAACCACGCTTTCGAAAGTCTAAAAATTGATATGATTGTCACTTACGGTGATCTACAAGCGTCTCTATGATTAACGAGTTTAACAGTAACAGTTAAAAAGTAAACTGTTCAATATTAGTTTAACAACCTACTAGTTAGCACGTCTGAGATGTATTGTGATGCAATAAACCGCTGATAACGCTATGGCGAAGAAAGGGAGGGTGAAATGGTTTTTTGACAATTCGAGGTTACTCGAGAATTCGAATATATAGGGCTTCTTGCAAATGCGTGCAAAGTACTTTTGCGCTAGCACTTAAAATGGCGACGCAATCACCGATTAAAACCACGACGATTTTGAGGCTTTCGCTCACTGCGCTGGAGAAGTGCGGAGAAACTTGTGGTGACGTTGTAAATGTCCGCATTTCAGATGTCCACTGCCTTCGTCTACATGCTGCCATGAGTCTTCCGATGCCACCAAACAATGCTTCATGAGCTTCACCTTCGACGGCATTGTTTTTATCCTTGAAACAACCGCTTCTTCGCTGAAAACTTAGCGCCGTTGTACGTGACGTCATCACTGGGACCTTCTGCCTGTCGCTGTGCACTGCAGAGAAGCCTGAACACAGATGTCCCTTTAGTCGCCGATTACATCACCATTTCAAATCGTAGCGCAAAAAGATACTGCATGCTTTACCTGCAAGGTTCAAGCATTCGGCTCAGCCCAAATTATCGAATTCTAAAAACTCTTCAGTTGCCCTTTAACTCAGAAAGCCTACTTTTAAAAATTGTGTAAATTCGCAGGTGAAACATCCTGCATATTGGACAACATTTCTATTAGCCAAAGCTACCTCATGCTTCTATTACATATCATCATTTGCCTTAGGATGAAAATTTTTTTCAGATCAGTCTTCTTTACGATTTACCAAATTCCTGCCCCCCCCCCCCCCCCCACGTGACGCCTGAAAGGGCCCTGAGGGTGCATAAACAAACAAAAAAAACTTCTGGCAATCATTGTTCCTATACTTACTGGGCTGAATAAATGCCCACTTGGTATACCCGCCACAAGCTGCTTTATCCTAGCTTTTGTGCGCATTTTTTTTAAATAGAACACTCTCATAATAAAGGGAAGATACCTCCAACTAAGTGCTTCAAGCATAAGCTACGACAGAAATCTACAAGGAATCGAGGTCTGCATGTGAAAGGCATACTGAAGGCGAATATTGCGCTTAAATTTCCCGTCTAATCTGCGTGTGATAATTAGCGGCAACGTATGGACTTGACCGCGGTTCACAACGTTCATTTCAGGTAAGAAAGAAAAAGCGTAATGCCTGCCCCCAAACCATCATTTCATTGCGAACGCCAAGCATTAGCATAACTTACGACCTACATGGCGGCGGGGTCCACCACCGCCTATAAATAACCTCGTCATCAACCTCTTGTTCCCGGGGACAACTGAACCGCTTCGCCGCTTCCGCTGGTTTTTGTTCCCATCGCTTGCTTCGCTCTAATGACATGACATGGTCTGAGAGCACGGTCGCGAAGCCCCCTGGGAAGTAAGGCTCCGTGCCGGCCCTAGAGCGAAGTTCGTTTCCCTTTTGTTTAGCTACCCGCCTTGTCGTTCGGCACCTCCAGTGGTTGCGCCAAACGAACCGCAGAATGCAATGATCCTACATCGAGTCCATGCAGTTCCAGCTCGGTGCGTTCACACCTCTCGCGTACAGGGCCGACCGACAATGCTCACTGTCGCGCGTGGAAGGAAGACAGTCCTCGAAGAGAGAAAGCGTAGAGACGATAGGGAGAGGAAGATAGAGGGAGGAGTATCCGCGAATCTCCATCATGGTGTGGCCTTTGGCTGGCCGCAGAAATAAGGTCTCCTGGACGGCGGCCGTCGCGATAATAGCCTCTGGCGCCGGGTGAGGAAACAATGGTCCTCGGGTGGCGAAGTCTTTGAAACAAGGCGATGCGATCGCGCCCCGATCAAAGCAGAGAACGGAATGGCAGGGAACAATCTCTCAGTGCGTGCACAAGCGAGTGGATCAGTAGTTCCAGTCTTGGTTATGTTTACAAGATACATGGTGTTCGATTCCTTCACCGATGCTTGGGAGTATAAGTGTGTGTCGCACACTGAATGAACAGTCAGTGCTTTATTGTCTCCAAAGCAAGAGAAGCCGCAGCTGAGTCCTTTTAACTCACATAGTCTGCAGAACTCCATCCTCACCTGCATGCTGTTGTGCCTGAGATAGAGGGGTGAAACGGCGTATTCTTATTACTTCTTAACAATGCATCTCCTTTTCTTTCTTCATGTTTGCAGGATACACTACTTTTCCCATTTTTTTTTTCATACTCCTACGGGTAAGTTGGCCGTTACTACACAAGAACCGGTTAGACAGTGATCGCTATATAGAGCAAACCCTTCGAATACGCAGGTTTCTCAGTGTATGCACCGCCAGTTTCATAGCTTACGAGAATACATTGAATTTTCAAATAAAGAATATTCACTCCATAAATAAAACAATCAAACTTTTTTCAAAGGCTGTACAATATATGTAATGCATGCGGGGTAATTAAAAAGACATGTCCTTTTTGAAAAGATTTAAAGAAATGTTTTCTAAGATTAATCATATATCTGGAATAATAACGCTGTTTTCAAATAGAGAAGCCTTGTTATGAAGCAGTAAAAGAACAGGCCCACAAAGGCATCTTAGCGTTGACTGCATGCCACACGGAAACGCAGTAGGCGCGCATAATTCCTACTTTATGCCAAAGCTCAGAATTTTGAGTGAAGAAACATAATATTTAAAAACAAAACACCATATTTCAAAACTCGCTGAGAGATCCATCTACAACTTAGGAAGATTTCGCTGCAAGGATACCATCTAGTGCAACACGCAAAAAAAGGCGACATCAAGGGGCCTCAGGAACTCGTCGATGTGGGCACGCAATAGATTACTAGAATATATAAACTTAAAATAAGATAAGCATTTATAGACCCACCGCCGTCTCTCAGTGGTTACGACGCTCGGCTGCTGACGTGAAAGACGCGGGTTCGATTCCGGTCGCGGAGGCCGAATTTCGATGGAGGCGAAATTCTAGAGCCCCGTGAACTGTCCGATGTCAGTGCACGTTAATGAACCCCAGGTGGCCGAAATTTCCGGAGCCCTTCACTGCGGCGTCCCTCATAGTCTGAGTTGCTTTGGGACGTTAAACTCCAACAAACCAAAGCATTTATAATATTTTAAGTAATATGATAAGAAATACATGCGTTAGGATTTAAGTTTGTAGTCTTTTAACAAAATGGGTAGAGGGCTTATCTGCTAAACTAGGAGCAGGAGAAAAGAAAAGGTTAAGGATTTTAGTTGTGCAGTCAACACAGTCAAGGGCTCTTGAAAAAGTCCCTGCCTTCTATTTTTCCCCAGCCTCTCCTTCCTATCTTTCCTTCTCTCTTGCGCACAAGACGTGAGCGAAAGAAAGCAATGCGAACCAATAACATGGGGGTAAAAGCGCAAGAGGAACAACACACATAACTTTAAATGACGCCTCGTGAGAGACATAAAAAAGTAAAGCCCATCGAGGCTGAGAAGAACCCTCTGAACGCGGTTTTACGATTTATCATCAACCCAAGCGAAAATGTCCAGACAATGATTTCATTCCCCTTTCTTCTCATCTTCTCTCCGCGCCTCGGTTCCCACTTCCAAATCACACTCTTCCTTCCTTCTCACTGTTCCTCTTTCAACAACGTTTTCAAAAGAAAGAAGCCTCTGTGTGGACTAGTTCTTTTTTTGTTTGAAGGGATTTCTGCCTTTGCCCGTCGCTTCTTTTCTCTCGGCCTCTCACATCTTCCTGTTCTTCAAGGATTCTTCTTCTCAGGAGAAATCGAGCAAGAGATACCTGATATTCTCTCTTTGCTTTTCAAAAGCTGTTGTCCGTGGCTGATCTCATTGAATTTCTTCGATCTGCGGCCGTGTAAACCTGACAAAAGACGAACATTTTGTTCGGGCGCTATCAGTGCAACCGGAGGGACACTAGGAGAGCTGAAGGCAAGCGACGCCGTGAGATCGGAAGCTCGCTGAAAATTTTGTGAGGACATGTCACCCGCATCGGCCAGCAAAACAATTTTCAGAGGGTTTTCTTCTAAATTATCTTTCTCTCTTTTATGCCTCGTATTGCAGAGAACGGCCGCTCACTTTCCCGACAATTTGCGATGTCACTAAGTTTGTACACTTCCTGATAGCTTCGGCAACTCCTGCTCCGGCTTTCAAGTATTTTTTTTTAAATTCAGTCTAATGAGAACCTCTGAAGTGCTTGAAGTTAGTACTCTTTAATGAAGCTGAAATAAACTGAGACGGTCAAATATAGAACGCTGAAGACGATGGGTTTCTCTAGCGGGAAATATCTAAAACCATCAGAATGTCAAGAGTGATAACACTGATATAGCAATGCAGAAGTTTTCAGAGGTTGAGCTTTGTGACCGGTTTTCAGTAGGCGATAATTGGTAAAGCAAAGATAACCAACAAAAAAAGAGAGATGCAAACAACACAACAAAAACGAAGACAAACGTGCCATAGTTTATATTCCACATACATTATTGCTCTCAGCTGTTTTCTCAACGTGCCGGATAATATGAAGACCACGATGGTGATAGTATTGCGTAATTGTTGTGGCTCTCAGTACAAGCTGGCCGCGTTACGGGCTGCAATATAACACAAGAGACTGTAGAAACAGTAAAATTTCATGCTGCCTGTAAAAGCCTTTCTTCTCTCGAAACTTTCGTGGCAGAAAGCGTCGCTCGCATTTTTAATACAGCAAATATCAAAATTCAAAAGTAGAAATGTTGATTAGTTCATCTCAATTAATTAATCGTTTCTTCGCTGAGATCTATCGCGTACATAATACCCGCCTTGCTGCACAATTCACCTGCACAGATCAGATCGGTGTATCTCTCACAGTGTTTAAAATAACGGCCTGTGAACAGTTAAAAAAACAACCTTTAAATTGCGCCCCTCCAAGTTATTGTGTGTGAATATCTCCTGTAAAGGGTACTTTGTTTCGGGCTTTCTTGCGCACAGGTGGAGGGTGCTAGTTTTGTGTGACGCTCAGTATGCGAGGACATCGTCATCATCCAAAAAAGTATATACGACTCATGATATGAGGAAGTCATCACCTACGAGAAACACTCTACCGATTTTTTTTCCTTCGCTTTTCCAAAGAGCGCAGTTACAGACTGCGGCACAGTTAACTCCAGCCGTCTTCTCTACTTTTAACATCACTAAAGTGCTCTACCTCTCCTTCTATCTCGATATTTTGTAGTGCAGAGAAAAAAAGAATGAGGGGAGATTGCGAAGGTGCTTTGCACGGTTCCTGAGAATATCGCAGGCTTCCTATGCAAAGTACATGCGTTATCATGCAGCGTGCTAGTGATAATTCTTGCCGCACTGTGTCTTGAAAGCAAGCGCTGTTTAGGGAGTGCCGGGGGCAGAAACATTTCAAATTTTTTCGTGCTCAACATTGTGTGACCAGCCGAAACAAAACTATGTAGCTGCAAATATGTACAACATATTCATATTGTGATGGCACTGCTTAACCTTATGCCGCATACGTTGATTACACTAAAACGTCCGAATAAAATATACGAAAGTAGTGATTAGAGTGACGTACCAACTCTTGTTAGGTTTCTAAATACCATGTCTTCATTTCTGAGCAGTGAAATAAAAACTATGAACGGTTCAAAGAACAGCTGGAGGCTTTATGTTCGGCTTTAATTGTAGAAAATATTCCCCATATTTCCTTCTGTTTGTAAATAGCATCCGATGTTCGAAAAAAGAAAATCGCCTACTAGTCTGTGGTTCATGTTAGATTTGCATTCACCAGATCAGCATGATCAAAAGATTCTTCATTTTTCCCTGTGTAAATCGGCCGTCTCGACATGTTTTTTGCGCGATCTGCACTGAATTACCCGCAGTAGCATTTTCAAAGTTTTTTTTCTGTGCACTACGCACTACCACCTTGCGGATATGGTTTACAACTAATGTATTTTCCTCACTCAGATCACAATATTTACCGAAGATATCTCCATCGGGCTTCTTTCAATTCATTTTTGCTCAGTTTCATGCACTTGCATTAAGATTTTCCGCGCTGCAAAAACGAATGATTTGCTTGCTACGATAGTAGATTGCATTACATTTTATTATTTTTCTTCCTCTCTATATGAACCCTGCCAACTCCCCCCCCCCCCTCCCTTTCCTCCGTTGGCACGTCCTTGAATACCACTACCATTGGAAACATTATTTCTCTTCCTTTTTCTAAACCCCGCTTGCATGCTCTGAGCAAACCATCCTTTCTGATATTTCAGTCACTCGTCCTTTGCACCATCTAGAAAGCCTAATCTAAAATTCTTGTTGACATTCCTCGAACAGAAGTGGTCCCAGGGTACATTTTTATGCGCATGGTCCGCAAAGATAGCGCTAAGAAAAAACATGCGTTATCCGCCTCGCGCACTTACGGACACACATATCTTCTCTAAATGGAGTGAATCCTACAAAACAAAGACCTGCTCGGCTCGCCAGGTCGCGAGTCTTAGAAGAGCAGCGAGAAAAGTCGTCTTTTTGTTATGGTTGACAAATATGTCTGTGACCTCTCAGCACACCTGTCGCTGATATTTTTCGATAATGTACTGACCGTGGTACACTATAATAGATCAGCGTCTGGCTTTCGTTTTAGTTTTCTCCTTCCTCGTTTTCTGCTCCTATTTTAATTTATCATCGCTCTTATCACGATGTAAGAATGGCTGTGGTCTACAGAATGCAGATATTTCTGCGTAGCCGGGTTCTTTCAAGCTGTAAACGTTGCGTTTTTCATTTGTGCTTCTTGCCATGGCTCCATCGGAAAGGCACGACGTGTAGCTGTATTGATTTCTACTCAGGAAACAGAAACTGCTCTCAAAGACAGTGATCGCTACGCTTGTCAACGTTAAAGTTGGTGTTTGTCCAATTGGAGAGAAGTTGAACAGTGTATTGAACTGCTATCTTTTTAAATTTGTTATGGTGCACTATTCACAGCTTGTTTAACGCTTTCTGCGGTATTATAAAAAATGAGTGGTGGAACGTTTAGCACGAGCTATGAATCATGGTTTATTGAGCGAAATTATTCGTTTTATCTAACCCAATTTCATTTTCTGATCTTCCCGACAGCGTAAGCCTAAATCTAGTCGCTCTTAGCACTCATGCGTAAATATATACTTTTAGTTAGGAAGTGAAAGTCTCGAAGGTTGGGTTTCTGCAATCAGCCTCTCGTCTCGCTCAAAAGCGGGCTAACAAAGCACTCGCGTGCAGCTTCGCTTCCACTGGAGAATACTCAGAGAATGATCAAAAACGATCAGCGCATAAAAATCTGATTTGCGCCCCCTTCACGCTTCCCCAACAGTAAACCCATGGCTCGAAAATTAGTTTTTCTTATCGCTTCGACAGAAGTACGGTTAGAAGCAAAGCCCTTCTGCAGCTCAGCGCGTAATATCACCAGTCGGACAAAGGCATTCCTATGGGCGCCGGAAGGAACGTTCGTGCACTCCACATGTTCGCGTGTGACTCACACCGACCGAAACAAAGCCTGTGTCACGCGTTAACCGTAAAGCACTGTGTCGAAATGAAGTCATAACGCAACGGGGGATGCATACAAGAGGAAGCTTAGCGTGGGTGAGCGACACATACAAGCCCTGCTTTTTCACACATCAGTGAATCAAGGAAAGGTAAGACAGGGACACTGCAAGGGTCGTTTGCAGTGATTTGGTGCACCGTTCGCAACCTGCGTCGTCGCGGCAATTACCTTGTCTCCGGAAGATGGAGGTGAAATGGCGCAAGACTGCCGAAAGGCGGTGCCTGCAGAACTGCGAGTTTTTGTGCACACTGGAAGCGAAGCGCCTATCCGCCTATCGATGCTATAAAAGCGAGGGCTATAGGCTTACGCTTTTCACGGCAGCGCGGCAGGCATTGGCTCGATGCGCGGCAAAGCGAATGGGTGCTATGTAGCGCATGCCTGCTCGAGTGTTTTCTATTGCAACAAACGACATACCACCCCGCTCGTTGTCGCTTGCTGCATTGGAGATGCTGGAGAAAGAGACGAGACGGGATGCTTTGAAAAGCGCCATCACGCCTTTTATTCGTGCAGCGTATACATAGGAGCATTTCGCAAGTTTCTTGAGTTGTTCGTTCGGCCGGATGGTTTATCTCCCCTGTTTGATTTAATACACTGTGTTCTTTTATTTATTTCGAGACCGTTTTGTTTTGGTCGTGTAAATAACGTGACACAGGTCCGCACAACATAGTCCCTCAGCATGACATAGTTTTCTTTTTTTTTATATGGCGTTATGCAAGCGGTGTGAAAATTCGGGTCACGTCCACAGGTGTAAGAGATGACCCGAGGAAGCAGTGCTGGCTTCTTCAATTTCACCGTGCGCAATCGAAGGACCATACGTGATCGCTGGCCCTGGGCTAGCACTCGCGTTCATTGAGAGCCGACGCCGAAAGAGCTAATAGCCTAGAAGGAAATGGTGAATGAAAAAAAGCAGAAAAAAAAAAGAATGTAGAAGAATATAGATGCCGCCCTCGAAAGAACGACATCGCCGCAGGCGGTATTGATCTAAAAAAGGCAGGCAATAGAGAGTCGAAATCTGGAATCAATGATTTCTTGGATTGCAGCCTTCTCCGAACATTCCGCTAAGCGATCCTTCACAAATTGCTTTCCGCTTTTATTTCGCTATTTTCCATCGCAACAACCCCTTTTTTCTCGCTCGAAGGACGGGAGCAAGACTACCTTCTACGCTGATGGCATCGGTTGGTGCCATGAAAGACCCCGGTGAATGACCTGTCCTTGCAAAGAGCTGTGGATTCAATGGTACGATAAGACCTGCAGATTCGCCCTAAGAATGCGCGTATGCGTACGAAGCTATGGGCCGTTAGGCATTTGACGCAAACCCATTAAATGCCGGAGCAAAGCGAAATGACCTTTTTTTTGTTGCGTAACGGGCAATGGTGAATAGGCGCATCTGCTTACGTCATGACGAAAACGACGGGCTGTGATAATAAACATTTTATAATGGCCTTAGCTAAGCATAACATTCGTGTCGCAGCTGCAGTGCATGTTGAAAAATTATTTAATCTAGAATCCTAAAAAAAAAACAATGTTGACGCTGTCTTACCTGTCTTTTACGCTGTGCCTAGCGTGATCGGCCTCAAACCAATAGAGTTATCTTTCTAGCCGGTCTCTTGCTATAGTACCTCTTTAAAAATAAATATTAACAGTTTCTTGCTGGAATCGTCTGGCACTGTACCCTACCGGCATGTTGCAAACATGAGAATAAACCCTCAAATAGGAAAAATGGGGAGGATCTTTTAATAACCTGACTTTTTGGAAGACGGTTTCAGCCACGAAACTGCTATACCTTCCTTGATAAGCTTATACCTGATCATAAGCTTAACAATGGTTTTACTGCTATCGGATGAAAACACCTGCCATTCATGAAGGTATAAAACCAAACCAAGAATCTGAAATGGCTTGTCACTGGAGACTTCTGTTGTGAAGTTAAAACAGTCCAAAAAACCGCCAAGCTATTCAGAAAAGCTATAAGTTCGAATAATAACCAAGTACTCTGCTCGACTACCTGTGCTCGACTACCTGATTCCATGGTCTGTTTGCGGCTTGGTCAGAAGAGCTAACAAAAACATTGGCCAGAACAGTGCGGCACTAAGAAAACAGTGCAAACACTGGATGCCTGAATAAACGAGTATATTTTCCAGTGAACGAGAGCCGACGTTTTCATGTCTTTTGTTTCTTCGAAAAATTCGTTTAATAGTTTGCACTTTTGGGTTTTCCAGACTACGGCCACTCAGTGTTTGATTTGCTCAAGACCACAAGTACACCAGCCAACTCGCTTAAATTTCTGCTTTATTAAAGATATTTACGCTTCAGTGCAGCCAGCAGCATATGTTTAGGAAGTTTAATGTCTTCAAGCGACTCATGCTATGAGGAATGCCGAAAGAGAGGGCTCGCGATAACTTCAACCACCTCGGGTTCATTAATATGCACTGACATCGCACAGTACACGGGCCTCTAGCCTTTCGATTCCATTGAAACACAACCGCGGCTGCCGGGATCGAAACCGCGTCTGTCTGGTCAGCAGCCGAGCACCGTGACCACTGAGCCACGTTGGCTCAGTGGGATATATATATATATATATATATATATATATATATATATATATATATATATATGTATGTATATATATATATATAAAAGAGTTCCGACAACATAAAGTGCTTGACTGCTGATAACGCCCGCGAACGCGCGAAAGCCATATAATGTTTTCTTTTTTCCTAATTAATTTTACTACTCTGTAAGCTTACATTTTTAAGATTCCTTCCGATATTTGCTCTCTTTCGACCCCTCCCCTTTTCTCTCATAGTCCAGAGGCAGCAGCTAAACCGGGGGTGGGCGCAATATTGGGGAGTGCGAAAAAGCACTGCTTTAAAGCTTTTTCTAAGGTTCTTTCCCTCTTTTTTTTTCTCTCTTCCCTGCTCCCTTTGTTATGGCGACAAGATGACTTTTTTCATTCATTTTTTTTCTTCTGCCGTCGTGGCCAGCAGGAGCGACTAGTTCCCGCATTTTTCCACGAAAGTTGCTGCACGGTGTTATGCCGGGAAACCCGCCCGGATTCCAATTCTGCAGGTCGCAAACTTTCTGCTGCGAACGTCCCTTTGACAAGCCATGGTGCTGCGCCGCAAGGCAACGCGCCCTAACGCTCTCTTGACAAGCCACGATGCTGCGCCGTAAGTCAGTGGTGTCTAAGGAGAAGCATCGGCGAGCAACGTGCCTGGACATGTCGCTGGGTGCCAGACTACGAGGCGCCGGTTTCCCTTTCCCCATGGTGTCACCGCGCGCGGCAAAATTTGAAGCGGGTGGCCGGCGCGGTCGCTGGTTGGTCCTTTCGGGCTGCCGTCGAGTGCTGCCTTTGGATTGGCCAGTTCTGAGGGGCCACCGTTCCTGAGGCTATATAAGCGCCACCGCTGCCGCTTGGATAGCAGCTACAACTGACGGAGTGACCGAGTGACCGACCCACCGTGAGTCGAGTGCTGCTCACGAGTGGAGTCGGATGGTGTGACGTGCTGGTGTCTCGCTGATCGTCGCTGTGCGAGAACAGTCGCGTTGTATAGCTCTCGGCCCCCGTGCCGATGTTGAACTATATTATGTCCTGTACATAGTGTATAAAGCGTTTTCTTAGTCTCACCGACGCCTGACTCGGAGTCTTCGCTACCGCTAAGAGAGCTGGCAACGCTCAGTCACGAAACGGGTGGCGAGCGCAACGGGACCACCTCTATGGCACAACATTGGTGGCAGCGGTGGGATGCCCCAAGGTCACAACATTGGATGGCAGCTATGGGACCGACCGACATCAGCTACCTCGCGCGGTGAGTGCCTGAAGTTTTCCTCAAACGCCAGACTTTCTCTAACACAGGTTATGGTAGCTTAGAGAAAATTGGTGTAGCATTGTGTTAACCTTGTGTGTTTCAAGCCTAGGAAGAGTGTTTTGAAAACCAAGGGATGCTGAAGGGGTAAACAAGGCAGTGTGAGAAATGCTTGCGCGTGTCTAACTAGTAGTGATATAGTAGTGTACGGCAAGTATTTTCTAAAAGGGCAAACAGCAAGAGGCCATTGTGAACGATGGAGGGTTACAAGGTCAAAGAACTTCTCCAAATTTGTGAGGAGTTGGGCATTGATTTGGGCCCAGCAAAAAGAAAGAATTTGATCCTTGAGGTCATGAGAACCGAGGACGTGACGGCTGAGGAAGCCGAAGAGGCCTGGGCTGATGTCATTGAACGGCGTGAGCGGGAGGAAAAGAGGGAAAAGGAACGTCGCGAGGAGAAAAGGGAAGAAGAGGAGAGGCGGGAGCGCCAGGCGCTTAGAGAGCACGAGGTAAGAATGATGGAGCTGGAGCTGCTCGTAACCTCGCCAACGCCTATTCTTGCTTCTACAACGGTTCCCTCTAACGGTCCAAGAATAAGCGACCAACTGCCGCTCATGGTCGTCGGCGAGGATAGGGATAGATACCTCGAGAAATTTGAGCACGTGTGCAAGGGTAATGACATTGAGGCTCTAATCTGCGGCCCAGAGCGTGGCTGTGAGTCACATGACGGTGACGCTGAAGCGCCAAGCCAGAGCGCAGCGTTAGCTGTAAAGTGCGGTGGTACAGAGATTACCGCTGCGATCCTGAAAGATGAAGGCGTAGCGCCAAGATGTAGACCACAGGAGAGCGAGCAGCTGTTCTCTGCGGAAATTGAGACAGGTCGCTCTGAGTTCGCGACGAGCAGTGGCGCACCGATAGCGCCAACTGAGAGTTCGATCGTAGGCGAGGAATGCTGTTCAGAGCTGCATCGAGACAAAGATCAGCTTAGTGAAGGTCAAACTCCAGCGTCTTGTGATAGACTGCCGGAAAACGAGCTATTGTGCTCAAAGGAAATAGCACCGAACGGTTCGTCAGGTGAACCGTCGCCTGACACTGCTAGAAAAGCGCAGGTTTTGTGGCTGCGCGAGGAAAGTCTTGCTCGGGACGAGTGCATGAATTCTTCAAGACCAGATTTTGCTGGTCAGACGAAGGCTGGTAGCTTGAAGGATGAGGGCACCGAAATAACCGGAGAATCGCACAACAGATCCGCTAGGGCAGTTCCCAAAAAGCGGCGGCGTAGAAGAAAAACCAATGTGAATGGTTGCGCTAAAAAGGGAAAAGTGCGGAAGAAGCTTGTACGATCGAGGGCCGGCAATGTGCGTAAGAGCCCGAAATTGTCACCTTGGAGCCCAAGAGTTCGCAGGCGTCGCATAAAAGGAAAGCCGACTCACCAGGCGCAGCCTGGTCTAAAGCGTACTACGCCGCTGTGGAAGAACCGCAGAAGAATTCCTAGGATTCGGGACGGGCGTGATGGACTCCAGAGAAGGATGCGCGGTCGCCACACAAAAGAGCGCCACAGTGCACGCGCTAGTCAGAAAGGGAAACGACATGACTGGGACCGAGAAAGGAGGAAGCGCCCCTCTCGCTTTCTGCCTTCCAAGCGCTGCCTAGGCTTTGGACGCATGTCGCGGAGAGGCGTGACTAATCAGCCCCTCAGCTTCTGTGAAGCGCCGGCTGGTAGAGCGGCCGTCCGACCCCGACCGCGCAGGGCGCGGCTGAAGTTTGTGGATTCTAAGAATACATCTTTCTTGTATTTAGTGTTTGTTTTTTTGGTCATTCACTCAGATGTAAAAGGAAAGATGGAGGCAAACAAAAATTTGAGCTTAGGACTTAGAAACGAGCCGTATTGTTTCTCTAGCCTGATGGGCAGAGTGATTCATGGTTTCGGCGGGTTCGCATTGCCATACCTCAACGATGTTGCCATCTTTTCGGTCACTTGGGAAGAACATCTGGAGCACTTGCGAGTCGTATTTTGCAGGTTGAAAGAGACAGGCCGTACTGTGAAACCAGCTAAATGTCACCTAGGTTACAGTGAAGTGACTTATTTGGGCCATGTAATGGGACGCGGCCGGCGTAGACCTTCCGACATCAAGGCAGCCGCTATTGTAAACTATCCCCAGCCAACCACTAAGACGCATATAAAGGCCTTTTTAGGTTTAACTGGATATTACCAACACTATGTGAGAGACTACACTGACCTTGCCAGCCCTCTGACAGACGCGCTTCGAAAATCGGAGCCCGTTAAGGTGACGTGGGACTCGAAGGAAGAGAATGCGTTCTAAATGATGAAACAAGCCTTGAGCCATAAGCCGGTTCTAACGGCACCAGACTTTCCGAAAGGTTTCATCTTTGAATGTTACGCGAGCGATCGCGGAATGGGAGCGGTGCTATGCCAAGAAGATGCTAGTGGTCATGAACGACCAATTTTGTATTTGAGTTGCAAACTAAGTTGTAGGGAAGAGGCAGAGGAGAGATGGTGCGCCTGCCTTGTGTGGGCAGTTCAGAAGCTGGCTTGTTGTGTCTCCGGTTCTGAGTTTGTTGTGGAAACGGACCATTTCCCTCTAGCCTGGTTAAGTAACATTTAGTCTAAAAGCGGTCGTTTGCTGAGGTGGAGAACGATCCTCCAGCAGCGCAGTCTCGTTGTCCACTATAAGGGAAGGTTGAACGCGAACGCCGATGCTCTTAAGTCGTGCATTTTAGGCCTCGCTTCTTTCAGTGACCTCCTCGTTACTTACCTTCTCTCGCTTTGCGACAGACTATCATGTTCAAAGGAAGAAAGGGGCAAAAATGAATGACCTCATTTGCTTCCTCAGTAGTGTGTTTTCGGTCCAAATGATTTCAAGGGGACCAAGATGATTTTCATTATTATTGCTGATTATTAAGTTCTCCTGCTATTTTGGTGTGTGGATACCTTGCAAAATGGTTGTTTGAACCTTGGGTACCAGATCGTACACATGCCTCTTGTTGCAGCGGGAGAAAAAGTGGGACATCAATTTAGTTAGGTTGATTTGGATTATGGCTTTGTCTGGTGTTTGACGGGAGACAGAGGGCACTTGCTCGTGCTGGGTGTTGTCTCTTGCCGGTCGGTTTTGTAGTCTGCAGAACGACCAACCATGACCGGTGGCGAGAAGCAAGGGGATCGGAACGAGAGCAGCGAAGCTGGTCGAGGTGCCTTGGCGACAACGCTGTGAGAAGAGATCCTGGTCCGGCGAGTGGGACCTGGTGCACGTGAAGTTAACAGGACGTGAACTTGGAAGAGCCTGACGAAGATGCGCGCCTGGCATCCGAGCCACGTGGAAGCAGCTCGTCTTCCCGGCGCCTTATCTGATGGCGGGGGTGCTGTTATGCCGGGAAACCCGCCCGGATTCCAATTCTGCAGGTCGCAAACTTTCTGCTGCGAACGTCCCTTTGACAAGCCCTGGTGTTGCGCCGCAAGGCAACGCGCCCTAACGCTCCCTTGACAAGCCACGATGCTGCGCCGTAAGTCAGCGGTGTCTAAGGAGAAGCATCGGCGAGCAACGTGCCTGGACATGTCGCTGGGTGCCAGACTACGAGGCGCCGGTTTCCCATTCCCCATGGTGTCACCGCGCGCGGCAAAATTTGAAGCGGGTGGCCGGCGCGGTCGCTGGTTGGTCCTTTCGGGCTGCCGTCGAGTGCTGCCTTTGGATTGGCCAGTTCTGAGGGGCCACCGTTCCTGAGGCTATATAAGCGCCACCGCTGCCGCTTGGATAGCAGCTAAAACTGACGGAGTGACCGAGTGACCGACCCACCGTGAGTCGAGTGCTGCTCACGAGTGGAGTCGGATGGTGTGACGTGCTGGTGTCTCGCTGATCGTCGCTGTGCGAGAACAGTCGCGTTGTATAGCTCTCGGCCCCCGTGCCGATGTTGAACTATATTATGCCCTGTACATAGTGTATAAAGCGTTTTCTTAGTCTCACCGACGCCTGACTCGGAGTCTTCGCTGCCGCTAAGAGAGCTGGCAACGCTCAGTCACGAAACGGGTGGCGAGCGCAACGGGACCACCTCTATGGCACAACAACGGCCAGGCAACCTGTCGACCATCTCAAAACTGGACACGCCTGTCAATAAGCAAGCCTACGGTGCTTAACAAAGCAGAGGCCGCATCCAGACATTGTATTTTCCTGCCGCTTATCTGTACTGTGCGCTCTCCATTTTTTTCGTGTGGGTACCACTCTCCCTTATTTCTTTGTTTTTGTTGTGTATTTTTTTTCTGCTCTGTTTCCCGCTCACCTGTTCTGTCCCCACCCCTATAAAAGGGGAAACATCGGCAGAGACAAACCACTCTTGAAGAAATCTGTCTACCGATCGAAACGTCGAATCAAATATATATATATATATATTCGAGACACAGCTGAAAACGTAAAGGTAAAAATGTTCCTCCCTGATGGAACATGCTGTGGACATCTCCCTTGAAGAGCTGAAGGGCGCATGGGTAACCAGTGGTGAAAACTAATCTCTATTCACGCACGGTCGATGATGAAGTACCAGCATTTTAGCCAGCCAATTAACTTTCATTTATTTACTACTATTAATCACTTAATTTCCAAGTGCATCGCTTGCCTGAAAGCCGAGCTTAGCAGTCGGGGTGCAGGACGAAAATGATTTCAGTCGGTGTCGTTTCTCGCTGTCAGCATTTTTCTGCCGACCAGCACATGGAAGCAGTAGTCATTCATATGTCTGTGAATGCTGGTAATCTTTCTGAAAGCGAGGCTTAGCGCCGACAGCACTGCACCCGTCTTCTTAGCCAACGGATGTTAACCAATTTCTTCCTTTTTTATCTCACACCTTATACTTCGCGCCCACATGTCCGCGTAGGAGCAGGATTTCTCTCCCAAGACTCCGAATGCTGGAAGCTTTGCGGGTCATTGAGGCGACATTCTTATCTTATCCCGTCGCTGCATCGAAGCAAGGCGCTGAGCCCATCATTCGACTTCCAGCACCTAACGAGGGGGCCTAATTGTCCCCTGCTGTGTCTGACTGAAGAATGCAGAAACCCTTCTGTCTCCGTTTAATGGCCGGAAGACACTTGCACTGACAACTGGTTGGACACTTCAGAAATAACGGGACGCATGGAATTAAGTTTCGTTTACGACAACGCAATCGAAGTTCCTGGATTTCAGACGTGCTTATTATAACTTGCGAATGTGCGCACTACTTTAACAATGGACATAAGGGTTCAACGCAATCTTCGAAGGACTTGCGTAGGTAGCGGCCAACGTGTTCCTTATCGTCAATAAACAGGCGCAGTGTGTCTTAGCGTTGCATCTATTACTCTTCAAAATTAATATAGCTGCAATGAGGCAAGTCTATTGCATTTCCAAATCTCGACAAAACTGATCCTTGTGGGGAAGAAAAAGAAAAATAAATACTTTAATTTTCCTGATGAAATATTCAAATCAACGATGTTTTGTCGCGACAGACCTGATTCTGTGACGACGCAAGAAGCTATTGGTTGTGGACTTGAGGTAAATGATAACCCTCTGAGGTCTTCACAAGTGAGAATAGTTCTCTTACGAACAGAGTTGTTAACGATGCATTTTATGTCGATGGTATTCGTACCGAAAGGAATGATAACGCACCGCTTGTCCGCAGGAAACAACTTTGAATGCAATGCATGGTGGCTTTGCGGTGCCACCTGCAATACGAAGTCTCGGGGCAAGAGCCCTCGCTGTCTTCTGAGATGGCTGAATGATTGGAATGCGCAGCGTGTATTATGGCAAGGGAAAATTGAGACGCCCGTCTCACATTGTATCAATAGAAGCTTCACTTTTTGGCGAACCAACACGACAGCGGTAGAAGATTTTGGGCGCTCAGTGAAGCAGTCATCTCGGCATCCATGTGGCGCAGGTTGCCATATGAAAGAGTGAATGTGCAGCAGTGACGATGGATTCCTAGCTTGTACAAAGCACTCGCGACGAGCATACTTGACTGCGCGTAGCTCGTTGTTTGCGATATACTACACGGTGGGTACTACCCCCCGCAGTGAAGGAACCAGCTGCTTCTACATCTTACCTAATATGGCCTAACGTTTTACGATTTACCAGCTGTAAGGAATGGGAAATAAGGGGGAGTTTTGCCTGAAGCAAGGCAAAGAACAAGGAAACGATTTCAGTCGCGCCATGTGCGCAATCACTAAACGAGCGTTGCTTCGATTTCGGAAGTGTTTCGTCCTTGGCATGCCATGCCCAGCGGCGCCGGTTGTCTAAGCGCCCTTGAATCACACGCCGTGTTAGAGCAAGCGCAACAAATTTGCGACAGCGCTGATATTATTTTTGTAAACTTCGTGACATCACTTCACGTGGTGCGCATCTCGTGTTTATGAAAAGAGAAAAACGGCTTAAGCAGCATCTGCGGTGACTTTTATTTCGATGTGTTTTACGCGAACTTTTTCGTTAGAGGAGGGAAAATATTGAACGCTTTTACGTTGCTTGTTTTGCTGCCTGAGTCTTTTCTTGTTGGTAGCAAACATTTTTTATTATAACCTGTTTATTTTCTATTTTGTCACTTGTACTTGCAATCGTTATTTTCTAAAAAAGGTTTTAAAACCGTTAGCTCTTAATACTTGCGGTTTTCAAGGACGCGTCTGTCTGCAATGAAGGTCAAATTGACCAAAAGAGTTCCCAAGTGACCACACTATATCATATAGCAACAGTGGGCACAGAGCGCCTCAATTGATACCGCTATTTTCGTATCCGTTACACAGGGTGTTTCACCGATCATTTTACACAATTCTAAATACTAGGCTTTCTTAGTTAAAAAGCGCTTTTTTCGACAAAACTTTATGAGGGGTGAAGTACATCGGAACGCAGGTGACGTGCAAACTAGCAGGCTTGTTAACTAATATAGGGTAGTTAGGTTTTCTTACCTGCTATTGTTAGGCTCCTTAATTACTGAGAGGCGTTGGGCCCACCGTAAGCAATATTCATATCAGTTTTAGAATTTCAAAACCTTTTACCCTCCGCGTTGTGGTCGAACAGATTTTGGCTGTTTAGACGAGTTACGTGCACTGGAGAGGTTGCTTTGCATCCAAGCTTCTCGAAAGCACATACATTTTGGCGCGATGTAAGCGAAATTTGCTTGGACTCAGCGCTAAGGGCAACCACGGTTTTAAAATCATAAAAACTGATACGGATATTGCTCACAGTGGGCTACACGCCTCTCACTAATTAGAGATCCTAACTGTAATAGTTAGAAAGCCAACTATTCAATTTTAGTTGACCAGCCTGCTATTTAGCATGCCTCAGCTGTGTTTTCATGTAATTCATCACCGGCAACACTATGCTGCTCTAACTCAAAAAGGCTGGCTACAAAAATTGTGTAAAATCTTTGGTGAAGCCCCCTATATGCCTGTATACGAGTAGCGGCCATCGAAGTGAGACCCACCACGACCACAATTTGCATTAAATCTGGCGGCCGCCCGTTCGACCCAAAATGTTTGAAATGGTGTCAATTGACTTGGCACGTTCTTGAGGATAAAGTTACTAGTTGAGCTGAAGTCCAAAATATGTGTGAGATTCACACCGACGACCTTTCCGCCCCAACCATTGCATTCGGAGCACCTTCAGGCGTTCATTACGGGCATGCATGCCCAGTTCGTTTGCTAAGCTACACATTATAACAGTGGTTATTGACTCAAGCGGGTATCTCGCCCATTCCAATCTCCACTTTTACCTCTCCTATTCCCACCCCCGCTCCCAATCTTCGTATCCTTCCCCTCGCGACGAACATGTCCCCCGTCCTGCGCGCCGGCCGTCGTCATGCGGCCGCGCAGCACCATTCCCCTCTCTTTGATATCCAGGGTGTAGCCTACACGGATGCTTCCTTCGTGGCTCCTCGAGGTTCCTGCGGCTACGCCCTGTACCATCCACACCTCCCTGCTTCTGAAACCCACACCAGCTGGTCGTATCTACGGTCTCCAGACGCATTGTCCCTCGAAGTCCTCGCCATTTCGCATGCCCTCCAGCCATTTGCCCTTTTTCCCTCTCTCCAAGAGTACACAGTCTATTCAGAATCACAAGCCGCTATCACCACATAGAGAAACGCACCCTGTAATACGAGCGCGGGTGAGTGCGGAGGTAATTCTGTTCTTCGACGACTGCCAATAACTCTTAACGCTGCCACCGCCGCCGAGTTGTCCCATTCTTTGTGAGCGTAAGTCAGGTCAAGAGACTCGTTGGATCTCCAACAGGAGGTCCAACGAGCGGTCTCCGCACTGCAGCCTTCCATCGTTTTCCTCCGCTGGGTCCCTGGGCATTCATGGATTGACGGCAATGAGCTGGCCCATCAGCTCGCCCGCGACACACTTTTCCTGGCACCGTTGATCCCCTGGCCCAAGCCCTCGGAGGGCGGTGGGAGACTCACCCTTCGCCGCACCATAAAAGAAGTCTACCTTAAGCTCCGCCTCGACAAACGCCTTTACCCTCCCCCCTCATTCATCACTCACGGTGCCGGAGTCTCGCCTTCTTCGGCACATCCAAATGAAGGCTGTTATCACCCTGTCCCGCCTCTTTTTCTATCGCTATCGGTCGGACCCTTGCTGTCCCAACTGCCCCTGTATCCATGCGGACCTGGCCCATTACCTCTTCTATTGCCCGGCTGCTCAGCAGTCGGGTTCCTTCCCCCCACCCTCTCTATCCATCACCACCTGGCTCGACTGGCTTGGCGCTGAAGGGGAAGAAGAACAGCTGCTTCTGGTCGCCCAGACAGTCGACATGCTCGGCCTCTAAATTATGGTCGAATAAAGGTCTTTTACTACTACTACTACTTATAACAAGATCCGCGTATGTGTACATCTGCGCAAATTATAAGCCTGTATATCAACGGACATTAAAACGAAGCCCTGATATGCTAAAACTGCTTAAAGCACTGAGCGTCAATGCTTTCATTTTTCGGTAGAAGCAGCAAAGAAAAAAAACTAACGAGTCAGCGACTAGAAACAACAAACATTGGGAAACACTCAAGGTTCCTTCGTTTGCGACCAATTCAAACTTTCGTTTTTCTTTCTTAAAGCTTTGCGTTTGTAAACTATCAGGCAGAAATAATTTTTAAACGTGTCCTTTATTGATGCTTCAGGTGCCAGTTTGCGAACAAGAAAAAAAAAGCCTCTTAGCAGGCATGCCTCCCGAAGTGCTCCTGTAACGCTTCGCTTTTACGTCTGTCGAAAACGAGCCTCTTGAAACATGAAACGTTGCGGTGCCGAGCACCAAATTTGAAGGCTGACTAATTGCTGCTCCGTGTGACGCTTACAGCCAAAATTGTTAGGGCTGCAGCTTGTTTAAATCTGCAGCTGCTTTTAACACGCGCTCGCGCAATAACAGCTTTTACTTGCTGCCATAGGCGGCCCTTCTGCTGCTGTACATTTGTCGGAAAACTGAATAAGAGGAGCTGGTTTGCACCACAAGCCAGACAGCGTTAACAAGTCTGGGAACGCTGTCAAGACTTTACTTGAAATGTCCTTTTCTCTCAATTCCACGAAAAGCTAAAACGCTAAGAAAAGCAGCAAGTGAGGGGCACGACATGGTTGGGAGTTACAGGAGAACGCTATACCGGCTGAGGCGTTGTGATTTTTACATCGTTCGCCTTTTCTCGTCCTTGCTTACGTCGCTCGTCTTTTTGCTTTCACTTTTGTTTTCGTTTTCTTGATGTCCCAAGCGCACTCAGTTGTTTGAGCAGCGGCGCTGGTGGTTTGAACAGGAGGGATCTGTTAATCACGTCTGCAACTTGTCAGCTTCTCCTCCAATGACAGGGAATCAACCGTCCTCCCCCACCTGTCCTTCCCTCTCTCTATCTCTAGTTTAAGAGAAGACGTCCCCCACACGAAGACAGCGCCTGTTAGCAATCGTCGTTAGCGAACGCGCTGGTCCCTCAATGCCCCATTTTTTGTTCAAATAACGTCTCATTTCGAAATCTTCTTCTCATGCACTCAAGCACACAGAAGCGTGCTCACACATTTCACAGCCCCTGTGGTCTTTATTTTACCTTGATCCTTTCTCTATCTGTCTTTCGCAATGGTCTCTTTTATTTTTTTCTTGGTAATCTTTGCTCGTATGGCACTTAGTATAGCTTTTGTCTTGCGTATAGTCGCGCCTCAGGTCCTGAGGGTGATGCCCCTCGGTCCGCCTGCGGTGGGCAGCATACGCTTTTGCAGGCATGTTTCAATTAGTGCTTGTTGGCGCCAGCGCATACGAAGGGGCTCTGAAACACAATCCGAGTAGAGAACATAACCTCGCTCGCTGTCATGAACACCTGAGCCAAATAGTGCACTTCTACACGCAGCAAACAACCCACAATCACGCGCGCAAGTTGGCCAGCCCTTCCCGGCGATTTTTTCGTGCTCGCAAGCGTTCACGTCGTATGAGCGTCCTTCGATCTTGAGGCTAGTGATGCGTCTCGCGAGCTGGGCGGCCTCTTCGTTCGGCGTGCTCACGATTAAAATATTCGATCCTGTACGGAGCCTGGTGATCAGGTCTCTTCCTTCGAACTTGTTGCTGCATGCCGCGGCTGCGGCCCGGGCCACTTGGAATTGCTGGAGCGACTTGACTACAAGTCCCTTCGGTCGCAAAATAATCTTAAAATTGTCCCTGGGGAGTGGGGGCAGCCTTCGCCTGAGCTGCCGTTGCGTTCCTTTCCCGTCTTTTTTCAGCGCGCCGGCAGCTGGAACGCCAGCTGTGGGCGTAGAGGTCGGGGATTCCCCTCCGAGGTCACCTTGAGCGACCTCGAGGGGAACGAACCTGTACCCCAAGATTATTCGGCGATACCATAGCCTCCTTTATACTTTCTGTGCCTGTCAACTCCGCGCTCCGCGGCCGTCGTCGCCGCTCCTCCTCCTTTGAGAAGTTACGCCGCTGGCTGCCGAGAGATGGCGACAGCGACGTTGGGGCACCCACAGCAGCCCGGATAGCCGCGTGCCACGTGCTGTTGCTCGGTCGTCGTTACGTGGGCTTTTTTGCAGTGTGCAAGGTCTTACTTCCACTTTTCTGTGCCTTCCGATGCCGCAGGAATACAGCATTGCACCAAATGGTGAGTGCCAGCTTTGATTCATCCTTCCGGTTATCGCTGCGTAGTGTTCAGCTGCATTAAGGCTTGTTAAAAATAGTGGCGGCACAAAAAACTGCGTTTGTCACGCGTCAGTACTGCAATAGTAATGCGGCATGTGCACGTGTTTTTTTTTTTTTTGGACTGCAAATGCTCCTTTTTGTATTATTTTTAATAAAAAATTCCACTACCACCAATGCTAATTGCTTCTCTGCCTAGTTCGTCTGCGTAGTATGTTGGATGTGCTCCTGCGCATTTTTTTTTACAACATACGCTAATTGTGAAATTTTGTGAAAAAATAGAAACATAAGATTTACCTATTGTGATGGTGGCTACTTTAAAGTGAGCTTAACCGAACGATGGAAAGCTATATTAGTTTAAAATGTTGTCAACTCAATCGTTGTGTCCCTCTCTTGCGTCGGAAACCGCCAAACTCGTATTCAGCCGCATTGAGGCCTGTGAAAAATAACGACAGCACCATAAACTGTTTATTACGCGCCAGTAAGGCAATAATATTAAATGTGCGCGAGTATTCTTTGGTCTGCGGTGCTAATTTCTTCCCTGGTTAGCTCGTCTGTGTGGTATGTTACATGTGCTCCAGGGCAGTATTTTTTTTTTTTTTGCAGTGTATCGGCTAATTGTGAAATTCTTTGATAAATTAAAAACACAAGATTTACCTATTATGACCATTGCTTTGGAGTGAGCAAAACCGAAAGGTGCAACGCGTATGTTTGTTTTCCTTGTTTTTCAAGTTAGAAAAAAAATTGTTTGCAGGACGCGATGAATCAATTAATGTAACAGCTGATACCTAAATTGTTCTTCTTACAGCTCCCAATGGCATACTGCTGCGTACCCTTGTGCCGGTCGGACAGTAAAAAGAAGGAGCCCGGCGTTTCTTTTCATGAGATCCCCGTCGAAGCTGCACAGCGTGAGCAATGGCTGAAAGCAATACGAAGAGATGACTGGGTACCTAACTGCACTTCCAACTATTCAAGGGTATGCAGCAAACATTTCAAAATCTCTGACTTCGCAGAGGGCAAACGGCGCCGTCTGAAAAAGGGAGTTGTACCATCAGTGTTCAGTGACTACCCGTCGTACTTGCACCTCGAGTATTGAAGGAGAGGCACAGTTTAAGCGGAAGAAAAAGAGCAGCTTTTCAGCCCCACCATAGCCAAGATGAGCCAGCGAAAAAACTCATGAAGCATGACGAAAGCACGAACGTGGAAATGCCGGCGTCTGATGCTGACAGTGAGGTCTCTGAAGCCGCTCCAACTACAAGTGTCAACTATTTTGAAGTGACGCAACACCAATCAAGAGCCACTTGTACAAAGCATGAAGAAGAACTCGTCTGCGCCGACGAAACAACGCAAGCTGACATCAGATCTTCCTACTGGCTGGCAGTGGAAAGAATCAAGTGGAAGAGGAAGGAGAGAGACTTAAAAAAGCAAATAGAGAGGCTTCGCATCACGGTAGATAAGTATAAAATGGAGCTGAAAAGGCTTAAAGAAGACAGTAATTTTGGGGATATAACATATATCCGGGAACAAGCGGAAGAAAAAAACATTGCTGCAGTTTTCCTGCTCAACCAAGTTGTCAATTTCAAGCGAAAAATGCCAACATGGTCTGAAGATGTAGTGCGACACTGCATTGTACTTAGGCATCTTTCTACAAAGGCCTATGAGCACGTCCGAAAGGAAAAATTGTTGAAGCTTCCAAGTAGGAACACACTACAAAACTTCATTGGAAGTACCTCTGGAGAGACAGGTTTTAGTCGCTTGGTACAAGCCCGGCTGAAAGCAGAGCTTGACAAGCTTGAATCGCCGCAGTCCAGAGTATGTTCTCTCATCGTCGATGAGATGCGAATAAAGCCAAGGTTGCAGTATAACAAGCAGCAAGATAGCTTCGTAGGCCATGTGGACATGGGTGTGGCCACCGATCTTGACAGTGCGCCGGTACTGGCAAATTCCTTGCTTTGTTTTGTAATTAACGGCCTGTCTACTTCATACAGAATACCAGCATCGTACTTTTTTATGAAAGGACTGAATGGCGCACAGCTGTCCAAATTGATGCGATATGTTCTCACTAAGGTTGAAGAGGCAGGCTTCAAGGTGGTGCGCCTTGTGAGCGACAACCATAAAGTAAACGTGAGTGCCATGAAGGACCTCTGCGGTGGATTCCTCACGTACAGGATACAGCATCCGTGTAATCCTGATCGGCTGCTCTTTTTAAGCTTTGATTATTGCCACGTCTTGAAAAACATCCGCTCTCAGTTCCTTGCACGCGACCTTGGAAAGAAAGGAGAAGTTTCGTCATCTCACTTGAAGAAACTCTACGAGATGCAGAAAGATTGGATTGTAAAACCTGTGAGGAGCCTAACCAGAAAACATGTTTTTCCGAACAATATTGAAAAAATGAACGTCAAACGAGCTGTCGAAGTTTTTTCTCCAGGCGTTACATCTGCTCTGGAGTTTTTGAAAGAGCACGCAGGACAGAGCTGCCATTCATCATTTGCCTATGCGGGACCCACAATACTCTTTATGAAGAACATCCATCGGTGGTTCCTACTGCACGACACCAGCAACAAGTACCAACATATCCAGCAAAATTTCCCTGACGTCAGGCACTTTGACGACAAAAATGATTCTAGGCTGGAATGGCTGGAAGTTACATTTCCGCTATATATCGACCAACTGAAGAAAGATGCAACTTATCCTCGTGCCTTTTTCACAGCCGAAACGTACGAGGCCCTTCTGCTCACAACATACTCGACTGCTTGCTGCATTCGCTATCTGTTAGCTGAGGAGAAGTTCTGTTTTGTACTAACGCGGAAATTCAGCAGTGACCCGATTGAAGCGCTGTTTGGAACCCTGAGGCGGTCACTTGGATGCAACGACCAACTTGACGTGCGGTCAGTACTCTCAGGACTAGAAAAAGTCTTGAAGACGGCAATTGCCGCGACATCTGAACACAGCATCGTGCTATATCATGAGAGTCACCACAGCACTGGACTTAGGACTGCAGGGCTATGTGCACTTGAGAGGATCGATGAGCTTCCAAAGGCTGCTTTGGAAATCTTGGGACGCTTAGACGTGCAGCATGTCCCTGCTTCTCTACCTACATTGCAGCTGTCGGCCACGTTCTATGTAGGTGGCTACATTGCTCGTGTGATAAGTGAACATATCGAATGTGAGCAGTGCTGTTTACTCACAACCAAGCCACCTACTGGTAACCCACTCGAGCAGTTCACGCGAGAACAGGACCGTGGTGGGCTGCTTTACCCATCTGACGAATTACTCTTTGTCTTAGACACGCTGCGGCTGTTTGTGGAGACAAGCTTAAAAGAAAACCCACGACTTGAAAATCCACTGAACCTGACAGATGACAGATGACAGATGCAGAAGAACCTGACAGATGCAGCTGTTCCAGCCATCTGTAAATCAAGGCTGCTGAAGTGCCCTTTCAGTGACAGCAGTCACCGTGAACATTTTTCTCTACTTGTGGCAACTAGATTAATCAGACCGCTGCTGGTGAACTACGCCTGTTCGATAACAGACAAGAATGATTTGTATAAGCCGCTGTTTCGGCAGAAGCCACTCTCACGAAAAGTAATGAAGCTGTAAAAGTAGCTACTCTTGTAGCACAGCTGCTGTTGTGAAATGTGTAAATAAATGTTGGTGCCTTTCTTCTTAAGTTTTGTTTTAGCGCAGTGTAGACTAGCATTGAAACTGTACTATAACCACTTACGCTAGCGGAGCAGTCATGCAGTTTTTCGAGCCATGCCCACGTATCTTGAAACTGCCTCACATAACATGTCATAGCGTTGGTGTTACTGGCTAACAACTAACGTGATCACTTGTTATGCTTAGAGGATGTCTGCTTTACGAGTAAATATAACGAGTTTGTACGATTCATGCTTAGTAGCAGTTGTCCCGCGAGCGAATAACAGCGCTCCCATCCTCGCGCCGGCATTCGCACCAGTGCGCCTCGACACCTACGTCAGTGGCGCCCTCAGCAGCGGGAGCGGCAGCGCCGCGCAACTTTACCCGACGGCGCCGCTGTATGGTTCGCGCGGCGCGTTGACAGGCACAGAAAGTATAAAGGAGGCTATGGCGATACTAAATTATTACAAGGGCTGCAGAAAGCGGCATCCACCACCGGACAACTCCCTTAGCAGAGAGGACTCTGTCGCGTGGAGGCAGCTACAGACGGGCTCCTACCCGAACCTACACGTACTCAACAAAATGTATCCAACACAATACAATGACAAATGCCCTTGGTGCCAAGAACCCCCCACGCTGTACCACATAGCGTGGGCATGCCAGAGGATAAGCTTTGGTACCAGTGATAACAAACCCGAGTGCGGAGCAATGGTAGGGAGTGCTCTCCAGCGATCGCCGGGTCGACCAAGAAGGTCTGATTCGGCGAGCAAAACTGGCAGCAGCATCCAGCGGAGCCCTGGACTAAGGGCAACCGACCTTTGAGCAAGATGGACGAAGCCATCTCAAAACCGCCGAACACAACCGAATCTAGAGCTAATAAAGTTGTCACTCACTCACTCACTCATGCTCGCACCCTCCTCCGTCACTCGCAGCTGCGTATGCCAGTTGAGGGGTGGCTATTGGTTAGATTCTTTGAGACGTCACACAGCTATCATAGCCGCGGCCAATAAGCCGCGTAGTCCCGGCGCGTCAGGAAGCTCCGCCCCATGAAGTCGGGATGGTGGAGGAGCGCCGACCTTTCAGCATGTAAAAAATGACGCGAGAAGAGGAAACGAAGACGCCGAAATTCAAATGTTGACTACAGATAACTCAGCTTCAATAAAGCGCGCTAAATATATCATTGCATAACATTATTCGTAAGTAACACGCTTTAACATGTAAGGAATACCGCAAATTTATCTGAGCCTCTTTAAGGAAACAAGCGGGTCCTTTATGCGAAGCAGCTAGCGCGCGCTAACAACAGGGACAGGAGGGTCGCGCTCGGACGCCGTCATCGCTGTCTCGTCCTACTAAAGAGGAAGGGGGGGGGGGGGGGGGCGATAAGGCGTAGTGTACGAATTTCTCGTCCTTTCTCTTCGTTCTTTCTATTCTCTCTGCAAGCAGTCAGCCAAAGAGCTCCCCCTCCTTTCATCTTTCTTACGCTCTCCCCGCCTGCGTGCCCTCTTTCGGCAGTTGAAGGCTGCAGCATATATGACGCCTCTCATGCCCTCCATGCAGCGAGTGAGCTGTTTCTACTCATTCAGGCGTGAACTCAGCGAAATAACGAGAAATAGAGGCAAGGGAAACAGGCATGGCGCGCAAATACTGATCCGCACGCGTAGCGGAGCGTTGCTTTCTGCTTATTAAATATGGCGGACGAGGGCGTCAGTGCCCGAAGTATGTGGAAGGGCGCATGGCGTAGGAGTGTGCCATGAGTATGCGCGCGTTAGGCAGATTAGGGTGGGGGAGTGGTGGGGCTTCTTGAACGCCAAATCACTTGCTTGCGCCACCGTTCTATTTACCCCGTTCAGTTCTATTTTTCTTATTATCCTTCTTCTCTTGGCTTGACTTCCAGCCACGGTCACCTCTATGTATTTTGCACGGGCGTCACGTGCGCCAATAATCAACTTGTGCGTATACAGGCGTCTTTCAAACAAAGGAAAAACTTAATATTTACGTAAGCTGAGTAATTGGCTTGACGGGAGTGCGAAGACCCCGACCCAATCTCCAATTTGCCTAAAACACGCGCGCGTATGACCACGCCATTCTTCGTTAATTATCGGCCGGACTAGCTTCCTATATGATGCGTGTCTTACTGACGTAGCGGTCGTGCATAGGCTTCATCGATATCCTCGAAGTACGCGTGTCTGCTTTTCTCTTTTTCTGGGGTTAGTTTTTGGGATGATTAGTGGGAGCAGGTAAGGTTACGTTGGCGTCTCGTGAGTTTAGGTTATCCGGTAGCAACCGTGCCTGTGGCGAGAGAAAGCTTCGGGTCAAGTTACATGTACACCAGTAATACAAAGCTTCGGGTCAAGTTACATGTACACCAGCAATGCATTGTTACGAACGAACTTATGTGTCCGTTTGCAAAGTGACCTTACTCCCTATGCCTCGCTGAATGAGAGATTAGGACATAGATTAAATGCATTGCCTTGCATCTGTGCTTTATCTCATTATTAGAAGAAGTCGGTATGCGAAAAGGGCGGTTTTGCTGATCCAATCGAGCTTTTTTGTTCCGTACGTTACTCACATCTGCCCAAAATTGGCCGCACACTAATGAGGTGGATGTTAGCAACCGACAGAAAATGACATTCGCGCGTGGAAGAAATAGTACCGAAGAGGAGGGGAGAAGGAGGAGAGAAAAGAACGGATGTGATTGGCACTGGACGACGAGCTCTATCCGATTTCAGCATGTCTAATTTAAGCGGCAGGAATACCTGTGCTTGTTTCCGTTGTGCCAGGTATCGATTTTGATGCACTGCCCTCTTTTCCTCTTTCCTCTGCGTTTAATTTCTCGACTCGCACAGCACTTCGTTTTCTTTACCTCGAGCGTTTCTTTAGAATGGACATGATTCCGTTCACCTCAATCAAATATCCACGTCTTCATTTTCCCTTTCTGGACCGTGTGCCACGCAGACCGGGCCGAAGAAGACATCTCTCGAATCATGATATTCCTGACAGTATGTGTGGATAGTGGATACCGTATGATAGATGAAAGCTTTGCAGGATAATTTCGCTTTTCCGCGTATAACGCATCACATCGATGCGTTTATGTCTAGTTGGTGCGCTGTTTGACAGTAACTACCTGATTTCAACGCCGTACTGAACCATCGAGCGTACCTGCGTGGTCAGAAAACGAGTTAGTCGAGCTCCAGTTGGTCTCTCCGCAGTATAAATGCCGGTCAGCCTGTCGCTACATGGTATGGAATATTACGCTAGAAAACGGAGTAATGTGTTTGAAATCCGAAAGATACGATTTCTAAGGCCCAACCGTTTATTTTCGTGCCCGCTTAGAAGCGTGCAAAACTGTATGCAGAAATTCGTGCACGAGACTACGGGAGCGGGCGCGTGACGCACACGAATTGGTTTGAACCATGTGGCCCCTGCAAGGATATTGATGAAATATCTATTTTCTCTCATTGCTTCTCCCTTGAGCATTTATACATTTGTTTAATGTTTGCGGCTCTTTTTCGTTTTGCATTCGCATCGTGTTTCAGCAGAGAGTTCACACCGGCAGATAGCACGATTGGAAGGAAGAAATAGAGAAAGAGAAATGACGGCCAAAGCGAGCGCTTGTCGAAATGAGCGATGCGATGTCACGCGGCCGATGGTGCGCCAGCCGCCGCGCTACATGAGAACCGCTGGCAAAGCAGAGTGTGCAAGCTTAACTCGCAGCTCGCGTAAGAGAGCACGCTAACGCTTGACGGCGGTGATTTCTCGTACTCCGAGCATATACATCACGCGACTTGTCTTGCGTAGGGATTCTTAAATGAAGGAGCAGGGTGCGTCGCTTCTGCTATCTTTATACTTTTCATGTCCTCTTTTAAGAAACAAAACTTGTTCCTCACCGTTATTTTCTGTCTTACCAGAACACCACTCATATGGCCCTCCACTTTCAGTCTCTTGCAAACCCTCCTTGCTTTGCTTTCTTTTATGCCGTCTCGCTCGCATAGTGTCATGTGTATTTGAAAACAAACCGCCCCCGCAGCCAGACCCGCTGTGTCTGATGATAACATGAAGGACGACAATTCGAGATCGTACCGCTCGCTCAGCGCGACTCTTCTTGTCTGTCTGTCTGGAAACGATATGTGCACTGTGC
This sequence comes from Amblyomma mixtum, assembly GCF_055824585.1. Classification (NCBI taxonomy): domain Eukaryota; kingdom Metazoa; phylum Arthropoda; class Arachnida; order Ixodida; family Ixodidae; genus Amblyomma; species Amblyomma mixtum. The sequence continues at coordinate 84,613,466 of NC_143017.1, read as the reverse complement.
TCTGCCAGGAATACTCTCCCAGACATTATTTCTATTGCCCTGTGCACGTCAGGCGAAGCCGTAAAAGGAGTGTGCTTAGTAGAGCAAGCCACCAATGAGCGCAATAATTATTAAAAGAGATGAAAACTCATTTCATTTTTTGCTAGGCTTCCTGCTCCGCGTACACAGTGGTAGAGTGTTTGTCTCCCTAAAACCATTGCTCCTTTAGAGAGGGAGGGGGGAGCGGTGATAGGATACAGAAAAGGTTCACACTCGCAACGAAGCGAGTGTGAGCCACTTTCTTGTACTTTCGTGTGCTAGCTTTGTCTATTCCTCCGATGGTGCAAGAGGAGTATTTGCCTTTGCCTCTACATTTTCTTAGTTACGATTGTATACTGGTGAGCTCTTTTTCATCGTGCTGTCCTGTGCTGCTTCTAAATTGAATGAGATGACTGGATCGTAACCTGGAAAAGACTAAGCCATAGAAGATAAAATGCATTTCAAACAGCCGTCCCCTTTAAGCAGTTTTACCCGGTATCCGGAGTTAGTTCCTGCTTTCTTTCGTTCGTTTTACCCGGGCAGCTTATATTGTTACCGAATCTTCTTGGCCCATCTTTTGTATTAATAGCTAACTACAGCCATCGAGCGATCAGCAGAATGCTTTATTTTACCTTGGATAAGAATCTCGACCTGTAGGTTTTTTTCCTAAAACATTCACAGTCTTGGTTTCTCATACATATTGAAACATCCGTTTTTTGCCTATGTTCTGTCGAAGCCACCCGTCGCTGTTCGATGGCCTCCCTAATCCCTAATCCACACGCCCTCAGTTTACTTGTTAGGGGCATCAAAGCGCTGTAAATTGTTTCTGGCGAGTGCTTAACTAATCTTATAATTGTTTCCATCAGCTGTTGAGAAGCATTGCCGCCTCTCTACAAGCAGAGGCATCGCCGTCAGATTTCAAGGCATCCCTGCAAGCGCACAAAGCCGAGAGCGTGGGAAGCTTTTTTATTTCTCCGCTTCGCCGAGAACCACGGACTTGTCCACGTAACGCTAACCAGACGTTTCCTATTCGAGTTCCATTTGTGATTCACGCTTTGAGCAGGAGGAAAAGATTGTCTCCCCGGTTCATTATTGAGAGAGCATACAATGTTTCATTGCAGTTGCTGCTGGGTTCAGTGAAGGGCAGCATGTGCATTAGACGAGACGGGTATAAAACAAATGCATGCGGGCGTTTATCACTGCGTAACAACGCTGGGTCGGCGGCTATGCGTGGCTGGTATTGTGGCGAATTAGCTGCCCTTAGAGCACAGGCCGCGTTCAGTCCTCTGTCAGATACACACAGGCGAACGGCGAGCTGATGCAGCAATACCGAAAAAGAGAACGAAGCGCTGCTGGAGCGCAGAAAGAGCTGGTGCTGTATAAAAGTGTTCATAAGCGTGGCAGGGCACGTGAGTGGCACACTTTGCCACCGGTGACGCGAGGAACGGAGAGAGAGGAACGGCATGAAGGAATAGAGGGTGAACGAGCGCGTGCTCACTCGCTCGCAACTCCAGCGAAGGGTCCTCTCTCCGGGGACTGGCGTTGGCATGCCCGGTTAAGAGACACGCTTTCAGTTTTTTCTGCAGCTATATTATTGAGATAACCCCGCCGCTCATCTTCAGGGTACCCTTGTTCAGGAAGTAGTAAAAAGCCACTTCGGAAAAACAAACAAACAAACAAAAGAGCACGTCGAGGGAAGAAGGTAAAGAGCGAGAAGTTGGGGAAGCGCAAGCAAGCGAAGGGTTACGTACATAGCGAAACCATTTCTTTTCGGGGAGCTCCGATGGCAATGACCGTGGCGGCCGCTTATCATGCGATGCACATGCGTGTGCGGCGTAGGCAAAAGGCGAAAAGAGAATATTCCGCCACAAGTAATCACAGCACGTTTACTGTGCCCCTGGGGACCGGTGTTGCTGGCACCGGTGCCTCAAGCGGCTTCCAACGGCGGAGTCGGCTATCGCGGTGTACTTCGGCTGCGGTGCGGTCTGTGCCCGCTCTGTAGCCACCGGAAGGCCAAGCCTCGGTTCATCGAACGCTGAAACCACTCTGACGCCGCCCCGCTTATCCGCCGCTCTATGCATGTTAACTTTGCATTAGATTCCGCTTTTCTCGGAGCTGCTTCCACAGTGCGTCGCTCCCATTGCGAAAGAGCAAGGTCCACCGCGTATGCACTTTGACGCGGAGCCAGCGTCCTTAGGCGTATTTTAACGCCTAGTTTTTTCGCATGTTGGTTTTTATTTACTTTAGACTCACGAAACAAACAGAAATTCGACAAAGTTACCTGACACTTCTGGTTTGGTAAAATTGAGGAGCCTTTATGAAAGAATGCTTTACTGACGCCCTCTTAGTGCTCCGGCTCAAACGCCTCCTAGAATAATTAAGCAAACAAGGGAAGGGGATGAGGGGCTCGTTATAAATATGACAGAAGCCAACAGCCACAGAAACCAAGGGGCACAGGGGATTTTTTTAAAGTTATTTATTATTTTGTGGTGTTGATCAATTTAGAATATTACTGAATGTTATCGTTTAAAGATAACTGATTAGAAAGGCAGAAGAAAAAACAACCACCTGCCGCCGGTGGGATCCGAACCCACGACCTCCGAATTACGCGTCCGGTGCTCTACCTCTGAGCTACGGCGACGGCTGTCAATTCTTCTGCTTTCGGGGGTATTTATGTTTACAAGTAACCTAACCTTGAGAGGGTTCATCAGCGCCACCCACGTTCATAAGCGGCGGACGTAGAACGTCCTGAGTTACCGCAGGTGTGACGTAGAACGTCATCGAACGAAGAGAGTGGAAGCTGCGTGAGAACCCTCTTATGCTTCCTAAGGCGTCAAGGCTGCCAGAATCGAGGCCCTCGCTAAGCAATTAAGCAAACAAGGGAAGGGGATGAGGGGCTCGTTATAAATATGACAGAAGCCAACAGCCACAGAAACCAAGGGGCACAGGGGATTTTTTTTAAGTTATTTATTATTTTGTGGTGTTGATCAATTTAGAATATTACTGAATGTTATCGTTTAAAGATAACTGATTAGAAAGGCAGAAGAAAAAACAACCACCTGCCGCCGGTGGGATCCGAACCCACGACCTCCGAATTACGCGTCCGGTGCTCTACCTCTGAGCTACGGCGACGGCTGTCAATTCTTCTGCTTTCGGGGGTATTTATGTTTACAAGTAACCTAACCTTGAGAGTGTTCATCAGCGCCACCCACGTTCATAAGCGGCGGACGTAGAACGTCCTGAGTTACCGCCGGTGTGACGTAGAACGTCATCGAACGAAGAGAGTGGAAGCTGCGTGAGAACCCTCTTATGCTTCCTAAGGCGTCAAGGCTGCCAGAATCGAGGCCCTCGCTAAGCAATTAAGCAAACAAGGGAAGGGGATGAAGGGCTCGTTATAAATATGACAGAAGCCAACAGCCACAGAAACCAAGGGGCACAGGGGATTTTTTTTAAGTTATTTATTATTTTGTGGTGTTGATCAATTTAGAATATTACTGAATGTTATCATTTAAAGATAACTGATTAGAAAGGCAGAAGAAAAAACAACCACCTGCCGCCGGTGGTGATTCGAGAGAGGCGGAACGCTAGGATAAAAGTGGGATGGTAGCGCCGAAATGCTGCACAATGCAATCCGGGTGCCAATGAGTGCTGACCAATCGAAGAAGGATTGAAAAAGGCAACACTGCTTATGCGTGTTATCAAGTATTGAAAGTTTGTAGCTGTCGTTCGTCTTTTTGCAGCGGTGTGAGGTGGATAGGTAGTAGAACAAAGATCAATTTTAATGCCGCTAACCTAGCTTTGATGCTGGTGATGGAACAAGAAAAATCTTATCGGCTATGAAGCGGAAGATTCATTATGAATAGGAACAAATATCGAGACAACAACAGGTAGTTTCAGAAGAACACAATACACGCGTGCTGGGCTCTTCTAATGTCCAGTTTCAATGCGCTAGCAATACATGGGTCACTTGCAGAAACGCCGTCACCGGTCAGTTTGAAAGGCTAGAAGTAACCCTGGTAAGTTCGAATGATCGGTGCGCCGGATGCAGCCATTGTGACGAAGATCGGGTAAGCTCGGAGGAGCATCGTGCCTGCTGCAGCCAATGGAAGGAGGACGCCACGCCAGCTGCAGAAAAAGAAGAAGAGCGAGAAATGCGTACGAGTTCTATGCAGATGCCAGCCGCCACCTGTGTCCTGGATGAACCCCGCCCCTCCCCCTCCCCTCCCCCTCCCCTCCCCCTCCCCTCCCCCTCCCCTCCCCCCCTCCCCCCTACCCCTCGCCCAAGCGCCATCCTTTTCTTGAGGACAACAACAAGATGGGAAGGATGAAGTCGCCGGAGAAACGTGCATTGCAGCAAGCGGGAAATTATGAATGGAGCCGGTCTTTCGACAGATTCTGACGTCTAATGATCTGGGCGGTGAGCTGAACAGCAATTCAAAATATGAGAGCGCTAACGCGGGCCAAACAATTCAATTGATGTAACGAGGCGGCAGGCCTAAGTAGAAAGGCGCAGACATTATATTCTTGCTAAACGGGATGCGGAAACACATGAAGAGTGAATGATGAAGTCTCCGGAGGAACGTGCAGTCTAGACGCGTGTACAAATGGCTTCTCAGGCCACCGAACAGAGATAACGGTGCCTCGAATCGCAATGAGCAGCTCAGGAGGCGTCTCGCATGAGGAAAGCCGTGGAACCAGAAGAACATTTGGTTGCAACTAGAATGTTTAAGCACATAAAAAGCTAAACGAAGGTTAACAAGGCTGAACATGGGCAGACGTGTATGGCACGTAGGCCGCATTTAGCTTAACGAGGTGAATCCGAGGCAATTTTTTTGGCGCATCATTTTCCGTGCGCTAGCACTTAGAGTCGCCATTACCCGCATTTTGACTTCGTGCGTTTGTTTGTGTGTTGGTTTATCTGTAGTAAAATGGAAAGTTGGGCGAGTTGGTATACGTTAATTTGGGTGGAAAAAACAGCGCGAAAGGGACGGAAGCCAAAGATGTCTGTCTGTTTGAATGAAGCCATTTTTGTTGCAGGATGCTCACCTGCCCATAGGGTGGTGGGCATGTTGCCCATCGTGTCAGGCGGCAGCTCAATTTTTCGCGAGAGGTTCCTCGGGAAGAGCAACCATGGTCGCAACCCAGCCCAAGTCCTACCGAAGGCAACACCTGCCATAGCAACTGCTTTGTGCTACTGCTCACCTGCCCAACGGGTTGCTTACGTGCCAAAATGTAGCTGGTGTTAACCAGGCGACAACATGGGCCGCTAATCAGGCAGCACCGCTCTTAATCTCACCGAGCTCAGCGGAATGAGCAGCAGCGGTTAGGAGGAGAACGTGATTCGAATGAAGCTTGCACAGTAGTTGAACGGAAGAAGTTGAGGTGGTGATCAGGTGGTAGCCCGGTACCACCTAGCAGGTGGTAGCTCCAATCGACAACTGCCGTCATGTTAGATCAAATATCCGCATTTGGCCTAACTACCCAAATCGCCTGATATTTTTTCTTGTGCAGATACACACCAATTCACCAAGTAGCCATGGTTATATATTTTATGTAGGTCGTTTCATCATGCTGGTTGGTGCTTAGCTCATGCTGGAGACCCTTTCGGAAGTACGTTCTCGTTCTGTTACAGCGGTGCGTTGACATATGCCTTTGCGATGTCGTTTATTTGGAAATCTTAGGATGTTTTACTGTGAAAAATAGACGTTTAAACACTCTATTGAGATAAACTAGCATAAATTACATTTATCTTCGGCTCCAAAAAAATTAGTACCTTAAGGCACTTGAATCAAGGACAATTTTTTCGGCGCATCATTTTCAGTGCGCTAGCACTAAGAGTGCGTTTATTTGTATGTTTGTGTGTTTGTTTATCTGTTTGTTTGTCTGAAGCCAGTTTTGTGGCAGGCTGCTCACCTGCCTATAGGGTGGTGGGCAAGTTGCCCATCGTGTCAGGCGGCAGCTCGTTTTATCGTGAGAGGAACTTTTTATTTAGTATGAATACAGGTAGTGGTCCCTTGGCAGGGGACCTCGAGTGGGTGGTCCTGTTTGGTTTTATTACGGACAGTTTAAATCCCATTTAGTTCATTTTCATAAAATATCAACAATTACGGGGTACTACGCTGACAAACATTTAGCATCTTGAAGCAACGCATGATTCGGAAACAGAAAAAATGGCATGTATTTTTTGATTATTATAATATATGCGTGCAATTGTCAGGGGCGGTCATTTTGAGAGGGTGCAAAGAAAAAGTATGTACCGCTGAAATGACTGAAATCAAGGAAAGAAAAAAAATATCAGCAAATACACATCGTAACATTCACCGCTGCTCTTACTGAGCGTTGAAACGCGACCCACCGGCACGACTAGTCTACTTTGAAGCGCTGTCTAACGCCGCTCAGTAGCAGCTTGTTCCGACTATCTGGTCGGCTATATCATGAACGTTTCTTCTTTCTCTCACAGTGGCATGATTCACAGATGATTCATGTGATTCTTGCGGCATAGCATGCGTTAGCGTTAAATTTCCGCCTTAGGGCGGCGTTACCCAGTCCCCCAATCACCGTGTGAACGTCGTGCCCCTTCACCACTCTCCTCACCAATCGTCTCTGCGACCGTGGTTGCCCTTCTGTCACCAGTCGCCTCCCGTCGACTGGCTCTCAGTTCCTCTCTCAACTTTCCGCGTGCACTTTCTCCGCTTCCTCTCTCCTTTCTCTTCCCTCTCATACTCATCTTTTCCCGCTCTCCTTTTTGCCTCTTCCCCCTCACCACTTCACACACGCGCACACACAAGCACACACTCACTCACTCACTCACTCTCACATACACACGCACACACACGCGCACACACAAGCACACACACACACACTCACTCACTCACTCTCACACACAAAAGCACACACAAGCACACACACACACACAAACACACACTCACTCACTCACTCACTAATTCACTCACTCACTCACTCTCACATACACACGCACACACTCGCGCACACACAAGCACACACACTCACTCACTCACTCACTCACTCACTCGCTCACTCACTCACTCACTCACTCACTCACTCATGCTCACATACACACGCACACACTCGCGCACACACTCACTCACTCACTCACTCACTCACTCACTCACTCACTCACTCACTCACTCACTCACTCACTCACTCACTCACTCACTCAGACAGTGTCCGTCACAAGCTCAACACTGCTGTGGTGGAATGAAAATCATGCGTACCTTGTGTCATGCCAAAAAGTACACAATATCAGGACGCATGCTGTGGTTGCCAAGAGTAAGAAAACTGCCCAGAAACTGTGATGCCCAACGGAAAACAAAAGAAAAGACAGGCGCGCCTTGGAAGGCGCGCAACCTTCCCGGTTGCGCGAAATGCTTCTTCTGAGGTCGCCTTGCGGGGGCGCCCGCGGAAAAGCGCGCTCTCCTGCCTGATATTCGGCAGCTGTCTAAATCGATCCCAGCCAGAGAAGCGACAACCGGCTCGGGGGACAGAGGCAGCTCATTTTGCTCCTCACAGGCCTTCGCTGCCAGCGTAGCCCCTCTTCGGCTCCTCTTCGGTGAGAGGCGCGCGTTCTCATCACCCGTCCTGCTCCGTCGTCCACGGTCGGCCTATCGTCCGCGCTCTTATCGAAGCCTATGGCCAAGCGTGATTTTTTAGTGCAACGCCTCGGAGTGCCAGACAGACACTCTCACACCGAATCGCGGTACTTCTTTCAGCCTTGTTCTTCGCGTAGTGTATTACCGGAACACTGACTGACAGATACTCTTAAGCCCTGTCAAATATGTCGGCTTAAGGGGAAAATGGCTTTAGGAGGTGGTGGTGATCGTTGTGCCCCAAATGTTGTGTTTGTGCACGTGTGCGTAAGTGTGTGTGCGTCCTTGGTGTTGTGAGCTAGCGTCTTCGTGTCGGGCAGAGACACTTGAGTGACTCGTTCGCCGCTGCGCGGCTGAATGCGGGTCACTAGCTGGTGCTGTGTGCCACTTCCTTCAAGGTCACGGAGGCGGTGGCGTGCAGCGGTCCACAGGCGGCGCGAAACCGGGAGGTGGGCGGACGCTGATGATGACGTTCTTGTACTGCGCACTGAACTGGCCAAGCCATCTTTTTTTCTTTCAATGAAACAAACAACAACAAATGCTTTACTTCCTGTGGTCGTCTCTGATACGCTGCCAGATTTTTTTTGGGATTCTTATCACCGTTTTTTTTTCACATCAATGACCATTTATTTCTTTTTTTTGTCAGAGAGAAATAGCGAGGATACCTCTAAGCATTGTTGTGCTCTCCCATACAGGTGCTCATATTTCTACGGGGGTACAAATTTCCAAAATGAAGATGCTGGCTAATGCGATGCCGTTTTCTCCCCATTTCTTAAACACTACGATGTATGATCAGTCAAGCGGGAATCCCGGACTGGACTAATGAATCGGGCCCACAGCCCAGCATCATGCATGAAAAGATCAGCTTCAGAACCAATAATCCTCTTTGATGGTCTCGAAATTACTCGGACTCGTTTGTGAGGAGTGGAGGATTGCGGCATATGTCCAGGTTCCCTCTTTATTATTCCAATATTTTTATGGCGTAAGCATCTTCATAGAAAAGATGTCAGCCACTGCATCATAGCGAGAAGAAAACGAAGTGTAAAATAAGTATCTGCGGCGAAAATAAATAGCCTTCAGTACACGGTAAGATGGCACTAAGGCTGCATTTACTGGTGCAACAAAATATTCGGGGCACACTTAAGATCCGCCTTAAGGCTATGACTGGATATCCCTAACAGCCCTCTTCAGCGGCCTGAAGTCCTGTTAACCTATCACTTCGCAGAAAAGGACAACATTGGGAAAAGACAAGACTCCCCATAGACTAATCGAACGAATGTGCCTCGATGGCCTTAAACTCCATGTTGAAAAAAAAAAAAGAATTTATATGGCCTAAGGTCATTGTGTCTGACTCTGGATCCAAAGGGCATGTGTTAGGTACCCATCTCATTGCAATTTTCTTTGCAGTGAAACTGATTTTTGTTGCATATTTCAATGTCATAATCGCGCCTCAGGCATGCTGTGACATTTTATTCAAAACTGATGCGATGTTCAGGCATTTTTGTTAAAATCCGCCGTTCGATGTGCGGCGTCATTGCCTTTTAGCCAATCCGCATTTTATTGCATCCCATCGGGGCCGCCATCTTCTCAGCTGAGCGAGACCTTAAACACCGTCGCTTTAATATTATATCAAAGTAGACTTCAATCCTCCGTTCGATTTGCGTTTCGTTACGCAAAAAACAAACAAACAAAACGCGTAAGGGTTGGTGGAGTATGCATGTTTTCCGTTCCGTGTACTTCGCTTTCCGCGAACATTTCTTCCGCTAGTATATAGGGGAAAAAAAAGCAAAATCCGGACCGGTAGCATTGGTAATGTAATATATGGGGTTATAATGCGCTCAAGGAAGGAAGGAAGGGAAAACTTTATTTACACTAATGGTTTTTCCTGCGGTTTGGGGGCATCTTCAGAGACGTCTTGGTTCTACCCCCAGGAGCCTTCTCTGTCGAAGTCGTCCGCCTCTAATCAGTGGTCGGTTGCCCTCAGTCCAGGGCTCCGCTGGCCACTGCCGCCCGTTGAGCTCGCTGCACCAGACCTTGTTGGTCTTCACAGCGGTCGCTAGACAGCAGAGTCTCCCACTGCTCCGAACTCGGGTTTTGTATTTTGGGGACCACGTGTATGTTTTGGCAGGCCCATGTGATGTGGTATAGAGGAGGTTTTTCGTCGCACCAGGGACATTTGTCCGTGTATATCGTAGGGTGCATTTTGTTTAGTATATGTAGGTTTGGGAAAGAGCCTGTTTGTAATTGTCTCCAAGTGACAGCTTCCTCTCTGCTGAGAGATTTGTGCGGTGGGGGATATCGCATTCTTCTGCTTCTATAGTTTTGTAGTATGGCTGAATATTCCCTGGGTGCTGGCGCGAGTTCGGAAAAATGCGCTCAAGAAAACAAGCAACCAAGCTAGCAAGCCAGTGGGCGTCGGTGCATAAGCGTAGACAAACAGCGCGATCCTGCGCACAAAAGCCGATGCACAAACTAGCATATATATGTGGGCGTCTACATTCAGCAGGTTTTGGACTTTGTCAGCACTCTGGCGGGTGCGTGATTTCCTGGCTCGGTTTCTCTGTCGTTCGCTAAGTAGGGACCTAGAACTAGACAAGCACCGACGTGTTTCCTGTTCCCCAATAGAAATGCACGCTGTACGTGGTGCCGGCGCAGTTGTTGCCGAAAGAAGGTGCCCAAACAGCAACGCCGGTGATCAAGGCAGGCAAAGCAGTTCCCAGCTTGAGCGATAACGCCTGCCTCGTGCGCCCCGCTCTCCGCAACCTCAGCTCTTTGAACGCCCTTCAATTAGAACGAAATAGTCTGTGTAAGACACCGCTGTGGTTTCTTCCGACCTCCTTGTAGTAAAAAGTTTTATGAATGCGAAAACTTCCTCCTGCGTTATTGCGGGTGACCCGTGGGTTCAATCTATCCGGCTCCCTATTCGGATGCTTGCGGTGCGAAAATGCGATGTTTATTGAATGGGTAATTCGTGCCAGGGTACAAAGGGCCGGCTTTACGACCACACGAGTAAAAAGGGGCATTCATTCCGGCGTACAGGCGGTCTGTTGTTGACAGGCTACGATGAGTGGTTCTGCCCCGGACGTAAACTAAGCAGGACAGAGTTGTGCGACCCGCTGCAGTTAGCAAGGTAATTTCTGTTTTAGGGCAAATATTGGTGCCATAATTGTGTCTGAATTGTGTCTGTGAAAGATATACGAAAAGAGTTCGGTTCCACGAAGCAACCGCGATGACAGCGATATATAAAAAAAAAATGTGCCCGTACAAGCATCATTACTAATCTAGTCTTTATATAGCTCAGAATGCGCATGGCTCTAAGCGTTCCGCTTTTGATAATGAAGCAGCTTTCATAATTGGAGGTTTGTTTACAGCATTCTGTCGCATCTGTTGTCAGACAGTTAGTAATAAATATATAACTACGCGGGTTCGATCCCGGCCGCGGCGGTTGGATTTCTTTGGAGGGAAAATTCTAGAGGCCCGTGTACTGTGCGATGTCAGTGCACGTTAAAGAACCCCAAGTGGTCGAAATGTCCGCAGCCCTCCACTACGGCGTCTCTCATAGCCTTAGTCGCTTTGGGACGTTAAACCCCATAAACCAAACTAAACATAAATAAATGAGCAGATGAGCTCAATTTTTTGGTTCTTCTGGCCACGTTATAAAGCCACTATTTTAAATTATGGAATTTTTGGATGTTTCGACTTTTATTTCGACATTTTGTACCCCCTTCGATACGTTATCTGTAGTACTGCAGTTATCTGCAGTTTCATTTTTACTTTACATACCGAAGTCTAGAAGCTATACTACCTGGCTGCACTAACTACGTCAGGAAAATTTTCAAGCCTCGTGCAACTTTTGCCCTTTCGAAGTCCAGGGAATTACACGAACCATAACTTATCTTTGCACTCTATATTGAAGCGAAAAGCTTCACAATCCGCATCATAGCAGCGCTTCGCGTGAGCCGTCGGAGCCAAGATTTGCCACAGCTGCTCATGCGCGAACCCGAGTGACGTCACACGGTTTACAAATAAGAAAATAAATAAAAGACAAACAGTGCGCCAGGAAACTCTCATATCTCGGTGGACACCCCAACCGCGCCGTAAGGGAAGGGAAATGAAAAGAAAATTGGTTTTAAGAAAAGTAAACGACGCTTGTCTCTCTCATACCTCGGTGGATACCCCATCCGCGCCGGAAGGGCCTGAATGAAAATGAAATGAAATGAAAATTGATTTTAAAGAAAGGAAATGCCTGTCACTCATATCTTGGTGTACACCCGAAAGGAATGGACAGCAGAGTGCAAGTCTCTAAAGCAACCTTCTAAGACAGCACCGTATTCACTACACGCGCGTCTCCTCCTCCTCCTTCGTACAGGCATTGTGTGGACTGCCGAACGCCTCCACCTTTATCGTGGTGCTCCCAGTGCATTGTGCGCGAACTGCGACAGCCATGACGTCAAACGAAACCCTAGTACAGCTTTTCGCTTGTATATCCAGGCTTAACCAGAGCTAAGCCACTGCCTAATTTTTCTAACATTTATATGCAGTCGCTCAGAAGCGAGGTATACTTGTTAAAGCTACGTTTTGAGTCGAACAGACTGGCAGCAAGCCCACTGGAAGCGACAAAGAAACCGGGTTGAACATCCGCCACCTAAGTGAAACTCGCCATGGAGTTCACTTCAGGTCCGAAACAGTTGTGTTGAATAGTCGTTCAGTTGATTGTTGAAAGCGCTAGTCCAAGCGAAATTAATAGCGCGTCAATTTTACTTAGAAGTCTGAAATGTTTAAGGAGGGAACGTTTATAAACATGGTAGCATAGCGCAGGCAGCGTCGTTATTTACCAGTTCGCCAGAGAGATGGAACAGCGGGCAGAGGAAGGTGAGCCACAGTCCATTATTAGTTATAAGGAAATTACGAACTATTACAAGACGGAGAGACGATGTTACCCCGATCCTCACGAATCGCTTACCAGAGAACAGCAAGCGATCTACAGGCAGATACAGGCAGGATCCTTCCCGCACCCTTACCTTCAACACAAGATGCACCCGCAAAGGTACCAGAATGAATGTGATTTCTGCAAGACTGAGTTAGGCACGCTCCAACATGTCATTGGAGTATGCAACTTCATCAAGGAAATCCCCCCACCTCTTACCTGCCCCACTACCCCACCCCATCCCTCATCCTCCCTTACCGAGCGATGGGAGACCTTGCTAACCAGCCCCGCCGTGGAAGACCAGCTCGTCCTGATCTCCAGGGGCCAGGCGGCCAGGGATGCATATGGGTCCCGTGAAGAGGGAACCACTCCCATCGACGGCGTCTAAGCAGACGTCGTATTTAGCTCGAGCAAATAAAGTTGTTTCTCTCTCTCTCTTCGCATTCAGGGGAGAGCGAAACGCCCACGACCGTTTTTCCCTTTCTTATCAATATCGGCGTGAACAGAAAGCGGTGCAAAAACCACAGGCTGAAGACTGGGCTTAGCTGCACGCCACCTGCTAATTTCCCAACTGTCGAGAAGGCTTTATAAACAAACAAAAAGAAAAGAAAAGCGAAGAGAACAGTAGAAACTAGGAACAATGAGACAACAGTCGTTTCAGGTGCTCTCTTAACGCTTCCAAAATACTGACCTAGTTTCTTGAGCCCACTGAGAAACTGCGCTGCGAACATCATTTCGTAGAGCGCTATTGAAGACATTTTTCTCATTCTGCTCTTTCATGAATGAATTTAAGCCAAATACGAGGAGAAGGGACGGTACCGACGCGATTTTGATTGGCATCAGTTAGCTGCCCGGAAAGAAAGATACAGACGTATGTGCTTACGGCAGCTGTTCAAGTATTGGTCAACCGCATTCCATGACTGTTTTGCTTATCGTTGGACAAATTCAGCGGAACTGAACTGATCTTCTCACCATAGGCCATTCAAAGGAGAACATGTTCTCATTCGTTGAGTGCACCTAATGGCCCTTTACATCTGAAGTTTTACAAATGAAGCTCTTCAAATAGTGGGAGATTCTTGGAAGATGAGCGAATGCTTGAAAATTGCGAATAACGAACTGAATATAAGTTTAACACACTAGCAACACGGTTAGGTTGGTCCAGCGTACCTTGTCCTGTGTAACTCTCCGTCTCGCCTTCGTCTTTCTCGCCGTAATAAGCATTAGGTTCAGATATCCAACCCAATTTCAGAGTGCGTGTTTATATTCAAATTGTCTTTTTTAGTGAAGTCTTATTACTTCAAATCAGCGGAGCCCAAGTTTGAGGAGAATAGTTGATATAAACGAATTTTTACACACGCAGAAATTTTACTCTCAATTCTTCAGTGCGTAGGTGAACCGTTTGAACAATATTAAGGCGGAAGCCTTTAATGCCTCCTTGTTGTAAGCAGGGGTTGTCGACAGAAATGTCACGCTTTTCAATTGGTCGAAACGGCCGTGACGTCACAGTGCGCAAATTTCAAACGGGCCACTTGTACTTTGGCTAGTAGCCATGCAACCAATTAAATGGATCGTATAGCGATGCTTTAAGTGGGACTGAGTTTAGTTAATTGCTTCATTGCCCAATTAGCCTAATTAACCTTTCTAGTCAGGCCAGATAAATAAATAAAACGGAGTAGGAAATTGGTCGAGTTTGGGAATCGAACCTCGGTCTTCGGAGTGCCAGACGAGCACGCTACCACTCCGCCATGCCAGCTCTTCTTTTTCTTCAACATGGTATTTATTACAGTGATGTAATGTTCTATGTACATGAACTATATACAAGTCATTATGAAAACAGTGTTAAACAATACATATTGAAAAGACCATGCACTAGAAAAGGGGCAATGCAGGGCACATCACTAACAGTGAGTGCCACTCCGGTTCGTATTGTCTGGGCATACACGTCTCTTAGATGAACCACCATTCGACTGATCCGCCATGCCAGCTCAAAGGTTTGGAATGAACAAAGGCGCGTCTAGTGAATACGGTGTCTTTGTTCACTCCCATCTTCCTCCCTTCCCGTTACGGCGAGGTTTAGGTGTCCACAGAAATATGCGACAGAGATACATTTCCTTTCCTCAAAAACAAATTTACCGACGAGCAAGACGTAGAACTGAACGGGCGATGGCGTTCTATGGACTGCCTTGCAGCGTTACAAGACGCTGTCGCGTTTCACTCTTAGAGCCGAAGCCTAACATCTTAACAACGCTTCAGTGACACAAGCAGCAACACCGCGCTTAGGGCTTTCGCCTCACCGCACTTTAGGTCAGCAGAGTGCCTCCCTGAATTTTTGATCCCTATACCTGGTCTGAGCTCTGATTTTTTCTGTAACTGGGGAGTCATATTGAGGCCCGTATTTAGAGACGGTAGTGAACGGTTTCGCGAAAGTGGACCCTGCACAAAAAAGTAGATATGCAAGCTGCCCGAAATCTGAAGGCAGGGTCGGCACTTGCTTTCGGTACCAACTCCCACTACAAATAAATTCTAGGCTGCACATCAAAGAAGCAAGAAATTCTAAGTCCTGTGTCCGGGGCGAGCTGCGCTTTCGTTTAGAACGCTTTCAGATTCGCTTACATCCGAATCTAACGTATGTTGTGTTCCGCAAATCTCAGCACGGAAATCTTTACAGAAGGCTTCACAATTCACCATAGCTCTGAAGAGGTGCATACACACAGGCTAATGCACTTTTGCAAAGGGCTCTTGGGTAGGTTTTCCGAAGTTTGGATGGGAATCCAAAGTAATGCGATATATTTCACAATTTCTGTATTTTGTTTAAGTATACTCTTTTTCTCATAATATTGCGTTAGGTACTGCTTAATTCAGGTCGTTCTTCGTCCCTTTTTATTGGTCACAAAACTTAACAATGCAGTTGGAAAGTTTTGTCACCGCTATCACGCTTAAGCGCATTGTAAAAATTTCTTGAACAGGCCATACGATTGCATCAGTAGCAGGATGTATTTTCAACAAACAAATGCTCGAGGATCCGCTAGGTGGCGCCGCCCTGATTAGCTGGCTGACTATCGTGCTCCGTTTTTCACCTGCTCCTGGCCTGGTCCAGGGCCTTGCCCGCCCTGGATTTACACTCCAGCGCGTCAGGAAGACATCCGCACCACGAGGACACCATTCGCATCACGGCCCGCTGTCGAGCTGGCGCTCCAAGCGCCTCCAAAAATCTGCTGCGGCGCGGCGCCTCATTAACCCTAGCGCGCCGCGCCTGCACCTCTGGCATGCAGCGTCTCAACAAGCCCCTGAAGCCGAGACCCACCCATACCTCGCCGGTGTCAACTTCTTCCGACGCGGCCGCCGCGGGGCCTACTCCAACCACGCTTATAGCCATGGCTCAACCGGCTGCGTTCAACACCGGCCACACCACCGCGCCCATTCCCGTCGCGTTCACCGACGCTGGGAGCTCCGAATCGACAGCCGCAACGCAGCCGGCAGCGTTCGTCACCGCCGCGGCGTCCACTGCTGGCCAACTCCACGCATTAAGGGAAGCCAAGAGCTTCGGGCCCACAGACGCATCGCAGTCGACTGCGTTCGTCGCCGCCGCCAGTGCCGCCGCACCTACTCGGACCACACTTCCCGCTGACAGCAAGTCCAGCACCTTGGTACCTGCGTCGCAGATTGCGGCTCAGGCTGACGACACAGCAGACATGGACCTTACGGCGTCCCCGGTCGACGGCCATCTCATTCCGGCCCCTGAGGTCGGCTGGACCACCATCGGTGCCTGCCGTAAGCCTGCCTCCGCCACCCGGCCCCGCACCGAGCTCATCACAGTTGGCATCCAGCTTCCCCCTGGCACCCTCAACCCCAAGATACCGCTCTACGACGTCCTCGCCGCAGTCGTCTCCGCTGCACAACTGTCTTCCGAGAGCAGTGCGGAGATTACCCTTCAGGCCAAGCCAGCCCAAAGCCTCGTCTTTTTAAAAACTCATTCCCCTCTCACCGCCCACCTCCTGCTTTCTATCACGCATCTTCAGCTTCACGGTAAGCCTATCACCATTAAAACATATGCCCCTAATCCTCCCATCTCATGCCTCGGCGTCATCCATAACGTCGGTGGCCACTTCACCCCTGATGACCTCATGCATGATATCGAATCATTCAAAACCGATATTCTTGCTGCTCGTATGATGGGCACCACTCAGTCGGTGCTCATAACTTTCGCTGGAACCGTAATCCCCCACTTTGTGTATTTCAAACGCGTTGCCTTCCGGTGCCGTCCCCATAAGCCTAAGCCTCCCACCTGCACCCGTTGTCTCGCTCTTGGACACCGCGCCCACCAGTGTCCACAGCACAGCGTTCCGGCAAAGTGCCGTCGCTGTGCTGCTCCTCTACCCGCCGACCCTTCCGCTCATGTATGTGCCCAGCCCTGGTGCGTTCATTGCCAGGTAAACACCCACCCCTCCCTCGACCCCACTTGCCCCTTTCTCCTCGGTAAACAACGCGAGTGTGCCAAAGCTGGGTACATACGACGCCTAGCTTTGCGCCGGGCCACGCAACCCACCCCTCCTCTAATCATGAACCTCCGTCAGCTCCGGTCACGTCACCACCAGGCTCCTACGCCGCCAAAGTTAAAGGCTCCTCGGTTCCAGCGTCCCTTTCCAGCGTCTCTTCCACTGCACCACCCTCTCCATCCCTGACTGACGAGAGCCGCTCCTTCGACCTCCGGCTCGCTATGCTGGAACGCCAGCAGCGAGAGCAACAGCGCATTTCCCACGACCTACAACAACAGATCCACGCCTTGACCCAAACCCTCCAGACAACCACCTCTTCTCTTACCTCCCAGCTTACCAAGCTAAATGAGCACCTTGCCACACTCACCACTCCCTCCTCCACCGCCCAGGTCGCCCCTTTGGCTGATCTTCTCGAAACCACCACACAGGCACACCACACTCGCTTGGTTCAGCTAGAGACATCGGTTCTGCAGATTCTTACCACCCTCCAAGCACAATCCAAACAATTAGAATCCTTCACTTCTACGCTCCAATCCCTGCATGAGTCAATGCCCCCGGCCAAAAAGAAGGAACGCGTACCCTCACGAAGTTCTACCTCTACACTATCATAATGGCTTTTGGCGAGGACCTCGAGATTGTGCAGTGAAACTGCCGAAATCCGTGCCATAATAAGACCCCCCTCCACCAGTATCTACTCGCCCGCCCCTCCCTTCCCCATTTTCTCCTTCTCCAGGAGACCCGGACGGCCCGCACTGTCCCAGGCTACCGCGCCTACCATGCCGCTACGGCCACACCACTTGCGTCTATTTATGTACGTAGCGACGTGCTCGTGGAGCCACTTGATATCCGCTCCGTCCTTCTTGAATATTTAGTTGGTGTGGTCTATTACCACCCTTCTTCCCGCGTCTCACTCGCCCTTTTGTCTTTCTACAACCCCCCTGTTACCTCCTCTTTATTTTCCGCACTGGGCAAGTTCCTTCACTCTCTTCCTTCAAACTCCCATCTCCTCTTTGGTGGCGACTTTAATGCCCCTCACACACTCTGGGGCTACCCTCAAACCCTCAAACCCGGCCGCCTCCTCCACTGTCTGGCCCAGGAACGCCACCTCACCCTTCTCAATACTCCTGGCTCCCCTACTAGAGCGGGCACTGCCTCACAGCGCCCCACGACACCCGATCTCACTTTCTCTCGGGGTTCGCTTTCATTTCACTGGCAAGTGACAGCCGAAACTCTTCTCAGTGACCACTATCTTGTCCACATTTCCACCTCTCTTTCCCACATCCCTCGATGTCATCCGGTCACTCATACTGACTGGCACGCTTTCTCGCCTCTGACTCCTTTCAATCCTACGACGACTGGACGTCGCGCATCACTGCAGCGCTCACGTCCAGTAGCCGTCGCGTTCGCTCTTGTCACCCAGTCCCAGACCACGATCCTCACCTACTCCGTTTATGGCGTCGCCGTAAACGTCTTCAACGCTCCTTCCGCTGCCAACCCCACAATGCCCAACTTTCTTCCCGGATCACTGCTCTGCGGGCCGAGATCGTCGCCCACTGCGCCTCACTCGAGCACTCTCGTTGGAGTGCTCTTTATGACCGTCTTGACTCTGCATTGCACTCGCGATCCACATGGTCTTCTCTTCAAATCCCTCCTTTGCACTAAGCCTGCCCTTGCTCCCACTCTAGCTAAAGCCCTCACTCAAGGAACTCCCTCCGATGTTTTTGATCAGCTCGCCTCTCTCTATCTCCCGCCCCCTCTGGCACCCTCCTACCCGGTGTACTGCGGTAGACCTAACCCCGATCTGGACCAATCCTTCACTCTCCGGGAGCTCGAATCGGCTCTGGCTGCTAATGCTACACGCTCGGCTCCCGGTGAGGATGCCATTACATACACCACACTTCGCAACCTTCCTGACTGCGCCAAATAATTCCTCCTTAAAACCTACAATGATGCATGGGACAGCGGCTGCCTGCCCAGCTCCTGGACCTCCTCCCTCATTTCTATGATTCCAAAGCCGGGCAAGCCTCCCTCTCTCCCTAACCTCCGCCCAATCTCCCTGACATCATGTGTTGGTAAGACCCTTGATCGAATGGCCCTGACTCGCATCTCTAATTTTCTCGAGACGAGGGAGTTCTTCCGTCATTCTCTCATCGGCTTCCGACGCCACGTCTGTGCACAGGACATGTTTCTGGTTCTCCAGCACACGTTTCTGTCACCTACCCCCCACTCAAATTCACGCACTTGTGACCGTCGATGTTCGCAAGGCCTTCGACGGTGTTTGCCACGACCACATCGTTTCCCAAATCGCCTCCCTAGACTGTGGCTCCCGCATGTACTGTTATATCCGCTCATTCCTCTCTAAACGTGTCGCTCGCTTTCGAGTCGACATCTATCTGTCCGACCCCCACAATCTCACCCGAGGCACTCCTCAAGGTGCTGTTCTCTCTCCTACCATTTTCAATCTTGCTATGGCCCCTCTCGCCTCCCAGCTAGCTGAAATTCCCGACCTGCATCATATATTTTACGCCGATGACATCACTCTCTGGTGTTCGTCTGGCTCTCCCGGTCACGTACAGGACACCCTGCAACGTGGCCTAGATCTCATCGACTCCTTTCTCACCACTGCTGGCCTCTCTCCTGCTCCTCAAAAATCCGAGCTCCTTCTCCTCAACCATTCCTCAAACCAGCGCTCACACAACCAATTCGTCTCTCTCCACCTTTCTGGCTCTCCCATTCCTGTCGTCACGCAGTGCAAAGTTCTTGGCTTTCCTTTGCATGCAGCCAAGAACGTGCAAGCCCTCCACCGTGCTGTCACCACCTGCCACTCCGTAACTCACCTCCTGCGGCGCGTGGTCACTCGGCGCTCAGGTCTCCACGAGGCTCATGCGTGCCGAGTTGCCCACGCGCTGGCCCTCAACAAGGTCTTGTACTTTGCACCCTACGTTTCCTTCACTCAGACTCAAATTAAAGCTCTTGAGACTGCCCTTGTGGGCCTCTACAAGGCAGCTCTCAACCTCCCTATCACTACCTCTACTGCAAAGATCTTTGCAACAGGCCTCTTTCATCCTCTCCGTTCTCTGCTCTCTCTCCATCATGACTCGCAGATTGCCCGGCTTTCCATTACCCGTCAGGGTCAGTGGTTACTGACTCAAGCGGGTATCTCGCCCATTCCCTGCGCCCCGTTTACCTCTCCTATTCCCACCCCGGCTCCCAATCTTCGGATCCTCCCCCTTCCGTCCAACATGTCCCCCGTTCTGCACGCCGGCCGTCGTCATGCGGCCGCACAGCACCATTCCCCTCTCATTGAAACCCAGGGTGTAGCTTACACGGATGCCACCTTAGTGGCTCCTCGAGGTTCCTGCGGCTACGCCCTGTACCACCCCCACCTCCCCGCTCCTGAAACTCACACCAGCGGGCCGTTTCTACGCCCTCCGGATGCTTTGTCCCTGGAGGTCCTCGCCATTGCGCATGCCCTTCTGTCATTTGCCCTCCTTCCCTCTCTTCAAGAGTACACAGTCTATTCGGACTCACAAGCCGCTATACACCACATACAGAAACGCACCCTAACCCCTTCTCTTCAACAGGAGGTCGAACGAGCGGTCTCCGCATTGCAGCCTTCCATCGTTTTCCTCCGCTGGGTCCCTGGGCATTCAGGGATTGACGGCAATGAGCTGGCTCATCAGCTCGCCCGTGACACACTTTTCCGGGCACCGTTGATCCCCTGGCCCAAGTCCTCGGAGGACGGTGGGAGACTCACCCTTCGCCGCACCATAAAAGAGGTCTACCTCGAGCTCCGCCTCGACAAACGCCTTTACCCTCCCCCTCATCCATCACTCACAGTGCCGGAGGCTCGCCTTCTTCGGCACGTTCAAATGAATGCTATCATCACCCCGTCTCGCCTCTTTCTCTATCGCTATCGATCGGACCCTTCCTGTCCCAACTGCCCCTGTATCTATGCGGACCTTGCCCATTGCCTCTTCTATTGCCCGACTGCTCAGCAGTCGGGTTCCTACCCCCCACTTTCTTTATCCATCAACACCTGGCTCGACTGGCTTGGCGCTGAAGGGGAGGAAGAACAGCGACTTCTGGTCGCCCAGGCGGTCCACATGCTCGGCCTGTAAAGTTTGGCCGAATAAACGTCTTCTACTACTACTACTACAACAAATGCTCTTGTCACGCGCAGTAATGCATATTACAGGCAAACTAAAGCTTCCTGAAGATTTGTTTCATGATAAGAACTTGAAGCACTGAATGCTGCGAATTACATAAAAATAGCTCCGAAAGTACCCCACAGGCTTAATATTCGTAGTCCTAATTGTCTTACAAAAAAGTGTACTTTAAGAAGAGGCTTACTCCTTCATAGATATTCAGGCGAGCACGATATCATTGAAGCTGATTTCAAAATATTGCAATGTAACATGTAAGGAGTTTAATAAAGAGAACTACTACTTGTACCCAAACAATGCTATCGGAAATTATGCTCATCAAATCGGGCGGTGTCGTACAGTTTGTAACAGCCATTAAAGCGTGTAACAAGTTTTTGTGAGCATTTATTATTGAGAGTGCAAGCAATCATTGCGGTCAAAAATCTGCGCAACTGTTCTTAGAAGAATTGTTCATGTTGAACTTGCACACATCTGCTTATGAAGTGCAGAATTTAAGCAGCCTCTTTCAGAAAAAGGCTGCCACTTTGCACAGCCATTTGCCTGTATTAGAAAACCTATTTTGCGTACTCGCTCCAGAGACTGCACTAACAAGTTAGGTACCCCTAAAATTGGTAGGAGGCTTGCTTGTGCAAATCCTGAAAAGCGAAAGATCGCTCGTTGCTCGAAAAGCTCAACTGCAGCTTTGTACCAAATGCTTGTCTAACCACGTACTGGCTAAGCACAGGCAAAAGCAGCACATTCGAGCACACGCGCAAAACTGCCTTGTCTTGCTGCCATAAAACGGTCGAGGTTTATTCATTATGCAACATTCTATCCGTACTTCTACCGCCTCTTCACTTCCAGTTTTCCCTTAACAATACTCTCCACCACATAAGTTCCACTTTGTTAGGACACATTTCATCCTTGTTAACTCATCAGAGCAGGAAGAGCTGTTTTCTACTGGTGAAAAACTTACGCGGCATGGTAAATAGGGCAGGAAATATGAACACGCCTTTTTCGGCATGTGAAACCCGCTATCTGCTCGACGCACAGCCTAATTAATGCGTCTTATCAGGTTTCTATGCATATAAAGCAGAAACAAGCCGAAAAGGCAACGGCTTTTCAAGGGAAAAAGAGCGAGAAGTGTGCATTAATGAACCTTCTTTAACGAACCTTCTTTGACTCACTCACTCACTCACTCACTCACTCACTCACTCACTCACTCACTCACTCACTCACTCACTCACTCACTCACTCACTCACTCACTCACTCACTCACTCACTCACTCTCACTCACACTCACTCACTCACTCACTCACTCACTCACTCACTCACTCACTCACTCACTCACTCACTCAGTGTCCGTCACAAGCAAGCTCAACACTGCTGTGGTTGAATGAAAAAAAAATTACCGACGATTACGTTACTTCCTAATGCGAAATTTGAGCGCAGCAAATAAGCTGTTTCACCTTTTCGATAGATTGAGGCAAAGAAATCGAGCAACACATGTATGCGCTATCACAGAACTTTTTTTTTATTTTTCACACGTATTCCTTTAACAAAGACTCCACTAACAGTTCTTGACAGTCATGAAGGAAGCTTTGTTGTCGGAGAAATAGACTGATATATGTTCGACTTGGTACACCAATGCTTGATTCTGAAAGACGAGATCTATACAAGTGCCTCGCGAGGTTGTCACAGCCGTGGGACGCGTTACGAGCGATAGGAACGGGATGTTCTCCCGCATAAGTGTTAGGAAATTGCTGTTTGTCTTTATGTCAACATTAAAGTCCCCCACTACTAACATCGGTGTGGATCGATGGACGGTTAATGCGAGTTGCAGGAAGTGCACGACGTCTTTCGTGAGTGCGGTAGGGGCGAAGTAGGCAGCTAGTACCAGCAAGCCGTTGGGCAACTTTGCGGCGCACAGTTCGCCAACTTCATGTGACGTGCCAAACATTTCGACTGGTATTGCAGAGAGACCTGTGCGCAAGTAGATAGCGACTCCCGCCGCTCTGTTGTGGTCTCTGCGAGCACCACAGCAGTATAGGAAATCTATGATTTCGAGAGGCTCTTCGGGATCCATCCAGGTTTCAGCAAAGCAAAGTACGAGGGGGTACCCAAAAGAAACCGGACTTATTTTTGTTTGAACTTATTTGTTCACATTTTCAGCACAGACCTTCAATATCCTTCAAAGTACTTTCCACTTACAATGATACGTTTGTCGAATCTTTCATTCCATTTTTCAAAATATTGTTTAAATTCATCTTTTGTGATGCTTGACTGTCCCTCCGTCGTTTTTTTATTCACCTCAGCAACATCAGCAAAACGCTTTCTATTCACCTGTCTTTTCATTCTACGAAACAAAGAAGGTAGCACGTGGCAAGGTCGGGTGAGTATGAGGGTTGAGGAACAGAGTTCGTGCCATTTTTGGTCAGAATTTGTCGTAGAGACAGGGCTGTGTGAGCAGGGGCATTGCCATGATGGAAAAACCAGTCACCCGTCTGCCACAAATCAGGCCGCTTCCACCGAACACTGCTGCCCAATCTTTTCAAAACATCCAAGCAGAAAGCCTGGTTAACTGTCTGACCCTGGGGAACAAATTCTGAATGGACGACTCGTCTCACGTCGAAAAAACAAATCAGCATTGTTTTGAGGTTTGGTTTCGCCTGACGACCTTTCTTGAGGCGAGGTGAATTTGAAGTTTTCCATTGGCATGACTGTTGCTTTGATTCAGGATTTAATTCAGGAACAATTGAGTTGTCCCCATAGCATCGTCCTTGAACGTCTTTCTGAATATTTCAAGAGTTTCCGTTCCATTGTTTCCGAGAAAAAATCAGACTTTCACCGGCGCACGCTGTTCACGAAAATCAGCCATTGCAAAAACGACACTCACACAAAACAGTCGTCACTCTAAAGCTCTGCCTAAACTAGTCTGACCTCCTTCAGCGACGGCACTCGGCTGACTGACTCTTGAAACGTTCGTTCTATGCACTCCTAGCGGCAAAACGCGGTACCACAGAAGCTGTGCCGATTCAAAAAATTAGTCCGGTTTCTTTTGGGTACCCCCTCGTACAGAGGAATGGCGCAGAATGTGATCGTGGTGTACGTCCTTGGCATGTGCGGCAAGGGAGCGTACGTTAAGAATGTGGTTGTGAATAATGAATCAAGTGCTGCCAGCGAATGACGCGTCCATTGGCTGTCTGCGTGTGTTACTGATGTGTGGTTAACATGTTAAGCTTCGCCTGTAAGAGTGGAACGCGACAGCGTCTTGCAACGCTGCCAGGGAGTCCACAGAACGCCATCGCCAATTCGGCTGTACGCCTTGCTGGACGGTAAATTTATTTTTTGAGGAAAGGAAATGTATCTCTCTCGCATATCTGGGTGGACACCTGCACCTCGCAGTAAGGGAAAGGGGGAAGATGGGAGTGAACGAAGACGCCGTATTAGCTAGACGCGCTTTTGTTCATTCCAAACCATTCAGCTGGCATTACGGAGTGGCTAGCGTGCTCGTATCGCACTCCGGAGACCCTGGTTCGATTCCCCAACTCGACCAATTTCGTTCTCGGTTTTATTGATTTATGCGGTCTAACTAGAAAGGTTAATTAGGCTATTTCATATTTATATTATTGATTTCTATCCATCGTGTTCTGTCATTAATCTGTCAATTGTTGGAACTGTCTAGGATGTTCGACACAACGTATATGAAACGAGCAACGTCTTACTGAGTGGGGAAGTGCGTGGTGGTGGAGGGAACGCGGCTTCGTACTTATGTTTTTTTCAGCAGCGTCTCCTTCCGCGGACGCTGTTGTCGCTGCGGCGCGCGTCTTTCTTTTTTTTCTTTTCTTTTCTTTTCTTCTGACCTCTTCATTCTCCTCTATATTAATTAGGCTAATTGAATAATTAAGCAATTAACTAAACTCAGTCCAACTTAGTTGCAGCATCACTATACGATCCCTTTGATTGGTTGCATGGTTACTAGCCAAAGTACAATTGGCCCCATTTGAAATTCGCGCACTGTGACGTCACGAGCATTTCGACCAATTGAAAAGCGTGACATTGGGGGCGGAGCTGGTTACGAGGCCGACGACGACGCCAAACCCAGGAACGGACGCCAAAGAGCTGCGCTCTAAAACATGCGTACCTTTTTTCATGCCAAAAGTACACACTCTCAGGACGCATACTGCGGATGCCAAGAGTGAGAAAACAGCCCAGAAACAGTGAAGCCCAACGGAAAACAAAAGAAAAGACCAGAGGCGTGCCTTGCAAGGCGTGCTAACCTTTCCCGGTGGCGCGAAATGCTTTTCCTGAGGTCGCCTCACGGGGGCGCCCGCTGAAAAGCGCGCGCTCCTGCCAGATATTCGGCAGCTGTCTAAATCGATCTCAGCCAGAGAAGGGACAACCGGCTCGGGGGACAGAGGTCCCACATTTTTGCTCCTCACGGGCCTTCGCTGCCAGCGCAGCCCCTCTTCGTCTCCTCTTCGGTGAGAGGCGCGCGCTCTCATCACCCGTCCTGCTCCGTCGTCCACGGTCGGCCTGTCGTCCGCACTTTTTTCGAAGCCTATGGCCACGCGTGATTTTTTAGTGCAACGTCTCGGAGGACCAGACAGACACTCTCACACCGAATCGCGGTACTTCTTTCAGCCTTGTAGTTCGCGTAGTGCATCACCGGAACACTGACTGACAGATACTCTTAAGCCCTGTCGGATAAGTCGCCTTAGGGGGCAAATGGCTTATGGACGTGGCGGTGATCGTTGTGCCCCAAATGTTGTGTTTGTGCGCGTGTGCGTAAGTGTGCGTGCGTCCTTGGTGGTGTGAGCTGGCGTATTCGTGTCGGACCGAGACGCTTGAGTGACTCGTTATCCGCTGCGCGGCTGAATGCGGGTCACTCGCTGGTGCTGTGTACCACTGCGTTCAAGGTCAGGGAGGCACTGGCATGCAGCAGCCCACAGGCGGCGTGAAGCCGGTTGGTGGGCGGAAGCTGAGGATGGCGTTCTTGTACTGCGCACTGAACTGGCCAAGCGATCTTTTCCAATGAAACAAACCTCTTCGAATGCTTTACTTCCTGTGGTCGTCTCTGATACTCTGCCAGATTTTTGGGGGGATTCTTATTACCCTTTTTTCACATCAACGACCATTTATTTCTTTCTTTTTTTTGTCAGAGCGAAATGGTGAGGCAAGCTGTAAGCATTGTTGTGCTCACCGACACAGGTAATAATATTTCTACGGGGGTATAAATAACCGAAATAAAGATCTTGGCTAATGTGCCCTCTTTTCTCCCCATTTCTTCAATCACTTGCGATGTATGATCAGTCAAGCGGGAATCACAGATTGGGCTAATGAATCGGGCCCCCAGCCCAGCATCATGCGTGAAAGGATCAGCTTCAGAACCAATAATCCTCTGTGATGGCCTCGAAAGTGCCATGGACTAGTTTTTGAGGAGTGGACAATTGCGGCATATGTCCAGGTACTCTCTTTCTTATTCCAATATATTTATGGCGTAAGCATCTTCATCGAAAAGATGTCAGCCACTGCATCATAGGGAGAAGAAAAGAAAGTGTAAAATAAGTATCTGCGGCGAAAATAAATAGCCTTCAGTACACGGTAAGATGGCACTAAGGCTGCATTTACTAGTGCAACAAAAAATTCGGGGCACACTTCAGATCCGCCTTAAGGCTATGACTCGATATCGCTAATAGTCCTCTTCAGAGGTCTGAAGTCCTGTTAACATATCACTTCGCAGACAAGGACAACATTGGGAAAAGACAAGACTCCCCATAGACTAAACGAACGAATGTGCCTCGATGGCCTTAAACTTCATGTTGAAAAAAAAAAAGAATTTATATGGCCTAAGGGCATTGTGTCTGACTCTGGATCCAAAGGGCATGTGTTAGGTACCCACCTCATCGCAATTTTCTTTGCAGTGAAACTGATTTTTGTTGCATATTTCAATGTCATAATGGCGCCTCAGGCATGCTGTGACATTTTATTCAAAACTGGTGCGATTTTCAGTATTTTTGTTAAAATCCGCCGTTCGATGTGCGGCGTCATTGCCTTTTAGCCAATCCGCATTTTCTCGCACCCCATCGGCACCGCCATCTTCTCAGCTGAGTGAGAGCCTAAACACTGTCGCCTTAATATTATATCAAAGTAGGCTTCAATCCTGCGTTTGATTTGCGTTTCGTTACGCAAAAAACAAACAAACAAAACGCGTAAGGGTTGGTGGAGTATGCATGTTTTCCGTTCCGTGTACTTCGCTTTCTGTGAACACTTCTCCCGCTAGCATATAGAGAAAAGAAAGCAAAATCCGGACCGGTAGCATTGGTAATAAATACATGGGGTTAAAATGCGCTCAAGAAAACAAGCAACCAAGCTAGCAAGCCAGCGGGTGCCGGTGCATAAGCGTTGACAAACAGCGCGTTCCTGCGTACGAAAGCCGATCCACAAACACGCATATATATGTGGGCGTCTGCATTCAGCAGGTTTTAGACTTTGTCAGCACTCTGGCGGGTGCGTGATTTCCTGGCTCGGTTTCTCTGTCGTTCGCTAAGTAGGGACCCGAAACTAGCCAAGCACCGACATGTTTCCTGTTCCCTAACTGAAAATGCACGCTGTACGTGGTGCCGGCGCAGTTGTTGCCGAAAGAAGGTGCCCAAAGAGCGACGCCGGTGATCAGGGCAGGAAAAGCAGTTCCTAGGCTGAGCGATAACGCCTGCCTCGCGCGCCCCGCTCTCCGCAACCTCAGCTCTTTCAACTCCCTTGAATTAGAATGATATAGTCTGTGTAAGGCACCGTTGTGATTTCTTCCGACATCCTTGTAGTAAAAAGTTTTGTGAATGCTAAAACTTCCTCCTGCGTTATTGTGGGTGGCCCGTGGGTTCAATCTATCCGGCTCCCTATTCGGATGTTTGCGCTGCGACAATGCGATGTTTATTGAACGGGCAATTCGTGCCAGGGTACAAAGGGCCGGCTTTACGACCACACGAGTTAAAAGGGGCATTCATTCCGGCGTATAGGCGGTCTGTTGTTGACAGGCCACGATGAATGGTTATGCTCCGGATGTAAACTAAGCAGCAGAGAGTTGTGCGACCCGCTGCAGGCAGCAAGGTAATTTCTGTGTCAGGGCAAATATTGCTGTCATAATTGTGTATGTCAAAGATATATGAAAAGTGTTCGGTTCCACGAAGCCATCGCGGGTACTACGGCTAAGGTGACAGCCATATATAAAGAAATGTGCCCGTACAAGCATCATTACTATTCTAGTCTTTATATAGCTCAGAATGCGCATGGCTCTAAGCGTTGCGCTTTTAATATTGAAGCCGCTTTCATAATTGGAGGTTTGTTTACAGCATTCTGTTGCATCTCTTGTCAGACTGTTAGTAATAAATATATAACTACATAAATAAATGAGCAGGTGAGCCCAATTTTTTGTGTTTCTTCTGGCTACGTCATAAAAGCCACTATTTTAAATTATGAAGGAGGAGGAAGAACATTTATTTTCGCCGAATATGGCGCGACAGCCACCTCCGGGTCCGCACGCAGGCGTCCGGGGAGGCAATCTGTCGCACCGCGGCCGGAGGACATCCGATCCCGTCTAGGAGAAGAGGTCTTTAGCCTCGGCCGCCAGGCGGACTGCAAAGCGCTGAGTTTTTTCGTCAGAGCTTCTCAGCGTGGTCTGCCATTCATCGCTAGTTTTAATCACGTTGCGCCCTGGGGCACGAACGCATCTCCAAATTATGTGATCTAATGTTGCCAAGTGGCCGCAAAATTTACAAATTTCGGTTTCTGCACCGTCTCTCTTCCGCCCTCTGGCACCCGTCCAACTCCTCCACAGGGGCGAGAAGAAATTTCGATCTTGGAGTCTTCTTCAGTCCTACGACTCCTTTTTACTCAGGGATCTATCCGGTGGCGGATATATCCTCCGGTCTTTCTTCAAATTTTCGCTTACATCCCTAAACATACCAATACTTTCTTTGCTTTTAGATGATGTTGTGGAGGCGTCCGCAGCACCCCGAGGTAATGAGGAGCGGGCGAGCATGTGGGCAGCCTCGTTGCCGGCGAGACCGGCGTGTGCTGGGGTCACGCTTTCGGCAAGAGACGACTCGTTCAGAATTTTGGCAGCACGATTGCTGACTCTACTCTTGCTAAAATTCCTAACTGCCGCTTTGCTATCGCTGACTACGTGTTTCACGCCTGGTCGTGCAATGGAAATGTCTATTGCAATCTCCTCCACCACTACCGGCTGTAGAACTCGGTTTCTTGCGATTCCTACGGAGATCCCGGTGTCTAATAGGGCGACTGAGGTTACGTCGCCTTCTTTCCCGATCGCTGCATCGGTGTAAGCGATCGATCCCGGCGGGAGTTTGTCCAATTTGTTAGCGAGGTGCTTAGCTCTCCTTTTCCTCCTCCGCTCGTCGTGTACGGGGTGCATGTTCTTCGGTATGGGCGGGACGTATAGATGCTTTCTGATTTCTCGATGTATGCTTTCCCTGACACTCTCGCCTTCCCCGGGCACTAGTAGGTTTACCCAGTCGAGGATTTGTCTACCTGCCGTCGTTTCTGCGAGTCGCTCTCTCTGGGATATCCTGACCGCCTCAGCCAGCTCTTTCCACTCATTATGCAACCCAATTTTCTCTAGAATGTCGTTAGAAGAAGTTATGGGAGCCCTAGAGCGCACTTCGTGCATCTCTTAATTATGGTGTTTATTTCCCGTTCTTCGCTCTTGTTGATATTTAGAAATGGAGTCGCGTAGCAGATTCTGCTCGTGACAAAAGCTTGTAGAAGTCTGAGTCCACTAGCCTCAGTGAGGCCACTCCTTCTGTTGGACGTCTTCTTAAAACCTCTGACCACGAGCTCCTCCTGGTCTTTTAATTTCTTAATCAGGCTTTTGTTACTACCCCTGTGGTTGATAATCATACCTAATATTCTAATTTCATCTACTTTTGGGACCTCGTTCCCGTTGACTTTAATTATAGAATTTTTGGATGATCCGACTTTTATTTCGATATTTTGTACCCCCTTCAATACGTTATCTGCAGTACTGCAGTTATCTGCAGTTTCATTTTTATCGTGCATATCGAAACCTAGAAGCTATATTAACTGGCTGTACTAACTACGTCAGGAAGATTTTCAAGCCTCGTGCAGCTTTTGGACTTTCGAAGTCCAGAGAATTACACGAACCATAACGAATCTTTGCACTCTATATTGAAACGAAAAGCTTCACAACCCGCACCACAGCCGCGCTTCGCGTGAGCCGTCGAAGCCAAGATTTGCCACAGTTGCTCATGCGCGAAACCGAGTGACGTCACACGGGGTACAAATAAAAAAATAAATAAAAGACAAACAGTGCGCCGGGAAACACTCATATCTCGGTGGACACCCCAATCATGCCGTAAGGGAAGGGAAATGAAAAGAAAATTGGTTTTAAGGAAAGTAAACGACGCTTCTCTCTCTCATATCTCAGTGGATACCCGATCCGCGTCGTAAGGGCCTGAATGAAAATGAAATGAAAATTGCTTTTAAGGAAAGGAAATGCCTGTCACTGATATCTTGGTGTACACCCGAAAGGAATCGAGACCACAGTACAAGTCTCTAAAGCAACCTTATAAGACAACACCGTATTCACTATACGCGCGTCTCCTCTTCCTCCTTCGTACAGGCATTGTGTGGACGGCCGGACGCTTCACCGTTATCCTGGTGCTCCCAGTGCATCGTGCGCCAACTGCGACAGCCATGACGTGAAACCAAGCACAGCTGCAGCTTTTCGCTTGTATATCCAGGCTTAACCAGAGCTAAGCCACTGCCTAATTTTTCTAACATTTATATGCAGTCGCTCAGAAACGAGGTACCCTAGTTAAAGCTACGTTTTGACTCCAACAGGCTGGCAATAAATCCACTGGAAGCGACATAGAAACCGGGTTGAACATCCGCCACTCAAGTGAAACTCGCCATGGAGTTCATTTCAGGTTCGGAGCAGTTGTGATGAATAGTCATTCAGTTGATAGTTGAAAGCGCCGGCGCGCTTTACGCGCACGGTGTGAGTCCAAGCGAAATTAATAGCGCATCGATTTTACTTACAAGTCTGAAACGTTTAAGGAGGGAACGTTTATAAACACGGTAGTATAGCGCAGGCAGCATCGTTATTTCGCATTCAGGGGAGAGCGAAATGCCCACGGCCGTTTCCCCCTTTCTTATCAATATCGGCGTGAGCAGAAAGCGGTGCGAAAACCGCAGGTTGAAGACTGGGCTTAGCTGCACGCCGCCTGGTAATTTCTCAACTGTCGGGAAGGCTATATAAACAAACAAAAAAGAAAAGAAAAGCGAAGATAACAGTAGAAAGACTAGGAACAATGAGACAACAGTCGTTTCAGGTGCTCTCTTAACGCTTCCAAAATACTGACCTAGTTTATTGAGTCCACTGAGAAACTGCACTGCGAACATCATTTCGTAGAGGTCTGTTGAAAACAGCGCTTTTTCTCATTCGGCTCTTTCAAGATTCAATTAAAGCCAAATACGGGGAGAAGCGACGGTACCGACGCGATTTTGATTGGCATCAGTTGGCTGCCCCAAAAGAAAGATACAGACGGATGTGCTTACGGCAGCTGTTTCAATAAGTATTGGTCAACCGCTTTCCATGACTGTTTTGTTTATCGTTGGACAAATTCAACGGTACTAAACTGCTCTTCTCACCAAGGGCCATTCAAAGAAGAGCATTTTCTCCTTCGTTCAGTGCACCTAATGGCCCTTTACACCTGAAGTTTTACAAATGAAGCTCTTCAAATAATGGAAGATTCTTGCAAGATGAGCGAATGCTTGAAAATTGTGAATAACAAACTGTATATAAGTATCAGTTCAACACACTAACAACACGGACATGTTGGTCCTGCGTCTTGTCCTGTGTAACTCTCCGTCTCGCCTTCGTTTTTCCCGCCGTAATCAGCGTTAGGTTCAGATACCCAACGCAATTTCAGAGTGCATTTTGAAATTCAAATTATCTTCTTTAGTGAAGTTCTATTATTTCAAATCAGTGGATCGTAATTTTGAGGAGCATGGTTGATATAAACGCATTTTTTATGCAGGCAGAAATTTTACTCTCAATTCTTCAGTGCGTAGGTGAATCGTTTGAACAATATTGATCACTACACCTGGTCTGTGCTTTGATATTTTTGTGTAACTGGGGCGTCATATTGAGGCCCGTATTTAGAGAAGGTAGTGAACGTTTCGCGAAAGTGGACCCTGCACAAAAAAAAAGTACATATGAGAGAGAAAAAACTTTATTGTACAAGGAATTCGGGGCACGCCCCAGGGTCCCCGCACGACCCCATTGCACTCAAGTGATATGCAGGCTGCCGAAAATCTGAAGGCAGGGTCGGAACTTGCTTTCGGTACCAACTCCCACTAAAACTAAATTCTAGGCTGCACATCAAAGAAGCAAGAAATTCTGTGTCCTGTGTACGGGGCGAGCTGCGCGCTTTCGTTTAGTGCGTTTTCAGATTCGCTTGCATCCGAATCTAGCGTATGTCGTGTTCCGCAAAACTCAGCAGGGAAATTTTAAGAAAAGGTTTCACAATTCACCCATAGCTCTGAAGAGGTGCATACTCATAGGCTAATGCACTTTTGCAAAGGGCTCGTGGGTAGGTTTTCCAAAGTTTGGATGGGAATCCAAACTGCTGCAATACATTTCACAATTTCTGTCTTTTGTTTAAGTATCCTCTTTTTCTCCTAATACTGCGTTAGGTGCTGCTTAATTCAGGTCGTTCTCCGTCTTTTTTATTGATCACAAAACTTAACAATGTAGTTAGAAATTTTTGTCACCGCTACCACACTTAAGCGCAATATAAAAATTTCTTGAACAGCCCATCGTTTGCAACAGTACCAGGATGTATTTTCAACAAGCAGGAGTTCCTATCGTGCGCAATAATACATATTACAGGCAAACTATAACATCCTGAACATTTCTTTTATGATAACAACTTTAAGCACTGCAAACGGCTGCGTATTACATAAAAATAGCTCCGGAGGTGTCCCACAGGCATAATATTCGTGGTTTTAATCGTCTTACAAAAAAGTGTACTTTAAGAAGAGACATACTCCTTCATAGATATTTAGGCGAGCACGATATCAATGAAGCTGATATCGAAATAATGCAGTGTAAAATGTAAGGAACCTAATGAAGACAACAACTACTTGTGCCCAAACAATGCTATTTGAAGTTATGCTCATCAAGCCGGGCGGCGTCGTACAAGTTTGTAACAATTTTTTGTGAGCATTTCTTAGTGAAACTGTAAGCAATAGGCCCTGTGCAACTGTTTCTGTAAGGATTTTTCATGCTAAACTTGCACATATGGTCTTATGCAGTGCAGAATTTAAGCAGCATCTTTTGGAAAAAGGCTGCCACTTTGCACAGCCATTTGCTAGTATCAGAAAACCTTTTTTGCGTACTCGCCGCAGAAACTGCACTAATAAGTTAGGCCCCCAGAAAATTGGTAGGAGGTTTGCTTGTGTAAATCCTGAAAAGCAAAAAATCGCTTGATGCTTGAAAAGCTCACCTGCAGCCTTGTACCAAACGCTTGTCTCACCTTGTACTCACTAAGTAAGGACAACAGCAGCACATTCGAGCACACGCGCAAAACTGCATGCCGTGTCTTGCTGCGATCAAACGGCCAAGGTTCATTCATAATGCAACATTCTAGCCGTTCTTCTACCACCTCTTCACTTCCAGTTTTCCCTCAACAAACCTCTCCACCACATCAGTTCCACTTTGTTAGGATACATCTCCTTGTTAACTCAACGGTGCAGGAAGAGCTGTTTTCTACTGGTGAAAAACTTTCGCGGCATGGTAAAAAGGGCAGGAAATATGAACGCGCCTTTTTCGGCATATGAAACGGGCTATCTGCTCTACGCACAGCCTAATTAATGCGTCTTATCAGGTTTCCATGCATATAAAGGAGAAACAAGGCGAAAGGCAACGAGACGTCAACGAAAAAAGAGGAGCGAGAAGTGCGCATTAATGAACCTTTCTTGACAAAGCATAGAATAACTTTAATTTTCTGCTACCGTGTTGTTCGTTAAGACCTGCAGCACATCGCTGCACACGCCTCTTCTGCATACGCTTTCTTACTTCTTGACGTTTGCGTCGCGTGGGACAGCAGCAGATACAATCTCGATAAATGTGAGTCGCAGCTCGAACTCCTGAAAATTGAGAAAGAGAAAGCCAAAAACTAAACAAACGAAACTGCAGGTCTGGATCTTAGCTTTCAATGATGACTTCATCACCGCTTGTGTTGTAGCGTGCAGACTCTTCCGTCCCCCAAGCGTAGCTCGAGGTCGTGCGCTTTTGTCAGGAAGACACGCAAATGGGACTTCACAAAGCTCTGTAAATACAGCGCTGACACTGGGATCAATCTCTATCTTTTCGTTAACGCTTCGCCCCCTGCCCTTTCATATCGCTGGGCATCGTTTGTATTGTTCTGCCATAGCCGAACTGCGCTGAGTTACCTAGAAAATTATGCACCTACCCAGTCAGCGTTCCTCCTCTAAAGCCAAAGACGTCGCACGATGGGTAGTGCTCTTCAGAAAAGTGAACACTTAAAGGAAGGCTACAATGTGCTTAAACTTTGGCCGTAATACGAGCTAAACAGAAGGTTAGTCTCGCCTGTGACGTTGCATCCTATTTTCTGCCCTTTGAGACGACTTCAAATACAGTGGCAAATTTGTTGCTTTTAATTGAGCATTCAGCTCAGTTTTCACTCCGCACACAACAGGTCTTGCGAAATCCGTCCTCCGCGAAAGCGTGGTCGTCACTCTGAAAAAAACGCGGATGAAGAATGAACTTATTTCCCATCAAAAACGCAGTACCAGGTTGGAAGAGAGTGCAGCGCGCCCAGATGCGATAACTGGAAAGAGAAGCAAGCCTCCTGAATTCCCTTCCATCCTCGCCATGTAAACTGCTCCTCCCGTAGCCTTGCGTGACTCGGGGTTAGTACTTGTAAGCATGTCACCTTCTTATATGACTTATCTAGGACATGCAACCTTGATTTATTTTATTTTTGTTTTCTTTCTCTTCCGATTATATGACCAAGAAGCTTCTTGGTGGGTTTGGTACGACAGGAAAACTAAGCGGCCCTTCAATACTTTCGTCTTTTCTTCTTGACTCAAAAG
Organism: Amblyomma mixtum; assembly: GCF_055824585.1. Taxonomy (NCBI): domain Eukaryota; kingdom Metazoa; phylum Arthropoda; class Arachnida; order Ixodida; family Ixodidae; genus Amblyomma; species Amblyomma mixtum. The sequence continues at coordinate 84,578,113 of NC_143017.1, read as the reverse complement.
AACCGTGACCGAAGCTTCATCGTGTGCGGCAGCCACACTTCGTCTCTACTGCTGCTTCTCTTGTGGCGAGAGGCACAGGTCGAAAACCGCTCCCTCTTTCGGTCTGAGTCTTCTAACCATGCCCTTGTACCAGTGCGGTGCGAGTTGTTAAAAGCAAGGCAGCGTAATTGAGCACCTTTCACGATGATTAAGCTGTGAAAAGAAAAAAACTCTTGCATCTGTAAATAATCTGCACTACGTCCGTCCGATCGATAAACGTTCCATTAACTGGTCACTGTAAGGTAGCACAGCTTTGTGCGTTGCTTCTGTGGCCCTTGTTGAGTCATGATTCGGAAGTCTTGAAAGTTGTTTTGTTAAGTTAACTCCGTGGGGCTTCAGGAGGACCTCAGAAAACGTTATACGGTTTTCAAGCCTAAATTTTCAATAACAAGCAATGCATTCCGAACTGAAGGTGGCCAATGCGCTTAATTGTATTCCAGTGGCACGCAAAAATAAATTAACCGGGTGCAGGTTTCTGTATTTGACTCCACCAGAGTTCTTCTGCAGTAACAACTCTATTCTCTGTCACATAATTTAAATAACATGTTATGCTGATCCCGTTGCATTTTTTCTTTTAATCATGAAGTCAGGAACATGGTAGGCGGCCCTAACTTTCAGCGATGATAAAGAAGTGACAGACGAATTGTTTACTGCAATTATTAATTGATTCTGCTTTAAAAGAAAAGTTTGCAGATAGTAAAGGCTATTTCAGAATCTTAGCTCCTTTTTTTTACAACCGGTTAAAGCACTCTCACATAAAAGGCGCGTGATAACCGAATTTATCAGCTCCCACAATTATACGGCACCCTCCAAAACACTTGGGCGCGTGTGGCAAAAATGTAGAAATGTATGAGAACCTCGACAGACGCGTGCCAGTAGCCGTGTTATAGAGACTTTTCGAAAGTTCACCGATCTATAGTTGCGCGCTAGGGGAGTGAATGGGGAAGCAATAATATCACCTTTACGAAGGGAGGTTTAGGCCAGCCGAAGGAGATCGCCTTGGGAACAACACCCATCCGCGCTCTCTGGTGGCTATGTCTGTAGAAATAGAGGCGTTGGCGCAGCAACAGGCGCCAAATGAAAACTTATGTGGCAGCGGTGAAACTATTGGCGCTACAGAGGTACGGAATGTCTTGTACGCCACGCGGCTACAAAGAAAAAAAAAAAGCGCGGGAAAAACATCAATTTCATCCTTGAGAGCACACGGTAAGGGGCCTCCCTTCGTGATCGTTAGTCTTCATCCAAAGACAATTTTGAGCCTCAAGACGAGCAGCTTCACAGGTTATGGAGCGTGGAAGAGAAAACACTGGGATGCCGTATTTTAGCCCTATTTTTTTTTTCTAGCTTCTAAGTAATACCTCGGATGTTTCAGGTGCGGACCGTGTTATTCGAATAGAGGAGGAGGAAGAGGATGAGGAAGGTAGCTGAGCTATCCAACGCGACATAAGCGCAAGCGGTGCGATTTTCTTTGACGCAACGTTCTTTCGATGCCTTACATGGGAGGCAGGAACCAAACAAAAACTCCCCACAACGCCCCTACGAAGCTCTAGCGCGTGCACATTTTACGCCTTGTTAGCTCTGTTTTCTTTGAGCGTCATCAAGTTTTACGCCTTCCGACCTGTTTTTGTATCAAAAGAAGGAGGCGAGAGGGAGGGTCTGGTGCTGAATCCGGCCATGCATAAGAAGCGTTCTTGATGCTTGTGTACTTTATGCTCGGATGCTAGCAGAATATCGGGGACCAACACAGTGCATGTTTTAAGCAGTGGAGGATTCCAGCCATCTGCTTATTTCATGAAGGTCTCCTCCACTTCTGATTTGGGAAGCCTATGCGCCGATTGTACTTGCAACTAGTTTTCGTTCATCTGCTGCTAAACGCTTATTTTATTACGAACCATACATTCCCGATTCCACTTATGTGTAGTCTTTTTTATCCAAGACAATATTGAAATGAGTGCAAGCTACGTAACGACAAAGCGAATCTCAACAATATTCGATTGAATGCCCTCGTGCCACCCTGGAGGGAAAAAAAAACAAAGTCGCTTGACCAATGGGAGGCTCTCCTACACAGGTCCAATTCGGAGGCTCAGACAAAGGTCGTCCAACGGGCCGAAGACGCTCCAAGAAGGCAAGACCTTCTGTCCGTCGTTTAGGCGAGGGGCCTAAAGCCCCTCAAACTATTCGAAATTAAGCTTTTACATTTCAAATCCACTTTCCCATTTTGAGCAGTGGTCTGATTCTGTTTCCGCAATAACCCTATCAAACTGCTTGAACACAGATAACGCTAAGCGCTCATTTTATTTCAGGAATATTTATTTTTACTACCACTCATGTGCTGCAATTGGATGTAGTGAGCATTAGGTTAATGCGCGGTATAAGGCACCAACGAAGCCTGTATTACCAAAAATCACCTGGAACAAGTTTTCTGAGAGACACTACTTGCTTCCTAAATGTAAGCTTTAAATCTTTGTAATGTAAATCTTTGTATGTAAATCTTTGTACGTAAATGTAAATCTTTGTATGTAAGATTTTAAGTAAAGCAGGTGGATGCCGTCATCATCATTTACATCAGGTTAACTACCATCCACTTCTGGACAAAGCCCACATATGCGCCACCAAATAGGCCTGTCCAGTGCCAGCTGCAGCCACGTTAACACAGGAATGCTACTCTCACCCATCCGTGTGAGTCATGACGCCCCCGCCGTGCAGAGCCACTGTAAAAATACGTGTATAGCCTGTAAGTTGAAGTTGCAATCGAAGTTTCCTTCAATAACAATGGCTGAGGCGGCGGGTCTGGTAGGTTAGTCCGAGCGCCGAGAAATCGGCAGCGTAGGCAGCAAGTGAAGCTAATGGTGCGGCAGCTGTATCCGCCGAGCCATCGAACGACTGATGAGTAGAGACTAGTATGAGCGGAGATATTTAAATTCAGTAATATCGTAAGGCTGGTTTTACAGGCCAGTGGCTTGATACATTAGCGAAAACGCCGAGTGGTGCTTTTGCTAGCGTGGAAGCTCGTGCAATATTAGCTAGCCGCAGGTGTTTCCCTCGTCGTAGGTGCGTGCTGGGATATTAGCTCCATCCGAGGAGCACATAGAGAGGCGTTTAAAATACCTCTTCTGCTCCGCACTTGCAAATAGAGGCGTGCCGAAAACGAAGCCACGCGCGCATGCAAAGTGCACGGCCGCGAAGCACCACAACATACAGAAACTCAGCTAGCCGCCTAGCTGTAGCTCTCCAAGTTTAGCTTTTCTTTGGCTTCCAACATTAACGTTCTCTTTTCCCGTCTTTCTCGTGTAGTAAAAGTGCACTAGCGGTTTCAGAACAAGACTTATGCACTTCAGTATAAAATGCGCAACCTTCAATCGCGTATGTGGGCATCAAATATTCGAGGAGCGCAGCTAATTCGTCATCGGGCTTGCACTTGTCAGATTGCCTGTCTTCGATGTTACCTGTAGTTGGATTCTTGCTCTTTTCTACAATTTTACAGGAGTTTTGTCTTCAGTAACAGTGGTCTTTTTTAGCTAGGAGCTGATGTTCTATCCGTACAAGCCAACTTCAATTTCTTCTCAATCTTTTTGGAGACAAAGCTTGGTATCCGTGCATGCTTATTTATTGCGAAATACATATCAAATGCCCAGGGCATGTAGTATTGCATAAGCGAAAGAGTTAATAGATGAGTAGGCGTTTTTTTTTCGGTCTCTGTCCCGCGTTTTTCATGGTTGCTATAGAGCACAGTTTCGAAGGGAAGTAGTTTCCAGTATTTCGCTCTTTAGATGGAAAAAAGAGAAAGCATGCGCACTACGATAGGCAAGCGACAGATGAGCACTTTTAGTGTGGTAATAAGCTGCGAAGGTTGATGAAAGAAAACAATAACGTAGAAAAAATGAATGATGAAACGCATGAAAATCAGAACGTCTTCAAACCATAACGCCGTAGAACAAAATTACGGAAGCTAGTTTGAGAGTTCAGGTTACACATTCCAGTGTAGTATTTGTTGAGAGAGGAAATGAACCTGGCTGTGTGATCACGTTCTCATTCATGGGTGTTAGAAAGGCCTAACTAATGTGGTCACAAATCGGGCATGAGTGTCAGACTTCGGACAGAGCGAGAGACACTGGGGATAAAAATTTGCGACAGTGAAACGCCGCCGCGCTCTTCTCGTTATTCTCACTAGGCATAACGACTGGGTATGAACATCAAAGGCCACCGTTCCGGCAAGAGCCCTTCCTCAATGCTAAAAACGCGGAACTGAAATGACAGTTTTCGTATTTATATTTTATTGCTTCAAAAATGGGTGGCACTGAACCTCACCGCCTCCTGCACATAATCTAACTCCGCAGTGAGATCCAAATTGACTCCGCACTTTGCACTCTCTTTTTCGCCTCGTGGTTATTTATTGAGGCACTTGCATCAAGCTTTATGTCTGAACGGAGTACAGATGCTCTCTTGACACGTGTTATTCATCATCTTCGAGAGAACTCCAAACGAAACACGCACATGCAGTTGGCTTCTTCCAAAATTCACACATCCATACATGGTATGTACTGTACACATGTACGCCTACCCAGCGGCAACGCCGAGAACGCTTTTTCATCTAAAAAGGGCCTTCTTGTAACAAACACATAAATTCCGAAGCTCTTCCATCTTCTGGTTCGGCATTGTAGTTTGCTTTTTTCCATCTTTTTTTTTAGCATTCCTGTTCTTTTTATACTTACATAATGCATAGATGCCGGCTGCAACGTCAAAAACTGAATTTTGCTGCTAAGTTCGGGGCTTCATCGCATATATAGCCGCTTTCCTCTCAAATTTCCCAGAGTGCCCGCGTCGCATTCCAGAAATGGCAGAAACTGAGTTTCAAAGCTGGCCCTCTCTATTTGAGTGAAATATTATCTCTTTTAAAATCAAATAAGCTGCATATGTCTTGTACGCTCCGCGGGAAGCTAAAACGCCTTTTCTCTCCAACGTAGGCGAACAACAGAGTTTAATCCGCTCTTCTTTGTCCATTTTGATTTTCCTGCTTCACTTTACCTATATGTCTTAGAACCATAAATTTCTCCATATATCTTTCGCCGCTAATATTCTACGAATTTTATTTGGCAGTTCAAACAAACCTCGGCTCGTGCAGCCACTGGCAAAAGCCCAACGTACCAATCACAGCGGAACAGTTGCAGTTGTCGTTTATTGGTGCTTGTGGGGAGAGCACTCGATGAATTCACGCTATAGAAACCGCCATGACAGGCTTCAAACATCGCTATACCTTAATGTGAGGTGTTTGAGGGATGCATGTCGCCAACATTTCCTTCCGGATACTTACATGTATTTCACGAATATGATTTGGAGAGGCACTTACTTAAGGAGAAATTTTATGAAAGCCAAAATTAGCGTTCAAGTTCCCCTCTATCTTCAGTTCGGTTCTGGCTTCACCAAGAAGACATAGTGTTCTGAGAAAAAAGCATGATTAAATCTTATTAAGCTATGCACGGTATAACACGGGTAAAAGCGATATCACTGGAATACCCATAAGATTTATGGGAAACAATGCGCCAAGAAGCTTAGCAACCAGAAAAATACCTAACAAACACACACCTAACGTATCAAGCACAGGTGGGAGTCTACTGAAGCATAGTTGTAGAATAAATGCAGGTTATTTCGTTTCACAGGAAGTTATTTCCTGTTAATTTTTGGTTTAGTTAAAAATGCACATTTCAGAAAGTAATTTCAGTGCTTGTGCAAACACGTGAGAGTTGCTTCTTAAAGTAGTCTACTTAAGCAATATACGGCCAGCGTCATGAAACCCTGTGGCAACAGCAGCTGCGCTCCCTAAGTCCAGTAAAAGGCGTACTGCATTCATCAGTGTAATTTAGCTGCGCTGCCATAGGGGCGTCGTCCCCTGTCGTTCTAAAGCAAATAACGCCGCGCTGATATGCACCGATCATGCGGGAGAAAAAACAAGCGCGCAAGCGAGCTAGATTCCGACTTCATTCCAAGAAGCTGGTGTCTAACTTAGGTTACTTTTTCTGTTTTCTATTTATTTCACTGTGCGGTGGCCCTGAGATCTTGTACGGTCCAAACTCACTTGCTTAATAAAGTTTTCCATCCATCCATCCATCCATCCACTTGTTAGGCTGCCGTAAGCTTCAATAATCAAGTGTTCCTTAGGCTATCTGAAACCGCTCTGTGCTTCGTAACCAAAATAGCGAATAGATTTAGTTTGTGTAGGGGCAATCATTTCAATAAAAGGAAGTTCGGTTCGGTGCCAGAATTCCATGCCATGAAACTAAAGTTCGACGTCTAATGTCGTTTACAGACTTTCGTTCATCTTTTCTTTTCATTGCTGCAGCTGTTGGGTGCCATTCTGTCTGACTGACTGTCTGACTACAAAGGCCGCTGCCGCGTGATTTACCGTTTGCGGTTCTGGCCATGATAGTTCTCTACTCCAGCAGCGCTGCACCGTACTCCGCTGTGCTGTTTTGGTTTCGTTTGGTTTATGGGGTTTAACGTCCCAAAGCGACTAAGGCTATGAGAGACGCCGTAGTGGAGGGCTTCGGAAATTTCGACCACCTGGGGTTCTTTAATGTGCACTGACAACGCACAGCACACAGGCCGCTAGAATTTCTCTTCCAAAGAAATTCAACCACCGCGACCGGGATCGATCCCGCGTCTTTCGGGTCAGCAGCCGAGCACCATAACCACTGAGCCACCGCGGCGGCTCGCTGTGCTGTTTTGTTGTCGTGATGTTTTCCCCGGCGCTCTTCTTTCATCGTGCTGGTTTTTCGCCGTGCTGTTTTTTACGACGTGACGTTTTCTGTTTTTTCCTTGTGCTCTTTTGTCGCTGCGCTGATTTTTGTACGCTGTTCTGACGCGTGCTGCTTTGACGTGTGCTGTTGTTTCGGGTCCCTATTGACTGAAACCAACTGACCGTGCAGTACGACTATAAAGGTAAAGCTCGCCCACCGTGATGAGAGTTGCGTGAGTACGGTTCTTCTGTGCACACTAAAAAAAAACTCACTTAGACACCCACGATACACATGTTGCATGTGCAAACGACGATCAGTGTTGGCCTCCTCTCGTTCGACTGAATCAGCGCGAGCTCACCCTTTTCTCTCGCTCGTGCACGGTGCTTTGAGGAGTAGGACTAGTGTCACATGCGCAGAGGATGTGCTGATAAGTACAGTGGGCTGCTTTTACGAGCTTGCACAGGACGACATCCACTAGGCACAGAGCGTGGAACGGCTGTCGTCTCGCCCAGTCGGCAGTGTGCATACTCGTGCCAACAAAAGTAGGCTGCCTCTGCCTAGAGTCGCCCAGCCGTGGTGACTAAGTGGTTACGGTGCTCGGCTGCTGGCCCGAAATACGCGGGTTCGATCCCGGCCGCGGCGGCTGAATTTCGATGGAGGCGAAGTTCTAGAGGACCGTGCGCTGTGCGTTGTCAGTGCACGTTAAAGAACCCCAGGTGGTCGAGATTTCCGGAGCCCTTCACTACGGCATCACTCATAGCCTGAGTCGCTTTGGGACGTTAAACTTCAACAAATCAAATAAAAATCTTCCTAGAATCGTTCTGCCCGGCTCGTCTACGCAATGGTTGCTCCGTAGAAAGCCCTCTGCCTGCCTTTTGTCTGGCTTTTAAAGCGACAGCGTTAAGGCTCCCGTTATGCAGAAAATACGGTGTCACCGTCGTCATCGTTCTGAGCGAAGAATCCCCGGAGAAGCAACTTAGGTGCGCCATCTAGGGCACATGACCTGGAGTCGTCAACAAAACCTGACCACTAAACTGTGAGCAAACTGTCCATCATGACAGGTGACAGTTAAATCAACGACTGGTCGCGAGACGTCGCTAGGGAAGAGCAACCCGGCCCGCACAAGCTCCACTCAGGGCAGCACTTGCCATCGCAGCTGGCGGCGGTTCGCTTAATCGATGCCCCACGGCAGCAGGGGCGGTGCCAGGACGTCCACGAATCTTTGAATGTAAAGTATAAAACGACGTATTCTGCATATATTGGCGTTAAACCGTTGCGCTGTACTCTTATACCGGAGCTTAAGTGTTGACTCATGTTTTTTCTTTCTCCATCTCTCTCTTCCTCCCTCCAGAGCGCGTATCCCTATTTGTCTTTTCCGTTCTGTGCCTTCTCTAATCTGCGCAGCAGAAAGCTGTCGCGAATTAGATTGTTGTCAAACGTAAAGCTCAGCCAGCCCTAAACGGATGGTGAGCGGCGCTCGGCGGGCGCGAACATTGCTGCTTAACGGTCCTTCCGACATAGGCAGGGGATGAAAACGGGAAGGGCGAAAAGTAAGTGTGCAGGAAGGTGGCAGATGGATGCAGAGAGCTGTTAGGGCTATCTTCGCAGCCCGAGCTATAGGGTTGCACTGCTCTTCAGCCGACTGAAAGCCTACTATGCGTTCCATTCCCTATCCACCTGCTTCTTCCTTTTCGCTTCCCTTTCCAAGCTCGCACCCACTCTTTCTTGCCTATTGCCATCCATCCCGGTTCATCCCCTTTATACCCGGCTTCCCGCTTTCTCCTGATCGCCCGCCACTTGAAGAGCAGTAAGGACCGAGCGCCGAGGGCTCGTCCCAAAGTGGTCGCTTGCGACGCACTCTCCTTCTTTACGCTTCCCTTTTCTGCCACCCGCTTTCCTTCATTTCGTCTCTATGGGTGCAAGCGAGGATGTCGACCCCTCAAGGGTTGCGAGATATTTGCAACCAGAAAGAGGCCTCGGCGAGCTTCACTTGCCTCTGCCTCCCATAGCTGAGCTACTAGTGACTCCTCTCGGTGAGCTACTAGTCTGTGGGTGGAGAAGGTTTCAGTTAGCGAAAGTTAAGTCTACGGCCTTGCAATACTAGCCAAGGAACTTTATTCAGATTTCGCCAATGTTCCGCTTAAGAACTTCATTGTAGCAGCTGTCCTGAAGCAGACGCTTCTGCGCCGCATTTATGCACGGGCACGAAGTTCAATCTTCACTAAACCTATATATTTACTTTTTTTCTTTGCAGTAAAGCACACTGTCCTCCCGGCCCTCCGATGGCGAATATCTCCTATATCTAAGGCTTTCATCGTCTTTCTTTTCTTGAGTGCCCTTAGTCAAGTAGACTGCAACGCGCGACTGCGGGTTGCCGGGCGGCTTGTTCACATTGCAGCGTCGTACGCTCTATATCTAGGTACTACTAAGGGATGTACACTCTCTCAAGCAATGAAGCAAGCTGAAAGCCATTGTACCTCGAAAAAAAAAGACAAAAAATGACAGGATTTGCCTGTTTCCGATTGGACCACACCGGGGCGTGGGAAACGCAGCGCTTTGACCTTAAGAAAAAATAGCAATTTGCTATCTGACTTATGCGTGTTGGCGTAATTTTTTCAGCGTAGGAGTAGGGGCATCCTGGAGCCAGATTTTGTGACGGAAATGTGGGCCACTGTAATATAAACCTGCCATCTTACTCGATCTGCTCCCAGATGCACAGCAGCCACCATTGCGAAAAACCACGACGGCATTACTAAATATAACATAAGTAAAAGAAGATGTCACACTACGCAACTATTGATAAAACCCAGAAGGGCATGACCGCATTGACATGTAATAACCTGGCCCGCCATTTTGTACTTTTTTACTCAAATTCCAAAATATACAGTGGTTTGCCGGGGTCTGTTTTTCACGAACTTGCGTTTCTCGGCTCTCGGGGTCGTCACGAAGATAAGTAGGCAACTTTAATTCGACGGCGGGTAGGGAAATATAGGAATATCTACTTTATTTTGTGATATCCTTTTCCTTGTTTTGGCTTTGACTACTTCGAAGAAAGGAGGCCGTAAACACTTCCTCTTGCCTTTTTTGTTCAAAAATTCAATCAAACAAATCTCTGTGGTCACCAGTGTATTGTTGATAAAAGCTGCGGAGGCTCCTTCCATCGAGAATATGGCCTCGCCAGAAGCAGCGACAAGGGCGTCCAATGTTGGGAGGTGCCCAAAGGAGAGATGGCCAAACAGGGGTCTCCTTGAAAACATTCGATCCCATCGTATTTACGGATCGATACGCGAGCATTTGCAAGGCCGATGGAAAAAGAAACAGCTAATGCGCAAAAAGTGGAGAATGGAAGCATATAAAAATAAAATAAGGTACAATTCAGCGCAGCCAGCGTGTTGTTAATTGCACTTCCTCTGTTTACGCGTTTCCAGTGCCCCGCAAAGCCATCTGGTTCGATCTGACGGCGGTTTGCGTATTCGATAGCGTGGTTTGGGGCTTTCATTCTCACCTATATCTAGCTTCCCGTTTGGGCTAGTTTGTCTCTCTCTCCTCTCATCTTCTCTTTTCTGTCTTGCTTGTTTTTCGTCCTCACGCCTTCTACAAGCTTGCCCTCCCCCAGAGATCTTCCTCAAACACGAAGTTTTTGGGCGTGGTTCCGGTGCCGTGGTGAGTGATGAATGCACGACCTGTAGGAGAAAAGACAGCAGGGAAACGCAGCCCGCAGCAGTGCAAGCTTTCTTTTTTCAGCTGTTTTGTGCCAGCGTAGCCGCCGCGGTGTCGCCCATATGGTGATCTGAACTACCAAGACTACTCAGGTAAGGCAGCGGGCACGGACTAGGTGCAAACTTTTCTTGCCTCCTCTGTTCTATGTTACACTCTCACCATAGGTTGTGTGGACGAATCGGGGACGCATTTGAGAGGAGTGCGGAGCTGAGAGGTAAGGGAAACGTCGACGTGCTTTGGACACTGTCTGCGATGGAAAATACAAATGTGACAGTAACTAGCCGTTCGGATGGCTTCAAGAGAAGACAAGAGGGCAGCTGGAGAATCGATGGTTTAAAAGGAAAAAAGAGGGATAATCAGTCAAGTAGACGCGACGAAACAAAAGCACACTAAACCGCCATTTGCGATAGACAGGAGCCTCGGAGTGAGTATAAACTTTTCAGTTTTCTGTTCTCCTCCTTGTACTTGTACACCTCTGTCACCACAGACCAGTTCAGTTGCCGTCCTGCCGCCTTTCTTATATAAGACGAATGAAAGCCAATGTAATTGTTATGTCTCGAATAGCTGTCGAGAACGCTCTAAAGCGTACCATTTCAAGTCTCAAACTTTCATCTTTTCTTTTTTTTTTATCATCGTAATGGTTTGCTTAGAAGAAAGATTACTTCATAGAGAGCTTTGAACTTCATGATAAAAAAATAAGTTTTTAAATGGTTCTTTATTAACTCTCCCTCCGGCATTGCCTGTGACAATGAAAATGCCATTCTGAATCTCAGCAGCGTGCTATCTTTCAGGAGTTTGTCAGTCATAGACTGCTGCCAGCACTCAGACGAATGGTATGTTATAGAGAAAGGACTTGGTTTTATTTCAAGGTGCCTGAGAAATATTGCACTCTTTATTTCCTGGCAGTTCTGGCACGACTGAAAAAATAAGGGCTAACCAAGAAGAACGAAAGAAATGAAAGGTAACGGTTCTCGGCGAGTGTGTAGCCTATAAGTAGGTAAGGTGGCACAAAGGCTTATCAGTGAAGGAGGAGGAGCGAGGACATGGAGCTCACATTCGGCGTAGAGTACCTGCTTTACGGCCAAATTCCTAGATATACAGCAACGTGGGTCAAGTTCAAGCTTTCTTTAGAAACTCCGCATACACTCTGACTTTATGCTAGTCCCCTCTCATAAGTTCTTATGTTGGCTTCCTTACTCACACTGCCCATGATCAAATTGGTCACAAGGGAAATGCAGGATGAACTGCTTAACCTGCACTCTATTCCATCACAGACGCACGGCTGTCATGGCAATCCCGGTAACGTATTCCATTTCATGAAACAAAGCCATATTTTCCGTCTTTTTAATTCTAGTCATTTTCTTGCAGAAAAGCCTTGGTAGATGCGGCGAAAGGCATTGAATGTGCTTGACAAATACGCAACCCCTTGGGTGCTGCGCAGACGCCACGAAAGAAAAATCAGACATTGAAAGACATTGAAAGAAACCAACAAAGCACTGAAAGATGAAAACCGCAAGCTAGTTGAGCGTGTAGAGCAGCTTGAGCAGTACTCCCGCTCGAACAATCTGGAAATTAAGGGTGCGCCATCTGATTTTGAACCCAGCGATGTTGTCATTAAGCAGCCGAGGCGGTGGGTGAACCGATTTCGTTAAACGACATTGACACGTGTCACAGAGTACCCAGGTACAACTCAAGTGAAACAAACATTATAGTGCGTTTCATGCGTCGCGGCAAAAGAAACAGTGTACTAGCAAAGGCAAAGAAAAGCCGGGTCACAACTGCAACGTTCGGATGCGAAACACCCAACGCAGTATTCATAAATGAGCACCTCACCCGTTGCAACAAGCAGCTACTCGGGGCTACAATCAAAAAGAAAAAGCAAGTTGGATGGAAGTATGCATGGTGCAAAGACGGAAACATTTTTGCGCGCAAGGAAGATGGCTCGTCTGTGATCCATATCGCATCAATGAGTGACCTAGATAACATGACTAGCGATGATGGGACCACGTAGTCATATCTGAGCCAATGAGCCAAAGTACGCAGAAACATGAAATTTCATGCCAGTGAAGCCCGACTGCCTCAAAAGCCTGAAACCTGAAGGCACATTGTCTTTTCTTCACCTAAATTCCCGTTCGCTGGAAAATAAGCACGATGACTTTGAACTGCTCCTCAATTCCGTGGATATCAAGTTTGATGCTGTTATGGTATCTGAAACTTGGTACACTGAAGCCTCCTGTACCTTTGATCATTCTGATTATAAAAGCTTTGCGCTTTGTCGTCCGCAGAACAGGGGTGGTGGTTTGCTGCTCCTTTTAAAACACTGTTTTAACGCGCATATTGTTGAAGAATTTTCTGCGTCAAATGAGAGCTATGAGGTACTGACTATTCGAGATGGCTGTAGATTTTTCACCGTGATTTATCGCCTACCGCATGCAAACATCACCGTTTTTCTGCGATTTCTTGAGCAGCTTTTTAAGCATGAAATGCTTTTAGCCCCCGTTGTCGGCAGTGTGGTGACGTCACGCCGAGACCGAGAGCCATCATCCGGGCACTGAAATCCACTCATCCGGGCACTGAAATCCACTCATCCGGGCACTGAAATCCAGTCATCCGGGCACTGAAATCCAGTCATCCGGGCTCTGAAACGAGAACATCCGGGCACCGTACGAGACAACGAGATTTAACGATACTCTCTAAGCCCTCCTACGCGACCGGCATGCAAGCAACGGTTGGTCTCCAAACGAGTCACAAAAAATAACTGCTGCCAGTGCCTTCTCAATGTTTATCAAGATATCAGTCGCGCTGTGCGTTTGATAATGCACGGAATTATAATTTCCGATTTCTAATAACGCGTGCAAAAAGCACATAAATGCCACGTACACTTCGTTGTCGTACGTGATCTCTTAGGGGCTTCGCGCATCGAAGCAAAGCTGCGCAGGTGCACAGGGGCCCGGGGGAGAAGCGCTGCGTTCAAAGGGCAAGGCATCGCGCCGAACGGGTGGTGGCGTTCCTCCCTTGCTTTACGGTGCGGTTCGGGTGTCCACCGAGATGACATTAGGCCCGTAAACATTTCATGCTTACTCTACTCTCGGTTACGGGAGAGGCAGAGATTTTCATTCTTCTCTCAGTCACAACAACAACAGCTGTGTATCTGTTTTTTGACTTCATATCTTTAAACAAGTATTTCTTATTTCTTAGTGGGGACGTTAACACTGACTTTACTGTCTCTTCCAGCTATCGAACTGGTCTGTTATCAGTTTTCGATGCATATGGTTTCGTCAACCTCATCAATGAGCCTACACGTATAACATCATCTTCGCAAACTCTAATTGATATCTTTGTTACCAATATCGACAAGCCTTCAACTTCTGGCACCCTTGTGTGGGACATAAGTGATCACTTGCCTATTTTCGCATTTATTCAAGATAGAACAGCACCACAGATAGAAAACTCATCTACATGGTTTTTTCAAAAGATCACTAATGCTTCTTTAAACAGTTTTCGTGCTGATATTCAGGCCCACAACTGGGCTCATGTTCTTGAAAACACTGATGTTGATTCCATGGATGACGCTTTCCTGTCAGATATTACAGACATATACAAAAAGCATTTTCCTTACACGACTCGCTCGAGTGCCAAAAACTCTCGAAAGCCATGGATTACAAGCTACCTACTAGCTCAAATTAAATTTAAAAATGCACTATACTGGAAATTCATAAAATCAAAAGATGCGTCAGATTTTAAAGCATTTAAGTCGTTCAGGAATCGTCTAAATGCTAAGCTTAAGAAGGCTAAAGATCAGTACTTAATGGCGCAGTTCAGTGATGCAATTAAAAGCACTGATTTATTATGGAAGCGGTTAAACAGTCTTCTTCGAAGTAAAAGCCCAGCTGTACTCACCAGTTTCAGTGTGGGTAATAACATTGTGGCTGACAAACAGCTATCTGATATGCTTAATGACCATTTTATTAGTGTTGGCACCTCAAACAGTAAACCAGCAATAAGCTCTGTCCCACTTCCTGGACCAAGTGCAGTTAGTAACAGTATGGTGTTTTTCCCCACAACTGAGACTGAAATCATTGCTGCATTCCAGACAATGAAAAATTCTAAATCACAGGAGGTGAACGACATGCAGATTGCCCCAGTGAAATATATCCTAGACCTGATTGCACCTGTCCTGAATAAGATATACAACTTAGCTCTGGAGTACAGCATTTTTCCCAAGAACATGCAGATTGCAAAAGTGGTAGCCCTACATAAAGGGGGTGATAAAAATGCCATAAATAACTATCGTCCCATCTCCGTACTACCCATATTTTCAAAAGGCTTGGAGAAAATAATTCACACACGCCTTTACAACTTTTTAAACAAATTCTCACTTATCTCGCCGCACCAGTATGGCTTCCTGAAAGGCAAATCCACAGAATTGGCACTATTAACAGAAAAAGAAGTCATTATTGACGCTTTTGAACACAAAGAACTTGTACTAGGACTGTATATTGATTTCACGAAAGCATTTGACTGCGTACATCATGTAACCTTATTATCTAAGCTGCAGCATTACGGAATACGCGGTAGTGCAAATCGTCTCCTTTCCTCATACCTTCAAAACAGGTGCCAGTATGTCAGCAATAACAATCACAATTCCGACATAAGAACCATCACTTCCGGCGTACCGCAAGGGAGTATTCGTGGACCTCTGCTATTTGTTGTTTATATTAACGACATTTTTTCTCTTCTAAACACAGCTACATGGGTTGGGTACACGGATGATACTGCTATGTTTTTCAGAGGGGCAAATACTGATGATCTAGTCTGCTCGGCAAATCACGCTTTATCATCAGTTAGAGACTGGTCGCAAACAAATTACCTGCGGTTGAATACCAAAAAAACTCAAGCTATTCTTTTCAGTACTAAGAACAGAAAGGTAAACATCAAGGGCAAAATTCTTTTAGACTGCGAAGAGGTAAGCATTATTAATGAAATTAAGACTCTTGGCGTAACATTATCGGAAACTCTAACTTGGAACAAGCATGTTGATGGGCTTTACAACAAACTTAATAAGGTTTGCGGGATACTAAACAGACACCGCAACTTCTTGCCAACAGCAGTTAAACGCTTAATTTATAACGCACTATTTTTGTCGACACTTAACTACTGCCATTTAGTCTGGTCAACTACAACGAAAGAAAACATACAGAAACTTAAAATCTGCCAGAAACGTGCCTTGCGTGCTATTGCTAATGTCCCTTGTCATGCACACACTTCCGATTACTTCTTGCGCTATAAGCTTCTTCCCACGGAATGCATTTATCCTTACCGTCTAGCTTGTACATATCGCTCATCCGTATCGGCGTGCAATCACAGCATCCTGAATTTGTTAAACCTTCGCCCCCGCACTCACATTTACAATACACGTCATAGTGACGCATGGGTGGTGCCTCACTGTCGTACAGAGTACGGTCGCCAGTCCATTTCGTATCATGCTGCTATTCTTCTAAATAGCCTTGCGCTCATCGATACCTTCCCGGAAAAATTGTCATTACGAGCGCTACCTGCACATTTCCTTGCAGCCAACATCACATGATTCTCTTGTATGATTGCGTTTTGTGTTTTTCTTGATGCCTCTTATTTTTTATTGGTGCTTTTTTTGCTGTAAAATGTCTTAATTTCTGCTACCACTAAAGGTAACGTCTTTTCCAGAATTTAAAAAATTGAAAATTATTGAACTGAACGTGTTTTTAATCTGAGTGTGTTTGAAATTTTTATGTTTAAAACCTGATGTGTTCTAGAATGTGTGTTTCGAATGTATTTAAAACTGCATGTGCTTTCAATTGGATTGATTTTGTTCTGTAGGGTGCAAAAGTTTAGGTCTGAGATGAAGTGTGAAATTTAATTCTGTATGTGCACGAGCACTACTGCCGAACTGTACATAGAGGGGGCCGGGCTTTGTCAAGCCGCAGTTATGCGGCTTTTACCCGTCACCCCCTTTTCTCCTTGAGAGAGAAATAAAGACGATTTGAGTTGATAATGCAGAATCAATATAGCACATCACTGCAGTAGAATATAAAAAGTTACAAAATTTTGTACACAGTTATCACCATAGCACATATCAACTTTGTTAACTTTTACATTGAAAACAAAACTCTAGAGCGAATACTGGAACGAACAAACCATTTCGTGCACTACCTTCGGTCGTTACTTGAGCGTTCGTCAGAGTCCTTTCACCGATGCGGCTGTGTGCACAATTCCAGCTATATCAGAACATTTATTCAGGAAATCTGGTATCGAAAAGCTTGTTTCTCATTACTACACTTCAAGCGGGAGCGGGATTTTATATGAAATTTTGTCTTAAATAAAACTAACGTATTTCGCAGTATATTTGGTGTGAAATATTCTATTTCTTTAAAACTTCTGACGAAATTTTATAAGCCAGTTTGTTTTTCTACACCTGATAAATCGGCAATATTTGAGTAGATTTCAAAAAAAGTTGTAGCATCTTTCGAGGGATAAAAATTGCTATAGCTCTAACCGCTTGCTTATGCGGGGTTAAGAAAGAAAATCTGTGTTATGATTATCGTTGCTGTCGATAAGGCGGGAACACCAACAAGAATGTGAGAACGCATAGAACATCAGTTTTTGCATCGTGTAGCGGATATTATGTACAAATCCGTTTAAAATTAAAGGAGTTCCTACTAAAGCGCATCCACATAACGCGTCTTTGTAAGGTTTTCGTAAAATATTTAACCCGTCCTACATTATTTGCCATCGCGAAGCTATCAGGTTTATTATATAATAAATTTTGCGGCTTCAATAACTCTTAGGATAGCATAGAGTGGGTCAGACGTAAATATATCGAGACGTACTTGAGCGCCGCAATAAATGAGATAATTTTTTTCAGCCAGCGCAAGCTGGGGTTGCTAGAGCATGTGCTCCGTCCTAAAATACTAGGTTTAATAATTTACCGGGAAATTTTGGCCATGAGGACTATGTTCATTTTAGCTACAAACCCAAGTCGCTCGAACAGTGAACTATTTCAAAGCACTGAAAGAAAGCATACGCCTATTAATGCTCAGTTCTCCGGATGTTCTCATGTTGAGTTCTGCACGTGTTTAATCAACTTTAGAAGGTCTAGCGAAGCTCTATTGACCATGCAGGTGTCGCAACATGGCAGGCACTGTTTTGCTATAAAGCCATCGATTGCATATGTACGTTATGCGTTTTAAACCGTCTTTGTGGTTAAATATACGCTATATAAAACGTGAAGCCCGAGTGTTTTTATTTGCAAGGCTTGTTACAGTCGATATACTCGTGATGCAGCTTTCTTCAAAGTGGAAGGGGGTATGTGCACAAATAAAGAAAGGCATGGAATTCATGGCGGGTGACTCAAAACAGCGAGATGAACGGAGGGCAACGCAAAACACTGCCAGTCCAATTCAAGCGATCTTACGCAGCGCAGCGGCGCTTCGTATTTCTCGGTTATCTTCCTAGGCGGCATCAGGCGCGGCCGTCATGGTTCGCCGCAATTGCCCTGGAAGAAAGAGTAGCCACCATGGCGACCTGTGGCGTGGGCAAGAGGAGCGGGTTGTAGTAGGTCTAAACGCGGCTCACACGAACAGTTTCTTGGGCGCGATGGCGCCAGTCTAAAGAGGGGGTCAGCTGCTCCACGATGTAATTTACAGGCAATGTTTGCTGGACGATGCGATAAGGGCCGTAGTATTCTGTGCGAAATTGCGAAGAAAATCCTATTGGTGGGCCTGGAACCCAGAGCCGAAGTTGTGATGACGTAGGAAAAACGTGTTACGTCTGATGTATATCATGGCGTGCTTTTGACGGCTTTCCGATTCCGAGGTAAGAGAGCGGGCCAGCTGACGACATTCCTGCGCGCTTGGCCTCTTCTGAAAAGGGCGTCCACTCGGAGGCGTCCGGAGTATAAGGTAAGATGGTGTCCACCGTGGACAACGGCTCCCGCCCAAACAACAGGACGAAAGGGGTAAAGCTGGTGGTCGACAGCGTAGTGGTTTTCTGCGCGTACACCGCTAAAAAAGGACAGCGTTCTAGTTTTTGTGATCTGCTGCGACGTACTGTCAGCGTCAATTGAAACGCGAACAAGCCAATTGAAACGCGAACAGCACAACTCGCAGATATTATACTAGGGAGGCAAAATACATGAGCAGCTGATTTTTCCATCGAAGCCGAAAAGACCGCTCTTCTGAAAAGTTAATAGCCCACGCCTCTATTTCACCTCCAGCCTCTAATATGCTTGATTGTTTGTGCTCGCGTTTCAGGTGTTTTGTTCGTGTTTCATTTGACGCTGATAGTACGTCGTCAGCATATCTTTGAGTGTACGAATGAAGCGCTCGGTCAGCTCTTAAGTTTGAGGGTGTTAGGCACTGCTGGTCCGATGTACGAAGGGACATTCGGCAAGCACAGCTTCAACGACTTGGCAAAGGAAGACGCGCCCTCTCTCACTTAGCAGTTACCGCCAGGCGCTATGGTGAAGAACAAAATGATGCACAAAGAACATAGAAAATTCGCGGCAAGTAGCAGCGAGAAGGCAGCTATTTCGGCATATCCGGTCAGGTGGTCGACACCGAAAATAATCCAATGGTTCTCAGAAACCGCACAGGCAAGTGGGCTGTACAGATCAACGCCAACACAATCCAAGGAAGTGCCGGGTAAGGGCATGGTTGCAACGGCCCGTCATCACGGGGAGTGGATATCTTCGGCCGCTGACAGGCGTTGCAAGATCAGATCTTTTTTCGAACATATGCATACATGCGCGCCAATTGTAAGGCTGAGAAATTCTCTGAAATGTTTTCAGCACACACGTGTGCGCACTGCAGGTCAGCTTGGAAAGAGGCCACCAATACGGTGGTGTGGCCAGATATTTCTGGGCACTCCGGCAGAAGGTGCACCAACGTCTCTTCCGGTCCGTCGCAAAAGGTGCACGCAGCACAGCCCAGCCGTCCGTGGCGGCAGGCGCGCTCCGCTGTCCAAAAGGACCCGATCCTGAGGCGTAGCAATAGGGAGGCGTCCACGTGTTCCAGGCGCCGGAATGGGAGCGGGCGGAGCTGTCGACCGGCCGCGACACATGAGTTCGGATGCTGCAACAGGAGCCTCCGCTCAACCACGTTTTCGCCACGCCAAATAGCGATATGTGAAGGTACACAGCTATTGTGGCGTGGTGGCCTGCTTTAGCCAGCTTGTGAGAAGCCTCGTTGCCGCCGATGACAATGTGGGCGGGCACCAACCGTACGGCGTAGCCTCGGTCTTCCAGGGCACAGAATTTCACAGCGAGTCGCTGCACCGTCGGCGTGCCGCTTTCTGGCCCGGCGAGGGTGTTGAGGGCTGCTCGTGAATCACTTAAGACGACTGCTTCCAATAGGTGGAAGTGGAGGCCCGGGATCTCGGAAGTCGTTGAAGAGGCCACGAATGCCAGTCTAAGTCTACCCTAACGGTTCGCGGTGATGGCTGGGGCGGCACAGGCAGCAGCAGCGGCGCCGATGTCCGGGAGGACCGAGCAATCATTGAAAACTTGGAGGGCGTTGCCATGCCCGTCGATTACGGCCGCAACCTTCTTTCTAATTGCGATGTCCGATGTAGACCCTCCGCTGCGGATGCCTGGAACGCTGTTGGCGATGCGGAGGGGGTCCTCTCCGTAAGGCGGTGGCGAAAGTGCGGAGGTGTTCCCCGGAGCGCGGATGAAGTCATCAAATAACTCCACCACAGTTCCCATTTGTGAACGGCGCTGGTGTCTCGAAGCTAAGTTAGGATCGCTGAGGCGTCGAAAACGCGATGTGGCTGTTCGACACGTCGTAGGGCACAATACCGTGCGCGCAAGGAGGGGCCGCGAGCCTTTCTCCGCGTACGTGATCGCGATCTGGGATGTGCTGGGGAGCCGCCTGAAGCAGAGCCTTATGGCACTGAGGTGATCTGTGTCCAACTTCTTCTATTGGCTACGCTTCACGCGAACCAGCGGCAAAGCGTAGAGGTTACCGCCTCGTATATGCGGAGAGTAAGCTGCTAGGAGTAGCCACGGCCCCAGGCGAGGAGTCGCCGCATAATCTTGCTCACCGTTCGAGCCAAGTGCCGCCTGACCACCGGAGCCCAGGACAGCTGATGATCAATCACGAGCCCTAGAATGACGCCGTGAACAGCGACCTCATCATTAAAATTGATTATGTTTACACCTGCCGTTGTAAACGCGGCTTTGAGGTCATTAACTCATTCTGTCCCTTTGTTCTTCGTGTATTGAGTTTCATGTCCTTTTCGGCCTTATGATACACGCTCAAGGAGTGAAGAAAAAAACGATTCGCTCTCATTTTAGGACGTTATAAGTAGTGGTACCTAGGAGTCTTGTTATCGTAAAGGAAACAGGTTTTGAATTTTTCCTAACGCAAAAATAGCGTCCATAATTGAGGTGAAACGAGGATCCGTTGTGTGTCCTGGCGAAATAATTTGATCTCCTAACTTTCATCAAAAGGGCGATCTTGCATCTCTCTACAATGC
The DNA here is from genome assembly GCF_055824585.1 of Amblyomma mixtum. Classification (NCBI taxonomy): domain Eukaryota; kingdom Metazoa; phylum Arthropoda; class Arachnida; order Ixodida; family Ixodidae; genus Amblyomma; species Amblyomma mixtum. Next base: position 84,557,108 of record NC_143017.1, on the reverse strand, counting down.
GCTATTTTCCACACGCTTTAATTCCGTCAAAGAAGTGCCTTTAATATAACAGTAACTGGCGCATAAACTGAACAGTCAAGAGAGCGCAATTTCCTTCGTTAAGTACTAAACAGTCAAGCATGACTATAACAATATATGACACAAGCCTAAATTTCATATAAGGGAAATTGCATGGGCCTTCAGCTCTGTAAGCATACTGTACTGCACTCTCCTGGCTCATTTCCAACGTATTTTTCAATCATATGTCGCTTGATCAAAAAACAGCTAATCGTGGTACGTCGACTTACTTGCACAAATAAGCTAACTACACGTGGCATGCTCTCAAGAAAATAAAAGGCAAGGGGCAGACAGAAAGCAGTGGGCGCCGACTAATACTGTGCTCAGTCGGGGATAGCCCGACGTGCACCGTGGTCTTTATTACATAAACGCTGTCGGGTTTTCAGTTAACCAGAGCTGGGAGAGCTTCGGCAGTCATCAAACCTCCGCCATTTAATGAGACGCGATGGAGGTGGTCCGCAGAATACTAGAAAGCATGCACGTGCACAACCGTACACAAATGATGTACTCACCCGCACTTCACTCCTATCGAGGGGCACACGTGCGAGAAATGTAAACTCCGGCTCTTCTCGCCTCTCTGCGCTGTACCCCAAGGCAATCCGGCTATTATGAACAAAGCAGGTCAAACTGGAAGGTCTCGTGGGCCGCTTCTGCGGACGACGAAAGCTCAGGCTCCTCTGCGAGCTTCAAAGAGGTAGGTCTAAGAGAAACGGTGAACGATACACTTTTTTTCACTTCTGACTTGTGTCATTTAATTTCCTATATATCTTGCTTTCTCATATGCCCTCCTGTTCGTCTACCCGCTTTCCGTCTCTGTCTCATCCTCGTCCACTTTACATGTTTCTTTGTCGCGTCGCACGTCGATCCCTGTTCTATTTCCCCTGGGGCAACCGGTCATTCGCGGAAAGAAACATGTAGTGCTTGAGCGAAAGGCATTAATTTCTATCAGTGTGTGTTTTGCTTGCTTTTTGCAGAGTCTCCTCTCTAAAGCTTTTCTTTCTCTTTAGTTTATCCTGAAATTTTGAAATATGTTTTAGAAAAATACTTCCCCGGGGTTCAGGATGGATAGAGAGCACTCAGCGAGACTGATTAAGTCTTTTCGTTCACATTGTTAGTTTGTCAGGCCGTTTGTAATTGTCCGGTGCTCTTTTCGAGTGACATCTGAAAATTATACGTTTTTTGTCTTCACAGGTTACTGCAGCTGTCGCATTTGCGGTCGACGTTTTTCCTTACGGAAGCGGCCACAATTTTCAGCGATCCTTGTCGCGGCACAGGACCTGGGGCTAAAATTCGACTGCCATCTCTTAGTGTTCTTTTACAAAGCTTTTTAGTTTCCTGAGAACGGTAATGTGCAGAAAGAAGAAAAGCGAAATCTTTTTACGAGCAAGGAAACTTTGATAAAGATGTAGGTAACAATGCAGCGGCTTGAATTTGACGAAACAAAAACGCATTGACCCTGTCCGTGTTCGCTGAAAGCGCTTTGTCAAGTAGTGAAGTGGTCTGTAATGTAATGTCGCCTTAGGCAGAATGAAGAAAATTTTTAACCGCAACGCTGAAGCACAAAGTAGGAAATGTTGCATTTGTATACTTTTTGCATTTGTATACTTTGAGAATAAACTGTGATATAAACTGACTGTACACTTCAACTGCTAAGGAAAGGAAATTTTCTTCAAGTATTTTCGCGGGCATTACTTACCAGCTGTCTCCTTCAAAAATACGAAAGATAGTTCTCTAAGTCAAGCATAGACCACACAACTCCGCAGAAATCCCCATGACGATTTTAGTGCAATGCATCGAATAAAGAAAGATCTCAAAAATTCTAGCCTGCTTTATCACCTTCTTTCCCAGCTGGTATTGCACATATTGTTTTGTGGTTAGATTAACGTACTTTACACACCTATCTTCTTAAGACAGCCAAGCTAGACCATAAATCCTAAATACCGCTATCCACTTTAAGAAAAATCTCTGTTCAGTGCATAACGTCGGCCATATTTCTTTTTTCTCTATCTTAAAAAAAACGACAATTGGTGTAGATATCACTTTGTGTTGCTTATATACCAGTATTTCTTCGCCTCAGTCTTTACTGCACTTTATGCACTGAAGCTGCTCGAGATCAAAACAACTCTAATGTTTACAGCAGCGTTATCTCTGCTTGGTTGCTGCAAGTGATTCATAATATTTTTTTCAGTCCTGTTCCGCTCAGAAGGAGAAAATAGGTGTGAACGCTGTTGTCTTTTTGCAATATGGAGAATTTATATCTAGAGTGAAAAAGTTTCAAACGTAAGCTTTTCTCGCATGGCTCGTGTTTATTCAGCGCCCTCTTGTTGAGCCCACATAGCTGACAGCCCCGTTACTACTGAGCCGGCGGCGTAAAGGTGCTGCTACTGCACTATAATGATTGCGTGTGTTGTTTTTATATATCACAACTCTGTATCACGCATATGGTATGGCACTGTACTGCTGCCATACCTAAAGGCTGGGTGTCCATGAAGTTCTCAGGGTACTGAAAGACACAACTCTTCCTGCGCGCACCGCGCCATCGTTTATTCCTTGTACAGGTGCACAAATAGACTAGTTTTCATTATTCTCGAAGTATTCAAACGAGTTGACGTTACCTTCATTAACATAAAATGCTGCATTTTACAATTGAACACCTGTCATGCTTAAAAGGTCGTATATCAATTGGAGTTGTCAAAAATCTCGAACAGGCGTTATGCAAACGCCCGTACTACTTTGCTCCTTGCATTACGCTAGCTTGCAATAACTGCTTAGCCAACTTAGCACTGGAGAGAGAATAGAAACGGTTAGTTAAAAAACAATTGCTTTCCACATTTCGGTACAACTCAGCAACACAGCGGCAAATACACCTCAAGGAGGTCCTCTAACAAAAGGCGTCGGCTGATTGTCGTGAAGTCGGGGATAACCTCCCTTCTACTTTCCAATGTGACATCGCAGTGGGCTGGGAGATACAATGGCATTAATAGCGACGGCATGGCAATTGGTCGACACGATCGGCTGGACAACCTTCTTTCATAAAATCGGCTGGACAACCTTCTGGACATAAAAAATGGAAAGTCCTACTACATACTTTCCGAAATTTGTGAAAACAATTAGGATGTTGAGGTACTGTCAGTGTCTTATAATAACATTATTGTGATAGCAATTTATCGACCCCCGTCGGGCTCAGAACACATGTTTTGTAATTACCTTGAAAAAATACTGGACTTTGTTACAATTAATAACATGAATGCAGTGATTGTAGGTGATATCAACATAAACCTTCTCTGCAAACAACCAGCTACTAAACACCTCCTTGACCTGTTGCTTAGCCACGGATTTGATAACAAGGTTGAATCTCCAACTAGGGTGACTGATTTTTCTGAGACACTCATTGACGTGTGTCTGTGCAACTTTGGCGGTTGTGGTGTAATTTCAGGTGTCCTGACTGTTGGTCTCAGTGATCACATGCCCATTTATAGCCTCATCCCACACCACACTGAATACAAAGATAAAAAACAACAAGAAAGCACTTATCGGAGGATTAATGACGAAAGTATAGCCAATTTCAGGAGTCTAGCCATGAACGCGGATTGGAGTGCCGTCCTATCTGAAAGTGATCCATGCTTTGCGTATGGAACATTTCAGACAATTGTTGAGTCACTTTATAATGAGGCGTTTCCGCGGCGGCCAGCAACGAAACATAAAAAGTCCAGGAAACCATGGATCTCAAAAGAACTTTATGACCGCATACTACATAAAAATCGCTTATTCTCAACTTTTATCGAAACAAAAAACGCAGAGATATTTCGAAATTTCAAGAAAATCAGGAACAAGCTAGGGGCCGACATAAAAAAGGCTAGACAACAATACTATCTAAACAAGTTCTCGAATACTACATCTCCAAAGCAGAGTTGGGCTCTCGTAAACGATATCCTCGGGAAAAAACCAAACAGTGTCCTCTCTTCACTAAACATTAATTGGATAGAATACACGGGGATTGAGTTGGCAAATAAATTTAACGAGCATTTCCTTACAGCTGGTGTAATGGAAAATGTAGATCCTCTCTGTAAAGAGCCTACAAGTTACATAAAGAAGACATACACAAATTCAATTTTCCTGGAACCATGTACTGATAATGAAATTGTAGACATAATTAACTCACTCCGAAACAATAGTGCTCCGGGAATAGATGACATCCTGACACGGCCAATCAAATTTGTTGCAGATATTTTAGCTGCCCCACTAGCACATATCTGTAGCATCATGCTTAACACTGGTAGGTTCCCAGACTTGATGAAAGTGGCTCGTGTAGCTGTAATTCACAAGAGCGGTGATGCCAACAACCTCAACAACTACAGACCGATTTCCGTTCTCTCAACTTTTGCGAAGGTTGCTGAACATGTAATAAATAATCGCCTGTATAATTATCTGGCACGACACAAAATTATTGCAAAAGAGCAATATGGTTTCCAAAAGAATAAAACAACAGAACCTGCTTTGCTTAATGTTAAGGAACAGCTAATTGACAATATAGAGAAAAGACTAGTAACAATAGGAATTTTTCTTGATTTAAAGAAAGCTTTCGACTCGGTAAAACATGATATCCTTCTCCAAAAACTGGAACGGTACGGGGTAAGAGGTCTTGCTCTTGACCTTCTCACCAGTTATTTAAAAAATCGTTTTCAAATAACCCAAATAAACGCAGTATCATCAACACCAGGGGAAATTGTAGTTGGTGTACCACAGGGTTCTATTTTAGGACCGATACTATTCCTTCTGTATATTAACGACATAGTGAACATACCTCAGACTAAGAATATTATTATTTACGCAGATGATACTAATGTGTTCTTTTCAGGAAATAATATGGCTATCTTAGAAAAAGAAGCAAACGTATGGCTACAAGAACTTTCTTCATGGCTGGAATCTAACCAATTAAAACTAAATGTTGAAAAGACTAAATATGTCGTATTTAGAGCCAAAAACAAGATGATTACTGAAAGTTTTCAACTGAAATTTCAAAATTCAACTCTACTTCGTGAAAATTCAATAAAATTTTTAGGAGTAATTTTCGAGCAGCACTTACTGTGGAATGACCATTCAGATTATTTACGCAGTAAAGTATCGCGGTCAGTGGGCATAATAAACAGACTACGAATGCTTGTACCTGTCAGATGCAAACTACAGCTATACTACTCTTTAGTTCACTCCTATATACATTGCGGCCTACTTGTGTGGGGAACAACAACACTTACTAATATAGCAAAATTATTTGCGCTGCAAAAAAGGGCTATCCGAGCTGTATTCAACCTTACACTCAGCCAAGACACAGGGGAGGTTTTTAGAAAGCACAAGTTACTTAAGATACAAACAATGTATGACAAAAAACTGGCTATATACATAAAGAATCAAATAAAATACAGTAAAGAAACGTTTCAGAACACATATCTGCACATGCCTGGACTATATAACTTCCGAACAGCTAGTTTCTATGTTTCAAAGTCCCGTACAAATTATGGCCACCAAATGTTGACATTTATGATACCGCGAGTTCTAAATGCTTACGCCCCGCTACTTTCTATGGCAATGGAAAAACGAAGTGACCAAAGCTATAAAAGAGCCGTGCATGATATGCTACTTTCGTGACAGTGCTGTATAAGTAAACACCGTTGTATCTTTTTTGGTATCAAATCTGTATACTACTGCTAATTTAATTCTAACCTGCGTTTTTTTTTCTGTTCGAAGTCGGTTGCTGTCAAATGCTTTGAATGTTTGTTTTAATTTGTTGTTTGTTTTTGTATAGGAGGGCAGGCCTTAGTCAGGTGTTGTTTAACGCCTTTTGCCTGCTCGTCCTTGGTTTACGTATGCATTGTAAACCAAAAATAAACCAATAAAAAAAAAGACATTTGCTGCGGCGATTCAGTGCGAAAGCACTACTTCATGAGGTCAAACCTGCTCACCGGTTAGGGTGAAGCTTGGCCTCGAGGGGGACCTCGCGCGAAGCCTATATAAATAAATAAATAAGTAAATAAATATTGGAGCGACTGGAATTCGAACCCGTGGTGGCGCGAACAGATCAGCTTCGCTGGCCACTGCATAAGAGCACTAAGCTATCAACGTAGCCGATCACGCGTCGTGTTAAACTGCAACACACACTTGCGCTGTACATAGCACATCGCTTCTTCATCAACTAATACAATTATCAAACTACTATTCGTGACCTTAGCTATGTGGCGGTAGCGACAGAAAATAATGCGCCGCATGCGTTGGCGTGGACAGCGTTGTGGCAGAAGCATGGCATTAAAAATTACAGTAATACGCGTTGGCATCGCCAGCATTGCTGCAGAAATGCGGCGCTGGAGCAAAGGGTGCCAGTGGGCAAGTTGGCATTGACGATGAAAAAGTGGAAGACGCGCATAACTGGCTCCCTGGGTCAGTGGACACCTCAATCGCGCTATCAGGTATACGTGGCGGTGGTGTCCACCTGCAGAAAACTGTGCTTTCGACAAAATTTCGAGCTTAGCAATGCTTAACCACCATCAATTTTTTATTTGTATCTAACAACAGTACTATCGCCCACCTTTCGGACCACTGTAAACTCCGGTATACAGCCCGCGGGCTGTACATGCATTGAATTTAATATGCACATACTTGTACATACCAATGCCCGCTGTCCGAAATGATTGCTTTAAATTTAGCCTTTTCCCAAGAACCATTAAGAAATGGAACATGCACCCAATTTCTGCTGTCGCTTCACAATGAGTTAGCGAATTCTTATATAAGGTGCACAATGTTTTATTGTCTACATGAATTATATGCCACAGTTTTATTTTTTGTATAAGTGACGAACGCTTTATGTACCGAATTTTGTGGCCGGTTCCATGTTTGTGTCATTGCTTTGTTTTCTACCACATTACCCACTCCTGTTATAGCTCGCGATCAAGGCTGCTAGTATAAAGAAATGGAATGAATGAATGAATGAATGAATGAATGAATGAATGAATGAATGAATGAATGAATGAATGAATGAATGAATGAATGAATGAATGAATGAATATTCCGGGCTTTGCATAGTGCTTATCTGTGCGGAGTGCAGAGTATACATTTTCTTTAATTATCGCCAACTACATCATGAAATACTGAATGTTGTTGATGTAGCAGATGCCGACAATTTAGTAAAATATTTAGCCATCAAAAAATGAATTCGGCGGACTTCACACCTGGTGCGGACTATATACCAGTTATTACGACAGAAGTACCTGGAATTTCAGATATAGTTCGCTAGACACTGAAGGTAGTGTTGAATGTGCAACTTAGATGTGGCCGTGTTCCGTTTAAGTCAACTTCAACAGCTCATGGCAGCAGTATTTTATGCACATTAAAGAGTTGAAAGTACTTAATATAGCAATGTACACTAATGTGAATTATGTAGCAGATTACATCTTTCCTGATTCGTAAATATAATGAAACTTGGCTTCCTTGGTAATATACATCAGTTATTGTTTTAGCCGCTCCCTCTTGAAAACCGGGCCTGATGCGGACTTTCAACTAGGTACTACCAGTGCAGCTCGTGACAGCAACGCCCGAAAACGACTGGGCCAAAGTACTGCCCGTGCTTAACGAATGGCAGTGTCCTGAACAGGCTGACAAGCAAAGAACGCAGCGCAAAAGTGCAGTGTTTGGTGTGCGCAGGGTTTGCCCTAATGCTTTACATGAGCGCCGGCTGGTTCGTAAAACTGCGACTGTATGATGCCTTCCGTAGGTAGGTTTTGCATGCTCCATCGTGCAGGACATAAAAGACCTGCAAGTTGCTGGTAGTGTGCCCGTGTCTGCAAGTGTTCAGGAAATACTTTCACGCGCGCTTCCCGCTTAGAACGTAGCTAACCATGCGCTGTAAAATTTCAACGCGAGTTCATGCTGAAACCGCCTATTGCAACAGGATGATCGAGTACAGCCAGCTGTGTGGTGTTTTGTGCGAGTCATTTTTTTCGGTAACATCCAACACCTACAAACATTTTACGCGCTTCATAATGCTATCAGCAGCTGTTTTCATGTGGTGCTTGGGAAGAAATCTTCGCATGAGCCACTTTTGAGGGCGGAAGTACTAAAGTAGGGAACTTTGAAATGTAAAAATTGAGTTTACCTGCAGTACCTGGGAAGCTAAAATGTGAACAATAGTCGCAATTCCAGTTGCCGACTTCAAGTCGGTCTGTGGCGAATACAGCCAGGTAGATAAAAGCAAACATAAGGCGAAAACTCTGAAAATTGAAGTAATACCTGATCCAATTATTAACAGTGCAAAAGAAGGCCGACACAAAGGACTTTTTCATGCAAGGCACATTAATGCCGTCCGCGGTTTCCTGAATGCATCGAACCATGCAGGACGTTCTATTGATGTACTGGCTATTGTTAAAATATTGATGCGGTAAAAAAAAATTTTGATGAGCAGGTTGTCAGGACCGCCTGGCGTCGACAAACCTGGCTTCGCTCTGGTACATTATAGAAAAACTGGCACAACTCTGACGGCCGTCATCGCAACGTGGTTCTTATCACTCCACAGAGGCTAGCGTAAGTGCATTGTTTTCATCTCCGGCATCGATTTTAACCGAAACAGATGTTTCAAAAGTACTATACGTCCCAGGTCTATACAACGAAGTGAAGGGAGAAGAGTACAAGCGCCTCTCCTGTCTTCTTTTCCCTTGTGTTCGTTGTTTAGCGCAATGATGTATAGTTCAATCCAAGTAGCTGAACTTTTCGTTATTTGTTTGAAAATATAGACCGCAGAACGACAGGTCGCAAAAGAGTCTGTATTTCTTTCTTCCAACGGGACGGACGACGTTAGGCTGCACATTGCACAAACCTAGCTTTTGTAACATTGTCATGCAGTGGTGAACTAATGGCAGGTTATGCATGTGCTCTTTTTTCCCTCTACGCTTGATCTGCAACTTTTGGCGGCAGTAAAAACCCGGCTCACGATTGCGAAAAAGAAAGCAGGTAATGCAGATGCTTCGGCGAGTCGGTGGCATATCATTCTTAAAGCAGCACGAAAAAGACACCGGCAAGGAGAAGAAATATACTCAGAAGCGCTGACTTCCCGCTCGTGTCGTGTAATTCTCGCGCGGTTTTAAGAATGAAAAGAAAACAACTGCATTAACGCAAATTGCTTGGTTTATGGGGATAGATTGTTACCACTGTTGCAGCCAGTTTCTGCTGTAAGATTCTGTACGCGTTTCATTCCGAGGCTTCCAGGCAAAACAAAGAGCAGTGCTGAGTGGGGCAATGTGCATACTGATTGAGGCTGTCCATGTAATGCACGAAGGCGAGAATATATTGGTCCGTGTCTTATTTGCTATGAACCATCTCTTTCTTTACGCCGTCTATAAAAACCGTGCAACTTTGCTGCGTAAGCGGCAGGAGCAGAAGGCGCGAGGTTGTGCTCCGTTCCCTTTTCTACCGTCCACTGCTCCTTCGCCGTCGAAAAAGCTGTGTACGCGTGCGGAGCGGGAGTAATCATCTAAGCGCTGGAAAGTGGAATTTCTCCTGTCTACGCATTTATTTTGCACTCTATGGTGCGCCAGCTGTGGGTGTTGTAAACTATCAGAATACTTCGACCATTTGCAGAGTACCCTGGACAAATGCACTGTACTGTCAGTAAAGATCAGGTTCTTCTTCTTCTTCTTTGCACCATAGGTGCCCCGCCAGAGACGGGTGGTTTCAACTTGAAGACTTGAAGACACAGAGATAACAAAAAGGGATACTTGAAGTTTTATATACAAATATTTACAGCGTATAGAAGTTTAGACACTCGAGACAAATTAACGGCACAAGGACAAACAACAAAAAGGGCGGAACTGGCTAATACTAGGGGAGGCCGCTAACTCGGCGTTGCCGAAGATGCGTTGCATCTGACCTTAGCGCAGAACCCCGCTTCCAGCTCCGGGGCCCGGTTTTAAAGCCCTAAAGGCCCGGCCCACATTTCGTAGCTTCCAATCATGTCACAATGTTCACATGATTGGTTTATCAAGAGCCTGGCCAGCCCTCCAGCTTCCGTAGGGCAAAACGCCCTTTCCACAAATACAAACGCACGGTCGTGCCAGTACGTGCAGAGAACATTCCCTCCACCACAAAATAAAAATAGAACAAACACAAATACACATCCGTGCCAGCACGTGTGCGAATCGGTACCGCGGGTGGGGTGGACACCCGTACTTCCCAGCGCGTTCGCGAGCGGCCGCGTTCCAAGAAAGGAGACGCTCCGCTTTGAGTGCCCCCAGCCGCGTTCCGATTACCCCCGCGAACGCTACCGATACCTTACACTGTCGTTGCTTGAACAGACCGGTAAGAGAAAACGCAGACGGTGCACTAAGCTCCACGATGAGTAGCTACAAGCAATACACACCATAACAGCTGTTGCACGTAAAATAGAACTCCCCTTTATCTCATACTCCTTCTTTGGGTCTGAATCCTAATACTAGCTTTAGCAAAGTTGTCGAATTATTGGTTTTCTTTCGCTGTGCCACCCTCTATTCATAAGAGGTTAATTACACTAATGCCGGACGCATTATTGCTGTCTTTTGGAAACGCAAGAAAATTTCAAACTTTCTCCATCGTCATCATAGGTTAGCTAGAAGTGCGAGGTATAATACATAAAGTAACCCGGCTGAAACGTTCATCGCCCTCTGCAGCCGATCGCGATGCGGCCACATATAGATAGTCGCTGCTTCTGTAAACACCCCAGGCCGAAGAGGCAAGTTCACTGTGCTGCGGTAAACGCCTCAAACCACTTCATAACTCCGATTCCTGCGCTCGTAACCGTCAGTTTTCAATTAACTGCCAAGTACTCCAGCGCGTTCGCGCATGCTCTCATTGTTTCGTGAATGCTACCGTCCAAAAACGCCCCTTTCGTGTGCGTCTATCCTCAAACCCGCACCGCCGACCACCTCTTAACATTCCCTCAATAGGCAGGAAATCACACAAACAGCACTAGTGCTCGATTTCGAGGCTTTTGAGCGTTTTCTCTCGAGAGCGAGCGCCTCTGAGCATACGTGCTGATGAAGATAGCCTTATAGGTTATGCCTGTCGCGAGAACACTTCTCCCTCCCTTTTCCCCTTCCTGCTTCCCCTCGGGCATTGCCCAGAGAAAGCCCTAGCACAGCGCGCAGAGGGATGCTGCTCGCCGAGAAACGGGAATTGCACATAATGAGCTACACTTTCAACGAATGCTTTCAGACTGAAATTAGTTTTCAGCTCCAGGCGGCTCCTGATGAACGCAGTGAGGACTCCGTTCAGTCGCTGCGCTCATTAATGTAATTGCTTCCTTTAACGAGCATGGCTTGCCGAATCATTATCCCATCACCCACACCAGCACCTACCCAGCGCTCTTTCGTTCTGCGCATGCTACATGGCTCTGCCTTGTGTTTCTTAGGAATTCGGTGTCGATTCATGCGCCGAGGATTTGCACCGAGGATCGTTAAAAGCGCCACGAGGGCAGGTTGAGTGCCTCATGTATATCTCTGGGGTCTTTTTTTGCTAGTCATTACTGTTTTTTTTTTTTTTTGCGGCCAGTACCACCATCTCGCTTGAACGAGATAGTTGAGTAATGTTTACTTTGCAGTACCGGCCGTTTGCTGTGGCATTTAAGCTTTAAATTTCGCATAGCGGCACCCCATAAATTGGATACACGTGCCAAGCCCTAAGCAAGAGGTTTAAGATTCTGTGTTCTTCGTTAATTTAGCAGTTTCGAAATGATGTATTTACCACATTAAGGGAAGCTCGCCTGTCCAGCCTTAGTGTTTTACTGACCCAAGTTGGCATTTGAAAGCATGCACTTGTTAGTTTCTGCTACGGCTCTAGCTGCGTCGACTGCTTTGCTTGACAAAGGAGATAATAGGATAAAAGACATGACAGGCAACTTGTATGGTTAGAGGCAACTTGAATTCCTCTCAGAGCCTTTGTCTAGTGCTTTGTTGAAATTCACTCTTAGAGAGCTATGTTCTACACGAACCCCATCTGCAAGGTACGTTAATATATGTTTTAGGCAGTGTAAGCACTTAAGGTGCATTCACCTCTGAACATCAACAAGAACTTAGACACTGGAATTGCTAAGAAGTGCGCACATTATCGCTTTCCGGATAAAGTCTGCTAAATAAGTCGCCTCGAATTTACGAATTGCTGCTATCAGACAAGTAGTACTTTGCAGAGAGAAGCCTAGTTTGTGACAACAATTTGTTCTGGTGTAGCTAATCAGCCAATTAGTTCATAAGTGCTCGTATAGACGGAGACATTCTCTTTCAGGTGCTCATTGTAAAACCTTTTCAGCAACTACGCCTGACGAATGAGATCATCTAGATGACAGCGTTCTTCAAAATCATGACACCTGCCTGAATCGCGTTGACTAAAGCAGGGTTAATTATTTGTTTAAGTATAATTGATTAGAAAGCCGAAGAAACCAGAAGCATATTATGCCGGTGGGCATATCCTTGTTTTTTCTTCTCTTCTGATCATTTATCTTTAAACTAATAATTACCCTATCAATCCCCTTTGATTAACGCCACAAATTATAATTGGATTGGATCGTTAAATCGTTTATTTGGGGCCTGCAGTAGAACGCGCGCTCGCGCGCTCGTGCTCCGGACGGGGCCTACGTTGTCCTCTATAATAAAAAAAAATTCCCTATGTTTCTTGGCTCAGTGACTGTTCGCTTCGGCCATGTATTTCAATACGAGCCCTTCTTTTCCTTTGAAAAAGAGCTTTTTCTTCTGGCATCCAATGCCTTTATTTCTTGCAAAATAAACTGAAGTAAAGAAATGTCAGAAAAACGCCGTTCGGGATGGGGAGCGGGTTATCAGGACGGGAATCATGGGTTGATGCTACTCTTTCGGTGTCAACAATGGCGTTATTCAGACTTGAATCAACATACTAAGGGGTGAGTCCGGAGTGATGAATCTTTCGAGCTTTCTACCATCCGAGGTCATGTGGCGTTCGCATGATGTTACATGCCAGTGTATGACCAATTTTCGTCAGTCATATGACCGACTGATCACGTGGCTCATACATTGTGATGTAAGTATTTTGACGATTCGCATGACAATGAACAGTTGAGGCCCCGGACTTGCTGCTGATGTGTTTGTGACGACATCTGGCCCGTTGCTCCTGCAGTGTTGTGCCGTCCTGAAACTACACTCTCCGTTGCGAACAAAAACTCAATGAAAAAAATAAGTATTAAACGACTTGGGCTGGAAACTATTACTAGTAGTATAAAAGCGTTTTAAACCATAGCCAGGCACAGAGGTAGAGGGGGGGGGGGGGGGGTACTGTCTTCTACGTGAGACATCCGAGAAGGCGGCAGCGGTGTTTAGCGTTCTTTAGACCAAGAGGACACGCTGAGTTTAAAGCTTACATAACAAAGACATGCGCACTATTGGTCACTTCCAGAATACAGGGCCAGGCGCTTTTACATATAGATTGCCCCACTGAGCCTCGAGGCAACATTGGCACTCTGACAGGTGACGCTGAAACCCACATGATATTTACAGCATTTTCCTCTGTGACACGCAGTGATTCCTCTGGACGTGACCATCCAGCCTCCTCGGTAAGCACCGCTTGGCCGGTCAGCCAGTGGAGCTGCTTTGCTCATCGAACGCCTCGCGTCCCCCGGCGCTGCTCAACTGGTGCAAGAAGGCTGAGCAGCTGCTCTCGGCCAAAGAGCACCAGGGCGGCCACGATTGAGTCAGCTCCAGCGTCCTTCATCTCATGCCGGGCAGGGAGAACAACGGCGCGCTGCTCTCGTGCCGGGCCGAGAAAGGTACCAGTTCACTCTGGACAGCGCCATCGAGTCAATAGCCTCGGTTACATGAATGCGACAGAAGTCGACTATAGTCAACTTTTCGAGGGAAAGAGCAGGTTTTGAGAAGGAAAGGCACGACTCATCCTCTACTCTCCTCCTCGACGTTTTTGCACTTTCCCTCAAAAAGTGAACTGGAGTCAACTTTTGTCGCATTCATGCAAACGCGGCTAGTGACTGCTTTGGCCGAAGGTGTCGCAGTAGGAGATGAGTCGATTAAAAAAGTTGGTTCATCCGCAATTGGAGAGCTTTCAGCGCGAGCACGGCCCAAAGGACAAACAAAAAAGCACAAAACTAACAAGGCAGAGACAGTGCGTATGCCCGTGGTTTCGTGTTCTTTTTTTCTTTCTTGCGTCCTTGCTATTTGTTCGCTCTACGGCCTTTCACCGTTCAGATGGCCTCAGGCAACGGATCGATCCCTTGGCGTCTAGTTCTCAGTGCCACGTATTTCTGAAAGGCGCCTCTAGTTCTACCGGTATGGTAGATATTTGACATTTTTTACAATCTATGTTCTACCAAATGGTTGCGATTCCTCATCTCAAAGAAAGAAATTTTCACCGCCAGTAAGTATCGACGGTTTTGGATACAATGAAAGAAAAGGCTCAAAGGGAGAGAACGGAAACCCCCATTCCCTTTGCAGCTTTTTCCTCTGAGATTATTATTTACTCTTTCTTTCGCAGCAGTTTGCGAAGGTGCCTAGAAGTTGTGGTCCCTTCTTCCTATTACGACACTGTATGTTACTTAAAGATAGGTGTCATCAGAAAATAGGGCTATGCTACATTGGGATGGCGCTTTCAGGGCGCAGTTGCTGAGGTGGTCCTATCATGGCAATTTTTTTGTAGGGATCTCAGCGCAAAAGAAAAAAACGAGCTTAAAATAATTTTTATTGTAAAACATTGCTCGCTTGGCGGGGACCCCCCTCCTGCCTACTCATCCGCCTCTGCCTGTCAGTAAACGCTTGCTCTCTGGAAATGAGCGTGGGCAGTAATGCGACAGATCTGGCAAAACCTCTATTCTCTTCAAGCTTTTATTTTAGTTTTGTATAAGACCTGCAGTGCGTCTAATTTTGGTGATTCTGTGGCATGATGGTGAGATAGTGCAAGATGCGTTCAGCGCTGGAAAACCCATGGAAGACAACGTTCACTCTCGTGCCTTGGTGGTGCGGTATCACGTGAATAATTATCAGCATTTTGGTACCTTTGGTAATGCGTTTTCTAGAGGGTAAGCTGGCACTCATAACTGCTCCTTTTCAGCGAAATTAGGACCAGTACAGCCGAGTGGAGCGTTAGATTTTCCTTTGATTGTCCATACCTCAGCATCAGAGGTTTAGCTTGCATTCAAAACAGACTCAAAACAACTAACCAAAGTTCATGTTTAACCGTCTAGAAGATTGGAACGAGTTTAGATATTTTATTTCTCGGTCATTTTACGGCGGTTCCAGTATACTACTTGCGCCCAGTGTGGAAAAGATCACAGTAGGGTATAATATATTGTAAAGCATTGTACATTGCTTGGAGGTACTCCCGCGTGTACTGGGGGCCTAGTGTGGCTTAGAAAAGCTGCTTTCAGCCGTTGATGCAAATATCAAAGTGCACTGAATGTTTGCGCAAGTTTAGTGGATGGTTTATGGCTGATGGGGGTTTAACGTACCAAAGTGACTCAGGCTATGAGGGACGCCGTAGTGAAGAGCTCGGGAAATTTCAATCACCTGGGGTTCTTGGACGTCCACTTACATCGCACAGTACACGGGCCCCTAGAATTTCGCCTCCATCGAAATTCGACCGCCGCGGCCGGGATCGAACGCGCGTCTTTCGAGCCAGCAGTCGAGCACCATAACCACTTTGTCACCGCGGCAAGTCGCGGCGCAAGTTCAGTGGATATGCAGTGATTTAGTATAAAATTGAAAACACCATTAATTTGTCTTCGAAAGAGGTGCAAGGCATATTGTCCCCGCCAGTACATCTAATTCTAGATGTGACCACTTATACAGACCGACAGAAATAATCAGTTGATTAAGAATGGGTTTGAAAACATTCAACCAAGACAAAGATTAGCAGCTGCAGCTCATCATGATGTTTGTAAAGATAAGCTTTGCTACAATAGCTTTATCTTTTAGGTTCTCCCTTATTGAGCGTAAACTTACAAGCTAACGAGAAGGCTAGCGTGTGAATTGAGGACTGCCGAGAGGGCTACAGCTAGCAAAGTGGCTGCGGTAGCGTTAAGAGACAGAAAGCAAGGAATCTTGGATTAGATACCATGCCCTTGTTAATTATGTCGCAGTAAATATCAGCGTAATAAACTTAACATGGGCAGTGCGTGAAAAGAGAAAGACGGTTGATGGTCCCTTAGGCTGATGGTCCCTTAGGTCCCTTAAGTCTGGCGCCGAACTTGGCGGCTGCACGATCCTACACCTGTCTTCGCCAGCTGGATTAAGCAAGATATTGAGAGCAGGCTGAGTGATTGGGCTATGGCTTGTCAGTTTTAGTTTGTAGTGTTTTGGAACCAGCATCAGAAAAAACCGGTGTGGTCTTGAAGACTCTTCTCTTGCCTTGCGTAAACCGGTTGACTAAACATAGCCCGGGCGTCTGCGTTGCGTACTTTCTGCGCGCCTGTTGAGCTAGTAAATCGTGAGCAGAGTGGAAGTTTTCTCATTTGCTAAAGTTACAATGTTATCCAGCGAGTAAATTAGGTTTTTCTCGCCCTCGGTACAGACGAAGAGACAAATCTCGGTGCGAAACACAAGCCATAGCTCTAAGTACACAGGTAAGGTAATGTCTGAAAGGCGTATTCTCAGTACGAATGAATCTGCATTTTAAGGGCTGCCATTGCAGAAATTAGTATGCGCCCAGATTAAGGCACGAGGTAACACTCTTCTGTAGCGGCCTAGATTAAATCGAAAGCCGGGAGCACGCGGTATATCCCATGGCACGCGGAAGCTTTCAGGCCTAACATCGTGCATTTACATATCCTTTCAGAGGCTGTGTGCATTCTATCCGCCTCTCCAGAGATCTCGTTTCCTTCCTTCGTCCTATTCCATTGTCTAAGTTCGTCGCCCGCTTCCATTAATCTCCACATTGCTTAGCACAGCATGTTGACATTTGCTCGGGTAGGGAATGTGGCCCTTTCTACGCGGGACTATACATGTTTTTACGCGGCAGCTTTAAGGAGCTCGC
This sequence comes from Amblyomma mixtum, assembly GCF_055824585.1. Taxonomy (NCBI): domain Eukaryota; kingdom Metazoa; phylum Arthropoda; class Arachnida; order Ixodida; family Ixodidae; genus Amblyomma; species Amblyomma mixtum. The sequence goes on along the minus strand of NC_143017.1, from coordinate 84,540,035 downwards.
ATCGCAGAAAAGCCGGTGTCGGCGTTAGGCCTCTGGTGCTGTAACACGAAACACGAGAATCTTGCAATAAAAAAATCTCATGGAGATGCGAGGAATCGAACCACTGTGTTTCAGACTTCGAGACGGGGACGTGCAGAACATATTAAAAAAAGCTCGATGGTTCGAACTGAATCAAAAGTGGACGTAGAGAATGAGCTTTGGTATTTGACTTTGTGAGGCGTCTTTGTTTACTCATGGTGAAATTAAATGAAAATTAGATGAAAATAAATACGAATAGCTTGCGCTGAGGCGCGATAGCTGGTGTTATGACTGTGTTCATTTGAGTTTGGCTTTATGGAGTGGTTCGTTCCAAAGCGATTGAGGCTATGACGAACACCGCAGAGGAGGGCTTCCGTAATTTCAGCGACCTGAGGTTCTTTAAAGTGCCCTGACTTCGCACAGGGGTTGTAGATTCAAACTTGGAGGACCGAGAGCCGAAACCTTTGTAGACGTTGACTCGTATGAACGCGGACCCGGTGATAGCACGACGATTCCGTACCTGTGGGCGGCCGCGTAGGTGCAACCCTTCGTTACCTCTTCAGGCTTCAGACGGGCAGGCAGCGGTGACCGGACCTTTGTGCGTCATGTTTTGTACGAGTGTTAACCATTGCTATGTCATGGAACCCGCACCGCCCGAGCGCCTGGGATGTCCGTATGTGTTTGTTGTTCTGGTTAACGAACGCGACGCCAACGGAGACGCAGACCGCAGACCCCCATTACGGCCATTCTGTCTTTTGTTTTTTCACTACAAAACCGCGCCGCGGAATTCCACAATGGAGAACTCAGCAGCGACAAGATCACCCTGTGCACCAGAGGAACCTCACCAGGTGCTGACCTCTCCAATTTCCTCTTTAACGTCACTATGTGCGGTCTTCCCCCCTCTCCTCAATTTGAACGCTATCCCTATAAGCTGATAATATCCCCCTACGGACAAACTCCTCTGACGAGGACATCCAGAGCTATCTCCAGAGAACCAATGGCACCGTCCACACCTTCGTACAAGTCAACAGCCTCACCTGCTCCCCAATAAAATCGGAACTGCTTGTCATCCGTGACAGGAGAGTGCGCCGACCCGCACCCGAAGCACGGCAGCTCATCACGATCGACATCGACACACACCCCATACCTTCCGTCCGGACGATTCGGGTCCTTTGCTTGCTGGTAGAAAACAATACGCACAACTCAGAAGCATTGCAACAGCTCCGTACCAAAGCTCACCATTTAATAAACCTTATCCGCCGCATCTCCACATGCCATATATGCATGAAGGAAGAAGACCTCTGCCGGCTCATCACCAAGATAGTGTACTCGTACCCTTAATATCACCCTGCGCCGAAAACACGACACAGCATCATCCGCTCGGTTTACAGGGCTGCCCTAGGGTTACCACAATACGCCCGCACACACCTCAAACTCGGCATTTACAAGAATCTTACGGAACGCACAGAGGCACACAAGACAGCCCAAATTCATCGCCTTTCCAGAACCAAGCACGGGCCTCTCATCCTTGTCCGGCTAAACGTCAACCCAATAGGCGATCTCCATCCCACAGCCCCCTCTCGAGAGGCTTATGTACATACATAGCCACCTTATTGTCATACCACTACTCAAGAACACTCTCCCCAGCCGACACGATGCGCGTCGTCAGCGCAAAGCCCAACCGTTGGATGAGTTTTATTGTGCCGTCGAGCACGCTGCATACGTGTACGCGACAAGGCAAGATGCATCCACCTACGTGGTCTGTTTAACCACATCGCTATCTACCCTTATCTCTGTCGCCAAGGTGCGTGTCTTGCCCCACTGCAGTGGTAGAGACAGCGTTAGCCCTGGCCATCGTTGGCCGCTGTACGTGCACAGGCCTCAGGGACTCAAAAAGAAGAGCAATCCTAAATGGCTTGGCAGGCTGCATCTGCCTTCTCTCCGCACGCATCCTGCGCGACGGCACTCCCGACCGCAAAATTAAGCTAGTCTGGGTACTCCACCACGCGGGCAGCTATAGACACGAAAGGGCCGACCGACTTGCTCAAGTAATAACAATCCGGGCAGCCCCGCGAACCCAGATGCCCTCACTGAGGTCCCTCAGATTTTTTCTGGCATTATCAATTTCCATAAAGAGAAGAGGCGCCGTTTCCCGCCTCCCCACCCCGACCTCGCCCGAGCGCAAGTCACTATGCTGCGCAGATTGCAGACACATTCAATTCTTAGCCGCTCCAGGCTATCACTTATCACCAACGCGGAATATGACCCCACATACCAAAATTGCAAACACGGAAAGCCCGCCACTTAGGCGCACATCCTCTGGGGATGCGAAAAAAGCCCAGCCCTACAGGCCCTCCTGCCCACTCCCGATGCGGAAAGTTAGGACCAACTCCTCCCCCAGCCAGGCAATGCCAATCAACTTTCACTCATTTCCTGGGCCCAGGACGTCGCCTCCAACTGGGGGCCGCAAGGGACTCAACTGCTCTAATTCCCGACACCTGTGGAAATAAAGTTGTGTTTATTTCTCTATTTCGCTCCCTACAGCTTTCCTCGCTTCCCTCACGGCGTGGCTGAGTTGTCCACCGATATGTGGGACAGTTACTGCGCCTTTCCTTCCACGCGAAATCACAAAGGAGACGCACAACGGCCAATTTAAAGAGCAGTGTCCCTGTACCCAGTTTGTGATCTCTTCGGATGGCAGATGGGCTATTTTCAAATACCCAATAAAGATTCCGAGCAATTTGTTCAACGGGCGGTGTCGTTCCGTGGACTGCCTGGCAGCGCTGCAACACGCTGTCGCGCACCGCTCTTAAAGGAGAAGCATAAGCGTCCTCCAATTTTAGAGCGAAGCTCTTGGGCACCCGTTCCTGCGTTTCGCAGTGTCGCCGTTGTCCCCCGTAACCAGCTCCGCAACCGGGGCAGCGCGCTGCTCTAGCTGCGCGTGCTGCTCTGGCGCCATTTCTCCCGCACACCCAAGCCGAAACGCATAGCCACCACCGTTCGCCACTGCCTGCCTATACAAACAATTTTTTCTGCCAGATTTTTTTAACCATGAGCGAGGCAAACGTTGTTTGTAATTGTACATACATGTGTTGCTCGAATTCTTTGCCTCAATCTATCGAAAAGCTCAAACAACTGATGAGCTGCGCTCAAATTTCCCATTCGGAAGTAACGTGATCGCCAGCAATTTTTTTTTTATTGGTAAAAATAGGCACGCAAGCAGCGGACTTTGGTTTTTGCTGTTTTTGCTCACGCACAAAGACTGTTACTTGCAACCATTAAACTCAATAGGCATAAAACAGGCCTTCTTTTGGACGGACAACTTCTTCTCCATGTGCCATTGCCGAGTGTGTGCGAGCCCTTGCGATAGAACCCGCTAGGAAATGCGAGTGGCGCAAGTCCACTACTCGCCGGACGTGTATGCGAAGGCTTAGACTTAACCGCCGGTGGCCAGGGAGCCAGCTGTTAAAGGAGCCATAAAATAAAAGCCTGGGCTGAGTGAGCGACCGAGAGGCGCCTCTCTGGGAGGAATAAAAATGTCGTCCTCAGCCTTGTAAAAAGGCACGATAAAAGAGCCCTGGAAGTCGTTCCCACTGCTAACTGCCTGCTTGGACCACTCTGCACAAGGAATGCGCCAACTCCAGTAACGACAGGACAGTAAACCAGCTCAGCGCTGTCGCCGCCATGAGCTCAAAACAAATGTGAATACCTTGTTTTCGTATCGCCGCGGACCTCCCTAAATAAATCTTCGTTTCCTTGTTTCTATTGAAACGTTGTTGCTGTTTTGTTTTGTTTTTCACTGCTCTTTTTACTGGTGCTTGTACACTCTCCAAGATGTTTCTGTAGCTCCATGGTAGCAAACTTTGCGATAATAGGCAATGATGAGCCTAAAATATTGCCACTTAGGTCTTTAATATAAGGTGCGTTGCAGAGGTAACGCTGCCTTGCTCTTGTCGATGTTACAGAATGAATAAAAAGCGTATATTTCGCAGACCACGTATTTGTAACCGCCAGCGAAAGCCGGATTGTAAAGTTCGATCACTTATCACCCAAAGCAACACCACTGAAACAGGTGGGGGAATCGGCGAGGCGGTGAGCTGAAGCTGGAAAGTAGCTGAGCGGTATAAACGCGTTCGCCGGAGCTCCCTCCGTTCGGCTGACGCTTATGTGGCCCCTTGAGCCGGTAGCAGCGACGGCTGGAGTCAAATTACACGCGCGTAAAACGCGGGTCATTTGTGACCATCGCTCTAAAGTTCTCTCGCTGGTCCGACATGTTGCTGTATACAGTATACGCACGCGAATATATGTGTGCAGTCGAAGCGGAGATAAACATATACAGGACGGTGCATGAAGCAGCTCTAGCCGACGGAGTCAACTTCATGGCCTTAGAGCATCCACCCTTCCAACTTCGTCATTAGCGTATTTGGCGTTTTCTGGTCATTGACACGATCACGGTCCAGACTTCGATAAGGGTGTGTTAAATCCAGACGCCGCTTCTGCTCTGCCTTGCAGCTCCCTGAGCAGTTTTTAGGCGAAGTAACTTAACTGCAAATAAGTAAGGCTGCGTGATACGATGTGCGTTGGGTAAGTCCAAGTCGAAGGTTCTAACGAGTTTGCGCGTCTCAACAAATTTCTTCGTAGCAAGGCGGCTGCTCACGATGTGCAGCGCTGCCCAACTTGTTATACAATGACTACATCCTGTCAGTCAGGGATTTCGGACCCGTTTCGAGCAAGAGAGGATGTTCAGTCTCCAAGGCATTAACAGGGATTCTCGCGACTGGTACACGTTTTAATGCATGGCTTAAATGACGCAGCAAGGCTTAAGAGTCAGATAGCGTAGCACTTTGCGAACGATCGGTTCGTTCTGTTTAGACAGCAGTGCACTAAGACCTTGTTTTTCTTTTGGATGAGTTGCAGTGAAAAATAAATGGACCTCTGCAAAACAAAACATTACGGAGAACCACTGACCACACCATGCTCTCTTTGAATAGCCATATATGGGTCTTTTCGAAAACTGAATCCGTTTATTACTTTTCGCCTACAGCCGAATGTGCATGTCTTAAACTTATTGACAGGATGAATGTACTGCTTGGCTTGAATTACTCCAAGGCCATTTTCTTCATCACTGCCTTTTACATTGTACCGCAGTTTCGGATTTCAACACGCTCTACGGGCTGCTCAAAAATAAGGTTTGAGGATCTATTAACAAACAATCAGCATTCAGTACACTAAAGATGTTTTGTACGTGGCTTATGTAACTAGTCGTAAATGAAAGGTAAGCAGATAAATGTTGTCGTCGGTCTCATTAACCTAAAACCAATTAACGTTTTAGTTCCTGAAGTTGGCGTCTATATTAGAAAACTGGATGCAGTCGAACTGCCAGGCTCCATTTCAGCAGAACGTCAAACTAGATTAAATGTTGATTACTAGAAATTCAGGGCAGCTCCCAGCCGCAGTCGCTGAGCCTAGTGGCCTACTACATTCTGTTTTTCAGTCACTCGGTTATTCTCTACATTTCTTAAGTGACGGATGATGTCTGCTCGCTATTTTTGCATATTAAAAGCCATGTGTCACGTAATGGCAGCCAAGAGAAGCGGAAGCGCTTGTGCTGATTTCCCGGCAATGTTGAACAGCGCAAAAAAAATCTAAGACAAATAAGCGCTCGTGTCTGTTACTTGCTTCGTATTGATCTTGTTTTTTTACGTCGCTGAAAAAAAAAACAGACTAATCTTTGTCTTGCTGGACGGCAACCCATTTTCTTAGATCTCAGCCCTCAAATTTTCCGCTCAGTTTCTGTAATCGCGCATGCGAGGCTGTTTCAAGCAACACGAAAATCCTCCCTGGTGACATGCAGCTTCTGCGCATGGCGTTTCTTTCATTTCGCCACCAGAAAGTTAATTCAGAACAGTTATCAAGTCAACCTGTGCTGCTCTACTCGGTTGGCAGACGAAACGCGATGCGTAACAGCAGCGTCACACCGGGAGCAGTTTTTAGATGGCTGTCGCAGCCTTTCATGTCTAATTACGCGGACTTGGCTATAAATATGGAGTCAAATATCTGCTTTCTCGCCCTAATGCCCTCACTCCGAAAAAGCACTCAAAGGAACATATAGCCAGTATTTTCTTCTCACAACAGACACCGACAGTAGTGGCCGCCGTTCCGAAGCTGCGACCGTCATCAATCCTGTTCGCTTGAAATCCGCTATTGAAAAGCAAAATACAGTTTTTACGATGTGGGTAGGCGCTACTGAGATATAAGAAGACGCCTCTCCAGTCAACACTGCTAATACGATATGACCTGTTTATCGAGGCAGGCAACTTTTCCTGGCTGGTTGCCCATTGTAATACTATGCTGAGAACACCTCTATAACGTAGGCTAAAAAGTGAGTTTGCGTATTCAAATAAACGTTTAGGCATTCCAAACCATGTACTCCTCATCACAAACACGCATGGCAAGGCATGGTAGTTCCTTCGGTAATGATTTCACGCCAGTAATGTGCGAGTATTCTACTGCTTCGAGGCACTCGGGCATAAAGAACTAAAAGCAGCCTGCTCTGGCACCATCCCCAGAGACATCGCTTTTCGCCATGTGCAAAGCGAAAGCCATACCCTGCCATCAGGGCTGGGTGAATGACATCATCAGCGCTGTGACGAACAAGGTGTGCGTGAGCATGTTAGCAGAATACGCAATGCGAGTGCTTCCTAATTTCAGTGGTCACCAGAAAACAACTCTCCGGTCATCGCAATTCTCTTCACTCACCACGCACTACATCTGCCTAGAAGTGCCGTTTAAATGGGCACCGGCGGACTGCGACTGGCGTTCAGCTTCAAGGGGGTAAGGGGCGACGCTTAATCCAAAATTGCTGCCTCTGGTGCAGAAAACCACGAATGCAGAATGCACAAACATATGAAACTTGCTTGCAGCGAGAGCGGCAAACCAGCTAGCGAGGAGCATGCGAGAACCACGCAGCAGTCTCTCATACGAACTTCGCTCGTGGAATGTGACGCTGAGCTGGCCGCAATTCCTACAGTACTAACGATGCGTGACGCCATAAACGTATTCGACGCTCTTTATTTGTTTCTCCCGATGCTCCTGGGACATCCGACAACGTACACTGTATGTCTTGACATGATTAGATAAGGGCGATTTGCGAAATCTTTGAGGCGCTTCGTTAAAATAAGATTGTCGGCTTCCCCTGCTAACTATATGCTGTAACCGCCCGGAATGAACCTTTCTTTGCGTCACAATGCTGATCCCATTTAGTGGACGGCTCAGGGGAGCGCGATTTTCATAACTGTTTAATGAACTGATCTCTATAACGAAGTTATTTTATGGTCTAGTGATTTTCGTTATAGAGGCCTTTCACTACATTTATGTTCATCATGTTACTACACCACGCGACTAATAAATGCAGGCGAATGGGCGTTCACATATATAGAGAGTATGTCGGCTTAGAGATACACTTTTCCGTCATGTTTTAGTTGTAAAACTATGAAAAGAGCAGTAAAATTTGGCGGAGGGGCCAAGGAAAAACTTAAGCAGAGAAAGAAGAAAAAAAAATGCTTGAAGAATATTGTAGACACTGTGAGATACAAGAAAAAAAGTTATAACAGGCAAGTATCATCTCAGAGAACAGGCTAGCTGCATAAATAGCCCCGTATTGACGGGAAGTCATATTGTGCAATGTAGGTGACTGTCGTATTTTCTGTTTCACCAGCGTATCGGAAGGGCAGCTGATTTGAATTACGAGAGCATCCCATGTTCGCTTTACGTTTGTTTTATGATACCTTTGCAGTACCTTGGGAAAGCATGGTATTACTGACGGCGTTCGGGCCGCCTCGGTGACACAGTGGTTATGACTTTCCGCCCGCTGATCTGAAAGACCCTGGTTTCACCCCGGCCGCCGCAGTCGCGTTTCGATGGAGTCGAAATTCTAGAGGCTCGTGTTCTGTGCAATGTCAGTGCGCACTAAATAATTCCAGTTGGTCGAGATTTCCGGAGCCCTTCACGACGGCGTCCCTCATAGCCTGAGCCGCTTTCAGACGTTAAACTCCATAAACCATAAGGTGGGATATTAAGGCGAAAGAATTTAATGCATCATGCTGTCGTTAGCAATCCGTGTCGGCAGCCGCGTCTGCGTCCGTATCGGCAGCCATGTCCGCGTCCGTGTCGGCAGCCGTGTCGACAGATGTGTCCGCGTTTTGACGGGTGTCCACCGAGATATGTAAGACAGTTACTGCGTAATTTCCTTCCCTCAAATACAATTTTCAGTTTCTTCATTACGGCCCCTCTTTCTTCTTTCACTGCCACTTCCCCCCTTCCTGTACGGTGCGGTTAAGGTGTCCACCGAGATGACTGAGCATTACAGCGCCATTTCCTTTCCTCAAAAAGTGTTGCTTACAAACGGCAAGGCATCGCGCCGAACGGATGGCGGCGTTCCGTGGACTCCCTGGCAGCGCTACAACACGCTGTCGCGTTCTACTCCTAAAGGCGAAGCTTTAGCGCCATTAATTAGCAGTCAATTAGTAATGAGTGATTAATCAGTAATTAGTCATTAATTAGTAATTAGTCATTAATTCGTCATCAATTATGTGTGCCGTCATCCACTGGTGACGTCACCAGTGTCACATAGGCAAAGTGGTGCGGAAAACGCTTTCGCCTCTACGCACTTTAGACAGTCAAGGTGCCCCCTGAATTTTTACTGTCTCCATCGCCTACACTTGATGGTTATTCGGGTTTTCTAACTGAACTTACTTCGCATTACTACTAAGAGTGCGTCTTCCTCGGTGAGGGTGAAATCGTCCACCCATAACAAAAGAAAAATGATTTTACATTTGTCTTCCTAGAATGTAGTGAGCAAATCTTGAGAAGAATTGACTGCTCGGTGAGGTTTTTGCATGACTCGATGATACAATAAACAGCAGTTGCAGTAAGAACCTTGACCATATTCGTTCTTCGTCCAGTCCACTCTTGCGCCTTGTATAATCGAGTTCAAATTTTCTTTGTTTTTCAACTTGGATTTAGTTTTTTTTTTCTGCTTTTAGACAGAAAGATGACCCATGATTTTTCTGTGCGCCAGGTTGGTAAAATGCCAACTGCATTGTTCTGTGCCGTCCTGTGCATTCGAAGTGTCATGCCAATGTTTTCATAAATTCATTGCTTAAAGACAAGTGAAGATGCTGCGCTCAGAAGAAACCTGCTATTATCTCTTGCAAAGCGAGGGACATTTTGTTGCAATACGATTTATAATGCAGAGAAGCCAGTTTAGAATTTCAAACTTAGTTACAGGAGAGAGGTAAAGCGCCCTTTCCGGACGCCCACAGTCGGTTTCTGTAGGCGTCAAATTCATTGCCAGAGACGCCTAGAATATTCAAAGACGGTTCGTAGATAGCGGGAGCCGGACTTCGGTATCGGGCAACTCCCTTGGCTGCTAAAAGTGCCACAGCCTTTGTTCTCTTCTCTGTGCTGCAGGGGAATGTGCTTATTCCCTCTGGCTGCTTTCGCACCCTGGGGAGCTGCAGTCTTCATCCGCTTCTGTTTTTCTTGCTGGGCAACGAACTTAGCGGTTTTCGCCACTTCCTTTCTTTGACGCGTGGTGGCACTGGTCAGCTCCCATGGCAAGCCTCCTTCGTAGCCGAACACCGCCGTGTTCGGCTGCATAAACTATTAAGGCGGGCCTTAAATTCAAAGACAATCAAGTGCGCCCAGCCAGAATGGCCCTTTACAACCACTGTGCTAGCGCGGCGGACTAGTCAAAGATAAGGAACTACACGATCCAGGCGTGATGCGTCATACGCGTCGTTTAGTCCTCGGCGCTCACGTGCAGGACTCCCAAATACCAGTTAAGATGGTTTTATAGGGTAACGCTAAGTCTGAAAATGATATTTGTAGCATAAAACGCATAACTTCTTCCAGTATGTGTACAAATGAACAAAAAGACCGTATTTAAAAACGTGGCTCTGTACACGGCAAGCCACAACACGTGTTGCTTGCCGTGTACAGAGCCACAACCACTTCCCCAAAAGGAACAAGACAGCAGAAAAAGAAGACGTACAGAACTGCGCTAAACTCAGAAAAAGATGACGCGCGCCAAAGAAAAATAAACCATTCAAAGGTTGTGTTCACCCCACGACAATGTGCCATCTTAAACAATCGCATTTGAGGTCTGTAAAATCCTCTGATTATAGTGAAGTGGCGACAACGGTTCTCTGTGAACGGTTTCTGCCGACAACAGCCGTCAGCGGTCAGTGAATGGAATAGCGGCTGGTACAGTAACTTAAAGGACATAATAAGTTCAGACAGGAAAGCCTAAAGGAGAAAGCGACAGAAGAGTAAATTATTTATACAGACTTCGCATTTTATTTTTTCTCGCACTCTCGACCAGCTTCTGATCGCCGCTTACGAAATCACAGTGACTTTATGTACAGATGCTGAAGAGTGTTTTTAAGCGCTGAAGTCAAGAAAACTGAATTTCCTCTCTGCCTAGAGGTACAGCCACCCATTAGGGGATGAATTGTGCAGGTCGAGTAGGGAAATGCAAAGCGCACCCATCACTTCATGTACACATGCTTAGACTGCCAGGCAAGTAAGCCCTTCAAAAATTTGTTCCGAAAATTTTTGGCCATCGGTACTCTGGCTTTGTTTGGTAAAAGCACGAAGCATGCGAACGTAAATGCATGTTTTGGGTTATTTGCGTTTGAATGCGTTCTAGAAAGAGACTAATATCTTCTTGAGCAGGTTAACAATACTGAATGCCCTCTTCAGCTAGAATCCAAGAGACCGTAAAGTTTTTTCTCCCAGCTAGAAATTCCTCGGTTTGTTTACTTCGCCCTTCGACTTTTACTCTTTCGCTCACCTACACTTCTCTTTAGGCAGTGATGTTTACGCGTTTGATATTTCAAATGCACTACAGGTTCTCGTTGTGGTTTTCACATTCGTTTATTTTTTATTTTGGAGGCCACGTAAACATGCTCAGGTTAGCATTTCTTTTCAGCGGCCCTATCATCTCTGCGGCTTTGCACAGTCCCCTCTTTGAGGCTCTTGCACGTCTTACACGTGCAAGCGAAAGCATAAACACCCAGCGTCCAGAATAGACCTCGCCGTAGCGGGTTTTCAGAGCAGGCCTGTATCTTGAGGCCGAATTAGGACCTGCCTGGCAGCACAAGAACAAAGAAGTGGCTCCTGGTCATTAAGGACGGAGGCCTTCCTGTTTCTAATTTCTCCAAGAGTTGCGTTCAGAACTATAACGGGCAGGTAAGGAGAACGAAAAAGTGGGGCAATAAAGTTAAGCATGCATCAGTAAATAGGGGTGGGGGAACGGGGGGGGGAGGGGGTCGATGAGAACGCAGCGTTTAGAATATCCTTTGGGGAGGACGTACGCTGGGAAAAGGCCGTGTCAAGTATGCTTGTTTTTGCAGCACTAGCCATTAGGAACAATACACGCTATGCACGTGTACCTAGTCGCTACGCGGCTATTAAATGAGTCTGCCTAGTGGTCCTCGTCCTTGAAGGCTTCTGGAGTAAAATACATCCAGTAAATCGCGAGAGGAGAATTTGGAACAGACACCCTTTTTGATGAGAATGAAGAGAGGACGTCTAATTGGTCCATTTTCATCTCTACTGCTCAAGTGTCGTCTTTTTTTATCATTGTCTTTAAGAGTTCTGCTACACCACATTGATACTTGTAACTTTCGCTTTAAACGGAGATGGAGCTAAATCTAAGATTATTCCCTCTCGCCTTGTGCACCAAAATTGAGGTGGTACGTTTTGAAAATATAGTTCAACGATAACAACAAGTTTTGAAGGAACATGCTTAAAAAGCATGAAAAAATTGTTATTGGTCTCTGACTTGCTTTTTGTCATTTTTTTTTCACTGCGGCCGATGTCTATCCCAATGAAACTGCAAGAACTGTATGTATGCGTACATTACAGCCATTGTAGTGTAGAAGCCATCCTCATTTTTAACGCAAATGGTCGAAATGAATGCTGCCATGCGGGTAACGAGACCCGCTTGCAAGAGACCGGCTTCTATCACTCACATGTTCTGGCCACTGAGGAGAATTAGAGAGGACACGGCAGATAAAGAGGCGTTAGCCTCTGCCGGAATATTACCGCGGTCGAATAACAAAACAAACAAGTCATTAAGACTGAAAACGTAGCTTTTGCGGCTTAATGAAAAGAAATAAAGCTGTTGCCACCACTGGTTGCGTTCTCAACTGAAGTGCATGCGTGGACGCCGGTTTTGGGGAGCTTATCTGGAGAATAAGCTACTCCGCCATTAGATGTTTGAGCATAGCAGATGCATTTACCTTGGGACTTGCCCACTGTGCCAAAAGAGTTTACTCACTTCAATGAGATGGCAACCCCTCCTTTACGCTAAAGATGTCACAGATTTGAACTAACTGGCGGGAATATTTCAAATCTAAATTTTCTGAAGTAGAAATTCGTTTTTTCCTGCTACACAAAAGTTAACTCAACAGAAATACGCAGGGAATCCATTTTTATTGCGAACAATAACTGGATATTCTTTCCCACATTTTCCGTTTCAAAAAGGACAATTTATTTCCATTTATATATTTTTATTTGTAGTAGTAGACCATTATTCAGCCATAATTTAGAGGCCAACATATATGCATATTTTTTAAATAAACTTAAAGCCTCACGCAGGAAGCTGTTTCAGGAGAGGGACAAGATATATCTATAAATATGTTAACAGTCGGGTTTTTCTGATAAAAAAAGGGAGAAAACCTGTAGATTGCATGATACATAGTTTAGATGAAAAATGGAGCGAAATAAAAGTAAAAGAAAGCTAACAAGAAATAGGAGGGCATATATTGCTATTCTAGGATTTACAAGTCGTCGAAAACGCCATCCAAAGATGTCCAGTTACCAACACCGTTTCAGCAGAAGATTGAAATCTAGGATGTTTAGAGAAAATTGTGAAATTTTCAGTGCGAAGTCTAATTTTTATTCGCGCAAGTTCCTAGTTTCTTTTCTTCTCTAGTTTACAGCGTTAAAAGCAGTAAGTACTTATATTTGTGTACCCTGATTGCATCGTTTAAAAAAATCCTATTTTAGATGCAAGAATTCAGTGCAATATGAGTTCATTGGTAGACCGTTTTTGCGCATAACTCCTGTTGGAGAATCATAACGCCGGTTCCTGAATATGAACCTGACAGCTTTTCGCTGAACGCTTTCTAGTTGGGTATGGGTAATGCGCAAAGGTTAAGGGGACAGGAACCAACAAATGATGGTGAAATTAAGTACTTAACTACTATATTTAACATCTGACTTCTATATTTAAGTACTCCCTCCCCCCTTTGTATTATGCTTCCGGGCTTTTGAAGGACAAATAACAAATTGGACGGGACACTTAAGCTCCACTTTACGATTAGGGCGCGATAGTGTAATGGGTTAATTCTCTTATATGCAAAAGGACCTTCTCTTTACATTCATAGATCCCAGAGAGGCCTTATACCCCTCCTGGCGCCATGGTTGGACGGTTAAGCAAAGTGCCACTTCCCTGCAACGTCAGGTGCGCCCAGCGGTGGGCCTTGTACGGCCTAGATAGCTCTTCCCGAGCGACCCATCATTAATTTTCCTGCTACCTGCTAAAGTGGGCGCTTTTCTCACTGCCCGGTGGGAAGTTTGTGATGACGCGGCAAGGTCACGTGACCAAGACGGCCCACCTGCCTCCTAGGTTGCTCTCTAGGGACCACCTGCCAGAACCTTGCTCGTGATTTTTCGCTTTCAACGCTAAATCCGACACCAACAACGCCGACACCGGATTTCCTGTAAAACGAGGCCTGTAACGCTATCTTTTCAAAAAAATGAACAAAAAAAATGAAATGAGCTTCAACGCCCAGTAGTGACCCATGGACCAAGAAGGACGCTTTAATTAATGGCTCCAGAATAGTTTTCACCCCCCGGAGTTGCGCAATGTGACCGCCATGGCAGCTGATCGACCGCGTTACCTTCGGATCAGCTGCCGAACGCCATAGCCGCTCAGCCACCTCTGCCCACCGAATGTCCAGGAAATGCTGAGCAGCTAACTCCCAGAAAGCTGCATACTGTTTGTCTCTCTCTCTTTCTCTCTCGATAAATGTCCAGTTCATGGGACCACCAAAGGAAAAAAGAAACAAGCATTTTGTTCTCAAATGCGGATATTTCACTATGCACTGAAACAAAGACACAGAATCTTGAGCCTATATATAGCAATAACACCGTGTTAGGCTTAATCTACTTTCGTTATTTTTGCCTCTATATTCCCTTTTAATTGAAGCTGAGATTCAGCCTACCATGTGCCCTTGCGGTTAAGGCACAACGTATAACTGGAACCAAAACGAATGAATCCAGAGCAGTCCGAACACATTTCATAAATATTCAAAATGGAATGGTTTATCGCACATACCCTCTATAGGTTCCAAGCAAAGAAAGAAAGAAAAATGCTATGATAAAGCAGCAACGAACCATTCGTAGTCTGGTCGTGCAAGCGCCATGTTAAGAAGCCGGTGGTCACGTTTGACGGGAGATAGTCGAAGCATATTTTGTGCTCCCAAAAGGAGCGAACATATGCTGCTAGTCGTACGTGGTCTTGCAAGCGGATGCAAACGCTTCCTTACACGCACAATTTCAATCTATTGGCTCAGCTTGGTCATGCCTGACTAGAAGACATGCCATTGCGACGTTTATTTTATTTGTTTTCTTTTTACTTTCTTTTATCGTTTGCTGAACTTCCTTAGGGGGATATATATATCCTTCTTTTTTTCCATGAAAATATAAGTGACAGTACAAGCGGCTGTATCGTCTTCTTTTCTGTGACCCTTATCCTTTGGAGCTCACAACACAGATAGCTGAGTGCATAAAGATAGTTTGTCGTCTCAGTGGCTCTGCATGGTCACCCTGCAGGCGAGTATGTGTAAGCATCTTGATTTAAAAGGAAAAAGTTAAAATGCAGCGACTATTAGAAGCAAGTATTTTAGGCCCTAATGGATCAGAATGTTGCAAGAAAATACAAGACACAGAGGGTCAAATATTCTTTACATACATGTCGTTCTGCATTAAGAAAAGATCGGAATTCTGTAAGCAACAAAACTTAAACCATTGATAAGATTTAAAATTTATGGTTTCAGCGCATAACACGGCTCTTATGACTGTTTCGTACACATGTTTAATATGAAGGTCTCAATTTCTTCCGGTGAAAATACTCTGACAGGTTCTGTTAAGCAATACTCGCTCGAACTGTGTTTTCGCGGAGGAGCGACAGTGGGCGTGTACTTTATTGCAATGACTGCCTTTCTCAGGACGTAGGAAAATTTTTTGTGAGTGATAGAAGCTCACTGATGACGTGATCACGCGCCAACAAGAAAAAAAAAACAATAAGCGTTCCCTTCCAGTTTTCTATCTTCAGCAACAATACGTCATATTACAAAAGGCTGCACTTCGAGACAAATATCTGAATGGACACTTACTTCGCTGCTTTGTGACAGTGTTCATTTGCTAATATAAAGAAGCAATGCTTTAAAGATTTCGATGAGAACAGCAGCATCACTCGCGAACTGATCGCGAGAATCTATATTTGGACAATCCGTCAAGCACGAAAGCTCACTGAGAGCCAGGGTGCCCATCATAGATTCCTCACAGCCAGCGCAGGCACCGCGCTGTGGAAATTCCGGCACCTGAGTCCTACGCCCTGCGTGTCGACACGAACCAGAGTTAACCACCACGTAGTTAATAAAGGGGGCCCTCAGGTCTTCGGACTGCACAAACGAAAATGTGAAAAAGAAACAAGCCGTGGACACGGGCTCCAGAGCTCCCCTCCTCACACACAGGCGCCTAAACGCAGGCGAACTCACATACACGCCCCCTCTCTCACACTCGCCCCTCACACACACACTTGAGCTTGCAGTATCAGCGGCGGTGGTCCTCCTTGGGCAGCCGTTCATCGCAGGGACATTGGGAGTACGTGACAGACCTTGGTGTGCGCCAATTGTGCGACGGAACGTGACTCGCCTCCCTTCAGGACCGGCGCGAAGACGGAGGACGACGATAGAAAGAAGGAGGAGAATGAAGTGGGGGGCCCAGTTCCGTATCGGAGCGGGAGAGTTAACCATTCGCCGTCTTCGGGTCTGCGGGATCCTCTGCCCGTGCATCTCCAGCACCAAACCTCCAGAAAGCAAACAGGACGCGCCGAACCCCGCTTGATTCGATCAAAGCTCGGAGATTACGCTAACATGCCCTACGCCGAAAATAAAAAGGAAGTGACGCCATGCTTACGCAACTCTTCCAGGACAGCTAGTCAGCGATTGCCTCGGTGCTAGCAATGCTAACCCTTTGTGATGAAAGCGAGGGCAAAAGATTTGGCGCAGTATTGCGACATGCCCTACGCTGCGTGAGCACGTTCGTTTGAGGTGCTACCTTTCTGACCATGCATGGATTATTGGGAAACGTAACGTCGGCTTGCTTTACGAGAACAATGAATTTTCAGGCGACTAAATGGAGTTGTGTGCATCGGGCTTGAATGATTGTAATCATGTAAGGTGGTTTTTGAAGAAAAACATAATTGAAAGAAACGCGTGCTTGCTTAATCCCGACCTTACTTCTGTTATTTTTCGCAGAAAAACTCAATATTTACCTGCTAAAAACCCGGCCTACCTAATGGCGCCTTGTCTCTGTTTCCTACGAGTAGATGAAATTACCTATGCGCAACTCCACACCTGATACCATGCTATTGCAAGCATGCAAAAACAAAGTGTTCACATTTACTTATTAACGAACTGTTGGTCGTGTTCAGCTGCTGCGAACATACGGCTACAATGCCAAGGCTTGTCAGCATGGTTTGTAGCCGTTGTTTTATACTGCATATGGCGATGCGAAATGTTAGAATGATTAATCAGCCT
This sequence comes from Amblyomma mixtum, assembly GCF_055824585.1. NCBI lineage: Eukaryota > Metazoa > Arthropoda > Arachnida > Ixodida > Ixodidae > Amblyomma > Amblyomma mixtum. Next base: position 84,523,119 of record NC_143017.1, on the reverse strand, counting down.
ATGAAACGGACTACCTTGAACATGCTGAGAAGTCTACGGAAAAATCGTTATTTGCATAGTGCGGTGCGATTAAAATTGGCTACTACATGAAAGATTAACAAAATCCTGTTGGCGGGCGATGCATATTTGTCCTCTGCAGGCGACTTGCCGAGGACATATCTACAAGCGACGAAAGGGTCGCAGCATTTGTGGAACGGTGTTTGGAAACTTTCCAGGAAACTTGGTGTTTCAATTATATAGGGCGACTTTTTGACTCTTTAGAGATTACTATTTTGAGAACATGGAGAAATGCGTCCCTGAAGTCTGTGCAGGTAATATGTACAGTAATGCGGTCCACTATAAAGCTCAGTATTTAGACGAATAATAAGTGAAATTACCTAATCAACTTTCCATTTTAAGTTTTAGAGGGATGGTTATTATTGCGAAATTGAAGGCCGACATCATCGAAGATGAGCCCTATTTTTAAATTTTCTCTTTCGACGATGCGGATCCTCCTGTCGAAAGCGAAAAATACACAATGCAAACCTCATTGAGCTGGCTTTTCTCCATCGCATTTCTATAAATTGTGCCGCTGCAGGTTGTATCGACACCAAAATAAAGGTACAATCTTCCACATTATCAAATGCTCAAATGCCAACCGTACTTGATGCATTACAAGTGCGAGCGAGCTCTCAAATGCGTATTTGTGACCTTCGACGATTTCAAGCACAGTGGCGATTAAAAGAATGCAAAAACAGGGCTAGGTTTGGATTTTAACGGCCTTCAATGTCGGGATTCAACATTGCCCCTTAAAATGCCAAATAAAAAGTTTAGTTAAATTTAGTGCATTTATAACGTAGTTATTGAGGTCTATCATTTAAATATAGTACGCCTTTCTGGACAGACCATCTACACAGACCGCGCTGATGCCTCTCACTGGTTTTCATAAAATAAAAATCTGTAAATGGTAAAAAACAATCACACTTTGTTATTATGTGCGCTTCTTTCGTCCAGAACTCAAAGTTGTTCATATCGATGAGTGAGTACGATGTGTCCAGCGTTCAGCCAGAAAGCTGCGTTAACGTATTTCTTCAGGACTCAATAGAAAACAGTTTGCCTTGACGGCATGCTTGGGGTTTTTGTTGGACAACCGTAAGTTTTGCGACGAAGTAGGTGAGTGAATATGTTGAACAAAATTGCACCAAAGCTGAAACGTCCTGCACACAACGCTCTGTTACCAATCTGCTGTCGACGTAACCCTGAAAATGGAAAGGACCCTCGTCTCCACATTGCTGCGGCCACACCAGACATCGATCGCTAATAGAAGCGGGCTACTCCAGCTGTCGTGATAATTTTTCGTCTGTTTGGTTCTTTTTCTTCAGCATCTAGGCTGGACTTTGCGAGGACATTTTGCATGGAATGAAACACATTTGCGTTTTATTTTGCGCAAGAAAACGGTCAATGTCTCCTCGTCCGATCGGCCAAGCCCTCTCTTTCGAAACGTACTCAGAGTTGAACAACCCGATGTTTTGCACTGGTCCCATCTGCCAGACGGGTCAAAACAGCTGACGACAAAATTCAGATCCCCCCCCCCCCCCCCCACACTTCTGTCTGTGGTAAAAAGAAAACGATATTACCAGAGAAATGTGGTGTAACCCACATGCGGCTTTCCCTAAAGCTAACCTGGAATAACCGGGTGGCGATAAAAAAAAAAACAAAGCTAAAAGTACGCATAAAAAAAAAGTCACTCAGCTTTCTGGAAGCATTCCTGTGGCTCCATGCGATAGCTGCGGTTGGTAACGTCAAAACACATTTATCAAATGTCGATCCTTGATGACTTCCGCGGTCGTGGTATTGCGTAAGCTGCAAGAAGCCACAGACTAAGATTGGCCTCCGAGAATTGGAGAGAGACGTCCCCATAGAAAGCTATCGAGGCCAATGGATCGAGACTTTTGCGTAATGATTTCTGTCTCGGCAAAAGTGGGGCTACGAGCAAAGGCAATATTTCCACTACGTTGCTTTCAATCCTCTATTTTGCCCTTTCTGTTTTTGATAAGTTCTTTTTTTTATATAAATAAAATGTACAACCTTCATGCTTTGGCGGTCTGATTTTCTTTTCAATTGTTGTCAATATTTTGCAAAAACGACTCAAAGAAGAAAGCGCAGTCGACCAGTCATTCATTTGGGAACGGATGAAAAATCATACGATTTCTGAATAATCGAAACTTGGCGCTTTTAGAGAAAGAGAGAGGGAAATAAAGCTTTTATTTCAAGACTTGTGGTGGCGGCTGCTGGAGCAATGTCTGTCCGGTCTGCTACTCTACACCATCAGTGTTCTATGTCGTAACCGGAAATTATATTATTTCTAAAAAAAAACTTCTAATATTATTTTTTTTTTCGAAAATCTCTGCCCTCTAGTCATTGAGGTTAAATAAAGACGAATGGTAATAAATTAACGACGTACTATTTGGTGTGCGTTTGGATTATATTCTTCCACCTCACCATGAATTTCAGGCAGGGGCAACCCACGAAAGTACTTGGCTGCCATGACCGCTAAATTCAAAATGTTAAAATTAAAAGCTAGGAATCTAACTTGAAGGCTTAATTAATAAAGATACGCTCCTTACTATGACACTCAGGAGAACGCCGCCCAATTTTACAAATTGGGCGGCGTAAAAGAGAGATTTGTTGCTTTGCAAATTGCATTCAGAACTTTTCTCGCCCACAATTCAGATTTGTGATCGCTAATTTGAAGTGAAGGCAAGTGCCACCTAGCCACTAGAATCCGAACGAACAACTGTGTCGACAGCCCTCGGGTTTACTTGCACAATCGGCCGGTAATGGCAAAACCCCACTGCATTTTTGAACTTTTCAAACTTAAAAAAGCCACGTTTGCATTAAAAGTATCGCCTGTAAACAAGATAAACTTCTTCAATCTAACATACGAGAAAAAGGACAATGGAAGAAACAAGTGGAAGGGGAATATTAGACTTCATGACATCACACAAGCGCGATCCACATGGTATGCACAAAATATTTTGCACGAGTCCACGCATACACATGGCTGCAGATATGACACGTAAAGTGTAGATATGTACTTGAATAGCAAATGTCCAGGCGGAGTTCTTGGCTCATGATGATGTTATCCAGGTGATCTTCCGTTCACGCACTGTTCCACGTCCCACGTGATTAGCGTCACACAGCGAGATTTCAGCGATCTTCACAAGGATCCTAGAAGACACTGTTCCTGGCAGTCGCGCTACGTGTGTGCCGCTTGTGTTTTCATCACAAAGAGTTGAATGTACGCAAAAGTATGCGAATATTCACATTGCAGTTATCATTCCTAACTTTCTTCTTAATCTCCACTATGAGAAGTGTAAAGATACAATAGAACGTAAGAATGCCACGTTCCGAAAAAATATTGCTGGTTTGTCTCATTCGTTCTCAACAACTTAACGACCAAAGGAGGCTTCATTCTGGACTTGGAAAATTTTCTCTACTTTGTTTCTTTCATTAAAAGTTAACAAACAAAACGACACTAATTCATTCGTATTAATCGTGCTATAACAAGTTTGATTTTAACGCTGGTCGAGCAGGATGCTACGGTGGCTCCCACCACACCATCTGCCAATTACAAGCTATTGATCTATGAAATGGGTGCAAAATTTTAAGTGGTGTTCGTGTCTTTCACACTTTCGTTGGTCACTTCGCAAGAAAAAGAAAAGGCTCTTGCTAACTTACTATAGAGATACGTTAAGATCTAGAACGCATAATTCGTTTTATGTAATGCATACGAATGAAACCACGTCGTAATTTCACCGCTGGAAGCACCAGAAGAGAATCTGAATGAAGTGGAATGAAGCGGCAGAGAGCAAGTTTAATAAAAACTACAGAGGCCACTTCACTTAAATGAATAAACCACGATCGGCGCCGATAATCTAACTAAACCTTTTTAATCTGATACAAGGGGTGGTCCAAAGCGAACTTTAAATTTGTAGCAGATTATTTCTGGATTAGGTTATATTTTTTTGGAATGAACGAGGTATCGTGTGTTCCACCGGCACCGGTGATGTGCAAAGTTAGCTCTGTGCAGAAGAATATATTCAGAACTTCAAGACTATCTGATTTTGCATGCAGCCTAACGATAGACCATATCTACTTTGCGCAACAATTAAACCTATCCATTAAACGTGTTGCGTCAATACTATCCTTTTAGGCAATCGCTCGATTCATTTCAAACCTTTTCAGGAGGACACAGGGGCGCAATAAAAGACACGGACAGAGAAGTAGACAGGGACGAGCGCTCGTCCCTGTCTACTTCTCTGTCCGTGTCTTTTATTGCGCCCCTGTGTCCTCCTGAAAAGTTATGAACCAACACGCCCAAATACAAGTACTTAATAATAATAATAATAATCTTTATTTCCATCGGTATGATGGAGGAGGTTGTGGGTAAAAGCTGCTCGTAAACGGCAGCTTGACAAAGGCCCACAACCCCCCTGTACAGGGCAACAGCAGCAAGGCATGGAACAACATAAATATACACATCTAAACTCTTCGCGATGTAGCAGAGCCAAAATAAAATACAGTAGAAAGAAAAAAGAAGAAAAAACAACAAAAATGCAATAAATACAGAGGGCACAAAGAGGTACAATAAACAAAAGATTAAATATACATATCATAGGAACAAAGGTACAATTTTTAGGAGTGTATGCAGTGAAGCTGTCGTAATTCGCGTTTAGATATATTAAACAGGTCAGTCCCGGATTTTTTATAGTTATTTAATAGTGTTGGAAGGGTGAAGGATAATTTTTCCATTGCATAGTTGGTTCTAGGAGTTGGTACAATCCACTCCTCTTTATGACGTGTAGGGTAACAAACAGTTCTTTTTTCCAGTAAAGACAACTCATGCAAAGATTCAAGATGACTTTTTAATTCGCGCTGGAATGCAAGTGTTAGCTTATAATTGTATAGATTGAATACTGGTATTATGTTTGCTTTTGGGAAAAGACCTTGCGAGTGACTGTTGTATGATTGATTGAAAAGTATTCTGATAAGTTTTTTTTTGAAGTAAGAAGATCTTTTGCAAGTTTGTATACGTGGTTGTGCCCCAGATTAAAAAACAGTAATTTAAAACAGTAAACAGTAAAAACAGGAATCTGACTCATTTCAAACCGTTTTTTTTTTCAGACGAATGATTGCAGACTAATCAGGAGTTAATTGTTTGCGGGAAACATTGTTGCCCAAACCTCCAATTTGTTTCGTAGACTGTTTAAACAAAGAGGTATCCGCCGTATTGTTTGCAGATGGCGCTTGTGCAAGCACCTCTATGGTCGTAAATTATAATGTCTAGTTTAGTTCCCTTCAAAAATATGAGGAATCGACTTGCCATAGAGAACAGCTGCTTATAATTTAAGCCATGCTTCGTGAGAGATAGGATTCAAATTAATGAGTAGTTTTGAGCTTTTAATCGATTTCTTTTCATGCATGGCGTGCAGTAATGCTTGCGTCAGTCCAGACAAAGGAGTTGCTATACCCCACCACCGCTCCAAACAATACATGGCGCGTCGTTTCAACTATTAGAGAGGAATATGCACGCGAGAAACGATCAACACTTAGCGTGACAGCCTCGAGACTATGGCTCAAGATTTACTATCGGCGTCCGATCACTACTTAACGGTCATTAGTACGGCAGCAGACAGCAAGCGGTTTTTTTCCTACAAAATTATAGAAAACATACTCAAGGCCACTTTAAACTAGAGTTGACAACTAGAATGTCGTTGATCGTACGGCAGTCGAAAATCGTTGGAGTGAGACCACAATGCTCTCAGTGAATTCTCAACTCGATAGCGTGCTCCGACGAGATGAACAATCAACCATTGATGCTAGGCTTCTTCGGCAAGACCCGGACGCTAAGTTGCTTCAGCAAGCTCCATATGCTGAGCCTTTAATCTTTTGCTGAAGTAACAACGCCAGAAAATAGATAAAATGCTGCCAATGTCATTTGAGCATGTGTTAAGGCGAGTTGCACCACATTTTAGTTGTGAGTGCTGATAATTGAATTCGTGCCGCAAAAAACGCATATTATTATGAGCCAGAACAGCAAAATTTGAACTGGGGGCATAGGTTTTGTTAAAAAAAGATACACTTCATTACTGTCAAGCGCATTTGTTGCGCACAGTTGCAGAACGTCAACACGGAACGTCCTCGTTCACCTTGAACAGTAATCGAATTTAATTCCGGAAAACTTGACGATCTGTGCGCTGATGTTGACGCGGGCCGGACGCCTCCCAACCTCGTGCCTGTTCAAACAGGCTCTTTAAGTTTCCCTTCACTCTCGTCAAACACCTTCGGCGGTCCCGCAGTCTTCGAAAAGCGCGAGCTGTCCTTCTCAGTGAAACTGTTTGCATGCGACGCATGTTCCTCATGAAAGGGTCCACGACAAACAAGGAGAGTGTTTCAGCCCCTAAGTAACTTGTTAGAGAGCTAATGAAGTTATTAAATTTTTTTTTGCTTCGTGACGAAGGCGTCGCCTCTTGCATTTCAAAAAGAAAAGTGTGTTTAGAAATTGCCTGTGGCCTTGGTTTAAGTGAACGCTCGCGGAGTCACTTTTGCGTCTGACTTGCGTGAGCGCGAAGCTCGAAGTGTAAGTGGTTTGGAAAGATGTGTGTTATTTAAGGGAGCGTTCGAAAGTGACCAACGGGATCGTTGCGCAAGAGCGTTCGTGGAGCTCACATCTACATCTTTGCGCCTCGGCAAATGGGAGCGCAAAAATTAAGGTTAGGCATGCTTGATGCAGTAAAAGTTGAATTCTCGCCAGCTAAATTTTGGTTCTAAGTTTATAATAATTAAATTCCACGGCTTCGAAGTTTGTGTTTAGAGGCACAATGAACAAAACATGCGGACTCGAAAAAAGTGTGCTATCCAATTACCACCACCATTAAGCTGAAAATTCTCTTGAAAGCATAAAAAGAAGCGACTGCTGATACTGTTAGATGTGGAGTTTCCTTCGTTGTTGTCTACTGATCTCAGTGTTACTCTTCCTGGCTATGAGTATGTAATTTTGGCGGTATGAAACGCAATTATTGCCGAGATAATGGAATTTAAATGTTTCCCATTGCACAATTCAAACTCCTAACGTGGAAATTAAATGAACCCCATTATCACTGCTTAGAAGTGAAAAGAGGGGCAGCTTCCCCTTAGGGATTCACGGCCAAAAAAGTTATTTCGCTGTGGTAAGAGCTATCTGAAAATATTTCTGCCTAGGGAGGTTAACCCTTTCTAGCTTACGGCTTTTTCATGTGGATTGTCACTTTGATGACATCCGGACGGGAAGAGAGTTAAGTAAGAAAATAAAAGAGGACGGTATGTTTGCAGCCGATCAAATTGATATACGGAGAGTATTGCCTCAACATGGAGCTAACATAGTGCAGCCCTTTGGAAAATCTGCCTTAAAACAAAGCGGAAATATTTTATATGGCATTATGTTAATATTTGTGTCTTTACTCAGTCAGAAAGAGACATGAACTTGCCTATAAACAAAAACGGTGTTTTTAGTTGTTTTTTTTTAACATCGCGTAGGCTTTCGCACGGTTAGGTTCAGGAACTGGCAGCATCCTCCCATTAGGCAGAAAACATTTATACTATTCTCTTAGTTGTGGGAAACGCACTCGTCTCACGCGGAGAGATAAAAGCTGTTGTAACAGCAGGAAGAGATACATGCAGACGTAAGGCAAGAAAACGGCAGGCACGAATGCGGGACTTTCGCAGCCGGCTAATGCGGAAGTTTCAAGTAATGAAGTTCGCTTCTAATGTCAGGAAGTATGCGTAGGGACTTAAAGCAAAAACAGGTACGTTAAGTTCGTGCTTTTGCTTTTGAGTGCAAGTTGACGCAGCGTCTGTCCGAGTGCTTCTCGTTTCAGGGACTCATTTTCCTCGGCTTCCTTTTAGCTTCGTAATATATGATTTGGGAGAAAGTGGACGAGAATATTCAGCTTAGAATTTGTTCGCAGTTTTTGCTCCGAGACCAAAGAATTTTAGTTTTTTTCTTAAATTCGTGCGACTTGGTAGCTTAAGCATTATACAGGAATGAAATATAAAAAGGCTTTTATTGCACTAGTGAAAATTAAATTCAATCACGTCGTTACTTTTTAGGCGACTTTATGGTATATTTATTAGGTGTTATACCCGCAATCCTGTCATAGTAACGTAGCTCTGGTCATACTGGCCCTTTTTGAGTGTGCTGGTCATTTTTTGTTTACAGTAATTAAACCAGCACGTAAAAATTATTTGCTGCCATACTGTGTGCTAAGGAAATAAATGCGTCGTATTTCTTTTTCTGAATTAAAAAAATGTTTTTTTTGTTAAAGGAACTTGGTTCGTACGGTACGGTGACAGTGCGTTTGATTCGACACTGGTACATGACCAGCATCGAAAAGTATTGTATTTTCGTATTTTTTTTTGTTTAGTTTCGCCTGATTACTTAAAAAATTTGCGCTGAACAAAATACCTGGTAACACCAACGCTTACTACTGCTGGGATAGTTAGCGCGGTAAACTACCCTACGCGACATAGGCTCCCATGACACCAACACCAGAGAGGACAACACTGTGCTTCAAACAGCAATGTGCACTGCACCTAGCATTTTCTCAACATCAACTATAACGCGAAACGTAGCTCCGAAAAAGCGTAACAAACTACCGAACGTAACTTAAACTTAAACGCCAATCGTATAACCCAAGAAAAAGAAAGCTTGCATTTGTAGCTTGATGATGTCCCGAAAGCGCAGGGCTCCTGCGACCCTGGGAATGTCATTGGGAAATCAGCGAACGCTAAAGAGAGGAAGCGAGGAATGAGAAAAAGCAATTTTTGCATAGACCATAATCGTAAACAATCCGGCGACATTATGCAGATAGTTGCTGTTCCGCACCCAAGAATTCGAAAATTACTTTATCTCTCGAGCTCAGGCGTTTCATGAAAGACGCGCAGTTATTTCCCGGACTCCACAGGGAGTTCGAAAGCATTGAGTGCACCATCGTCGGTGTTTGGAAAGAAAGCTTGTTCTTTTTTTTTCCTTTTTGGGAGATTTTTTTGGCCAGGAGTGAAATCAAACATTTCTCTTCGGCGGGTCGCTGAATGGGTGTCTGTCTACATCAATGCCAGACGACGACTGCCTATAGAAACGGCCTGTAGGCTCGAACCTTACCTATTTACAAAAAGTGTATACTGTCACAGGCATGAGTTACTCAATCTATATTTAAAATAACGCTTTTTCACTGTAGTTTTTTTGGGCAGGCATACTGCGTTGCAGGCACTTGGGACCGAGTTTTCAGGCAATTAGTATCTTGCTTCACTCTTCTGCCTTAATGCCACTGGTTGTCGCCGTTGCTGACACCATGACAGCGGGTGAGCAACATACATCACCGAATTTTGCACCATAAACTCTGCTGACCATTGGCAACAAAATAAAAATCAGTCACGAAGGGATTGATTAAAACACACAAATAAAACACCTATTTACTAAACATCCTCCGGAACATATTCTTGAAAGAGAGAACATGTTTGCTTGCTCTGCATCAGTACTGCGGCTACATTTGCTGGTGCAGTATACTTCTACAACGACAGCTGTTAGGTGAACCCTTTCCGATAATGCGACTTTGGCTTCGTGTGCGTAACGTCGCGTAACGCTAATTGGCCAATGCGCATTGGCACCATCGTGATGTTCCTTCTAAGCGCCACCCTGAGTGGTCCGCAAAGAGCGAAGTTACGAACAGTATTGTTACGTCGCGCACACTATGCCAGGGAAGGCAACACAAAAGTCAGTACTGAAACATCTATTGCTGATTCTCCACTACCTCAAGCCGACTGTCCTGGTAGCTCTCTTTTTATGGGGAAATGGATCTCCCGAATTTTGACTAAAATACCGGAGACAGTAACGCATTTTTAAGCAATTAGTTCCTCATTTTATTACTGATATCCTGCCTGAGCAGTTAAAGGGCCTATTCGGAGCTAGAATTAATGACAAAAGAGAGAGAGAGATGGTCCATCTTCTTTCAATCGATACGCATGCCTAATTCTTTTCTATTTCCTTTTGCATGCGCTTTTGGAGCACACTGCAGCTGAAGCAACAGGGAGAAATAATAGCTTTTGTATGAGGTCGGGTAGTTTACCGCTAATTCGATATGCTGCTCGCAAATAAGTCGCTTTCCGATGCATGCATCACTTATGCATATGATCTCGTTCACTGTGCTCCGGACCGTCGGAGTTGAAAACGTTGTGTGACCCTGATGTAGCATAGCACAGAAAAAAAAATAGGGAGGAAACGAAACAATTGTAAAAACAAAAAAGACAATGCCTGGAAGAGATGGAAATAAGCGCTGCCGTTGCGCGCCCAAACGTAATCGCTATTCCGCATGCACTCTACTCCCTAACTCTGACTAACCTAGTGAAGAACGTGAGCAGAGACTAATTAAACCAACCTCGCTCCTATCTCGCTCTATTATCTAAACAGGAAGGGGGGGGGGGGAGGGAACAAAAATGGGAAGACAGAAATAATAATAAAATGAGATACGGACAAAAAAAAACTAAAAAAAAGCAGCAAAGTAGGCATCAAAAGGCGAAGAACGATAGGGCGAGAACAAAGGCAATAAGGGGGAAGGAGGGGTTGGTAGGAACAGAGGAGATGGGAATGAAAAAGCGGCGACTAATGTGCGATGCGTAGTCCTACTGGAATTCAGCGCGGCGCCAGCAACAAAGCTTGTGGGTGGGAAGCGTAATGACTTTGACCCAAATAGCTTTGTTCTTGATGCGAATTGTCGCGCGTTCGATACCATCGGAGCGGCGTATGCAAACGGCTCGCTCGCTCATGCTACTCGCAAGCAGTAGACGCGAGAAATGGAGGAACATAATATAAAGAATAAAGGAAGGAAAAAAAGTGAGCGTGAGACCAGCGGGTGGTGGGGCGAATTGAATTACACTAAGTCGAGCGCTCCCGTTGGCCCTATGCAAATTACGGGAAAACCGCCGCGGGCGCGCGCGTTCTCGCACGTGTGCACGCGAAGCCTCCCTGCTTGTCTGCGGGGTTAGAGAGATGCGAGATATACGCCTTAGGGACGGACGAGAGGGCGCAATGCGAACGTGCGCTTGGCCGCACGTTCAACGCCCACTCGGCTGAAGGTCGTGCGGACTATGGATTTTGAATGGCGTGTTAGCATGGCTAAAGCGCCATTTTGCCGCTGCCGAAGCTGTGAGAATGGGACGCGGTCCTAGGACTGAAGGATGCGCTGCTTGTCCTGAACAGAAAAGTACTTTCGGCACTCTAAGTATAAAGAGTGAAATGATCCACTGCATCAGATTGAAGATTTAGTATAAAACAACCGATCGCTGACAAACCGAATTCGATGAGGACAATAAATGTTGTGCTTTAGCTGAGTTTGAACTAAGAAGAGGTTTTATGTTTACGTCATGTTTATTGCACCAAAACGTTAGTTGGAATAAACCGTAGGTACGAATTGAGCAAAATCGCATCAAGGAGACTTCACGGTGAATTAAAATTGGTGTTTTTTCTTTTGCATCTTATTCGGCGACAGTTTTGCCAGGCGATGCATTAACACCAACATTTGGACTCATTCGATACATTTTACTTTTTGCGAAACATTGTTTTTTCCAGTTTGCCGTTTATTAAATATAGATCAGCTGTTTTCTCTGGGAAGGAGTCTTGAGTACTGCAGAGGTCCTAACAAAGATTTGTTGCCACTTTTGCAGGCGTTAAGGTGATTGCCTCCCAAAGCGCGAAATGCATACAGATCTCCTCTTCGATACTTAAGCCTAAAGAAACGCAATTTATGTGAAAGCAAAGCAAATTTCTTCAGCACGCTGAAAACTAAGATCAAGAGCCTCTGACCGTTTCCCTGTTCTCGAATTCTTCCGATGGCGTTTTTCTCCGCCGCGATAAACGCCCTAATTCATATTCTCTTTTACATTTTCTCACCCCGTCATTGGTATTCAGGTATCTGGTATCAATGCCCTAGTGATTATCTGGTAGAACTTAGACCGACCCCTCTTTTCATCAACCAACGCCTGTATACAACGTTCAGGACGCCAATATATAAAGAACCGAGGCGAGATCTCCCGTTTATATTATGCACACTCCACCATGTTATATGCTATATTGTTTTAACTACTAATCTGTGGTATGTTTTAAAATATTCAATATAGTTTTTCTTTCAAAAACGCTGTAAAGTAAGTCAGTGCATCCTCTACATTTGGTTGTATGACGAAAATTTCATTATTTGCGTGATAGTGTGCTATAAGAAGGCGATTTATTAACTAAAATTAAGTAATCTACTTTTTACTCGTTGGCTTTTGCGGCGCAACGTTATATTGACAAATTGAAGGATGTTAATATCGAAAGACAGTCCAATTTAAAACATCAGATTCTGCTGTGCGGGTCGAGATATCTCATGTTATCAAAGACACTTTTCAAGGCTTTTTAAGCTGGCTTACCCACATTGCACACTGATCAAATGACGTCTTTTGAAGGTTTAATGCTGGTGAAACTTGTGTAGTTCTTTCTTTTTGGCTGTGAACGATGCTGGCTTTGATTCCGTGAAGACTGCACGCGCAGCTTTATAACTGATAAAAGCGTAACGTCAGAAAGCGAAGTTATCTTGTTTTCACACGAGCCTTTTTCACGTTATATGCCTCGATCCACAAAGCCGATTCAGAACTTGCCTCCTTCAATTTGGACTGCCTGAAATTCCACAATGTATACTTATGTCCTTAATCCAAAAATGAGAAACATGGTTAGTTAGTTTGCTTAATTTTTAGTGCTTTCATTGCGCTCCATAACGTTAATAACGCTAACCTTGTCATGTAATCACCCTGCACAGACAGCATCGACTGTCCTTCCAATGCTTAAAAAAACTCTGTGTAAAGAGTTTGAAACTCCAGTGTACTTCGCGAGACCTATCTAGAGAATAATTGCAATTCACGACCACTATAGTTCAGACACCCTGTTCGGTAAAAAAGAGCTCATGCCCAGACATTCTCATGTATCCTTTGCTGAGTATATATCCCACCGGCCCAAAGAAACCAATTCAGCGGTGACCGCCTGTCTAGGGCAGCTGGTTTATTGCGGCCTCAGTTAAGTACGGTGAAAAATGCATACGATACATTTCTGCAAAAAAGCATTTTTGAACGGAAAAGAGTTTACGAATGCAATCTGTTGATGTGTTGCAAGGTTTCACTATAACAATCGATATATCCGCATATCTCTCGTCGACAGGCTTGAATTATTTGCTAACGTTTTTGTAATTCTTCATAACATTTTCAGTTGGTTTCCTCCGCCGTCTGAACTTCTCGTTGCGAGCTAGAGAAATATTATAAAAGAAAGATTTTGCTATACATCAGAAGAATGAACCTTCAATACTCAAAATTTTTCTCCAAGAATAATGGACGTATGCAGAAAGATGCCAGTGACGGCTGAATCCACAGGCGACTTGAAAAGAAACAATAGCCAAAACTGCAGTGGTGAGATTCAGCTTATTTTTAATTTTTGCTGGCGGAAAATTTGAGGATGTTGATGTTGATAGCACATCCGCCTGAATGCTAGTAATCCCTAATCTGGACGCACTCCGATTAATTATTGGTGCCACCAATAAATTTTCCTAATTACGTCTTATAAACATCATCTTTCGATAGCTGTAGAGCTTGCATCACATGCAAACAAAACACGTTCTCCTGTCAGTGCATGTACGGCTGTACCCGTACTTCTTTATACGGCAAAATTTACTTCGGCAAATTACAAATATTCGCGATTTGGACCCTGTCAGATCATGAAACAGCGTTTTGATTACTTTAGACGCGAATTGTTTTCCGATAAACTGCATTAGGAGAAAAATTTGCGGATGTAACTCTCAAAAAACAAATATTATCCCAAGCATTCTGGCTTCAGGCAAAAACAAGAAAGCTAAATATATCTGCAGTATAATTGCTACCATAACAGATAGCATATATCAAGCGTGCACACCGTTCTTATCGTTTTAGCATGCTGACTGCTCTAGAATATGCAGACAAGGTAGACATTATATCTTAGATGGGCACGAAGCTATCGTTCTTGCGTAAAAAATAAAGAGAGGACATCTCTGCGTTGCAGTAAAAAATAATAAAAAATGAACGCAATGTTTGGGTAGATTTTTAAATCCATTTTCGTATTTAGTGTAAACATAAAAAAAAATATTTTCATGTGGTCACTCTGGAGGTTAGGTCACATGCAATACAAATACCCCCAAAAGTAGAACATTGTACAGCGGCCGCTCTGGATCAGTTGGTAGAGCACTGTACGTGAAATTCGGTGGTCGTGGTTTCGAATCCCACCGGCGGCACGTTTTTTTTTTTTTTTTCATTTTTCTAACCAATGATCATTGAAGCATCAACTGCTTAAACGCTTAATTTCACATTTATGACTACCATATAAAAATAATAAAAACACTCACCTATGCCTTATTTGCTTTCCGTGACTGTTTTCTTCCTTCATATGTATGCTTTTGTTAGCATAGGTTACCATCAACAATGCCGGTCTCTGAACCATGTTGCCTTCAGGAAACGCTCCCAAAATAGTCTCGAGTCATTAGATTTCGATTACGCTTTCTCTCCTGCCCCTACTCTCTGGACGGGCTGTAAAGCAGCTTCCAATCAGGTAATTAATTGGCAGCGCCACTACAAAGGCCGCCTTTGTGCCCGCCGTCACAATGTGATTTTTCATGATATGGAAGAGGTCATGCCTGAGTTCTCGCTTCCATTTTTGTTTCCAGTCAACTCCCCTCATTTTTTCCACTGAGCCGCATATAAGGTGCAGTTATAGTCTGGAAGGCAGTAAAGAATGTACCAAACTTATCTCGCCAGATGTATGACTGCAAAGGCAAGAATGGAGAAGAAAAAGAATGCCGGAAGCGGAGATGTGCCTCGCTAGACCGGCGAAATATCGAGTAAGGAAGAAAAGAAGAGATAAAAGAAGAAACCAAGGCAGAAAAGGCAACCCTAAACAGGCGTGGAGCTTTTGGCCCCATGTTGATGACAAAAGCCGCTTAAATCTAGAAGGAAAGATAAAACCAGTAATTGAAAGAAAAATGATGGACTGCAGAACGATGCAGAGCAGAGATGAGAAAGAATATTTGTGCAGGGTAGCGATGAGATTGAGAAGAGGAGAAAAAGAGGGGAGTGATTGAGGGAGACACGCCGCCGCGTGTTACACTTATATTTAGCGCACAGTAGTCATAAAACACAGTGTACACTCGCTGCAGCACTTGTGGCGGCTGTACTCGTGATTCCTACTCTCGACTGTTTTCTACTTCAACTAAATCTTCGTAGGCCGACGCATCATCTCCCCTTGCGCGTCGTGTCGTTCGTGCGTTGGCCGATTTCTTCCGGCTCCCTGTCGACACGAAGTTTCCCGTCTTTCACCTCAAGGAAGCGGTGACGCTCCCATCAACCCCTCGCCGCTCCCTCCTCCTCGTTCTCTCTTCGACGACTACGTTTCTTTGCGTCATGGGATGCTTTGCTAATGAGTCCGCTGTCTCCGGGCAGCCGTCACTCTCTTTATATTTAAGTGTCAAAGCACAATTTTACGTGGTCTAACCGGCTCCCCCGTTTGTGTGAATCTTGACCGGTAGGTTGACCTTGACCAAATAAAAAATAAGCAAATAAAGAAGTAAATATTGCCGCGACTATTATTCGAACCAGCGGCGGCGCGAACCGTTAAGCTTCGCTGGCTATTGCACGAGAGCACTGTACTATCGCCGCAGCCAATTACGCCTCGTGTCAAACTGCAGCAAACTCTCGCGCTGTGCATTGCACATCTTCTTTTTCGTCAACCTATACCGCTTTCAACCGAATTATCGCGCATTGAGCTATATGGGGGTAATGACAGAAGAATGCGTTGTTCTCGACAATGCTGTGCCAGAAACTCGGCACTAGAGCAACACTTGTTGGAGGTGGCAACATTATTGGAGAAACGCAGCACTGGAGCACAGGCCGCCGGCGTACATTTGGTAAACTGGCAATGGAGATGAAAAAGTTCAAGACGCGCATAACTGGGCCCCTCAGTCCGTGGACCACTCAATCGAGGGACTTGGCGGTAGAGTCCAGCTGCAAAACCTGTGCTTTCGCACGTTATTTTGTTCTTAGCAATAACAAACCTCCAGCCATTTGTTTCCGTCCCAGTGACACGCTCAAATAAATTCTGAAAACGAGAAAGTGGCGGCAAACAGAGCACGAGGAAGGAGTGCTCTGGAAAAGGCACGCGGGAAGGAAGGAGAAAAGGGGAAAGGGGCGGGCTCCCCGCACTTGGCTTGTGATACACGCCCAAGATGTGCTTCAAGCGTTGCACAGCCTTCATTCCACGTCTCTATATACCGCGCATGCACCTAGCTATCTTCTTCGTAATCCTTTGTTCTCCGTCTTCCCCTCTACTTCGCGTCTAGAGCTATTTTACTGAAAAAAAAAGGTTGCGACGCTTCCCGCGGCGCGTGTTCATAGTAATCACCCCACTGGGCGGCTACTCCGCGTATGGCAGGAGCCTTTCATTTTTGTGCTGACATGAGCTTTTTGTTTGTTCAGAATTCAACAAAGAAACATAAGCTGGTTCTTTACTGCCAGTTCACTACACGTCAGTGCCAACGTGGCAGAGTTCGTGCTCAATAAAATTTTGCGGAACAGATTATTTCTTAGCCCTTTCCTAGGGTAAACGGAATGAACTCAGGTTGCACCCGGTTTTAGCTGCAGCTGTAACCTAGGGAGTACTGATGACAGTATGCTCCTCAAGTGATTGGATACGAAAGAAGGTACGATCATAGCTGCAGGCACGCAGCTAGGAGAAGTCTGCATACAAGGGAAGTGCAATGAAAACGAGAATTCTCGTATAGTAGAACAAAATGTCGTATTGAGGTGCTATGGACTGTGTTCAAACGAAAACCTGCCGTAGGGATGGCGAAACAATGTGAGTGTGCAACAAAGAACACCCCCTTTTCACCGCACGTGGGACCAAATGTGCAGCGTCGACACGTTTCACAACTGCTGATATTGTAGAAGGCAGACCGCTGCCTCTTCTTTTGAATATCGGAACCTGGTTTCGAAAGAGTTCGAAGTATTTTCTGCTCTTATCCTCCCAACAACGGTACACACGCCCTTAAATAGCGTTTCATCACCTTCGTAAAGCTCTCGTGGAAATCAATGCCTTATGTCAGTTGGGATATGCAATAGTCGCCTGAGTAAAGTTCTTCATTAGCGAGGAGAAGTGACTACCCTGAGGAGGTCATCGTGTGAAGTGCTCGCCGCTGGAGGCCACTCTCTCGCGAGACGACACATGAACGCGCTTGCTGTGGTCGTAATGGTAGCAGACACGGGGTGATCTTATTTGCAGCCGGTTGTACGAGTATTTCCAATTGAACAAAGAGCCTCTGTGCTGAAAAACGCTGCCCGTTATTTACGCCGTTCGGCTTGCACCGCTAGGTAGCGCACCACGTGAGCGCCTTCTTTATTCCGATCACATAATGTTCCCGCCAGTCTCAGCACTGCTCTAACGGCTGCCACGAATACTTGCTTCCTAATGTGTGCGTGCGCCCTGTCATAATAATGGCATTGTGGATCGTGTTGGAGCGGGTGAAAACATACTAAACATAAATTTGTCAAATGCAATGACAAAAGTTTCGTTAACACTCGTTTATTGGTGGCTCAGGCTATATATGCCAAGCACTTTGAAAATATCTGATCTAAAAGAAGCGGAGAAAACATGTACACGGTAGTAAGCGGGAGTGATACAGGTATTCATGCGATAGCGTTAATTGCCATTTTCAGAAGAAAACCCGACGTCGTACCAGCGGCGTTGATGACGAAACCTACGTCAGGCGTGTATGCGTGGAATGAAAATGAATGAAAGGGCACTTGCAGCGTGAAATAAAGGTCGACAGATGTCTCGAACGACTTAAGTATATGAAGTAATTGATGTTAGGTACAGAAAAAAATTTCATAGATCTTAATTCGGATTCGAAGCCACGAATCATCGGTCACCTACCATGGACGCTACGCACTATAGGCCACGTAGGCAGGTTCTCTTGGCTGAGGCATAATGGGGGGAAGAGAGGTGATGTGAGGTTGCTGGTTTAATTTCAAACTCAGGACTGTGGTGATTAGTTAAGCAAACTAGATATGTGCTAAGTAGTTAAATATCAATTAGAACAACGTTATGTGCTTTTAGTGCAATGTAGAACAGCTCAAAGACTAATTTCTGAAAACTGCTTTGTGATAATTGCGATAAATGTGCGAATGTGAACAAAGAACAGTTACTGTATGTGAAGAGAAACCACTGAGAGGAGGCGCTGATGAAGTCGTGTCATACAATTAAAGGAGGATCTTAAATGTGCCTTTATTTTTTTTACACGACATTCGGTGCGCCGGCATATAACGATATATTCGGATTCACATCTGAGGTGGTGTTGCGCAATCAGAGAGTTAAAGTAGCTTCACTTATGCATCAGTGAAATGAACCAATGCCTCATGGTTGAAAAACAGCGCACAAAAGATTAGACACAAGAGTAAAGGCGACGACAGGACAAGCGCTTGTCCTGTCGTCGCCTTTACTCTTGTGTCTAATCTTTTGTGCGCTGTTTTTCAACCATGAACCTATACCAACTCGCCCAACTTAACGTTCTACGAACCAATGCCCTTTCACGTCTCCCTCGTTAGTGTGGCGGTCGCCACCTGGAAGTCATTTGTTAGGGTGGGCAATAAAAATAAATAACAAAAATGGTGCCCTGCCCGTACCGTCAACAATAGTAGCTGACTTTGGCATCCGTTAGCTTCTTTTTAACGAGTGGACAGGCGGTAATTCTGGGTATAAAGAAACAGATAAAAATAAGCGTCTAGTAAACACAGGAAAGCCAACATATACCAATCTAACGTCGACGAAAACATTGCAATGGCATTCTGACCGGCGCCCGCACTTTGTCACCGCCAGCCGCGAGACGAGAAACAAAAAAAAGAAAAGTGTGGGATTTAACGACCGAGAAACTTAATCACTGGGACACTAATTAGCTCGAAATGCGCCTGCAGTGTAGGAGTCAAATGGAGAGAAAGCTTACGACATGGTTTAAGGTAGGCACGTATGCTTTATCTGTTCTGAAACAGAGCAGCTACACAAAGTAAGCTTCAGATGCACTTTCAGGTAGAGTGCATAGGAAGTACTATGGTCTGACGGTGACGGCGGTCGGTATATAGAGTAGTTTCCGCCGTCTATGAGGCTACATCGTCGATTGTAGCGCCCTCGTGTGAGCGAGATAAGCTGCAGTGAAGCCTTTTAGCCTCAATGTCAACCATAATGGCGAAACGACAAATCGCTGCTTTTATGCATCACATTCTGGCTGCGCAGTAGTTGCCTCGCCATTCGCCGCTTCAATAAAACCGGGCCGCCTCTTGACCGGTGGCAGGCATCTACTGTCGTGTACGAAAACAGGACGATTCATGAGGAACGGCAGCCAGCGTACAGGCTGGCTTCCGCTCGCTTTGTTGACACAGTCCGGAAGGACACTTTATTGCACCGCAGTTCCGAAAAGCCGCTTCCCCTTCCAAGGACAGTGAGCACCTCTGCCATTTGTATGTTGCGTGTACGTTTATGTATCTCTTTGCAAATTTTTTACAGGCTCATGCTCAGAAGTTTTATTTCTCTCTACGAAGGGCCCGTACGTATATTTTTTTTTTGCCCGCTGAAACGCTGCAGTATGCTGGGAGCCTGCTTGACCACGGTGACATTCACCGACGCCAGATTCCGCCAGCAACGCACTCAACCTTGGTCTTCTTTAATCTTTTCATTTCTGCTTTTATTTCCTTGAACAACGAATGATCAGCCTCTCTGCTAAGCTCCTTCGGCAACACTTCTTCCACTATTCGATTAATTTTTTTTCTCTTATAGCTGGAAACGTTTCTTGTTGAAAGTAACCTACCGTCATCAGTAACAGTCATATTCCACACCAAATATTATGGCTGGGTTTTGAGAACGTAGGGAGTGTGCTAGAGGACCAATTACTCTTTTTTTACTACTTTCGTGCTTAGAGTGCACGGGGCACCGAAGTACCTGCGTGACTCATGTAGGCGCTTTCGGTTTTGTGCGGAAAAACACCTGGATTTCCTCACGCTGCTGAGTTATAGGAAATGACTTTTTCTTCGCAATAGAAGCCAATATATTGCATCATCCTGTCTATGGCTTCGAAGTTTCCATCGACCCTAACCGCCGGACTGTCATACTTAAAGAGTAATTTTTTTGTATTTTAGTAATTTAATTCCCATACCGTTTATTAGCAAATTAGCGCAGCAGTTTCTTTAGAACAGATTATTGCTGTAAGATTTTTTTTTCTATATATAACTCCCTATTTAAAGGAATTTACTTAAAATCTCGCCAAAACATCGGTATATGTGGTACTCCTGCAATCCTCGCTAAAGGCAGGAGGTCTCAGAAATAGGGCAACAAGTCATGCCCCTCGATTTGACCTCAAGGACGGATCAGTTACTTTAAACGAATATCTAAGCAGAACTAGCATCTCTTCGTTTAAAATAGTCTTTGATAGGAAAAAATTAACACGAACAAAAATCGTGCAAATATTGTCTCGTAGTGGTGACTGCAGTCCGGCGAACAGGAAAACAACGATGATGTCTTCGGAACGGAGCTCTTTATTTAGGCTGACTTGCGCCCGCAAAGAACTGAATCACTCGGCGGCGGCGTAGCAACAAGCGTGCTCGGCGGTCGTTGAACAGAATGCCCGCCGCTGTCGGCCGTGCTCTTTTTAAAGCTGATAGCGAACATTCGAGATAAAGCTTGGAAAGTTACTAGAACATTCTGGCACAAAGTAGAATCGGCTTCGTCTGGATGCGATCAATCGAGATAAATCTAGGCGCGCCTTGCGTCACAAACGTAGCGACAAAGCGGCGTGCCGGCAGCCTTGAAGCATGAACAAATAAACATAACAAACAAACGCTACAAAGATTCTCGGCATTATCACGACATTCCTGTTTAGATCAAGCCAGCAACCGAACACGATAGCCGGGTATAGCAAAAGCGCTCCCGAAACATGCAGTAAAATAACTAACCCTGACTCTTCGAAAACTGTAACCGCAGGCAAACACAACGCGCAAGCCCCCGACGGGCTTAAGCTCCAAAACAAGCAGCACTGTAGTGCAGTATGCGTATAGTGGCATCGACTCTGTCAGCTGTCAACAAAGGGGCCACGAACAGTTTGTCGTTGCAGGATTTCTAAGGAAGTCATTCTGCCATGCAAAGCAAAACAGGAGCGCTCAGCAGGTATTACCTCGCAAGGGATGGGAATCCAGGCCAGTGGTGCCGTGGGGCAAATGAACAGAGCCTGGAAAGGAGACATTAAAAGAAAAAGAAGTTTCATAGAAGCAGTGGAGGGTAGATTGCAGCGGGAGATGTGCGAAAAGAACGTTTGTTTGATGGCGTTGGTCTTCGGGAAGAGCTCAATTAACTGCTGGCGTTTTTCGTATTTGTTTGAGGCAAGGCGCCCAAAAAAACGGCAGGCTTTTGAGGCGTTGCCTTCTTTTTTCGTATTTCTGTTTTGCCTCTCCCCAACGACGCATTGTTTTTTCTTCCAGACGCCTCGAAAGGGTGGAGAGGTCTTCAAGGTGCGTCGGGTTTTCCCTTACACGACTATCGGAAAAGAGCTTTTTCACGCCGGTAATGCCTTCTCCTGACGGTCGCGTGGTACAAGCAAAGGGCTTTTGTACTCCAGGGTGCGATTTGGCAATAGGAAGCGTTTGCAGGTGCACCAGTTCTGTTCCGGACCAACAAAAATAAGCCTTTAGGGTGGCCTCGCTTGGTAATGAAAACCTAGAAGTGATCAGCTTGAATAGCAGTAAACGTGAAAACGAACTCTAGGAAAAATAAAAACGCGATGCTGGAATTTACTGTGGCCGGGTAGCACGTTTGCAGGCTCTAAATGTGCGACTCTGATAAAAGAGTTTAACTTCAAATACGAAGGTAACTCGCAGGAAAATCGTAAAAACTGAATAAATCTCGAACATATGACGAATGCCTTTGGGTGTCAAAAAACTATGGGGACCCTTGTGTCCCCTTAAGAGAGGAATGCAATAGCATTAGATTTCCCAGTTGTCGCAGCTTCTACTCGAAGTTCTCTGTATGTTTGAGTCCGTTTCATTGCAATTGTCTTTCCATCAACTGCCATCTTCCAACTGCTAGCAGCAGTAATGGTTATCAGCTATGATGCGACAGTGCCACCATTTGCATATCTAGCATGCTTTTTTCTGATAATGACTCTCTATATAGATTTGTCTAAAAATAGGTTGCTCATAATAAGGTAAGAAGGTTGTGATGACATCACAAGCTCACGTTACCTCTCTCGTTGTGTGCGCGATGAAGACAGAAAAGACGGAGTAAACCTGCCGCGAGCCTTCCCACTTATTATAGCTCGGTGGTTCTAAATGTGGCCGCTAGGGACGCTGCGGTCATCTCTGCATCACTCCCTGCTCAGAGCTGCGTGAGCAAAGGGCGATGCGGATTGGCGTGCACGGGCTGGATGCGCAATCCTGAAAGTGTAAACCGCACATAGGGGGCTGCAAAAATCTGAATCAACGTAAACCTGCGAAACAGCTCGGACTTGTAAAGGCCCATGTGCACCACCTAATTGCCTACTCAAAGCAGAATAACGCTGTAAAAGTGTTGCCCCTCACTGAGCAGCTGCGCACAGAGTTCATGCCCTCCTCCCCGTGCTTACTAGAGGTGAAGTTGCTTCGGCGCGCATGCGCTGTTGCGCTTCCGCCAGAAGAATATTATTATGTGCAGTGTACTGGTCTAAATCTGGCGCTTGTGGAAGTGTAATGAGACGGACGGCGACAATCTTGTAAAAATAGGATCAGGTAAGACCCCTATTTGTTCGCGCATTTCTCAATGTGTTATGCAACTCGATCCCTGCACTTCGGGAACCATATCATAATGGTAATCTTGTTCAGGTCGACCAACTGAAGCACAAAGCGTGAAAAATGATGTTAACGCGACAGGCACAGAACTAAACATACAGAAACAGAGGCGGGTAAGTGAGAAACTCTTCACACAAGACGGCTCACAGCGTCGAGCGCGAAGACTCTTTATTCCGAAGAAAGCGCCATAAGTGACAGAGGCGCAGTCGCCTTGATTCCGCTCAGTTAAGCTTCGACAGACACCACTGACTTCCGCAAGGGCAACAACGTCATACGTTAGTGGCAAAGAGCGAAGAATATTCGTTGTGCGGGAAGGTTGACAGGTCGACCGGAGTACCATTCTCTGAACTCCTAGTTCATACTAAGAGAGCGGAAAAAGGAAAGGCAGAAACAAAGGGAAAAAAGGTGAGGAAGGATATGACTATTTGTGGTGCGGCCTCTTGCAGATTGAGATTTGTCAAAATATTTGTCCGCTAATTTAGAGTAGCAAGCATGGGCTCAACCGCCATTAGCACTAGCACGGCTGCCTTGGCAACCTGCGTTAAGACACCAGCAATATCCAGGCACACAGCATTATCCGGCTATTCAGTCATCGTTTTGGTGTCATCTTCCGCTGTTAACTCTTCATGCTGACACACTGGCGAACGACGCTCAACACTAGGAGCACATGACGGTAAAGGAGCTAGCGGCGCTGGCAGCAAATCCGGACATGTGTAGAGAAAGCTTGGCGCTGTTAAATCACTAGAAAATAATCTCTTACTGGTTTCCCCACAATGTAAAGAAACTTGAAATAAAGAATGATTCACTCAATAACATCCACATGTGCGCCGCCATATGGCAACATAGTTATTTGGCTACGGAGATTCCCGTCTTCTAAATAAATTCAAAGGATTAAGGTTATTCTGATTCTTATGAACTCGAACCTTTGCAACACTCAGAAAATGGGCTGCTAGAACAAAACGATGCGTGTGGTTGATTAAAAACAACTTTTTACTGATTTTTTTACCGATTCCATCTGTCTGGAACGTTTTACAGTTACAGTTAAACTGGCTCCATTGCAAGGCACTGGCGAGATGGTTGACTGGGTAATTGTAATAAGGGAGTAATTACTCATTGGCATCCACCCAAGCGCAGCCGTACGGCTACAAAGGAAAGCTATACAGCTTTCTCAGAAACTTCGTAGTTAAAGAAAAATTCGTCCTGGTCCGGGGTTCGAACCCGGAACCACCGCCACACCGGAGCAGTCGCTCTACCAACTGAGCTAACCGGGACGGCAAGCTTATGGTAGGGCGAGAGCGAATTGATCAGTAACTCGAAGTGGGAAGAGTGTTGGTCAAATGTTTAGGGGAATCCCCCAAGGTGGAGTAGATTTGTAATAAGGGAGTAATTACTCATTGGCATCCACCCAAGCGCAGCCATACGGCTACAAAGGAAAGCTATACAGCTTTCTCAGAAACTTCGTAGTTAAAGAAAAATTCGTCCTGGTCCGAGGTTCGAACCCGGAACCACCGCCACACCGGAGCAGTCGCTCTACCAATTGAGCTAACCGGGACGGCAAGCTTATGGTAGGGCGAGAGCGAATTGATCAGTAACTCGAAGTGGGAAGAGTGTTGGTCAAATGTTTAGGGGAATCCCCCAAGGTGGAGTAGATTTGTAATAAGGGAGTAATTACTAGAGTAGAGCGACTGCTCCGGTGTTGCGGTGGTTCCGGGTTCGAACCCCGGACCAGGACGAATTTTTCTTTAACTACGAAGTTTCTGAGAAAGCTGTATAGCTTTCCTTTGTAGCCGTATGGCTGCGCTTGGGTGGATGCCAATGAGTAATTACTCCCTTATTACAAATCTACTCCACCTTGGGGGATTCCCCTAAACATTTGACCGACTGGGTAATTATTAAAACTCACCTGACGACCGCTACCAATATGCACGAAATTTGTGGGATCTCCCACTGTTGTGATGCTATTGATATTTAATAGCCGACTGGCCCAGGTTTGCACTGCGATCTGATTTCTTATGGCAGGAAGATGATTACGGTGTGTCTCCAGCATGGTATTGCAAACTAAAAAATTCGGTCTTCCAATTCGGAGCCCTTCTGTAGCTCTTCTTTAGCCACCTCAGTTCATACGCATTTCTGCACAACTGTAATCGCTCAGCTTCACCTCGCCTCCAATTTGATCGCTGGCAAAACAGCTCTGAATAAGCCGTGTCTCGAACCTGCCAGTCGAGAATATTGTCGGGAACACAGTCCTGCGTCATCGTGCTCTTCAGTTTAAGGCTGATCTTCATTGCAAAGTGGGTCTCTCATTGAGCAAGCAATGTTGTGAAGAGCCGCACATGCAGTAATATCCGCAACGTATTCAAAATTGCCATGAGGTGTCCTTACACTGTGCGAGGCGCACTTAGTAAGGCAAGGACTGCTCTCGAATCTTGGCCTAAGTGAATCCGTACACCTTTACACACCGTTCGAAGTCTGCACCTTTTCAGAGAACATGGTCGTATTAAAAAATCGGTGTTATTAGTGCACTTTTCTAAAAGAAATACGTGAAAACGTTGTCTTTAGTGGCGGTAAAAAAAAAATCAATGTGCCTGATGAGTGGACATGGTCGGTGTGCAGTTGCGGAATTAAGGTGCACACATGATGATTTTATTGTGTATTCTGTCTTTTTGCACTCAATTTCTGGGGTAATCTCTTCATTACTAGAAACCGAAGGAATAAATTAGAAGTTTCAGGTTCGTGCTGGCAAAGAAATCTGACGTAGAAAGGGCGAAGGCGCCCATTAAGCTCATTAAAGCTTCAGAACTCCTCATTCTGAACAAATGCAATCACATAATTTGATAGTTCATATTTGAGCAAAATTCAAAAGCGATTTAATAAGCTCAGAGCCGTTTGGCAAGTAAGCGGTCATAAATCTGCAAAGAACGAAAGCGCCGTAGCGCATCTAATATTGGAGAGCTACGCCCATCTTCTTCGACTACCAAATAAGCGCTTATGAATAAAGACACAGTTCTCAGGAGGCGCTAGATTTTTCAGCTATTAATTTCGTGGCACACGGTTCCGGCAGGAGGTCTCTACCCAGAAAAAGAAACAAAGTTATGCTGATGGCGGCGCTGAGTACCAAAAATTAAAATGAAACAATGCATTCGCTTAGATCGTTTTTGTTTTAAAGCTACAGAGAATGCTTTTTCTTTTATATGACCGGCGAAATAGTTTAGTTCAGGTATGCTAAAGCATTGTCTCTTAATTTTTTGGTACGTATTTTGCCACATTAACTTTTATTTCTCGGCTAGTTTTCTCCATCACATGCAGGCTTGGCAACGCCCAAGATATTATTATTTTTCTCATGCCGTTGTCATCATACATGACATTAGGTATGGAATACGCACCAATATATATAATGGAACTGCAGTGGATGTCCATGGCTAAATTTCCAATGACAGCAAGCGTATGGCAAAGGATGTCTGTGCACGTCTCTTGGCGAAATGGCTTTGTTGAAGTAGCAAAATTTGAAGTGAAAATTTTATTTTAACTGCATTGCTTCTGTGAAGATAATGGTATCCTTAAGCAAATAATTCATTTTTAGTTTGTGGTGTTACCCCACGACCGGAGTTCGTCGAAGAGAACAGGAGATTAAGCGAGCACTTAAGAAAATTCCTAAAATTGGGTGTTCGACAAAAGAAGCAGTTCTTTTGAGCAATTAGCTCTTAGCAGTTCCTGGCATCAGTGCATACGTTAACAATGATAATAGATATACAGCCCATATAATAAAGATTTTGAGTACATACGCTAAAACGACAATAAATATACGGCCCAGATAATAAAGATTTAACAATTATTTTTTTAATCAATACAGCTCGATGGTCAGTGCAAAAGCTGAGCTTGTAGGCACACAGAAGAAAACACCCTAACTACTTCTCAGACGAAAAAGAAGTCGCTTTCAGATGTCCTGCCGCGCGAACGAATCCACTGCTTATTTTCGCACGGTACCAAAACTGAGCACTCAAGGTGGGCTCGAGGCTCAGTGCAAACGGAACGGCGTCGTGTGACGTGCTGCAGTCCTTACTGCGTGGAAATCGAACTGTCAGCGCTATTGTAGCACACTATGCTTTTTCTTCACCACTTACCGCAGGTATGAAATGGCAGTTATTGCCAACTTCATAGAGACGAAGCTAGAGAAAGTGCATGCTATGGTTAAGTAAAAAGGCAGGTCCAACCTAGCATGGCAGCGACAGCAACACGTCACCAGCATTTGTTGCACGCCGGATTGCGTCCAGCAGAACTGCGCGATTGATGCCCAGAAGTCCAGTTTTGCGCGTAAAGAAATGAACGAATTTTTTGGCACTGCAGGGTTTTAGTGAGTCTCCTTCTTCGTTTCAAATATTTATGTAGCATCACATTGTCTGTTTTTTCTGATTGCGACAACATGTCTTTTAGCATAAAGTATTAATTTTGAGCGTGACTACGAACTCGTCACAGCCGCGAAGCGCCAAACTTTCGTAATTAAAAGTTGATTAGTAGATGTCATTTAATAAGCGAGGTAATTTTAAGATTTTTATTGACATCAATGAAAAGAAACACGTTTTATTCTAATTTCAAAAGCCCTATTTTTAGCAATTTCTTTAATGCTTTCTTAAACGCCGGTTGTAAGTCGCGGCGCTGTCTCTCATGTCTCGGATCCTTTGACCCGCCAACATAGCGATAGGCAGTGCAGACTCTCATTAGCGCGCTTACAGCAGATGAGCCAGCTTTTACTAAAAGCTTAGATCCAACCCCTTAATTGTTAGATCATAAAATTAATGTGCTTAAAATAAGAGCAAGCAATTCTGCTGCTAAATTAGTAAGTTTTTGAGAAAAGCTTTTAACAGAAAGCCACTCTGTCAGGAAAGTAAAGCTGATATTTCAAACATTTCAAACATTTCAAACTAATGGTTTCAAGAACTTTACAAAATATCTGTTATGCATACAAAGAAAGGGCGCGAGAAAATTTTATCGCCTATCCTTACCGCGGCCAACCAAAAATTGACCTCGGAAGATTTAAAGCACATATGCCATCGCAGCTAGAAGGCATATAGATCGCATTGCCTTCCTAAATGAAAAAAAAAATGGGGGACCAACTTGAGAGTAGTTTTGAAAAGCGGCACATTTAGTAGCCGAGGAGTTGACCTTTGTACTAGAGGTTAGAAATGCAAGTTCCTGTTTAAACCTAAAAGTCGCGTCACTCAATCTCGCCACGAGCATTATATCACTTTGAAATTGCCCGCTTGTTTGCCCGTTCATGCAAAACAAAAGTTCCGGCCTGCTAAGTCAGCAAGGATAAGCTCTGCAGTCATCTCAGTGGGCCCTAGCTGTACTGCTGTATGATTCTGTTTCGGTCGACTGAAGTAAAAAGGGATCCTGAAACTCCAATAAAGAACGTCAACGATTCTACAGCCGAAAACTCTCACTCAGATCAAAATGCACGTTTCTTTGGAGCATTGTGCACCACTGCGGAGCAAATGACTTTCCAAGTTTCCTCTAATTAGGCCTACCTAGTGTCATCATAGTAGCTCTACGACGGCTACTCTTTTTACTTCTCTTTCATAAACTTGCCCTAGCCCTAAGCCACGTTTTCCCTCCTCTAGAATCACCCTGTCATTTAAACAGACAGTCGACAATCTGTTCGCTGTATTACTCGTCCAACGCCCGATCGCCATCAACGCTAGCCTTTTGGGGCAGCGCAAATAGTTGCCAAACAAAACGTCCTGAAGGTTTTTGGTTGTGTTGAGTCTTACCACATTCAGCTGCTCCGCAAGACGAATCCACGCTCACCATCACAGAAAATTTGTGGTAGCAAGTGAAACGATCACGACGTCGTTCTGTAGAAAATTCTGAGAAGTCCGACAGGAGTTCGCCACAGCCCGTAGCGTCGCGGTATACTAACGCCGCGGAATTCTTTGTTTTTACGTCGGCTGTTTTGCAGGGAGATACGGATGCCCCTGGTCATCTGTGAACAATGGCGCTGTCAGACGATGAGTGAAGCAAGTGTTGATTTAATTATTTTTCCTATCTAGCTGCTCAGCTATTTTTATAATGCATAGTGTGCCCAGCTCAACCTTAAAAAGATATCAGTAATGACTAAGGCATAAGTAGCTTCAACTAACATTAACCACCGACTCGATAAAAAAATTACCTTGACTCAAGTTCAAATTGACCCATCACCTTACTCTGATAGTGGAAATGAGCGCAGTTTTTTTCAGAATTTCTAGGACCACCACAAGTTCGTGCTACTCAATAGAATTATTTATAATCGAATAAGCTTTAGCCTTCATTACTTTGAGGTTTGCAACATGAAGGTATCTCTTGAGATCAGCAGCTTAAAAGGTAATCATTGCATTTTAGATAATTGAAATTACGATCGTAAAAGCCGCCCCCGCAATGAATGTACCAGCTGCAAGTCGGCATACATTCCATAACATCCTAGCTCTGCCTGATAATTACTTGAAGGCTGCAGTAAGTCTCACACATGCAGAACGCTGTTTTCTGGGGTAATTTTTTCACTCTTCGCGTATGCTTTTACTCATTTTGTCAATTTCTGCTTTTCATTTTGGGTACGCTTATAGTGGAGAACTGCATTGATGGACATGTTAACGGATTTATGTCAGCTTTCTTTCCAACGCAAAAATCCCCATCATCGCACTCTAGTCTAGGCGAATGAGCTTCAGTCACCTGGCCACTTTTTTATCCGATACAGCCCTCACTTCTTCTGCTTGCCTAATTATATCCATTCTAATACAAACCTAGAACTAGAGCACGAGTCGTCAATGCAGCCCTTGTGGCTAGAAAATAAAAAGCAAGAAGTGCGACTTAACGAAATGCCGTTTTATGCGGCAGGGTTACTTGAAATCGACGCAGCCATTATCGCAGTCGCCAGGGTGACTAGTTTTGTTGATCCAAGCTACGATGCCGTAGGTAGAGGATAAAGTGCCGTAAAATCATGTGAAACTACTAAATATTTACTTTACCTCTTCATCTTTGCATCTCTCGTTATTTCCTGAAGCCTTCACCCAGATGCGAATTGAAATTCCTCTAGCTTTTGTTTCCTGAAGTTATATTCAAGAAAACTTCCATTTCGAGCCCCTGTAAGGTATAAAACACGAACAATTCCTGTAGGAATACGCAAGAGTAAAATTCCTGGATGAAACTGAAATAACATCTTATATGAAAGGAGATTAGGAATACTCATGCACTTCAAGTTAAAGCCGCCACGCAATATTAAACGAACCCATCTCCGCTTCCAGCCAAAACACCATTGCTTTCTTGTAGTATGTTATATCGACCGCGACTAGCTCAAAAGCCATGCCCTGTATCGTCCCGACGTGGCACCAAACTTTGCGTTTAACCGGAAGACGTGTTCATAGAAGCGCGTAGTACGCCTCACATGGGCAGGAGAGCGCATCAGTGCTTTCTTTTTGAGTGCAGCCGAGCGCTTGTTTTTGTGCCACGCGGTCGGCACAGCTTGGCAGGCCAGGGAATACGGTGAGCGGATAAGCGCGGTGCCTTTGAAGCGTTATTGCACTCTGGGGCGCCATTACCGGCCTGGGGTCTCGCCGCCAATCGGGTCATCCGACGGTGTTGCGCAGCGAAGACTGTGTGCAACCAAAAACAACTTGCTGCTTTCAGCGTGTTGCGCGCCGGCTGCAATTTTCGACCCCGCAGCCACACTTACCCTCGGACATCACACGATGACACGGGGCACGCCGGGCCGGGCATGGCACACCCGGGCTTGCGTAGTAACTCGTGTGTATATAATACGTGTCTGGAGTCAGGAAGGCGTACTCGTTACTGGTTTAGGTTTGGTACGATGGAAATAAGTTAGGGCGGAGAGCGTAATGCCCAGAGGAGACGGTTTGGAGAAGGACGCGGTGTGAAGAAATGTCCATACCCTAGACATCTCGGTGAAGTGTTAGCTTCCTCTTCTTCAATATTAAATGTGAAGTCTAGAAGGGCTCAAATGACTGCGTGCGTGCTTGACGGTATAGGATGTAATTTGAGCCGAGAGCACTTGCAATGCATGTAAGAGAGGGAAACAAGCTGAAGGTTGACTACTTTCTGATTAATAACTAACTGAATTGACTCAGTTTCTTCGTAAACTTCATAGGTCCCTGATACTTATAACGTCCCAGCCATGATGACAATATGAAATGTTTGTATATCATCTTTATGTCATTCTGTGTCTGAGATAGGCTTATTTATTAAGAAGGTCAGAGAACACGGCCTCAGCCTTAGCTATCTCAGCACCTACTTTGCACTGAGGCATGACGAGAGAAGAAAAGAAAGAGGATTGTGGTTCTGAAAGAAGTATACAGATGAGAGGTATGAGCACGCGACAGTAAATCACTAATGACCATGCTACAATCGTGAGTCCTAAAGGCTATTTCCAATTCAAGCCAGTAACTTGATGACGCTCCTACAGGCCTCCGTGTTTAGACGAAGTTACAGTTTTAAAGTTTTGGAACGTAATAGCAGTCACGCAAACGCTGTTTCAGCAACAAACGGCATGTGCACACTTGTGGTCAAGGATTTATTCTGGTATTTAAAGCAAGACTCATCCCATGAGATGTAAGGTAATCAAATTAAATTGAATTCAACGAATCCTTCAGCTTCCGCTGCTGTGTAACTATTAAGAAAAATGACGGCACACCACATGTTATCAACTCAGAAATGTGCCCGCTTTGTATGTTAGTCGTAAAGTGCTTCGTTTGCTAAAATGGTCCATGAAATTTGCTTCACCTGACTGGTTCTTAGTAGCCGACAGTTTGATCGTTTGCTAAGTACTTGAATATCTGTACATACGTGTTTCACTAAAAAGAAGGTTCCCCGTATTTTCACTTATAACATAAATAATAGCACACTGCTTTCAGTGTTGGAATTTAAATATCTTGGTGTATATTTAACAAGTTCAATGTCTTGGCATTGTCACGTGGATTTCGTTACTGCCAAAGCCTGTCGTGTTTTAGGCTTCCTGCGACGTAACGCTAAACTTTTCCCTTTAAAAACTAAAGAACTGCTGTATAATACAAATGTTGGAAGCATACTTGAGTATGCTTGCACAGTCTGGGATCCGAAATCCTTTCTTGACGTTCAAAAGCTAGAAAGAGTTCAGAATTTGGCCATTCGTTTTGTTTTCAATAACTATGTACGATATTTTAGCGTAACGAGCGCGAAAAAATCTTTGAGTTGGGACTCCCTTCAAAAACGTAGGAAAGTTCTGCGTTTAAAATTATTTCATAATATATTTCATTCTAGAACTGGAATAGACAGAACCAAACATATAGCCAACCCTGATTACGTGTCTTTACGAAGAGATCATCCGCTTAAAGTTAAAGAATACAGATGCCGGATTGACCTTTTTAAAATGTCTTTTTTCCCCAAAACGGTTTCGGAATGGAACAAGCTGCCTGAGGAAGTAGTGTCCATACTATCAAATGACTCATTTTCTTCCATGCTGTGACATTTTTTATGTATAATAATTTCGTGTTCTTTCTATCTCATTGTTATCTTTTTTTAGCATTTGTGTACTTTTTCTTCAACCCCCCCACTGTAATGCCAGACAATGGCGCTGTGGGTATAATGATAAATAAATAAATAAATAAAATAAAATATATTGTTGGTTTCTATCTACTAACCCTTGCTTTACCAAACTACAAAGTGTCGAGAAAAAACTGATCAGGTCCATATAAAAGTACCGCCGCTTTGGTTATCAACAGAACTTCTAAGCAAAGAAAATTTCGCATCTTAAAATTAAACGTCTTCTTTTAAGCGACGCATTCAGGGCAGATAGACAGGAGTACTCATCGTTTTCGAACGCTCTAACACGGAAAACAAAAGATATCAGGCAGTTGTGCAAAAGCAGTTTACACAGTGACATACTCAATTTTTTTTTTTTTCTGGAAACATCTTGAAATGGAATCCGCTATCAAATGATGTTCGCACCTGCGCATCTTCAGAGGTCTTTTTGGACGGGTTTTAACACCAAGAACTGGAACAAGTCCAACGCATTGGGCGTGTTTGTTTTTTGCTACCCTTGTCTCGCAACACTGATTTTCTTGGAACTACCAATTTTCCAGCCAAGAGTTTTCTTTATTTTGTATATTACGCACAGATCAAACTGCGCGCATGTTTTTATGTTAATCTAGTCCCTCTCCTACAATAACCTCCGGCTATCCTGCATAAGGCCAGCTATATTTTCTGAACAAAAAATTGGAGCGGACACTAAGGCTCTGCTTTAATGATGTGACGTGATATAGTTAATGAGTTTTACTTATATGTGCTGAACTGGTGATTCTCAATTTTACAGTCCCTGGGAGTCCTCATACCACTCCTTGTGCAACGGTGCAGTTGTTTAGGGATGAGCCACTGCTCTGTGATGGCAGGTGCTGCCGCCAGTTTGGTCGTGTGCGACACAAGTTCGTCTTCCCAAGTACCCTATCGCCAATATCGCCAACCACCATTAATTTACTGCCACCTGCCCGGCTGGCTAGATTTCTCAATCTGGTGGGTAGGTACTTAAGTCGCCACATTGTCACGGGACCTAGGTAGTCCACCTAGGTTGCTTCTCAGAGGGTGGCTGCCTGGGCCACCCTACTTATCACTTACAACGCCGACGATGATGAAAGCGACGACGCCGAATTTTCTGCGCAACGGAAGCCTTAATGCTATCTCGTTAGAATATATATTAAAAAATCTCTTGCTTGAAATGGAGACTGAGGAAAACATCTTACGAATATTGTTCAGCGCAAAAATTGATTCTCTACCTATTTCTTGGCGTGTTAACGTTCGTGCGGCAGTCAAAGAGCCATTTAAGTTTAAAATTTGAATTTAGAAATCCTCCGGCCTTTCAATTAGAACTCGTGTCATCCTTACCGTAAAGCAAGGATGTCATAGTGATGAAGCTAATGTCAGTGCAATGTAGTGTCCTGTATTCACACCCAAAAATCAGTGTCCATGTGTGTGTTTTAGGCGCGAATCCGCCGGTGATGGCAACTCATGTTCTCTCGTAATTTTTTCTTTTCTTGCTCATGCATTCTTCGTTTTTAGCGTAGAGTAGTACGCATCGTTATGATTAAAACAGGTTAGTCTATCGAAACAGGCCAGCTTCTAATGCCCTCTTTCTGTTTCACAATTTTTTCTTGCGAATACATTTGTCCTCAATGTCTCTGTAAACCCTCCTCAGCGGCCAGAAAACGTGAGGGGTAAAAACAATTTCTGGCGAGAGTTTTCAGTCACTAGGTATGGCTGCCTTGATTTCAACCCTTTGCTCTTCACGACGAAGCAAACCTCCTGTGCAACAATAGATCTAAAATGCAGGTACAAGAGATCCTGAGCTGCACTTACTAACATATCAAAGCCACGATGAATAAAAATGCACAAAAAAGGCACAACAAAATATGAAATTGTTTCATGATTTTATAACTATTCCTGGAGAAAAGAAAAGTATCAAAACGCTGTAGGAAAACTCCTTACAGCCGTAGGAAACAAAACGACACACGAGTGGCCGAGATGAAAGGAAAACAATAAGACGCCCTGTCTTCATTCTCATTAAAACGAGCCTCCGTTTTAAGCTGTTCTCTTCTGATATACCGGAAGTTAATTTATTCCAGAATCCTTGAGGAACGAGGAGCACTACGGGAGCGCATTTAATAGGAGCGTATGGTCTAGGAACACAGGCATTGCGTGTAGGTCTCCTAATGGCTACCGCTGCCGGTAGAACCGCAGTTGAAACGTCCTTTTCCCAGCGTTTGTCATCTCCAAAGGACATTCTAAGCGACGCGTTCATATCGGCCCACCCGTTTTTTTACGCATGCCTCGTTTTATTTCCCTATTTTTTCCATTGCCTGAACGTTGTAGTTCTTAACGGATCTCTGGGAAAAAATATAAACCGGAAGACCGCCGTCCTTAATGACTAGGAGCCGCCTCTTCGTAGTTCTTGCAGCGCCTGCTTGGTCAATATTCCACATCGAGATGCAGGCCTCTTTTGGAACCCAACAACGCTCTTGCCATTGCTTGTCGCTGGATGTTTATGGTGTCGCTTGTACGTGTGCGGAGTAAAAGGGCTTCATAGATGCATCGTTAGAAAGGCGCAGCGACAGTCTCCTAGCCAAGAATGGATGCTGGCCCGAAGCTTGTTTACGTTGCATGCAAAATAAATGGACGTGAAGACCGAAAGGAGAGAAAACTCGTAAACATCGCAGCTCAAATAGACCAGTAGGAGAGACATATGAGAAAATCACGAAAGGCCAGACAAAAAAAGTTAAGGGGGATATTTAGACGGAAGAAAAAGCTGGATGACCCCTCGGACTCGGGACGAAGGCCTCATTAAGATTGAGGCTAACCTGCCCATGATTATCGTGAACTCCTTCTCGGCCGCATTACAGTGCAAGTGATCGTAACATATATTTCCTTTTGCATACTTCTCGGATTTAACACATGAAGGCAGTTTATACAAAATCACCAAGCATACCTGCGACCATCACCATTTTTACCGTTCTGAATGAAATAATAAACCGTATAGTCCATTAACAAGTTTACTATTCCGGTCTCTTTACATTTTACGTACCCTTTCGTCCCCGCACATCTAGCGTCCTTCAACGTACTATCGCGACGGAAAGAAAAGCAAGCAATGCAGCGCCTACTCACTTCGCTGTTCGAATTTCTCTTCAACACGCTTTAACCTCAGTGAGAGCAAAAGAGGGCTCGAGTCATCCATGATAAATTCTAGCACGACGCTAACGTCTCTTTCATACCACCCAGGTAAAAGCGTGATAAAAACAAATTAAAAGAATAGAGCACACAGGTGCTGCGCTGTTCGCGTTTCTTTCCAATGCGGTAGTACAGTGCCAGCACG
This sequence comes from Amblyomma mixtum, assembly GCF_055824585.1. NCBI lineage: Eukaryota > Metazoa > Arthropoda > Arachnida > Ixodida > Ixodidae > Amblyomma > Amblyomma mixtum. The sequence goes on along the minus strand of NC_143017.1, from coordinate 84,487,265 downwards.
AGAGTTCTGCAGTACTTCCGTTCACTTAGGTTGCAACGGGGACCCCTACATTCAAGACAGCCTCCATTTTTTTTTATTTGTAACATTTTGCAGTCCCTGGAGCAGAGCGGCGGCCGCTCACTTGGCCGTTCAGCGCGGACGCTTCAATCGTTGAAAACGTGGTTGGCAACGCAGAATTAAGGTAGCGCATGAGCCGAGCGCCATGGTTTTTTTTTTTTCATAATTTGCAGGCTTTCTTCCAATGACGGAAAAAAAGGTCCACGTTGCAGATACTTGGTAGAAACAACTGGATAGATAGTTTCTTAACACCCTCTACAACTATGCGAAGCACACCTCACCTTCAAGTGAATATTAACATTTTATAATTATTCTTAGCTAATAAAGTAATTCAGCGAAATGTGAAAAATGCTCTGAAGAGCGTCACACGACGAGAAGCAATATGTCATTGGCTTCAACGAGGTCCGCTGCGTCGCTTTTTAAAATCCTTGCTCAAAGTTACGTGAAACTCCCTCTATATAAACAAAACATATGTACCATGAACAAGGCAACTGTAACGGGAACAGCAAAACGAGATTTCATTTCGTTCAGGTTGAATAAAGACGCGCATGATTTTCATTTCAATAGCCCGAAGGCCACTGCGTGATCGTCTTAATAGGCTCTGCCTATAACTCCGCTTCAGCAGCTGATATTTTGTGCTTTTGTGTTCCAGATTCTAATATGTTAGTCGCGTTTTTGTCCGTTATTCTGCGTGTGGACAATCATTGGCTGTATGGCGTACTGGTAGATATAACAATTGACGAGATATGACCGCAGCGCATTGGGAGTGACTTTTTGGGTAGAGTACTTAAGCAGTATTGCAGCAGATTACCGAATTCATTTGGGGGTGTTTTTTGGTTCACCAAAGTATGATGATGATGAGATAGGTGAAATGTCCCCGATAGAAAATTACAGAGCATTTGGAAGAAATTTTAAATGTTGCCTGTTTTCTGCCAGCAGCGTTGTTTGTTTTGTTTCGAATGTAGTTGTGTAAACCCTTGAAACAACCGCACGGCAATTAAAATCTCCTTCGCGTGAGATCACGTTTCGGAAATCTCACGTCCAGAGGCAATCGCTTACTTGCTTCTTCCACTGAGCTGTCAAGGATGTGGCGACGAGCACTTCGTTAGAATCTGAATGCTAAGGAAACCAGCGGTCATCGAAACTAAGAAAAAAGCTGGTGATTGTCGTTTATTTTCATTGTTGCGTAGCTCACACCGCCATGTACATTAGCTGTCAATCTCAAGCCCCTACAGGAGCAGTCGTTAATAGAACCCGAGCAAAATCTAAGTGTAAAGCCAGAAAGCAACATTTGCTACAAGCGCTTTGATTTAGGAACTTTTTTTTTGTACTGTACATCATCAGCAAAACTTTTACGCTGTCCAAAATGGTTCAACAGTTCATTAATATGTACTAAGCTATAGGTAATTTACCACCAACTGTGCCAGGGGAGCAATACCAAGCAGCATTCATTCTACAGCTTACTTTCTTACAGTTAACGATTGATTTTACGTCAGAGATCCCTAGGATAATAATGTGTCCCTTTCTCGATTTTTAACTTTTCTGACTGCCGGTCCAATACAACATAAGACAACTTTCTCGATTCGAAACGCATAATTGGCATTATTTTTTTCACGTAAAATCTGTGAGGTTGACTAAATGGCGCCCCATTTGGAGGTTTATGACGTCTAGAAAACAAGTTTCCAAGTAATAAGCATTTGCAAGTAGCAGAGACGTGAACTCAATGTAAAGGAATACACAAAAAGAAATGGGAGCCGTATGCTTTCACAAGCAGGATTTGTTGCACCGTCCTGAACGCATTAATCTTTAAAACTACATGCTGTATCCTCCTCAGATTGATGGCGGTAAACACAACAATCTAACACTTCAACAAAACTTCCTTAGGGAGCAAGAAGCGCCCTCCATTACAAGGCTGCAGTAAAAAATTGCAGTGATAGGATCTGTCGAAATGCGAACTGCGGCTACACTTTTCGCCCGAATCAACAAAGGAAAACCGCTCAAGGGATTGCTCGATGATAAACGACGGCCGGAGCACAGGCAGTGTTTGGTAATCGGTCTTCGGTCCTCGTTAAGTAAGTTTTAAGAGAAACTCTTTCCATTGTAGTCCCATCGAAAAGCACAAAACATATTACAAGCCACCAGAACGTCGCGTAGAAGCTTATGCCGTGCAATGCGCCTTGTTTTATTTAGAGCCAAGCGCAAGTAAGCCTTCTTCTTTTGTTCCCCCATTTGCGTTAGTAAAGTTCGCGTTTCAAGAGTACCGAAGAGTTAATGAAGAATTCCGAGAACATATAGCAGATAACTTCGTGAATTGAAGATTTCGAAAAGCTATCATATCTGCACCTCATGAGTGTTTCATAGCATAATCCTCCCTGCCTCCTTCCTTAGGCCTTGCACACTTGTCGTTTTTATTCACTCAATGAAAGCAAACAAACCTTACCGTGACAAAATGACAATGCACGAACACAAACAGAGAAGGATGAGTTGTTACCAGAATATTCAAAAAAGAAGCGCCAGTAAAGAAAAATATTATAGTGAACATAGTGATGATCAGAGATGCCAAAAAACTTCGAACCTAAACAAGTGGGCGATGCTATTCTGCATCAAAAGTGGGGTCTTTGGTGGAGGTTCTTGAAGCTTTTGATGCAAAAAGCTCAGATACTTGTGAGATGCTAGTGTTCTGTGCCGCTCTTTTCCACATTTAGAGAGTGAGCACAGTTTACGGTGTCTTTATCGATCCCACAGCAAAGCAGGGAACGGTGCTTCTAAAAATATAAACCTCACTTAATGAACTGTCAGAAAACTCACTAAAAATTTTACGTAAGCATTGTTACTTTTTTCTCTTTTATTTCTAGAGGCAACTACTAATTATCAAAATTCATGGAACTTGCCTTGTAACTGTCCTAAAAATGTCGTGGTAAATTCTTCCAGAATTTGGAATTTCTAATCCCGCATTGAAGTTTTTTGTTTTGATATATTATGCTGCTTGATAATATCAAGGTAATGTAGTGCTAATTGAAGCCTTCCTACTTTTGTAATGCTGTTCACGCTAATATGAAAGTTCCGGGTTCACTCTTTGCCACGGTTGTGGGAGGTGCTAAAATTGGGCTGCTAAGTGTGTTAAGGGCACTCCGAGAATGCGCTACGTAGAGTCGAAGAGCGTTGACTCTGTTCAACCAGTGAATGTATGGGATGTTCGAATTTAGGATTTCAGGACTTATTTTGAACAGGTAAGCAAACCTCTGTTAAGAGACATTGGCCTCCATATTTCTATGATAGTACGCATATTTACGCATGGAAAGCGGTGGCAGTCAGCGTAAGTGTCCTCTTATTGTGACGCAGCTGCCAGCTGTCACCTATGCAGTCCAATTTTTTTGTCACTGCAGCACAGCAACACATTAAATTGACAACTGTTCTTATTTCCCTCACTGTAGGCGGAATCAAAGAACGCCATTCAAAGAAAATGTCTCTTCCTCGACGATTTTCGCGACCCTTCTTATGATGTGGCATGCGTGATTACAAATACTGAGTTCAAAATTTAAAGGCGGAAGCCTCAGAAAACGGGCGTGCACGATAATTTTACCAAATACATGACCTCCGTATTTTCAAAGCGCGTGAAATCGCGAGGACGAAAGAACGGACGCTTGCAAGCAGTGCTTTTTCTTCGCCTTTTTTCGGCTGCTTAACACCTTTAAAAAACCTTCAACTCGCACTCTTTTCAATTCTACTTGACAGTAACGCTTAACACTAACGTTTAAGCTAGATTCAAACATTTAATGTATGCATTAAACCATACATGATTCCAGAAACCCTGCTTGTGCATTGAGGAACCAAACAACCGCACTTCATCGAAATGGGCCGATTAACCGCTTAGTGACGCAATAATAAACTGTCCCTCAACGATCCCTTACGCACTTGTAATAATTCGGGCAGCGTGCTCACCGACCGCGGTTACTCGCTTCTGAGAGAGGAAAACGTTGAGAGACGCCGAAGCTCGTTACAGCCTTCGAGTCGGGCGTTCTCGGCTCGGTAAAATATCAGGCAGCCTTATTTATTTTCAAATTTACTGCAACTCGAAACTGTTTCCCCAGGGCTGCAGGGCGGGGATCAAGAGGCGTCCGGATTTAACGCAACCCGATCGAAGGCCCCGCCGTGATCGCGTCAACGACCAGGAGACGACGAATTTGCTAATGGCGAAGTTCGATGGGCGGAGGCTTTATGGCTGCGATGTTCAGTCAGCTGGCTAGCGCGCGTCCAAGCACCGTTTTGCATGTGTTTGGCTCCGCTTCGAGGGTGCATAAACAGTCGCCCGCGTATACTACATGTATAAAGTAATGTGTAGGCCCAGCGCCGGAAGTTTAGACCAGTGGACATAAATGGCCCGCCTTTAACACCCGTGTAATTTGGCTGCAGCCGTCACTGCCCCCGGCTGAAAGGGCCACGTAGGCGTCAGCGGAACGGAGTGAGTTCGGGTGAGCGCGTTTATACGGCCCGGCTACATTTCAGCTTCCTCTCACTGACTCGCCAAGTCTCCCACCTGTTACCATGGAGGCGCTTTAGGAGATGCGCGAGCGGGCTGTTCTTAGGCGAGACATAGTTACGGAGGAGGCAGAGAGGGGAGGAGAGAAAGCTTTTGTCTCGCAAATAGCGCTGGCGAGGGGGGCGCAAAGTGCGCAGAATCACCGAACCGTCTGGGGAGATTCGGCGACGTTTCAAACCACTCAGCTGAAAGAGAGCTCTGCGTGGGAGATAAAATCGGGTGTGATGCAGAGTTTAGAGCTGCTATTTATGCGGATGCATGCCGAAGTGTGACTGACGTGAAAGCGCTTCTTTCGCCTCTGTGGCCTTCTGTTGAGTTCTGTAAAGGGTGTTATGTGTCTTTACATTTTAGTAACATGAACTGCTCTCTAGCAGCGCTGTTGTAATTTCACTCAACGCTGATAAACAATGTTTTGTGATTGTTGAAGTCAGCAGTTGGTGCAATACTTTTATTTAATGTAATTTTATGTATATAGTTTACATTACGCGGCCTCGCGCGAGGTTCTTGCAGAAGAGCCAAAAATGCACAACCAAATGATAACAGTCCTACCATAAGAGATACTATGAAAGCACAAGGAGATATTTCCCAACAGTCTGCATTTGGGCTTCCTTGAATGGCCAAAAAAAAATAGAAGAAAGGCCGAAGAAGCGGGACACAAAAAGAGGCGACGTCTATGTTTGTCTCTGTTTGGAAATCGGCTTCTTTATTTCTATACTGACCTGCGTGATGCATTCGCATGACGTAATAATGACCGCCGGGCAAAGTTCGAAAGGCTGCAAGAATAATGTGACTCACGACACTGTGTCTTTTTTGTAGTTAGAACAGCTGTCATTCTTCACAGTCACTCATTTCTGTGGATAATAGCAATGACCTAGACAATTTCATGTTATTGCTTCGTTTTGCGCTATACGGCCAACTGATTGATGAACAAGGTTAACAATAAACAGCAGACTTACTGCGTAATAGTGATTCAGCACGAAACGGGCCACGGCTGTCGGACACGTGCAGTATAATGTCAATATGCTGCAATAAAATATTATTAAAAATAAAGTAAACCAGACTTATTTGGTTCCGGTAGCGCAATGCATGCAGCGGCGCATCCAGGCTTAAGCCACCTGACAACGAAGATGTTAACTTTCCGGGTAGATCCATTTTGCGGGTAAAGGAATTCCTTGGTATATGAAACTTTCTCTTCATAGCAACCACATGAACATCTGTGAGCTCAATGCGAAGGGAGCAGCAGTAATCATCACAGAAGTTAATTTTCATAGGACCGCCACCTTACCGCTTTTTCTTCTTTCTTATTTAATTTCTTTTTACTTTGTTTTTCTTAACGTGTTTATATTTTATCACTTCTTTTCTTTGTTTCTGCTTTCCTTTGGTTTTATTTCGTTCATTTTGTCAACTTTGTGATGGCCTCTTTCCTTCCTTCCTTCCTTCCTTTCTTCCTTCCCTTTCTTCCTTGCCCTTCCCTTCCTTTCTTCCTTCCCTTCCTTTCTTCCTTGCCTTTCCTTCTTTCCTTGCCCTTCCTTCTTTCCTTGCCCTTCCTTCCTTCTTTCCTTGCCCTTCCTTGCTTCCTTCCTTTTTTCCTTGTCCTTGCTTCCTTCCTTTTTTCCTTGCCATTGCTTCCTTCCTTTTTTCCTTGCCCTTCCTTCCTTCCTTTTTTCCTTGCCCTTCCTTCCTTCCTTTTTTCCTTGCCCTTCCTTCCTTCCTTCCTTCCTTTTTCCTTGCGCTTCCTTCCTTCCTTTTTTCCTTGTCCTTGCTTCCTTCCTTTTTCCTTGCCCTTGCTTCCTTCCTTTTTTCCTTGCCCTTGCTTCCTTCCTTTTTTCCTTGCCCTTGCTTCCTTCCTTTTTTTCCTTGCCCTTGCTTTCTTCCTTTTTTCCTTGCCCTTCCTTCCTTCCTTCGTTCCTTCTTTCTTTGCCCTTTCTTCCTTGCTTCTTTCCTTGCCCTGCCTTCCTTCCTTCTTTCCTTGCCCTTCCTTCCTTCCTTCCTTCCTTGCCCTTTCTTCCTTGCCCTTTCTTCCTTGCCCTTTCTTCCTTGCCCTTCCTTCCTTGCCCTTCCTTCCTTGCCCTTTCTTCCTTGCCCTTTCTTCCTTGCCCTTCCTTCCTTGCCCTTTCTTCCTTGCCCTTTCTTCCTTGCCCTTCCTTCCTTGCCCTTTCTTCTTTGCCCTTCCTTCCTTGCCCTTCCTTCCTCGCCCTTTCTTTCCTTCTTTCCTTTTTTCCTTCTTTCTTTCCTTCTTTCCTCCTTTCCTCCTCTCTTTCTTCTTTCATTTCTTCCTTTCCTTCTTTCTTTCTTTCTTTCTTTCCTTCTTCCTTTCTTCCTTCCTTCCTTCCTTTCTTTCTTTCTTCCTTTCCCTCTTTCTTTATTTCTTTCTTCCTTCCTTCCCTTATTTTTTTCTTTCCTTCTATCTTTCTTTCTTATTTTTTTCCTTCCTTCATGCCTCCTTTTCACTGTTCGTTGTTTTTGGAGTGCATCCTAACATAGGAGATATCGCAGGACAGACTGCGTCTAATAACGGGCCCAAAGAACACTATAAGAAGACCAGAATGGATCGCCCAACACAGATCTCAACATTTCGGAGCGCTTCTGAGAGAGAGCAAGAGAAAAGCAGCGAAAATCACGTGCACGCGGCTCCACGGAACGGCACAAATCAGCCGCGTCGTCTTTGTTTTCTTACTCTAACCCTTATGTTATCCATGTGTACTGCGGTGAACCTATACGCTGCGACACTGTCGCCGCCGTGACGCCGCAGCTTAGGTGCAGCTTCTACTCCCCTTTTCTCCCAAATTTTCCTCCGGTAATTGCCCCCTCGCAACAAGTGCCGTCCCACCACGCGTGGCAGCACCGTGGGAGGAAGCAGTGAGGCTGGCAGCACGTGTCGCTCCCTCCGCATAAACATGCACAAACACGCATTCAGGAGGCAGAAAAAGAAGTTCACCATGCAGCTGGCGTGGCGCTCCTCATTGGTGGGCGCGCGTCGTCTAAGGTAATTAGGTCGCCGAGCCTCCCTCCTTTTTTACGCAGCCGCGTGGTGGCGGCGTGTCGGAAAATCACGTCCAATTTGTGAATAATTACTGGAGTTCGCATTTTCACACTAGAACCGCTACAACCATAAGCAAGGAAACTAATTAAAAAGGAAGTGCGGAAAAGAAGAGGGCAAAGCGAAACAGCGGGGGAGTAGCGAAGTCTTCGGAAGGGAAGAAAGCTATGGGAGCGAAAGAGAACACTACACTGCGTTTACAGTCTTTCTTTTTTATGGAGCGGGTGGTTTTAAACGCAGCTAAGAAAATGTGTGCGCCCCGTAAACAACCTCCGCCTTTTGCCGCTAATGCACGCTAGTGTCTGGTGAGGAGTATGCCTGAGTATGTGGAGTGTCTGGTGGGGAGTAGTGTCCGAATGTGATCGCTGACAAACGACAGAGAGAAATGCGAGGAGTACGCCATTGTATTGATTTCGCTAAGTTTTAAAATATCAGTTTCTGTAATAAAATCTGCACCAAATAACAAATATATCAGATAAAAGATCAGATCAGATCGGAGAAAAGGAAACAAAGCGCACAAACATCAACGAGGTGACGCGCAGATTACGCCAACCCACGGTCCTCGGACGCAATCGGCGTCCACTTTTGCAAGCGCCAGCTTTTTCGTCCTTCCTCGCGGACGATGGCGCTTGCGTCAGACATCTCGACTGCATTAGAAGTCAGTCGTTAGGCTGGAATAGCCAGAAAGAGAAGCAAAGAGAAGCCGATGCCACCGCTGGCGCAAATGACGACGAGCAAGGCGGTGGTCGGAGACGGTTGAAAGTTGAAAGTTTATTGAGTAATACAATAAAAGTTACAATTGTATACAGCGAGAGGTCCCATGGTACAAGACCGCGGGCGGGACCTCCCATGAAAATAAATTTCAATATGCAACATAATATAAAATACTCAACACATTAATTAGCGACGAAACAGAATAAATATAGGCACATAGAGTAATATTAGTTACTGAAATATTTAAATACAAACAATGTAATGCACGATAATGTAAAATAAAACACTCACAGATGCCGCGATACATAGAATCAATAACATAAAAAAAATCACAAATTAAGAAGGAAAAGCTTTAGTTTGACCTTGAATAAAGAAAGCGTATTAGTTTGTTTGATGTCTATGTTCAAAGAATTCCAAAATGATACGGATGAAAAATGAAGGCATTGTTTCCCGTAGTTAGTTCTGACTTTAGGTTGTAAAAAGTTATTACGCAGCGCAAAACGTGTGACGATGTTGCTCATGATCGTGCCGGGAGAAAATATGCTTAGCGGGAGATAATGACGAAGAATCTTAAAGAATCGGATACCAAGGTTGAAAAATAATGGGCAGAGATAGGTAGAACGTTTAAATCTATGAACAAAATGCGGGAGGGTGACATTCGAGGGGTATTGGTTATGATGCGCATGGCTTGCTTTTGCAGTTTTATTAAATGCCAGAGATGAATATGATAGGCGTTACCCCAAGATGAGATACCGTAGTTTAAGTGGCTGTGGATGAATGCGTAGTAAAAAGATAATAAAGTTTGGACTGGAAAATAGCTTCAGGCTTTAATTAGTGCGCGTAACCCATAAGAAATTTTCTTGCACGTTTCAGCTACATGATGATGGAATTTTAAGTGAGGGTCAATGATAACACCAAGAAAAGAAACTCGATCTTGCGGTGAAATAGCAGCAGAATTGAGGTATAGAAGTGGTGTGATGGGCAATGACTTCTGAGGGGGATGGAAAATCTGAAAACAAGTTTTAGTGACGTTCACGGACAGGCGGTTAATGTGGCACCAACGCTCAAGAGAATTAAGATCATTCTGTAGGTTAAGAATCAGCTGATTAATGTCCTGGTGCGATGATAGCATGGTAGAGTCATCTGCGTATAGTATACTATTGCAATTCTTTAAACAGGATGGTAAATCATTAATGTAGAGTAAAAACAATACAGGGCCAAGAATTGAGCCCTGTGGAACACCCTTGTTAATTAAAGCTATGTTAGATGTATGGTTATTAATAGAGACTATGTGCTCTCGGTCACAGAGGAAGCTCTTCAAGAGCATTAGGGGAGGTCCAGTGATACCATAAGATTCCAATTTGTGAAACAAGATGGAGTGATCAATGGAATCAAATGCTTTGCTAAAATCTATGTAAACTGCTCCTGAGAACATTCCTTTATCAATTGTTAGCCTAACGTAATCTATGAGAGACGCTATTGCAGTATCTGTAGATAGTCCGCGCCGAAAGCCGTGTTGACTATCTGTCAATATGTTAAATTTTTCAATATAACTAGACAACCTTACTTTAATTGGTCTTTCTAAAATTTTGTCAAAAAAAGGAAGAATTGCAATCGGACGATAATTATTTGGCAAAGCTGGATCGCCTTTTCTGAAGACCGGTATTATTTTCGCTATCTTGAGCTGCTTGGGATAACTGCCAGATTTAAAAACGAGATTGCAGATGTGGCTAAGGACTGGAGCAAGCAATGACCGGATACTTTTCACATGCTTTCCATGGATATTGTCAACGCCGGGGCCGGTCGTCTTTAAATTAGCAATTAAAGATAGAACTTCGTCTGGACACGGGGGGGTAAGAAAAAAGGAGTGAGGGCAGCGCTCAAGAGAAGGTGTGCATAACGAAGAGAAAGGATAATTAGGTGAATTGAAAAAATAATTGCTAAATGTATTCGCCATTTCCTCAGGATCCGATAAAGTAACACCATCGTGGAAAATAGATTTAACAACACTAGGTGACTTACGAATATTCAGAAATTCGTCAAGCAGCTGCCATTTTCGTTTAGAATTGTTAGTATGTGTGGATAACTGGTTTTCATAATAACATCGTTTAGCTTTCTTTAGAAGCGACGTTAGTACACTGGAATACCTTTTATATCTCAATTTAAGACGCAGATTGAACGGCTGGTGTATAGTTTTTTTATACATGTTTTTTTTTTATACGGTGAGTGGGGAATGAAGAGAACGACGCGTGAACGTGGGATCTTGCATCTCTTTTTGTAGGACGGGCTTCACAGCTTTAGCACAATATCGCGCCCGAGTTGTAAGAATGTAGGTTGTAAAGCACATTTGCTACAGCTGTTCGCGCGGTTGCCACGCACGCAAGGCCGCGTCACCCCAACGACGTAAGGAAATTATACAGCTGCTACGAGACACGGGTGACTTACGCTCACCTTCCCCCGCTTTTAACCTTCAAAAGTGCCGTTCTTTTTACCTCCTCTCAACTTTTTCCTTTCCCTTCCGCCGCAGCTCCCGCACACTTTGCCACCTTCTTTTGATGCCTTGAGAGGAAAAAAGGCTGCTTGTGATGAGATAGCGGGAAAAGGGGAAGAGGAGAAAGCGGGAAAGTAGAAAGAGAAAAGGAAATTGTGTGCTTTGTCCCGCATGACAGCCTCTGGAAAGGAGCTTAAACACAAAAAACACTCCACTCCGGAATGTCATCAAATAGAGAGCGCGGTCTCATAAGAGTTTCAGGGCACTCTGGTTGCATCTCGCATGACTAATAGAAAGCGCGTTGTCATGCCTCGATTAGAGCATGACAGCAAAATCATATGAAATTGCAAATTTGGCGTCGTGAAAAACTATGCAGAATATCGTCCCATAGGTGAAAGAGCTGTACCAGGACTCCATACTACTACTTGGGGTTAACTGAAAAAAAAAAAAAGCTGAGATTGAGAGCCCTGGTGGGTATGGGTAAAAATGAGCCCAGACATACGTAGCCGCCACTCAAGGAAAGCCCATGGTTCCTGACCACTAACCACGCAAAAATCATTCCCGCTTGTTGTACAAACGCTCTTCCGAACAATCTTTGTTCTTGTCGGTTTTGATTCAAGGCCAATATCAATTGACCACACGCAATTGCCTAAGCTCGCTTCGCTGGCTATGCCTGCTCAGTCACTGCTCACTTTCTAGTCGCCGCGACATAGAACAAAGACGGCAGTGGCCCGTTTCTCAGAGGACGCCAGTTATCACAGCGCAATTACCTGTTAGCAGAACTTGTGCAAACATTGCTATAAGTGCATCAATTAGCATTAAGCGATAACATATTCAGTAATATTCTAATTGATCAACACCACAAATAAATAAATTAATTAAAAAAAATCCCCTGTGCCCCTTGGTTTCTGTGGCTGTTGGCTTCTGTAGTATTTATAACGAGCCCCTCTCATTCCCCGTCCCTTGTTTGCATAATTGCTTAGCGAGGGCCTCGGTTCTGGCAGTCTTGACACCATAGGAAGCATAAGAGGGTTCTCACGCAGCTTCCACCCTCTCCGTGCGATGACGTTCTACGTCACACCTGCGGTAACTCAGGACGTTCCACGTCCGCCGCTTATGAACGTGGGTGGCGCTGATGAACACTCTCAATGTTGGAAACAAGGGAAGGGGATGAGGGGCTCGTTATAAATATGACAGAAGCCAACAGCCACAGAAACCAAGGGGCACAGGGGATTTTTTTTAAGTTATTTATTTTGTGGTGTTGATCAATTTAGAATATTACTGAATATGTTATCGTTTAAAGATAACTGATTAGAAAAGCAGAAGAAAAAACAACCACCTGCCGCCGGTGGGATCCGAACCCACGACCTCCGAATTACGCGTCCGGTGCTCTACCTCTGAGCTACGGCGACGGCTGTCAATTCTTCTGCTTTCGGGGGTATTTATGTTTACAAGTAACCTAACCTTGAGAGTGTTCATCAGCGCCACCCACGTTCATAAGCGGCGGACGTAGAACGTCCTGAGTTACCGCAGGTGTGACGTTGAACGTCATCGAACGGAGAGGGTGGAATCTGCGTGAGAACCCTCTTATGCTTCCTAAGGCGTCAAGGCTGCCAGAATCGAGGCCCTCGCTAAGGAATTAAGCAAACAAGGGAAGGGGATGAGGGGCTCGTTATAAATATGACAGAAGCCAACAGCCACAGAAACCAAGGGGCACAGGGGATTTTTTTTAAGTTATTTATTTTGTGGTGTTGGTCAATTTAGAATATTACTGAATATGTTATCGTTTAAAGATAACTGATTAGAAAAGCAGAAGAAAAAACAACCACCTGCCGCCGGTGGGATCCGAACACACGACCTCCGAATTACGCGTCCGGTGCTCTACCTCTGAGCTACGGCGACGGCTGTCAATTCTTCTGCTTTCGGGGGTATTTATGTTTACAAGTAACCTAACCTTGAGAGTGTTCATCAGTGCCACCCACGTTCATAAGCGGCGGACGTAGAACGTCCTGAGTTACCGCAGGTGTGACGTTGAACGTCATCGAACGGAGAGGGTGGAATCTGCGTGAGAACCCTCTTATGCTTCCTAAGGCGTCAAGGCTGCCAGAATCGAGGCCCTCGCTAAGCAATTAAGCAAACAAGGGAAGGGGTTGAGGGGCTCGTTATAAATATGACAGAAGCCAACAGCCACAGAAACCAAGGGGCACAGGGGATTTTTTTTAGGTTATTTATTTTGTGGTGTTGATCAATTTAGAATATTACTGAATATGTTATCGTTTAAAGATAACTGATTAGAAAAGCAGAAGAAAAAACAACCACCTGCCGCCGGTAGAACGTCCGCCGCTTATGAACGTGGGTGGCGCTGATGAACACTCTCAAGGTTAGGTTACTTGTAAACATAAATACCCCCGAAAGCAGAAGAATTGACAGCCGTCGCCGTAGCTCAGAGGTAGAGCACCGGACGCGTAATTCGGAGGTCGTGGGTTCGGATCCCACCGGCGGCAGGTGGTTGTTTTTTCTTCTGCTTTTCTAATCAGTTATCTTTAAACGATAACATATTCAGTAATATTCTAAATTGATCAACACCACAAAATAAATAACTTAAAAAAAATCCCCTGTGCCCCTTGGTTTCTGTGGCTGTTGGCTTCTGTCATATTTATAACGAGCCCCTCATCCCCTTCCCTTGTTTGCTTAATTGCTTAGCGAGGGCCTCGATTCTGGCAGCCTTGACGCCTTAAGAAGCATAAGAGGGTTCTCACGCAGCTTCCACCCTCTCCGTTCGATGACGTTCTACGTCACACCTGCGGTAACTCAGGACGTTCTACGTCCGCCGCTTATGAACGTGGGTGGCGCTGATGAACACTCTCAAGGTTAGGTTACTTGTAAACATAAATACCCCCGAAAGCAGAAGAATTGACAGCCGTCGCCGTAGCTCAGAGGTAGAGCACCGGACGCGTAATTCGGAGGTCGTGGGTTCGGATCCCACCGGCGGCCGGTGGTTGTTTTTTCTTCTGCTTTTCTAATCAGTTATCTTTAAACGATAACATATTCAGTAATATTCTAATTTGATCAACACCACAAAATAAATAACTTAAAAAAAATCCCCTGTGCCCCTTGGTTTCTGTGGCTGTTGGCTTCTGTCCCACTCTCAATGTTAGGTTACTTGTAAAACATAAATACCCCCGAAAGCAGAAGATTTGACAGCCGACGCCGTAGCTCAGAGGTAGAGCACCGGACGCGTAATTCGGAGGTCGTGGGTTTGGATCCCACCGACGGCATGTGGTTGTTTTTTCTTCTGCTTTTTTAATCAATTAGCATTAAGCGATAACATATTCAGTAATATTCTAAATTGGTCAACATCACAAATAAATAAATTAAAAAAAATCCCCTGTGCCCCTTCGTTTTTGTGGCTGTTGGCTTCTGCGAGTTATATGGATATGTTTCTCTTCTGAAACACTTGATCGCCGAAACCTAAACTTGTCAGTATTATTGAGAGAGATAAATTTTCAACAGGAATGCACCATTGATACCGAAACAAGGTAATTGATTACAGCCATGCTCAGTGTGTTCACAAATTGATGAATGCCACGTAATTATCAGAATTATTAAGCGGTAGCGTGTGACAGGAGCACTGGTCCTGTATGACCGTACGGTGTAGTTATCGGTGTTTTGGGGCCAGCTTTATCCTCAGCGTGGTAGGAGTTTTCCTTCGGGCTCAAAAAGACCGCGAGACGCAATGTTTTCATTTAACTCACCATATTTAGAACGAAACTCTTTGGCGGTCGTTCCGGCGTTTCGTGGCGTCGCCGTGGCCCCTCGAAACTAGCTCCGCAGACGGGGCAGCGCGCTGCTCTAGCGGCGCGCGCTCCTGGCGCCATTTCTCTCACGCTCAAGCCGAAACTGATAGCCGCCATTCACCACTGCGTTCGCCATTGCAGAACACGCGTACTTTCTCTCAACGAAAGGTTTGTTTCAGGAATACCGATATATGAACCCATATGAAAAACTTACCGAGGAGCTTAAATTAAAGAACATCGGAGAAAATTTATTGACGCAGAGATTCGACGTCTTGCATAGAAATGCCAGCTTCTCGTCGCAAGATACAGTACATCGTTGACGTCAATAAAAATTTCCTTCCCTTGATATTTGAAACGTCTCTATTATTTCACGCGTCTGTTATTTCACACTTTCCTCTCGAAACCAAATGAACTAAGGTGGAAACTATTCATGTTTGCCTTCCCTCGCTCTTTACTTCCTTGATAGGTGCAACCCTTGTACGCTTACCCAGCAGCTTTTTTAAAACGTGTTTAGTTTTGGCGCCTGTCCGTTTCTGGTGTTTGATTTTGCCTTTTTGGTGTGTGTTTTCGGAGGTGAGTTTATGTATCTCTCTCCTCAAAATAAATGTGTTTCTGAGAGAAATTTTTATCGCTTTGTGCCGTCCCAGTTTGTGTTTTCTCGTGTTCCACAGTTCTACGAAGATGAATCACATTTAAGTCACACTTGATTACAATCACCTCAGTGTGGATTTAGAGACGGTGACCATCGTGTTAAGCCCCACCTCGATGGGCACTTCCGAAGCGTACACGCGAAGCGCCTGCGCGCACGGGCGTACGCTGGAGCTTGTCTGCGCATGCGCAAGGCGCGACGCGCAAGCAGGCACGGGCGGGGTGCAGATATCTGTGCATGTCAGATATCGGCGCCCGCGATCGGGCGCTCGCGCGCGCGTCGGAAGTGGGGTCCGGTTTACAACAATGGGAGGACCACGGGAGTCTCTGTGACTCTTTTATTCATGGCTTGAGCCTCTTTCGGGTTCCCCGAAATTTTCTTCCCGGTTTAATTGGTCCTTTCAGCGCCCCCAACCCCTTTTCTTCACGTCTTGACATTTTTTCAGTCGGCTCGCGAGGGGGAGTGAGCCAGCAGCAGCAGGGACATGCCACTTTCCGACGTCCGTCGCGGCGCGTGCTGAGCGCGCAGGCGCTCCGCCCGTACGCCTCGGAAAGTGTCCATCGAGGTGGGGCTTTAGGCTCGCATTGGTGGTCCAAAGTTTTTCCTTGACAAAGGTGCCTGATAAAGGGCATGACTACTGCGTCAACGTCGTGTTACAAGGAGTGGACAATTCACCCAAAAGTTTCGAAGAAAACGAAGAGATAAAATTTTCTTTTTCTAGCACTATTTTTGGTCTACTTACCAATATTTGCATGTATAGCCTTTACCAGAGATGTACAGCCCAGGGTGTTAGCAAATAAACCTCGCAGTGGGGCTCGCTAGGCCTCGCAAAATCATAAAATACGGATTTTTGAGTACGCGGGTTGTTACCTTCAATGAATTGGAGACGCTTACAAAGCAAAACAAGATGCACAAAAGGATCTAAGATAAAACCCGCCGGTATGAACAGCTTTTGAAAAGAATGTACTTTTACAAGTACAGCTATGAGAGCGGCCTTCCCCGGGGAAAGCGTTGTCGGTGTCGCCAGGCCGCCAACTTTTTCTTCAGGGGGAAGAAAAAAAAACATCTAGAAGCTCATATTTATTATTTTGGTCTCATACGGAGAGACCGACCAAACTGCATACTCGCTTTTTTCGCTCCATTTTTGATCTCGGTGTTTTATTGTAGGCTCTATAGTTACGCTCATCATTAATCAGATACGCTATGAGTACAAAACTCGCTTTGAATAAAATACAGTGCATCCCATCTTTCATGAAGGAGCTGCGAAGCAGAAAACAAAAAGAAAAAGGTGTGTCACGAAAATAAAATTCACTTCTGAAAGTTCGCGCAGTAATATAAAGCACATGGTGGCCAAAAATAGTTACATGAAATGGCTGATTTCTCAAGCGTCTTTTCATTCACAAAGTCAAGGAAATAAAGAAAAAGAAAGGAAAGTATGAAGTGAAAAGGAGATGCGGGATTCTGGTGAGACGGATTCTGCCTGCAAGCCCATGCTCTCCATCATGCGAAACTGTACGCCTTCTAAAATAGCTTGTTTCAAGTAGCTGGAAGCGAGCAGGGGAATGCGCTTCTCTGACGGAATATCCCTTTATACGTGTCCATTTCTGGAGCCTATGGCGCATCATGCAGAGTTGCGACCGCGGCGGTTGCGACACAAGCAGAAGAAATAAGGGGCTTGGGCGTGTTGACTTTTCTTTCTATGTAAGGTGGCCTGAAGGAGGCTTTTAAGGATTCCTTGAGAAACGAAACAAAATTACGATACACGGGCCTTAAAAGCTGAGTGGGCGGTGCATGGAAGCTAATGCAAGTGCGTTCGAGCTGGTTCGGATTCCGCGGTCTCGCATGCACTTGTGTGGACACTGTCATATGTTACTGAAATATTTTCCAGCGGAGTAGGTATGGGCGATATTGTGCTTCCCTCTTTTGCTATAAATATTCATGCACCGCAGTTACTAGAAAATAAAAAAAAAATAATCTCGTCACAAAGCATACCTGCCCATGTGGTTACGTAGAACACGCCTTAATCTCTCACTTTAAATTTTTCTCCATTTTGCAAAACCTCTTTTGTCTGCCCTTTTGATGCCTTATGGCATTATGAACGAAAAAAGATGTTTGCCTAGTGTTCGCTTGAGAGAAAGTAACAAAATTCGTCCTCTCTGCACTATATACATGTATATATAAGGATGCAACCATTGAAATAAAGAGTGTTGTCTTACAAAAGCGCTGCTTTTTGCTTGTTCAGTTTGTACAAATAATCGACAAATGAAAATTGAGGTTTCTCAGAACAGTACTGAAATTACTAGGCCGATTTGAAATTCGCACACTTTAGCATATTTGTTTTTCTCTGGCACTCGTATTTTTCATTCAGAAATCCAATACATGTTACGCAATTTACCACTGTTGAGTATGCACGCATGAAAGGTGATATTAGGGCTTAGAGTCGGCAGATATTTATTGCATAAGTTTGGTAGAAAGACATCATGAAATTTGTCGCATCCTGAGGTGTTTGAAAAATTACCCATTGTTTCTCGAGGACACGTAGACGTAAGTAGTGCTCACCTCAACATTTATTAAGAATAAAAATGCTTAAACTAAACTAAATCTTTACCGCCGGTGGTGCCGCTTTTAGAGAAATCGGGCCTCTCATGCATACGGCGATCCCGAATTAGTCTTCCAGAAGATCTAATTGAGCGCTACAAAGTAACAGTGTACAAAAAGAGGAGCAGCAAAGAATTGCAAAAAGAGCTGCACAGTGGTCTGGTAAAAATTGAACATTTATCGCAGTCGAACATCCGATCGGGCGTTACTCAAGCAGCTACGGGCATGAAACTAGGCTCTCTCATTTAACTGAACATCAAGCTGTTGTTTTCTTTCCACGCTGCTGTTTTCATGTGTGTATTGTATTGTCAGTTGTTGCAACGATACAGTAACGTCGAACCCCTCAACTTGGCGGCAGGAATAAAACGCGCGCTGTACGCGAAAAGCACGCAGTCCCCGCGCTTCCTACCTGCAAGCATTCGGCATCTCTCTGAGAAGCGCTGGGGTAGGAGACATCAGCGACACCGTTTGCAGCGGCTGTTTTCACAAGAAAGGAAAGAGCCGGGGGTAAAAGGATTGGGATGGGGAAGAAGAGAGGAATGGCACCTTATTTGGTGTCGGGGTGGCGACCACCACGATGCTTGGAACTCATGAGCACCTAGTGCGAGCCCGCTCGCACGCACTCACCGGAGGGGATGATGATAAAACTGCTTTGGTGTTTTCCAATCTCTTTAGCGCCCGCCAATGCAGGAAGCCCAAGTTTTCTTCGTTCAGCGACAAATAGAAGGCAATTCTGCGCATCAGCAAGTTGATATCGATGACGGAGTCAAGCCGTTTGGCGTTCAACAAGATCTTGAAAGGCCAGTAGAAGGTGACGTCCGCCGGGTCCACCCCAAGCTCCTAGCGCACCGACAAGGACTCGTGGCGAAAAACACCGAATATGGGCTTCTGGCCCGGCTTTCGTGCGGGAGCATCTGTGAGGGCGGAAAAGCCGGAAGTGACATCAGTGCACTCGTCCGTTCTGCACTGCTCACAGCGTGGTAGTTAGTATGCCAACGAGCAGAGAAATCTAAGGTTTTCGCAAAACCTCGTAGTCGATCGAAAACACTAAATGATGACAGGACTTGAGAAGGCGCCTATTAATTAGAACTTGCTAAATGTTGCCAGAATCTGTAACAGCTTGTAGGAAAATATACACTACCATACCTGTGATGCCGTACCTGGCGCCCCCAGGAATGAATAGACGAGTTAAAAGAACCACCTGAGAACATCATTTGTAAACGTGGCTGCTTGTTTCGTATGTGAAGTTCATACCTGCAGCAGTAGCGTGCCAAGGTGAAGCTGCCGGACATCGTACGAAATCCTTAGCCATTAACACGTCGATGTGGGCTGGTTTTCTGTCTTTTAAGTGCTAAAGCACGCATACGTTCATCAACACCGACCAAGAGTCTTCATCTTTTGATGTTGCACCTTTCGATCTTTGAATCTTGTGCCGTTGCCTATCAACAGCGACGCCATGTTAAATGCGTTTCAATAGAAACTAAATCAATGTCCACGACTGAGAGTCGAACTCGCGGTGACTAGAACAAATCGCAGGCCGCTGATCGAGAGCCCTAGGCTATAGCTGCAGCTGAACACGCCTCCTGTTAAGCTGTAGCGCACTCTTGCTCTGCGCATTGCACACCGTCGTCATATCAACATCGACCTGCGCCATGAACTGATCAGATCAACATAACCTCGATAAGAGTTTAACCTGAGCCTAATATCGTCGCCAGACGTACCGACGACCCAGAAAAGCAAAACCATGAGCCAATCAGGCTTAACACACGCTTTCGCATGGCTGGTCGGTTTAACTATATTAGAAACCCTACTCTTTTTTTTTTTAATTTAGGAATATTCTTGGACATGTCCTCTACTTTGTTCCAATCTACTAGGGAATCTGCATGATGGTAAACGGCGGCCCCGAGCTTTTGGTGACGTAGCTTAATCAATCCAGACGCAACGTAAGCGCTGACATTTCCAGGAGTTCAAACAAAACAGAGCTTTTGCACGGTAAATTTGCCGAGCACAGTCTGCCAGGGGCACAGAAACGTTTTAGCTTGGTTGATAACACTATTGCATCGCACAGCTATAAACGCTGGCTACATACAAAGAAAAACTCCGACCAGGGGTGTAAAATAATAGTAATTTTGTACGCAGATTACGATCCATAGCAGGTTTCCGAGAGGGTGGCATACTGTCAGATAAGAAAACGGCCATGTGTAGCGCTAGTGCTACCAACCTGCGGGATCGCTGCGGATCATCCATTAAATATTTGTTCTCGCTTGAGTAAAACGCAGTAAAGGTCAGCATAAGCTGGTGCAACATTTTCAGGTCAGTCCTATAAACGAAATACTTGTCGCACTTTTTGTGCCCTTTTCGTTAGAACGAAGTGAAAGCAGTAGATCTAGCTTTAGCTATTACGCGTATGTAATAGCCAAAATATCTTTTTTTTTTATCAATCCTCGAATTGCCCGTGAAGTTAACTGTGTTACATGTCCGCAATGCTGCTTATATAACAGCGCTAAATGGCAATATTTTCTTTAGAAGTGTGCTTTATATTATGGCGGCTATAACACAATCAATTTCAAGGAGAATGTAAATAAACAGCAGCGGAAACAGGAGCTAAAAAATAAAAAGGCAAAGAATTGGGGCAATCTGTTTAGCCACGAAAGGCAGTAAAGAAACAAAACAAAACAAAAAAATTGCCTAAGCGCATTTGCTCTGAACCCATGGCACAGACAGCGCTAAGCTGGTTTACTGTCAAGTCGTTAGTCTCGTTACAAAGTCGGCCTCTTCCGCGCGTAATGTGGTACAGAGAGGCAGTTACCAGAGCTGACGACTTCGGCCCTGCTTTTGTCCTGTCGTTTTGTAAGGCTGAGGACGACGTTTTTTGTTCCAGCCAGAGAGGCGCCGCTCGTTTGGTCGCTGAGCGCTGGCTTTACTTTTATGGCTCCTAAAACCGCTGGAACCCCTCCCCACCGGCGGTTAAGTTTGATCCTGTGTACGCAGGACGACGAGCAGTGGACTTGTACAACTCGCATCTCACTACGGGCTCTGTCGCACTCGCTTGAGCACACTCGGCAAAGGCATTTGGAAAGGAAGCTGTTCGCCCTAATGAATGCCTGTTTTATGCCAATCCCGGTTTATGACTGGAAGTAACGGCTGCCGTACTTGAAGGAAAAAAAAAACAGAAAAATTGCTAGCCCAAGGCAAATGCCACCGACTGCGTGGAGTGTTTTTCCCATATATACGAGAGCAAGAACACTTAGACCGATATGCCCCATAAGTGCGTATTTACACTGTGGTTTCATTCAGCACCTCTGTAGGGCATGCTAATTTTCGCCCTGCGAACGCGAATTGGCACGCTGCGTACACATTTACGAAAGCGGAAAAAGTTATGAGCGCCTCATTTTTGTGAGCATTAGCTTTCCTCTCCCGGCAGCAATGTTGATGATTCTTTTTTATTTACCTACGCATACATCAGCGCCTTCGAGCGTGCAGCGTACAAAATGCAAGCAAGGAGAACACCTCCGTACACACTTTCCTTGCTTTTCTTGTTTTGACTGCAGTAACATAGCGCAGCTAAGAATTTCCGTCTATAAAAATGTGGGGTTATTAATCTACAGGATGCACCGAAGAAAGCTGCGATAGATAATGTATTAAGATTGTATTCGTCCAACGGTCAATTGGCGGCAACAAATGCGAAAAGAAAAAAAAAATACTCGGTAAACGGAGGTTGTCGGTACAGTACGCCAGGAGGGCTCCGCGAGCCCAGCGTAGATGTGCACAAAACAAGTGATGCGCGTATAACGACTACAGCAACAGAATCGGGACAAACTTGTGCCAGGTGTTTCAAGGAAGCTCTACATTTATTTTGGGAAAGAATATTTCGCTTTTGTGGCACAGTAATACCTTTACTGGCAGACGCTAGAAAAGAAGTGAACAATGTTAACTCATTATCTGTTAGACCAATTTCTGACAGTTAGCTTTCCATCTAATATAGCTAGGTGCCTGGCTTCAATTAGATATTTTTAGCCAGCCGTTACTAATAGCTGTACCAGTTTTTAGAATTTCGAACGCGTGGATGCCTTCGGCGCTGTGGCTGTTTATACATTCGCCATCTTGTTCCGAAAGATGCGCGCTATCAAAAAGCGTCGGTGTATGTCGAGCACTAAGCAATACCCCCACGAGCGCCCATGACTTCATGAAAAAGAAAATTACAGCGGTATTTAAGGCTACTTACGGGGTGTAAATGCGAAAACATATGTGTCTGATCACGTGCTACAGGTTATTTTTGTTAACTAGTTAGTAACTAATACTGATGTCTCAAAGGCCTTTAGGATGAAGGCCTTTATGTGGGTAACCTTCATGGTAATGACCTTTAGGTTGAAGGTATTTACGCTAAATATCTTTAGGGTAATAGCCTTTAGGTTGAAGGCTTCTAGGGTGAAGGCCTTTGTAGTATAAGTGGTTGATCTAAAGGCCTTTGACGTAAATTCCTCGCGCATAAATGCGTTCACCCTATAGGCCTTTGACCGAAAAGACACTGCGTGTCTATCTGTGCATTGAGTTCCCTGTTGACTCTGACACGGCTGCTATGGCAGCTGCGCTAATTACGTCGTTCGAGTTTTCGGACCGTTTCGTGTGTAAAACAATGACGGGCAACAACGCCGGCTGAGAGGAAGTGGCGTGATCAAGTCCATCAATCAACGTGTGACGCACTGTACCCCCGCTCCACAACCCCGATCCAGCCCAGCAATCACATAGTGACACACTATACCTCCTCTACACTCTCCTCCACCTGCCACTCGTAGGCTCCCCCCCTCTCTTCGACTGCCAGCTCCCACTTTTACTCTCCCTTGTCTCAGCTGAGAGTAGAAAAGCGGTTTCCTCTCTTTACTTTGCCCCCCACCCACCCACCCTGCCTGTCGCCTCCGACCCTTTCTACGTCTTTTCTCTCCCCGTTCTCTTTCCTGAAAGTAGAGAAGAAAATTGCCCTCGCTCTACTTTGTCAACGGCCAACCGAGGTTTGAAACGCAATACTCCTTTAGTAAACTTTCGAGGGGGCATTTTGGTGATCTAAAGTGTGATGAGACGAAAGCCTCTCCCGCAACGCTGTCCAGCGTCTTTACGCTAGACAAGGAGAACTGCATATGCGTTGGCAGGAGGTCTGCGTAGATATAGAACGGAAGGATGGTGGTTCCATTCTCACCGTGCAGAAGATTTTAAGGCGGAACCCTTTAATGTCTCATCGTTGTAAGCAGCAGTAGTCGACAGAAAATGTCACGCTTTTCAATTGGTGGAAACGGTCGTGACGTCACAGTGCGCGAATTTCAAACGGGGCCAATTGTACTTTGGCTAGTAACCATGCAACCAATTGAAGGGATCGTATAGTGATGCTCCAAGTAAGTGGGACTGAGCTTAGTTAATTGATTAATTACTTAATTAGCCTAATTAGCTTTACTAGTCAGGCCATTTCAATAAATAAAACCGATTAAGAAATTTTTCGAGCTCAGGAATCGAACCCCGGTCTTCGGCGTGTGAGACGAGCATGCTATCCACTCCGCCATGCCAGCTCGATGGTTTGGAATGAACAAAGGCGCGTCTAGTGAATACGGTGTCTTCACTCACTCTCATCCTCCTCCATTCCCTTCCGGCGAGGTTTAGGTGTCCACCGACAAATGAGAGACAGATACATTTCCTTTCCTCAAAAACCAATTTACCGACGAGCGAGGCGTAGAACCGAATGGGCGATGGCATTCTATGGAGTCTTTGGCAGCGTTGCAAGACGCTGTCGCGTTCCACTCTTAGGGGCGAAGCTTAACATCTTAACCACACATCAGTGACCACACTTAAGGTCAAAAAAGTGCCCCCCCCCCCCCCCCCTGAATTTTGTGAGACAGTTACTGCGTAATTTCCTTTCCTCAAATACAATTTTCATTTTCTTCATTACGGCTCCTCTTTATCTATCTTCTTTCACTCCCAATTCCTCCCTTCCTCTATGATGCGGTTCAGGTGTCCACCGAGATGACAGAGAATTACTGCGCCATTTCCTTTCCTCAAAAAGCGTTGCGTTCAAAGGGCAAGGCATCGCGCCGAACGGGTGGTGGTGTTCCGTGGACTCCCTGGCAGCGCTACAACGCGCTGTCGCGTTCCACTCCTAAAGGCGAAGCTTAAGCGTCATTAATTAGCAGTTAATTAGTATTCAGGCATTAATCAGTAATTAACCATTAATTAATGATTGGTCATCACTTAGTAATTAGTACTCAATTATATGTGACGCCACCAGTGCCACAGAAACAGGGAAGGTGGTGCGGAAAACGCTTCCGCCTCTACCCACTTTAGACAGTCAAAGTGCCCCCTGAATTTGAGGATTTTTTCTGGTTGACAACTAGTTAGTCATGACTTGTGACTACTAATGACTAGTTGTGACTTTCACTTCAGATATAACGAACGGACGGACACAGCCATGGCCGCGACTATGAGCCATTAAAGGCTTTCGCCTTAAAAACTGAAAATTGTTCACAGGAAGTGAAAGCGGCAGTAACTCTATCACGGCTGAGTTCACGCCTCAGGTGCCCCGTGAGAGAAGAGATGAAGGTGGGAGTGAAAGAATAAAGACAGAGGTGCTGTAGTGGAGAGCTCGGGAATAATTTCGACATCTATATTCTATGCCGAGCATGCGATCTGTCCTTCGCTGTCCCGCGTGGTCTGGAGCAGCAAGCAGCAGCGAGCACCGCAACGCAAGCGCGACACGAAATGTCATGTGACACGTGCGCGAAGAAATGACGTGCACTGGAGGGCTTCCCTTACTCTCGCGGAACACATGGGCTTCCCGAAAGCGCGCATATTTTCACACAAGATGACTAAAACTCGTTGGGCCACAGCGCTGAGAGCAGTCTCACTTCCAAATTTCTAAAAACTGGCATGACAGTTACAAACGGGTGACTGCAAAGCTCTAATGTCCGTCAGGCACCCAGCTGTAATAGTCAAAAAGTTAGGAGTTTGAAAATGGTTACCAGCAAATTAGTCAACATTTTGACCGATTTTGTGAAGTCGTCTACGTTGGCATTACTATGTCTTTAAAGTCATAATTATGCTTAAAAAATCTCTTTCATTTAACGGGGGCCTTCCCTGAATCACCCCGTATGTAGACGACATTAGAAAAGCCCTTGCAAGACACACATCCGCTGTCAGCTTAAACGCAGCGTTGGAAGGTTGGTTTTTGGGGTTTAACGTCCCAAAGCAACTAAGGCTATGAGAGACGCCGTAGTGGAGGGCTCCGGAAATTTCGACCACCTGGGGTTCTTTAACGTGCACCGACATCGCACAGTACACGGGCCTCGAATTTCTCCTCCAAAGAAATTCAGCCGCCGCGGCCGGGAGCATCGAACAAATTATAGCCATTAAGAAAATCTACATGGTGAATGCAAGCTTTCCAATACAGCTTGCTAATAGTGCCACGTGATCTCCGATAAGAAAAATGACCGGGTTGGGGTTTCTTAACAAATGATGTCTTTGATTGTGCGCCACTAAGCAAACTGGGTTAAACGTCGCTTTGTTGGGACGGGTTCAGTTTCCCACGGAGTACGCCTTCTTTTCCTTGGCGGACATTTCCGAGAATTATCTCTAGCCAGCGCACTTCTTAAATACTGTAAATCTGCGTAGTTTGTTCTTTCCACAACAACAACATAGGGTTGATCACTTCACTAAATGCTGCCTGATACCGTAGGCAAAAAAGGCAGATCACAAAGCAACAGTTTGGCTTCTTTATAGTGACTACTATAGTTGCCATTTTTTGCCTTGTGCGCTGCATTTACAAGCTTAAGTGTGCGGTTGTAAGTGCTGCTTGTGACAAACTGTGTAAAGCTGATGCAATAAAACAGCAGTCAGTGAACTGCTGACGGTAGTCAAGGGCTTTGAATTGAAAAAATTACAGATGCAAGCGGTTTGAGCAGAGTAGCGACAGACCAACTAGCAGTAGGTGTCCTCATCAACTGTTGCAGCCACCCGCTTTGGTGTTACTTTTTTCACTCGCACCGTCCTCCATGTCGTTGAATACCGAGAAGTGTATTATTTACTTCATTGCTTAACGTTGTGCTTCGTGTATAGATAATACGTTCGTTAGTACGCTCATCAATCAATCAACTTTGCAGTGGTTACATTTTGGGGGGCTCGTCCAGAATGCTCAACGTTCGTGTTTCGCATGAAACTTTTGGCACGTACGATACTTTGGATCTGAAAGATCTGGTCTACCGTTGAAAGTAATGTCTTTTAAAACTATGTTATCTAGAGAATAGGGTGCGTCAACCAACCAAAGAATAAATGAATCAATGAATGAAAGTAACAATCAATCAATGAATCGATCAGTCAGTGAAATAATCAAAGAAACATGCGGTACTTATGACTTACTAATTAGATAGTTAATTAAATAATCCACCTTTGCGCAAACAAAACTACATATTTCTAAAACGAAGTAATGATTCTGTTGTATATAGAGTACAGCGCGAACACGCAATTTGCGCAGAGAACTAAACCCTGCAGATGCAATGCCGAGACGCTCCTGAAGAAAAAGAAAAGGACGACCCATTGAAAAGGAAAAAAAAAATCATGCACTGAATCGCTCCTTCAAGGCATGGCTAGTATACTGTCGCATAGCATGGTTCTCTACTAGGCGTGTAAGCATTGGGGAAGGCAGCGTATTAAACGCTCCATATTACAAAATTTGGTTATCTCATATCCCCATCTCGCCGGTGTAGGAAAATAGATGGAAAAATAGATATACATTCTAGACAACAAGGCGCAAGCGAGGAGTGACTGTCGTTTGTTCACCATCATGATAATAGATATACATTGTTGCTTTCATGGAGTGAATCTGAAAACTATGAGTATAAAAGAAGCGGCAGAGCCACCCACTGCCTTCGTTCCAATCGGAATGTAAAAAAGGTAGAGTTTCACAAAGAGGTGTTCACACCTCCCTTGGCAAAGAAATAACAGCTCACGCAAAACAAGTGGGAGGTAAAAGTGGTGAGGAGGTGATGAATTTGAAGGATCAAGTAGGACGAACCGAAGATAGAGAGAAGATTTTAACAGGAGTATAACGTGTGCGCAACCTTTGAAAGAATACGTAAATGCCGGCTGTTTCGCCTCAAATCTCCCGCGTGGCATGCGCTCTCGGCTCTAAGTTTAATACTGGCTACCGGAGAAATGCATTAAAGTGTGCCTTAATTTCAGTACAGCTTAGTTACTTCATTTGCAGTCCCGCAAATGCAGATGCCTTTTTACTGATGTCTTTTTACGGAGCTCGGTACTTTTAGACTCTACCTTGCCTTTACTCTCCGAGCTGTTGGAAGCTTTTCGAACCGAGTTGTGTCTACCTATGCACAGAGGACCAGGAGAACCTATTTTACTCTTTGGATAATAGTGGGATTTACTATGTTTGTAAATTAGAGAAGCGGAACAGAAACAGGGAATTATTTGCCTATCAGGATTCCTTGAATCAGAACGGAGGCACGCGGGCACTGTTCGGTCACCGGGCTTACGCAAGGCAAGACGAGAGTCTTCATGATAGCAATGTAAGTGTAATGCAGTCAATAGACAGGATTAGGCATGATA
This sequence comes from Amblyomma mixtum, assembly GCF_055824585.1. Lineage (NCBI taxonomy): Eukaryota > Metazoa > Arthropoda > Arachnida > Ixodida > Ixodidae > Amblyomma > Amblyomma mixtum. The sequence goes on along the minus strand of NC_143017.1, from coordinate 84,459,782 downwards.
TTCAATGGCTAGTTTCAAGGCACTGCCCGCTGTGCCTCCGATGCGAAGCAGGTTGGGCCTACCTAAGCTTAGTAAGCGATGCTCTGCCCGCACACCGGGAGGTGGCACGTAGCTTTAAGTGCGCCGTTAGGGTAAGGGGAGTGTATTCTTGCTCCTAGGTTACATATAAGCTTATGTATTCAATTTTTTACGCATGAAATTATTAATATATCAAACTCTTTCTCGATCCCCTTCGAATTTGATAAATCGTGGTTCGACTGTAATTAACTTGGGACCGTTTTGTAGTCCAAGCTTGCTTGCTTTGTCTCTTAACTTTGTTCCTATGACTGTCCCTTCTCTAGCTTGCTGCTTTCTACTCAATTTACCTATAAGGATTTACGCTCGCCTCCAAGTTTACATCCCATGAGGGAAATAACGACAAGATACAGCTTGTACAATATGCTTTTTATTAGAGAGACACTGATAAGCAGCTCCTAAAAATCTTAGAGTGGTTAGCAAATGCACTGTAAGGCATTGTTATTCACCTGGTTACTTCTCCTTATCTGCGTATGTGGTCACAATTTGAAATAGACAGGTGGGCCGCTTTGCATTGTAAAATGTATTAATGCTTATCATGGACGGTGGTTTTACTCACTAACTAGGGAACTGTGGTACATTGAAGCACCCATAGAATGAATAGAGACTAGACGTGTGCACATGATGAGGCACGCCTTAGCGTGTGCTTTTCTTTCCAGGCTATTAGACATAAATCTGATTCAAGTTTAAGCGTTCTGCTTTTCTCTGCGCGTTTAGGTTCTCAATCCAAGGAATACCTTTGCTGTCGAGGAATGCGAAGTCAAATAATTGATTAATGTTCCACTCTTGTGTGCTGCTCACATAATGAATTTTTGTGAGTAGTTACGAAGGCTGCCGCCTCTTCATGGACCTAAACAACCAAGCGCAGAATACAAACGTACATGATCACAGATACCGAAATTCGGTTCTTAATATACTTGGTACCAAGCCGCATCGTATGACATTGTACATATTGTAGAACGACTATCACGCGCTGAAATTCATCATCATCATCATTATCACCAGCCTAACTGTGGCCCGCTTATCCCCGTAGCCTTTCTAATCTCATCCGGCCACCACACCCTTTTACATTCCCGCTACGATTGCACTCTCTTGAAACCGACTCCGTTTCCTCATAATGTGATTATCTTCCCTGCGCATTGCTTTTCATGTTCACGCCAACTTCTTTATTTGAACTAGTATATCGCTAAGTCGCATTTGTTTCCTGACCCTTTCTGCTCTCTTCCTGTTCCTGTCACCAATCGTTATCTTTGTGTGACCTTATCTCGTAGCATATCACAGTCTGGGCCTTGAGACTCACGTCATAATAGGAGACACCACCAAGTCTGCACAAAACCAAAATAAAGGCATGAAGAGAGGGTGAGAAAAATGCTAAGGTTCGCATCGCTCTTCGCTCCCATTCCCAGACGGCAAGCGATCATTTCTAGTACTCTCATGACAGCCATCGTTTCCCAACATATACCAGGTCTGCATGGAGAATCCAATAACATTAGTTAAACAATGTACTCTTAAATATAACCTTGCGTCTCTCTATTTGCCTAAGCCGAACACTTCATTACGACGGCTCTCTTCTCTTTTTGATTAACCTTTCTCCCGACACTAGGAGAACTACGTGTCTGATTTGGTTGAACTACAGAAATGAATGACCGCCTTCCCCTTCAAAGCATGTTCACGGGGTGCTGGTAGCAAGTAGTAAAAACAATTTGTTATAATATCCTGCAGTTATCGTGCAGTCTCGTTCTCAACTAAAACTTCTCCTCTAGTTACACAAAAAAAAATACCGGACGGTTCTACATGCGAAAATGGGTGCGTCTGAACTGCATAAAATCTGGTATTCACAGACACCATTTTGCACCTTTCATCTTTTATACGCCTAGTTCAGCGATAAGCATAGTAAGCTTCTTAACTGCATTGTCGGGAAGCAAGGTCGTCTTTTTGATGTGCAGCCCATTTTTACGGGCACTTATTTTTGAAGTCACCGCTTCTTCTTGTGGTCGATGCCTTATTCTGTGTGAACTTTTACCTAAAATTGTATTTGTTTTCATTGTGCATCATCCTATGCATTTCTCGCAAAGGTAATTTAGTGCATATAAATGAATATTAGTATAACTCGTAGAGGATCCACCTGGAAACATAGTGAGCAAAGTTTCCATGACTGTGTGGTGGTGTTCTAGTGCGTCGTTCATTACGCTAGAGCAGCACAGTAACAAGGAAAGAACGCTTTGTTTGATCTCAAAGAGTAATTATTGAAGCATAGACGTGCTCCTCTATCGTAAGAAGTTTTTATTGTGTCCTGTGTGATATCGTAGGTTACTAACCGGACCAAAAGAGAGAGAAAGCAATATGATTATGTCTAAGCTTCCGGCTCCAGGTCAACCATGCCAATCTCATGCATTCTGTTTTGGAGCGAATGTCTTCCGAAAGGAAACGGTGGTAGTGTATCTTTCTTTTAATTTATTGATAGTCCAGGCCCAGGAGGCACCATGAATAGATGCTCAAATTTTCTATTGTCTATTTAACATGTCGTTCGTAAATACAACATGCAGCTTAGTAGGAGCAAGAGCGCTCTTTCTTTGGAAGAAATCAGCCGCTCAAATATTTTTTTTTATCATTCCATCCTTTTCAGTTTTCAACTTTGATTACGGTTAAACTTGCTTCTCATTACAGTCACTTTAAATATCAGCAAAACATAAACAGCCCACCGCGGTGGCTGAGTGGTTATGGCACTCGGCTGCTGACCCGAAAAACGTGGGTTCGATCCCGGCCGTCGAATTTCGGTGGAGGCGAAATTCCAGAGCACCGTGTGCTGTGTGATGTCAGCGCGAATTAGAAAACCCCAGGTGGCCGAAATTTCCGGAGACTTTTACTACGGCGTCCCTCATAGCCTTAGTTGCTTCGGGTTGTTAAATCCTAATAAACTAAACTAGCAAAACTGAAAGAGCAGCGAAAGCAATGTCACAGTGTTATACTGTTGTTTTGATGGTCCCCGTGGAAATGCACCCTTTCAGAGATGTTATTTGATGTCTGCGTTTTTATACGAGTGCGCGCCCGCGTTCGCATGCCTGCGCGTTTTTATGCGTGTTTGTGTGTGCGCGCTTAGAGTCGATTGTCATCTACAGGGAATTCGCTTCACTGTAACAACTGTGTAGCACTCCCACCCACTCGGTATATGAAAATACTACTCACACAGTGACCACTAAACGGCACCAGCTGGTTCCTCGGGGGGCCTTGGGATTTTTAGCGGGTTCTTGGGTATGGTTTGATACATGTAATGCTACGACGCATCGCTTTTCTTAACTCGTCCTGATCATTTACGCTGTTGAATGTACTAAACCTTCACCAAATTGCCCAGTTTTTCATTGTGCTTAGTTTTCCTTCTTTACTGTTGGGATATATTTCTCTTTTCGGCAAAGATTCTATATCTTTCTGTTTTATGTGAGACACACTTGTCTTCTGGTACTTTGCTTTTTCTTTCCAACAATGCGCCAAAAATCGGAGACAGCTTACAGGCGTGAAAGGAATATAGCCGACTGAGACCTACGTGAAAAGAACAAAAATTATATTTAAATATTTAGCAAGCTCCTACTATAAAAAATCGCTAAGCTCCAAAGAAAGGGTGGTGCAACGGCACAACCATTTTGTGACAAATTGCTCACACGGGCAAAAACAAAAAAGCAATTACAAATTAACCAACATTTCTCTGTACAGAAAGCAATGTGCTCTGGCCCTTCCTGTACTGGTAGTTGAGCTATAACGAACAGCTTAGCAATCGGCTGAAGCAGGCTTGAGTACAACAGGCAGTAGATTTGGTAAGCCACTTCCCGTCGTACTGGTGAAGACAGGACTCGCCAAGATCTGCCGAGGCCGCACACATGAAGCACATCTGCGTTTCTGGGCCAGGCACACTGAACTACAATATGGGGCGCTAAAGAAAAGATCGTCTCTCGTTTAAGTAACAGAGGACTGTTCTTTATAGAGCCCCGTGTTGATTTTCATTGCGATCCATGCGACCCTCTCCTGCCGTTTAAAGTAGAGTGGTCGAACGATTGAAGCGTGGCCTTTGGAGTTCATCTTCTCTTTCGCGCTGCATTCGAAATGCGTTCCTGTTTATTCCAGTCTTTTATTCCACCATACCTGCATCATCATCATCAGCAGCAGCTTGACTACGCCCACTGCAGGGCAAAGGCCTCTCCCATGTCTCAAAAGCTCCGAAGCTTTTTACAATTACAATAAAAAATATTCCCAACAAGTGGCGGTCTTGACATATTGTTGCGGGGAGGTTACGGCGGTAAGTCTATAATGGTGGCTGCTCTGAGATGGCCAGCACTCAGCTCAGACTCCGAGGGCCCAGCTATCCACTGTCAACGTCGTCGTCGTCCAGCGCACCGCGACTTCTTCGTTCACGATTCGTTCACTGATTTAGTAACCAGTACACCGGTAACACTATCCCCCTCGGCTGAAGGCAACGTCCCGATGCGTGTTAGGCGTGCGATCTCGAGGGTGGGTGATAGGGCTTGAGGAGAGCCACGTGAACGACTTCGGATGTCAGTGGAGCGGACGTCGACTTTGGGTGCAGCGGCGTGATTTCATACGTTACGTCGGTCACTGCCCGTCATACACGATAAGGACCTGTGTAGCGCGGCAGAAGTTTTTCACATACCCCCACACGACGGGATGGGAGCCACAGCAAGATGAGAGATCTGGCAGGGTAGCGCACATCACGGTGCAGGCCATCGTAGCGGTGTTTTTGAGCCTCTTGGGAGGCGGAGAGCTTGTTACGAGCACCCTGGCGGGCGGCGTCTGCTCGGGCGATAGCGTCACGCGCATATGTGTTGACAGGGCTGGCTGTGGGCAGCAGAGTGTCGAAGGGCAGTAAGGGGTCTCGTCCAAAGAGAAGATAGAAGGGCGAGTAACCAGCGGTATCATGGCGCGAAGAGTTGTAGGCGAAGGTGACAAAAGGCAAGCTGATGTCCCAGTCCCGGTGGTCGTCGGATACATACATGTCGAGCATGTCTGTCAGCGTGCGGTTGAGACGCTCTGTAAGGCCGTTCGTCTGAGGATGACAAGCCGTGGTGAACTTGTGACGAACGGAGCACGAACGAAGGATTTCGTCAACAACTCGGGAAAGGAAGCAGCAGGCCACGGTCGGTAAGGAGTTGACGGGGAGCGCCATGGTGTAATATGATGTCGTGCAGAAGGAAGTCAGCGACGTCAGTGGCGCAGCTGGCTGGAATGGCGCGAGTGATCACGTACCGCGTGGCATAATCGGTGGCGACGGCAATCCACTTGTTCCCCGAGGAGGACTCCGGGAAGGGCTCAAGTAAATCAAGCCCAACACGAGAAAACGGATCGGTCTGGATGGGAATCGGCTGCAGGTGTCCGGACGGCAGGACAGCGGGCTTCTTTCGGCGCTGACAGAGGTCGCAAGAGGCCACGTAGCTTTGGACTGAGCGGTACAGACCAGGCCAGAAGAAACGCCGGCGCACGCGGTCGTACGTACGGGAGACACCAAGATGACCAGCCGTAGGTGCGCCATGCAGTTGTTCGAGGACAGTGGAGCGTAGGTGTCGGGGAACAACTAGCAAGTGCTCAGCGCCATCAGGTCGCATGTTGCGGCGGTACAGCGTGTTCCCGTCCAGCAAAAACCGGGCCAGAGAAGTGTCGCGCCGGTCGGTGCTCAGGCGGTCGATGAGAGACGTGAGGGTGGGATCCCAGAGCTGTTCTTCGACAATGTGGTAGAGGTCGGAGATGGAGAGGACACAGGCATCCGACGCACAGTCCGTAGAAGAAGGAGGATCGACGGGACAGCGTGACAGGCAGTCTGCATCTTGATGGAGGCGACCGGACTTGTGAACCACGGAAAAAGTGTATTCTTGCAATCGCAGTGCCCACCGGCCAAGACGGCCAGTAGGGTCCTTGAGAGAGGAGAGCCCACACAGGGCGTGGTGTTCGGTTATAACAGTGAATGGGCGACCGAAGAAGTATGTGCGGAATTTTCCAATGGCCCGAACAAGAGCCAGGCACTCGCGTTCTGTGATGGAGTAATTCTTCTCGGAGGAAGAAGGAAGACGGCTTGCGTATGCAATCACGCAGCGCTGGCCGCGTTGCCGCTGAGCGAGGATGGCGCCAATTCCGTGACCACTTGCATCGGTGCGAAGTTCAGTCGGGGCAGACGGGTTGAAATGGGCCAATACAGGAGGGTTGGTGAGGACGGCGATAAGGGCGGAGAATGCAGTAGCCTGCTCTGGTCCCCAGGAAAAAGGAACGCCTTTCTGCAACAGATTGGTGAGATGGCGAGCGGCGGCTTCGAAGTTCGGGACGAAGCGGCGGAAGTAGGAACAGAGACCGATGAAGCTGTGGACATCGCTGGGCGAGCGGGGACAGGGAAAAGCACTGACGGCACGAACTTTATCAGGGTCAGGTTGTATGCCATTCGCGATCACCAAATGGCCGAGGACTTTCGCGGCGGCCGAAAGTACAATTTTTTTAGTTGAGTTGAAGACCTCCCCGGCGGAAAAGTGCCAAGATGGACGAAAGGTGAAGCAGGTGGGTTTCAAAAGAGGGCCAGAAAACAATTACATCATCTAAGTAACAAAGACGGGTCGTCCACTTGAAGCCGCGGAGTAACGAGTCCAATATCTGTTCAAATGTTGCAGGGGCGTTACAAAGGCCGAAGGGCATGACCTTAAATTGATAAAGGCCATCAGGGGTGACGAAAGCTGCTTTCTCGCGGTCTCTTGCGTCAACAGAGATTTGCCAGTACCGGCTACGAAGGTCGATGGAAGAAAAGTAGCGGGCGCCATGTAAACAGTCCAGGGCATCATCTATGCGCGGAAGGGGATAGACGTCTTTCTTCGTGACCTTGTTGAGATGACGATAGTCGACGCAAAACCGCCAACTTTGGTCTTTCGTTTTCACGAGCACGACAGGAGATGCCCAAGGGCTGTTGGAAGGCTCGATGATATCGTTGGCCAACATATTGTCGACCTCCGCTGGATGACCTGGCGCTCTGGTAGCGACACAGGATAAGGCCTCCGGTGTATAGGTCTTGCATCGCCGGTGTCAATGCGGTGAGTCGGTGAGTCACTACCGATGTTTGACCCAGAGGAGAAGAAGCGGAGTCAAAAATGTCGGTGTAGGACACCAAAAGGTTGTGAAGATCCTGTGCATGCTCGGGGCTCAGGTCAGAAGCAATCATCGCAGAAATGGATTGCGGTACGTTGGCCGGGATGTCGGGCGCTTGAGAGACAGTAGAAGGCGGTGCAGGTGAGAGAGCAGTGGCGGTACAGTCGGTGAGAGCAGACAAAGTAGCAAACGATATGCCTGCAGGAAGAACTTGTGGTGACAAGCTGAAGTTGAGGACAGGAAGGTAGGTGCTATTCTTGGTGACGCTCACGATGAGGTGCGGAAGAACAACATTGCGGGAGAGAACGACATCGGCAAGTGGGCAGGCAAGATAAACCCCATCAGAAACCGCAGGAAATGGTGACATAGGCAGATAAACGGCAGAGTCGGAGGGCAGGCGAGCGTACTCGGTGGAGCGAAGGCGGGGCACGCAGCTTGAGGGTGTGTCGGCTGAGCTGAGAGGCAGGTCCAATCGTAGAAGGCCGCTGGAGCAGTCGATAAGGGCAGAGTGAGCTGTTGGAAAGTCTAGACCAAGGATCACATTGTGAGGTCAGTGTTCGAGGGCGGTGAACAAAACTGGGATGTGATGATCGGCAAGAGTGACGCAGGCAGTGCACAGGCCAGTGACGGCAGCAGTGCTCCCATCGGCAAAGCGAACGGTGGGCGAAGCGGCAGGGGTCTGGATTTTTTGAGGCGACGGCAAAAGGATGAGCTAAGAACCAAGTCTTGGGCACCAGTGTCAATGAGGGCAGAAACAGGAGCACCGTCGACAAAAACATCGAGCAGATTACAGGGCGAAGGTTGGGTCAGTAGAGGATTTTAAGGTCGGGGCACCAATGCAGCATCACCTCCGGGAGCTGCACTGGCTAGTTTCCCGCGAGGCGACCTGCAGAGGACGGTGAGGAGTAACTGCGGTGCGGAAGAGGTGAGCGGGAACGGTGGGCAGTCGGGGAGGGAGAGCGGCTGGTTCTACGAGGAGGCGGTGGGGACTCGGCGCTGGGTGGGTCATTACGAGGCGTGAAGCGACGGGGTCTATAGTCATAACGGCGGTCAACGTAGGGCAAAGGTCGGGGAGGTGCGGACCAACGGCTGCGGCAGTGGCGGCAGTCCACGCCATCTGTACCGCAGAATGTGCCCGGGTCGCGAGGGTGGGCTACGACGACAGTTGGCGTGGCAGGCGCAGGCGCACACGGATGGGCCAGGTCGGTAGTCATCTCGACGGCTTGGCCCGTCGTTTCGTCGGCTCGTCGGGTCGTCGGCTTGTCGGCTCGAACCCGCGACCTCCACCAAAAGATGTTACGGGGATGTCACGGCGGTAAGTCTATATTGGTGGCTGCTCTGAGATGGCTAGCACTCAGCTCAGACTCCGAGGGCCCAACTACCCACTGTCAACGTCGTCGTCGTCGTCCAGCGCACCGCCACTTCGTCCACGATCCGTTCACTGATTTAGTAATCAGTACACGGTAACAATATCAACAGCTTCAACAGCTACGCGTGTCATCTACGCATGCGCAATAAAGTATTTTATGTATGTTGAGAGCGCTGCAAATAGAACATCTACGTCCAGCTGTGTGAGTGCTCCAATTTAAACCAACGTCTTTTTTTTTATTGGTTCCTTCAGTGTTAGAACAGGCAAGTACTTTCATGATCATCACCAGCCTGACTACGCCCACTGCAGGGCAAAGACCTCTCCGAACCCTCTCCAATTGACCCTGTCATTCGCCTATTGCGGCCAGCGTATCCTCACAAACTTCTTAATCTCATCTTAATATCTGCAAGACAATGTTAATTAGAGAGACATGGGGGAGGCCATCGCCCTTCGGTAGGCGTAGTCAGGCTGATGATGATCATAAAAGCATTTGAGTCTTCGAACTCTGAAGGAACCAGTAGAAAAAAAGGCGCCGGTTTAAATTGGAGCGCTCGCACCATATCTGGACATAGATGCTGTATTTGCAGCGCTCTCAACATATAGAAAATAGTTTCTTGTGCATGCGTAAATGAGATGCGTAGCTGTTGAGATGTCAAGACCACGACTTGGCGGGAATATTTTTTTTGTAATGGTGAAAAGCGAAGCTTTGGATGTCCTTCATGCAGACGCAAGGACGCATTCTTAAAATTGGTTGAAAACGCTGAAACGAAAACAGCGGTAAGTTCAGTCGCGTTGTGAGAATGTGAGTGCGTGCACGTGTGTGTGCGCGTGCGTGCGTTCGTGTGCCTTCCCCGTCCTTCCTCTTGTTTCTTCAGTGTCAGTCGCGAGCAGACTGGCTCAGCGGCTCACTTTGCGGCTTATTATAAATCTCTTTTGGTATCATTTTTGGTGATTGTGCTCTGCAAACAACAAGAGTTCACTGCAGCTTCCTTCACTGACCCCCATTCCTGTTTTTTCCTAGCTGAAGAAAGCTTTTTTTTTTAAAAAAAACTGAATCTAATGAGACAGATCGGTGAAGCATCCTTTAGTCGTGCTCCAAGCCTATGTGTTCACCACCATCGTATTTACTAACGAGATCAGCAAGTTCTAAATTTGAAATTGCGCGTGCAGTTAAAAGCTTACTGAACTCGAGCATCCAGATTGGTGGTAGTTAAAAGAAATTTCTCCTTTCTTATTGAAGCCAAGTACTGCCATTTCCTGTGACTAGAAAGAATTTAATTCACTTTATTTTGCTTGTTTACGAAGCTTAGTAATTAATTAAGAAAAAAACAAAGTGAGAACATGCGTATGAAGAAGACCGTTGTGCATATTTGCGTCATTGGAGAAGTTGAACCTAAATATAAAAAAATTCCCGCTAATACCGGCGTATCTGGCAATTTTAGGTTGCACCTCTGCCGAGTAAAGCCCTCGTGACAGTCCGGACGTCATGAGAAAGACAGAAAATAATGAACTTTAAGCCTCTTTTTCTCAAATGTATCTCATTTAAGCCCGTGACTCAAAGCCTGGCAAAAGCGAGCCGTCTGAATATGGTCCTGTGTCATGGCAGTTATTTTTTCTATCGGTGTTTTTTTTTTCGCACTGCGTCAAGTTTTCACATCATTTTCCGATTACAGGGCTCATACTCTTGTCACGCTATCAAAGCAGGAATCGTAATTTTGAAGAACGCGGTAAACTTGCAGATGTCATTCGTTAGGCGCATTTCTTATAAAAAGCTTTACAGCCCGCATCTGGAAAAGATTGTCTTTGTGTGTACGCAGATTTATCAAAGATTGTCATATTAAGTACACAGGCAAAGTTGTTGTCATAAACTAGGCTTCTATTCAAAGTTCTACGCGCCTGAAAGCAGCAAACCATACACAGGAACTCGCTGGCAAGATGGCAGCCAGAAATTGGTAACTGCAGAACCCTTCCTACACCGTCAAGGCAAAAAGCTGGGCTATTTGATGGCTCATTAATAATTAAGAAGACTAGCGCTTACGACGGGGAACAAGAAAAAGGAAAAAAAAAACAGGACGAGCGCTCGTCCCTACGTCAAAATTATTGCTGATGATATGTGGTGAGATTGTATCCGCTTTTTCAACTGCATAGAAACTGTTCTATTCTGCTTTGTTGACGCTGCTTATATGGATTGGGGCTCTGCACAGAGAAATTTACCGAGGCAGCAGACCAAGACGCTGAGAGGCGTAGGAGTGGCTTCTGGCGTATTTCATCCAACTTGACTCGGTTCCAAATTTAGTTTTGTAAGCCTGCAAAATTAACCTAGATGTCATTGCTCTAACTGTCCCATTTGGGCCTCGAACAGATGTGTCTAATCTATCGCCCACTTTGCAAGGTGAGCTCATGTACCGTACGGCCGTAACTGCGCAGTAAACATTAATTACCTCAGCCAGGCGATACCGATGCACTGAGCTCAGAAAAAATAGCAATGACTTTCAAAATCAAAATGTCACCTCCATACAAATAGGGCACTAGACCACCACTCGTGACGCTAATCAACCTCCTCAGCACAAATTATGACTCCACAGCGAAATAAGGACCAAGAAACACAGGGCAGAGGCACCTAGCATGCTGAGAAAGAAGCGACGCAGGGTCGCCACGTGGGTAAAATTGTTATGACCCGGCACGCTGGGCTTGTTAAACGGAGCAATTAAATTAATGAGCGCAGCGAATGAATGAAGTAGGTGCAGCGCATAAATGGGCCCGCAAAGAGCTGCAAACTCATTTCCGTCTGAAAGCACTCGTTGGAAATGTAATAAATACGTTGGATTCCAGTCACTCGGCAAGCAGCGTCCTTCTGCATGCTGTGCTAGATCACCCTTCCGGTCAGGCCGAAGGGAACGGGGAAAGATAAAAGAAGTGTCCTCGCGAAAGGTACAACCCATAAGGCTGTGTTCGTCTGCATAAATGCGCACTGGCACTCGAAAACGCTGAAAACGCCTCGAAAACCAGCACTGCCGCTGTTTATGCGATTCCTTTAATGTCGAGAGAAAGCGCAAAAGGCGGCAAAGGGCGCTGGTTTGGGAATTTGGGGACGAAACAATGAGAGGCTGGGCGCCCGTGCTCGCGTACTTGGTCGTTAATTGAAACCTGGTTGTTGCGCGCGCAGCAATTCGCATTATGAAATGGTTCGCGGCGTTTACTCTCCCCAGCGGGTGGTAACTACTGGCATATTGGAGTGCTAATGTGCAGTCACCGGTCCGATGAAGCGGCCTCGCGCGCTCTGGGAAATCCAAGGAAGCAGCAACATCTCTATTCGTGTGAGTGTTGGTATAAGGTGCACAGAGCAGCGAATATTCGAGCCTGGGTATATTTACAGTCTAGCCCGTTTATAACGAAGCCACTTATAGCGAAATAGCAGTTATAACGAAGGGATTTCAATTTCCCATTCCCATTTTTGCATTTTCAATACATTTTGGGTCCGGTTTTAACGAAGTAAATAAGAGCGCGTCAGCGGATATAACGAAGAGATTTAATACCATCCGAAAAATAATCGGCCAATCAACACATTTTTGCGTACTTGAGGCGATTTTTTCCGCGAAAATAAGAGCAAAATTCGGCTGACGGCGTCCTTTTGTGGCGTCGTCTGCTCTCCTGCGGAGCGAAAGGTTGCTTCACTGCATTGCATTGACGCCGGTCTCGTGTTACGCCGTCCTTGAACGGCGTGACGGCGTAAGCGGTAGAGCATGCCGCGCAGGGGAAAAATGTAAAAAAAAACAGCGACGATTTTTTTTTTTCGATGACGTCGCAGAGAGCGGCCGTCTTGGCCAATCGTCGCTGACGTCGCTGCAACCGCTGATGCTGCCTGCGCGACGGCCTGCTTGGAGCAGCTTTGGGATTCCGCTAGCGACTTGAACCTTGTGCCTGCGGGTCTAAGCCACATGGACTTCGTTTTCGCCGACGAAGACCTTGTTGCCACCGAGGACTTGACGACTGAAGAAGTTGCCGGGAGTGTCATGGAAGAGACCTTGGCGGAGAGCGCCTCCGACAGCGAATGCGACGATGCTAGTTGTGCCCCTAAGCCGGTCACCACCGCAGCGGCCATCGCAGCTGTTTACACGCTACGGATGTACTTCGGGAGTCCGGAGTTCGACCAGATCTTTGGTTCGCAGTTTGATCGTATGGAAGCCGAAATCCTGAAGTACGCACTCGCGAAACGTGTTCAGGGGACGCTGGACGACTTCTTTCAGCGGCAATAAATCGGTATGCCGATGTTTGCATTTTTTTTCGTAGTCCGCATATTACGAAATAGCGGATATAGCGAAGTGATTCCGATTCCCGCCGACTTCGTTATAATCGGGCTAGACTGTATATACCCCTCGTACTTCTGTGCAACGAATCAAACCAATCGAGAAAGTTCAAAATGCCCGGCGTTTTGGAAACACGCTGGTTATACTGATGGAGCATTCTTAAATCGCTGTGGTAAAAAGCGCTGCGTCGAAAGAAATACACTAATTAAACCAACTCGCTAACTCCAGCGCTTAGTATACAGACCCGGAGCAGGGTGTGTAGATAACGGGGAGTTCTGTTTACTTATTTTACCCGGGGGGGTATATATACGTATATACATTTGAGAGCTATATACTGCGTCTGACATGTGATTGTGGAGAAAAGTGGACTGCCTGCGTTATTTCCCAGCACTTTGTTGGAAGAATGCAAGTACAAAGTAGTTGTGCGGATTCTTCTGCGAGTCGTCGAAGTTTTCCGATAACGTACAACACTGAATGCTAGCACTACAAACCGCACTAAACAGAAGTGCAGCCAGGAGAAATTCTGTTATCCCTGCGCGCTTACCACTAGGCTCGTACCATACGCGTGCCCAATCTCTTCATTAGCCGACATGCCGGAAGCTCCCCTAGAAAAGGCAACATTCCGTCCAGCTCTAAGCAATCTCCAATACTGCTGACCCTTATCTCTGGGCATCCGCAGTGGCTGGGTAGTTTTGGTGCTTGGCTGCTAACCCGAAAGAGGCGGGTTCTATCTCGGCAGTGGCGGTCGCATTTTCCTGCAAGCAAAATGCTAGAGGCTCCTGTATTGTGCGATAGCAGTGCTATTTGAAAACTCCCAGGCGGTCGAAAATATTCGGAGCCCTCCATTACGGCTTCCCTCATAGCCTGAGTAGCTTTGGGACGTTTTAACGACTATTTTTAAAATTAAAGGCTACTAGTTTGCATCCGATTAATAAAAGCGCTGCTTTGAGCGGCGAAGTATGCTATGCTGCCAAGTGGGAAAAACAGCCCCTATGTGCTTTAACTGCACCCCTCAAAGGGTGATAAGTGAAGCGGGAATTTCTATTCTATCTGATCTTATTGAACTCACTACAATTAAAGCGTTGTGCAGATCACTGTGGAGTAGTAAGGAAAATCCTTGACTTTGAGCGACTTCATCTTTTGGAAGCATAATGCTGGTAACAGTCTGAACTCGTCAGCAATTTAGGAACACTTCATTTCCCCCGCCGTTTAGGCGAGCTGCGACTTTTATGCACAGCGTACCCCCATATCACACAGATGTATACACTGATTTTCACCACATTTTTTTTTGATTGCCTTAATATTGTCTTCCATTCCTGTAAGAGCGATATGTTGCATTAATAGACAAATTGTAAAGGCGCTTTCAATGGCGTAAATGAAGAATCACAAAAGTTTTTAACACAGTTTCTCAATGAGGTAAGATTCCAGCAGTTGCATTTGTTTTCAATGAAAGTCTTTACCAATTTTCTTCGAGATTTTGTGCCAGGACAACGATCACTGAAAATTTGCCCGTTTCTCTTTCAGCAAACAGTCGACCGTAACTGCGACAAGAGCAATAAACAATGAAGGCGAGATACGTACGAGCTCGATTTCCACTCGATAAGAACACCCAACAATTACTTACGGCTTGAAACCCGAAAGATCTGACCGAAAAAAAAAAAACAGACTCAATCAGTCTCACGGAGTTTTCTCTTTCCATCCTGAGAGGGAGTACTTTTATACCACATATTTCAAGTTTTTGAGAGGAAAGGGAGGAAAAAATTAAAAAAGCAAAAAATGAACGCCATATAAAGCGAGCGAAAGAAATCGGTAAGAGGTGTTTCTTTCTGCGAATGACCCATTGCCTCGGGGGAAAGGGGGAAGCCATGCGACGCGACAAAAAAACGAGTTCAGTGGACGAGGCAGAGACGGAGAGAGGGGAGGTGAACAGAGAGACACACGGAAGACAAGAAAGAAAAAAAACGGAAGGAAAAAAAGGTAGGAAAGAGCAAAAAAATGGGATTGTTCCTGCGTCTATTCTGCCTACCTCCTTCAAACCCGCAGAGAAGCACTGAGCATTCGTTCTTCGCTGACGCACCCCACGAGACCTTCCATCCGGCGGCCGTTTTTGTTCATAATAGCCGGATCACCCGGAGGTACTGCCCACAGAAACGAGAAAAGCCTCACGTGTGCCCGTGGCTAGAAGATAATTGCGAGGGAGCCCAACATTACACGTGCGTGCATGTGCACGCGCACGCTTCCCCGTATTCTGCGAATCATCTCCCTACGTCTGTATGAAGGGCGCGAGTTTTATGCTTGGCGCAACTCGGTACCACTTCGGTTAATGGAAACACCAGCAGCTTTTTCGCAGTAAAGACACCAGTGGAAGTAGCGTGAGCCCAAACTAAGCATAACTTGGGCCTGTTCGCACTGTTTTCTGCCCCCGCTTCCTTTTTTTATCAATGCCGGTACATGAAACAGGTACACGCACTGCGATGAGTTAACTTTAGTAGTTAAAGAAAGTAATGTGTGGTTGAGAGGCAGGTAAGAAACGAGCTATGAGGATGCATTGTAGCTCGCGTAGAGAACCAAAAGATAATGGAATTTGCTTTATAGGGGGTTTAGGCATGTCGGGTACATCGTTAGAGTTTAGATTACGCGCCACAACATGTTAGGCTAAGTGCACTTCTTTTCGAAACTGCAATTGCGCACATATTTCATATATTTAGGGGAATATATTTCTATACAATGAACGAACATCACTGAAACATGTAACTGACACTCTTCCAAATTCGCGTTATTGATGAATTTGCTCTCGTTGTAGTGGCGGGCAGCCGTCCTGGTTAGCTCACATGACAGAGCATTCGAGTTGGACCCGATCCACAACGAGTGTTCTGAACTTCTCGCGTGCACCTACACGCGAGTAGTGCCGCCTTGATTAAAGTTCAAACATCGGACCAGGACGAATTCTTTTGGAACTAAGCAGCTTCCGTGAAATCTGCAAGCTTTTTTTTTTCTGTACCATATGGGTGCGTTTGGCTGCATGCTAATGGCTATCAAAATCTACTGCATTTTGTGGAATTCCACTAAACATTAAACAAGGGGATCAGTGAACAGAAAGAAAGTTTCACGCAATCGTTTATTCTTAAGCTTCGCTAGAAAATTAAGGCTACGGGGAGTTTAATCAACGTGGCATTACTCGCGTATCACGCGAGAAGTTCATAATACTTGTTGTGGATCGGGTCCAACTGGAATGTTCCTGCCCACTTTGAAGAGAATCTCCCAGTTACACCGCACTACGCGCATTCGAAGGAACCTACAGGAAGTAAAGCGCAAGGGTCAATTATTCTTTGGAAATTCTGGAATCTCTGGTACAAAGGGACTCCTTCGTGTTGCCAAACAACGTGATGCATGACTGCCGCAGTGAAACTTTCAGCCATGAGTTTCAAATTTAAAGATTACTAAAGAAGCGGAGCTTGAATTAATTTCTTCTGTTTTGCAATCGGGTTAATACGTAGTTTACATCTAAAAAAGTTCATTCATACTTGTAATATAAAGATAACGATAAAATATAAGGCACACGCCATGTCATGCAAAAGGTATCCAACCAATGGATTTCCTTTAGGCAATACCAAAAAAGCCCTCTATAAGTTTTTTTCAGATTTATCATGTCTATGAAGAATATGCGAAGAAATTTGTTAATTAGATGCAGATGAATTACTAAACTATTCCCTCTTGGGTGCAAACCAACCTCTCCCCTTAATTTGGGGCAGCCCGTGCGGCTCGCGCAATATTTTTGCAGAAATAAAACAACAGTATATATGTAATTTGTTTCGTTGTTTGCTAGAGCAGGAATATCTGGGACGCGGGGAAGTGCTTTAATCGTATTTATTATCATTTATTGCAATTTCTAAGCAACCATCGTCCGGAGCACTTCCATTTGTGTTTAACATGTTTCAAAAGTCTCTCTCGTGAACCTTCAAGCTTTGTTTCGCAGTGTGTTTTCTATGAATTGCTGATAAACTACCACATCAGAAAAAATCTTAAAAAGAGAACAACCTTTTTCTTCATTCGAAATAGATGAATTTTTTGTGTCGCTCACCTTATTCGTAAACGAGAAAAAAGTTAAAGAAAACGTTGAAGATGTACGATTAATCACAAAATGTTCTGAAGGCTCAATACTTAATGAAATAATGTTAAGACTTTCCCCTGTTCTTCTGTACGCCCGTCTTCTGGGTTGATAATACTCGGGCATATTAGAAAGCGCCTGGCAGCTTTTGCTTACACGGACATCCTGCACAGAAAAGTAAAAAAAATATACTGTAACAGACAGGCAATTACAAACCGCGATTTGCCCCACAACGCGCATTGATTAATGCCGTGCATTTTGCTCTCCGTAATTTATGAAGTTTGATATATAAAAAAAAACAGCAAGGCGCTAATTGGGAGATTAATAAATGTAATCCACGTCCACCGACGTAATTATTACAGAAGACGCTTTCCTGACCCATTTTCTTGGGGATACTGAGATCTAGGTGCGCATTTGTTTGCACATTAAACGCGCGCTAACAAAATACTGAAAAAGAATATCCCGCAACATTGGACGAAGGTAAAACGCGCTTGAGAGCCCGAGGCGCCATACTTCTATTTCAGAGCAGTTGATGCGCCTCTCCTTACCTTAAGAAACTTAGCGGCCGGTCTTTGTTTCTTTGTCGCGAGCGGTCCCCACGTAAGGTATAATTAATGGCAAGAGTGATAGAAAAGCTGCCTAGCATAAGTTTCCGAAGACTGTGAAGGTGTGAAGAGATTCTTAAATGAACAAGTTGGACCGTTGATCGGGCTTGCGGGAGAATATATTTTAATGCTTTTCTATTCCTGCGATATAAACTGTATTCGCATAAGGCGTCCCCTATGCGCAGTGTGTGGTAATTTAAAAATATAAATATTTGCAATGAACAGGGTTTTCGCTATCCAGAAGAGCTAACAAGTGATATCTGAACCCGTCGCTCACACCTCACCCTTCCCCCTGAATACGCCCACTGCTGGTACATATGGGCTGGACTACTTTAATGACGTGACCAAAGAAGGCCGATTTTCAACATATTCACCTCCACGTGCCAACTGGCTCCATCGATCTCGCAGAAGTGATGCTCGATTTTAAACTTCATGCAAATGAGCCTACCACACGCATGGAATGCCAGCTCACCCTTTCAGGCGCATAAAAAGCCGCATTGCAAACACGCCTGCACAAAGTTCACCTGAACTCTATGTCGAGCAGCGCTCACACGGCGTCTTCTTGAAGTCAGTGCCGCGGCACCTGGAGACCGGGGGAACGAAAGGAACGAATAAGTTCATGAGCTGTCCTGCACGCTCAGAAAGAAACCGCGTTTCCTCAGTGTGGACTGGTTAAGTTATTTCACGAAATGTGACTTCAAAAAGACTTCAGAGCCCCTATTGTACAACAATCGTAATCTAAAATTACTAATGACATTGAATAATAATTAACTTGAATTACTAAACACAAAATATTTTGATCCCTGATTTTGTAAAATTTTAAACCAGGCTGAAACGTACTTGGAATGCCCTTCAAAAACCCTGAAATCAATCACATTTAAAAGAAGCATCATTGAGCGTACCCTTAGAATCGCACGTTCAATGCAAAGAAAAAGAGAAGAAAGTAATAAAAAGAAATGAAAGTACGAAGCGCACGTCCATGACAGGCCCTCAATGGTCGTCAAAGGAAAGGAAATGCTTGAAATATTTCCAAAAAGATGGTCGCCAAAGAGACAAGTTACTCTCAAGAGAAAAATTCACAGGCATGACTAATTCCACTATGTGTTGGCCATTCGACAGCACTAGGAGCTGTTGATGGTTTCACCGGTACTGACGTCGCGTCCTGCATGGTTATGTCACTTAAAGAGAGTGAACGTACTTCCCTTCAGCCAATGCCTCAACTTTATGACCGACAGCGCATTTGAACTATCGCATTGAAAATAAATTTCTCGCTTCGTTTTTGTGGCGTTCCTTGTTCGAAGCTGTGTGCCATTTGACGCTCCTGGGGACCAAGTGACCTCGTTCAGATAACTCTCCACTGTAGGGCAGCCAGCCTGTCCTCGTCTCACGCCTTCCTTCCGGTGCACATCGCCCACGTAAATTGTTTTTCTTAATATTACTAGAGGGAAAACTGGCGGGGCTACATTTAATCGATTATAGAGAGGTGCAGGAATACCGGAAGGACGAGGTTTATTACTTGGCTTCGTTATTACGGGGTATAAAACATAGATTAAGACGCAAAAATACGACTTTTCTCAAGACAAACCTGTAATAAATGCTGCGAAATTTTCCATATCAGTCAGGTATCGAATATTCACTTACGTTAAATCTATTGGGGAACTGAAAAATGCGCTAATAGAATATCTTAATCACCACACAGAGCAGAGCATCGGAGTGCAACTACCAATTTTGAGGTACAATCTACGTTGTCGGCTTAACACTAGCCAAAAACTACACTAAACCTCGTTTTCGCGCCATTCCCGCCACGGAAGAAGGGATTTTTAAAAAAACTTGAATAGCCGGTGGCGCCAGCTTTCCGTTTAGGCAATAATGAGAAACTCCATGCGCACAGCATCTCGCGCAGGAGCCTGTTAATCACCAGTCGGACACCGAGCTTGAAAAATATTTCGCTTCACCTTGTCGCCACAGTAAGAGTGCGGAGGGAGGAGAGATATAGTTCGCGAGCATCGTAATTCCCCGACGCCGAGACACCTATTTCCGCTCGCGGCCTACACCCGTCGACGCTTGACGACGTGATAAATCATCCGAGATTAACGCTGCAAGCGGACATAGGGAGACTGGGCTACACAGGAAGTCCGGAATGCCCCCACTCTGAGACAGTCTGCACAACATGATGACAAATGCGTGCGCTCGGGCCGCGAGTGTTAGTTTGCTAGAATGTCGCCACTAAGGTTTTTCCATAAAAAATAAGCAAAAGAACATTGCATGACAACTCGACATTGGCGACGTGTAGGACAGGAACGTGAGTCGTTGCATATCACCCAGTGACGCTACCTGCCGTATCGTGGTGGCAGCTCCTATTTCGAAATATGCCAGACCTGCTACCTCGGCAGCGATTGCGGGAAATGCAGTCTATGTTATAAATTTGCCGCGCAAAGTTGATACCAAAAGTAGCCAAAGTTCTCTCAGCTGGCTAGGTGTTGCGACATTCCTCGTTACGCAACAGTCCATGCGTTGGACAAACAACGCTTTCTGGTTACTAATCAGCCGAAATTAAACGCGGACATAAACTGTGAACATAATCCTTCCTTTCATTTTTTCCCTGCTAGGATATTTGGAGCAGCTAGCTTGATTTGCATGCTTACGTCACAGGTCTAGTGAAATGCGTCCTCACCAACGGCTTACATATCGACCTTGCGTTAGACTCACAAGGAATAATGCATTGAACTTGTGCTTGATTTCTCCTCAGTAGTACATAAAGTTTTGCATGAAAAGGCATAAAAAATGTGTATGAGGCAATCTAAGCGTAGAGGGAGTATGGCTTGTCAGGTCAGACATGACTTGCCGTTCCTTTTACTCAGCAGTCTCTTAAATGGCACAAAATAAACAGAACCTTACTGCAATAGCGTCGGCTTTGACACGGATAGTTTGCGAAGACTGACCGTCTGATTCAATACAGCGAACTGCGGAGCTACAAGCGACAGAGGGGATATATATGCAGACAAGGAGGCCCAGTGGTAGTCGGTTCAAAGCTGACCAGGACATGACCGTGGGAAACATTTTTGATATGGTCCTTTTGATGTCGGCTCCCACAATAGGTATAACTGAACCGCGATGGACATTACACTGACAATCACAAATGATTGGAGTATCATTTTAAATGCACATCTCAGTACTTGAGCAAATCAACCTATGCGGAATATAGTTGCCTGTGTTATTGCGATCGTGCCGTTTGATGCCAGTCCTTCCGTAACCTTCCCCACAGCGGAAGTGATGTGGGGCGGAGACGTGCTGGTGAGGTCATAACCTTGCAAAGTTTAGGGGGGATCACAGTTTGTTCTTTTTCCACACACAGGGTGCCCTGTCTTCCATACTTGACTGATGAATTTCTATAGCTGCAGTTGCCTGGAGTCAGGAAGGTAGGCCTTAGTTAACTAAATCCTACCCCAGAGCTCATTCAAGCAATAGATTTACTCTCTGGTAGTGGAGCGGCTTTTGTGTGGGGCCTCTTCAGAACAAACTTATACCGTTATAACGAATGTGTTCAGAACAACTCTTGTGACAAAAGTTATACTTCATTTGCGTTATTAGCAGGTGTTTGGTTTCAGATAAGTGCCTTTATGAAAACCGTTGCACAGATCGATGAAAAAGACATGCATGACGACCATTTCCTTTAATTTATTTACATATCGCTGCTGGCTCCACAGCAGGTGGGAGAAAGAGGGCTATATAATGTCATTTCACTCAAGCAACGAACGAAAAAACAACAACAAAAGGAATAAGATACCTATAGTAGTAAGAAGTTATAAGGTAAAATGAACCAGCATATGCCCTTGTATACACAACAAACATGAACGTTGTGGATATTCCGCTGACCAAAGCATTTACCTCGAGGCAGTAGATAAAATTGCGCACATAGGTTGTCGTATAAGCCGAGACTGTTGCGAGTCAGAAACTGAACTGTTCCTCCTTCCTAGTACAGTTACTAGGAAGGAGTATCCCTGTTTCAACGGTGTTTGTGATTTTTAACCAGTAATTTTGACCAAAAGCGCAAGGAATAGAAAAAGCACGTGTGGGAGAAAATACATTAGCGAAGCAACCAAAATATCTACTGCATCCTGCAGCCCGTAACAACACGAAATCTGAGAGACATTGGACGAGGAGTTCTTTTTTTTATTTCTTATTTGTACAGGTATCAGGTTTCTTAGATTTCTTACATCGTCATAGGACTCAACTAGCTATAGGCGTAATCGATAGTGTACTGGTATGCGGTGCTGCACCTTAGATCACGTGTTGACCAAATATAAATGTCTTACAATGTACATGATCGCGGTGCCGAACGCACGCGGTACCTCTTGAATATGCGCTTTTATTAATAATACTGCGTGCTGTAGCTTAAGTCACTTTCGGGCTAAGAGAATTTCAATGTACAAGAGGTAGAATGCTGAATTGAACATAAAATTGCGCTGGGTATGCTCCAGGACATATCTTTTATATATAATGAGCACATTATCTCTGAAATACCGTATACTAGCTATCATAAGCAATCGTCTGAATCAAAATGCTGAAATCTTTAATAATGATATTAAGTATCCAAAACAAGTTTTCCTCCCTTCGTGATAAAAAGATAACATTTTGTAATGCACTGCTTTTACTTTAAGCTTGAGTTGATGTAGAGCTGATTATGCATATTGCCACCAGGTGGCCCCAGGTGGCATCAGAAGACAAAGAAGGGAGAGTTGGCTCAGGCACCCTGAGAGCTGGTTGTGTTAACTCTGCGGGCGAACGGTGCCACAAGGGTAGAGCATCCGCCTCGCATTCGGGAGGTGCTGGGTTCGATCCCCAGTGCCGCCGGTGCCGCCGGGTACCCGCCGGTTTTCTTAATGGATACAAAATTTCCCCTGGCCTGGTGCTCGGCTCTTCTAGGGTGAAATTCTTGGGAAAAGGGTCTGAGACCAAACAGTTGCCATGACGGATGAGTGATAAGTTCCCCCGCCAAGCAACCATAAGTCCGCCTCGTGCGGCATAAGCCCAATTTGTGGCCTTTTTTTTTCCACACGGGCGGGCGGGCGGGCGAGCGGGCGGGCGGGCGGGTGAGCGGGCGGGCGGGCGGGTGAGCGGGCGGGCGAGCGGGCGGGCGGGCGGACGGGCAGGCGGGCCGGCGGGCGGGCGGGCGGACGGACGGACGGACGGACGGACGGACAAAGAGACAGAGTCTACGATATTCCCACCTTCCGTCTGCAAACGAGCTTCCGCTGCATCTGTACCAGTCGTGCCGACTCGCATGGGCTTCACTAATAGAGAAACGTGAGCTTTTGAAGACAAGAAACGAAAAGTAATGGAAGCCGAAGGCACCCATTATGAGGGGGTGTTATGGTTTGTTCGGCAAAATGATGGCCTCTAGCCGGAAAAAGCCGCGGTGGCAACAACTATGACCTCATGGGCCATTTGGACATAAGACGCGGCGCGGGAACGCGGTTCGGTGCTCTCAAGATTTTTTCTCTTTGAATTTCCTGCTTCCTGTTCACCCACCTGAAATATGAATCGGCACCAAAGCATATACTTGAGCTCTATGCTGAGATGACTGAACATTTTTGTTTTGATAAATTTGAAATTTATATTTCTGTAAACCTTTCTATCTTTTTCTTCCTGTACTCGTGCCACAGTGTAGCTATAGAGGCGTGTGCAGGAGGTCTCCTGAGTGAATCCGTGTTACGACTCAAGGCGTGCAGCGATTTTGAGGTACGGGTTCAGAGAAGAAAACGTTTTTGGTTAAGATTTAAGCGTTGTGGTCTTTACGAGTTTCACTACACTGCGCATTTTGTATCGGGCTTCCCGCATAGTCCTGAAATCGTTATCTGGAATTAAGCACTTTCTTGTAAATAAATTACACTGCGCAAAGTAATGTCGACTAGAACAATGAGTAAAAGCGAGCGATTACAAGCCGTAACCTCAGAAAGTTGTCACCTCAGACGGAGAGGCAGGACGGACAGAGAGACAGGCAGGCAAGCAGACAACGGCTAGTTGCGAGGAATGGTCACTATAAGTGCTTGTGCACTAAAACAAAACAACGTTAGTCACGAAAATAACGCTGATGATAACGACTACCGCTTTTTTTCTTAAACAATAGAGAGGCATCAAAAGTAAAGAAGGCTCGAGAAGCCTTACATATCTCGTCAGAAAAAAAAAGATGCTGATTATTTCGTGAGGTTAATGTTTACGCTCCTCGAAAAGCTTCGAGGTGGGTATAAAATAATCGGTCGCTCACAGCGCCGCGCCAATTCATCATCGAGTGGGGCGAAATCAGCCGTAAGAAAAACGTGCGCTGCATCCCGCAGCGGACCCCGCCCATCGCGTGGCGGTGGAACCGACGGACGCCCAATAATGGAGAATCAACGTGCCCCTTCGTACGCCCAGTGCTTCGCTGGGTAGCAAGAAGCAACGCTCCGCTAACAACACGAAGTGCCCCGCTGAGTGGAAAAGTGAAACTTGGAGGGAAGGGGTTTCAATGGCGCACTGAACTTTTTGAGATACTGCGAGAGGGCGTCGTGTTTGCAGCAAAAGCTGCCTGAGAAGACCGTGTTTGTGCTCATTACAAGATGAAGGGCGCACTTTCTTCAAACACAAAACAAATACCAAAAGACAAAGGGCTGAGACAAGCTGCAGAGACAGAGTGCGAGGTACAGAGGGTTTGTGCATATTCAGAGGAACGAAAATGAACATAAGCGACTTAAAGTTAAAAGAAATTTCTTGCGCAAGTATTGAGTTAAAAAAGGGGCTATGAAAAAGCTAGACGAGTGGAAGCGCCTAGCTTAGCAACGTTTACAACAGACACTACGTCGCGTTTTTTTTGTTTACTAAAGCGATGATTGAGCGTTTAGAGAGGCGCCCGTACAAACTCCGCCCAGTCGCCACGCAGAGACAACGCTGTCCGCTTATTAATTACTGCGCAAGAAGTCGCTTCCTTTCTCTTAAATTCGTGCAGTCGTTAACGAGATGTTCTAGATTGCAGCGCCATGCTGCGTGCTGAATGACCGCCTGCAAAGACGATATACTTAGCGTAGCGTTTGCTGACGCTATAAACACAACTAACGGGTTATATCCAGAAACGAAATCAGGCAAGCAAATATGGCAGGAAGCACACACATTGATTCACAGACATTGATTCCCAGATATTGCAGCACAGATTTTTTTTTATTCTACAACCTAGTTTCGCATGTCCTGGAAACGTTTGGTACTATAGTAAAGGCATCTTGTAATGTCCATGTAGCACGCAGCGGCGGGAGGGAGCGGGGGGGGGACAGAGAGATAAACAGTTGGAGAAGATTATTTCGGTTCTTCTTTACCCAATACTTCGCGAACGCTTGTTCTTATCGAGAAGTACTTCCGTATGCTGCCTTTAAACGCTCTCTTGCGTGTTCCAATGAACACCTTCAACTTTAATAAGAACCAGATCTGAAACAGCTGCTGGCGAAGCCGTATCACTGCTTGGATGAGTTTCATGTGAAACTGTAGAGAATTTGTGCATGATTACATGCATGTATAACACTGAGTGTAAGTTTATCAAGACCAATAAGCAGTAATTAAACATGCACCATGTAAGTCATGGTGTCCAAGTCTTGATTTGTGCCTCCATATTAGCGTTCTCGCCAATCACTCTCTTCAAAACACCATGTATTTTGGTTATTTGTTCTTGTTTTTTGCCAGGAAGCTGCTTGCCGCATCGGAAGTCGGGTATATGGCTTTGGTGTGCGCCCGACTTTGTTCCACCCAGGCCTAGCCGTTTTTTGTTTGTTCTCACCTGCTGCAGGAAACCCTCTATTTACAAAATACAATCTCTGCTGGACACAATGAAATTGACATTCGATATCAGGACGACAGCCGCTGCTTCCCTTTGTCAAGCGGAAAGAACTAATTTGACAAGATACGTTCTTTCAAATCCTCGTAGGCAAACAAAACTGTAGACTTACGCTTTCAGCATTGGATACTGCGAAGGAAGGCCTAGAAAACCGGACTGTTATTTCCTCATTGCAATGAAATAGCAAATGATGAAAACCTAAGGGTCTAGAGCTGTACAATAAGCAAGATGCTAACAAAGATTCTTGATGTAAGCTCGACAAACATGAGCGAAGTAAGCCAGATGAACAAACAATGGTGCGTAGCCCAGTATGTCTAAAAAAAAGTAGCACACACAGTACAACACTGCGTGGCCTACATTCTTGCATGAGTAGAAATCCAAAGCTCTTCCCGTAACATTCGAATATTTTAAATACATAAAGCTAGCGGTCTTCACAGTGTAGCCTCATTGTTCTTATATTAAAGCTGTTCAGTATGAAAGAAGAAAGCCTGGCTGAACCATACGATGCCTTTTTCGAGAAAACATCCATCATCATACTCCTCATCGTAGCCTTACTGCGCCAAACGAAAACTAACTCTCCCATGCCTCTCCAATTAATCATGTATTGTACCAGCTACGGCCACTTCATTTGCGTAAACTCCTTAATTTGATCGGTCTAACTTTCTGCCACCCCCTGTTACGGTTTCTTTCTCGTGGAATTCAGGCCGTTACCCTAAACCACCATCAGATATCTTACCTCCGCATTTGATGCCTTCCTAGGCTCATTTCTTTTTTTTTTTTTTGCTTCGACTACGTTATCATTTATCAGCGTTTGTTCGCTTACCCACTCTGAGCTCCTCCTGTGTCTTAATGCTACATCTATCATTTTCCTGTACATAGTTAAACTCTTTTTATTAACCTACACGTTTTTAAGCATGAAATGCTTTTAGCTCCCGTTGTCGGCATTGTGGTGATGTCACGCCGAGACCGAGAGCCATCATTCGGGCACTGAAAACCACTCATCCGGGCTCTGTATTCCACTCATCCGGGCTCTGAAACGAGAACATCCGGGCACCGTACGAGACCTAACGAGATTCAACGAGACTCTCTAAGCCCTCCTACGGGACCGGCATACAAGCGCCGGTTGCTCTCCAAACGAGTCACAAAAAATAACTGCTGCCAGTGTCTTCTCTATGTTTATCAAGATATCAGTCGAGCTGTGCATTTGATAATGCACGGAATTATAATTTCCGATTTCTAATAACGCTTGGAAAAAGCACATACATGCCACAATACACTTCGTTGTCATACGTGATCTGTTAGGGGCTTTGAGAGAAGGCCGCTTAGAAAAAGAGGGCGAGAAGGGCTTTCGGCGGAAAACTTTCACTCCCTCCCTAAGGATGGCGCTGCGGTCCCACACTCACGCATGTAAAAGACCGGCCACTTGGCCTTCAAGTCCTTTCCCCCTCTGGCAGGCAGATGTATACACGCTCGCGGAGTATTCTAACGCGCTGCATATACATTCTTGTCAGGCCTGCGTCTCGTCGTGTCCGCGTACGCTTCTGCATCGTCCTGGATTTCAATGCCGCCACCGTCACAGCTGCTTAAGCCGAGCAATGGAGCCTGTGTTAGGCCCGTAAGCATTTCATGCTTATTCTACTCTCGGTTACGGGAGAGGCGCAATTTTTTTTTCATTCGTCACTCTACGCATTCACGACATTTACAACCCCTTTTATGAGTTTCTATATAGGTAATGCCGATAAGATAAAAATTTTACACTTTTTTCGAGAGATGCTAGGAAACTTCTATTCAAGATAATAGAGAACCTGAAAAATTCGCTCCACCCTATTCCTATTTTTTTACTTATTTCACTCTCGTGATCAGAACTTGTGTTCAGTACTTGCCCTAAGTAGACTAATTCCAGCGCTACTTCCAGCGCCTCGCTACCCATTGCAAACTGCTGTTCCCCTCCGAAATCGTTCCTTCCGAGTCTGTTTCATTCACATTAATTTTTAAACCTACCGTACTACTCTCCCTAAGTCAATGACCATACTTTGCGATTCATCGCCTGAATGATTTATCAAGGCAATGTCTGTAGCGAATCGCTGATTGCTAAGCTAATCTCCATGTCCTGTTATCCCAGCTCTTCCGAATCCAGGCCTCAGATTACCTCCTGTATACAAGCGATCAATAGCGTTGGCAAGATCCTCTCTCCCTGTGCGAAGCCCTGCCTCATTGCTCACTTTATGAAGTACAATGCCGGCTGTGCCACCATTATAACTATTTTACAGTGCCTTTCTCTAAGGATCATATTTATTTATTTATTTATTTATTTATTTATTTATTTATTTATTTATTTATTTATTTATTTATTTATTTATTTATTTATTTATTTATTTATTTATTTATTTATTTATTTATTTATTTATTTATTTATTTATTTATTTATTTATTTATTTATTTATTTATTATTCCTCAAAGGTCCCAATGTAAAACTTTACATGAGGGGTTCCTCAATCATTTCAAATTCGTTATCTATGAAAGCTTAGGAGGCAGAAAGTATTATTCTTGCAGCTCTTTCTCGACATGAGCAAAAAACTCAGCTCTCTCCTTTGCATCCCTAAAAAAATTGACAAGATCCAAAAACCAATCGAGATGATTTGTGGCGAATTCGAGAAGTTGAAACAGGGACTCGGTGCCCAAGAAGAAGAAACGAAATAGCTCAAAGTTCAGGCTGTGCAGGTGGAAACAAACTGTGCTGCAGTTGATTTCGCTACAATTAAGGCTAGTATTAATGACATGGAATGGCGTAGTCGGTGACTGAACTTGGAATTTCATGTTGTCATTCAAACAAAATATGAATACTTACTGGCTGAGATTTACGAAGTGGGTACCGAGGTGTGTTTTGAACCGTTAACGCGAAAGGATGTGATGGCCATACGTATTGTGCCCACGAAACAGGACAGAACTCCAATCGTTCTTGCCCAATTTTCTCGTCAGGACCTGTGGGACAAATGGTAGGCAAGGAGGAGCGCCTTGTGCAATGCAGAGCTCTGTCTCAAAGAAAACATGACCAAGTACTCCTGCACTCTCGTCGGGGTAGTCAAGAAGCGGGCAAAGCGGTCTGGATTCAAATTTTTTTTCGGATGTTAACAGAAGAAAACTCCTCAGAAAGAACGAACGGGGCCCTGCCTTCGTCATTCGGTCCGAGACAGACCTTGCCGCATCGAATGAGTAATTTGTTATGTAAAATGCAACGTTACGAAGTGTTACGAATTCCTCCTTCCATATCAAGTACTTCGCTGCCTAGATTTGAATAACTTTCTCCACCTTCCATCTCAATGTCCGATCAATACGCGACAAATTTGGCAACTTTTCACATTTTATCGGTAATGTGCAGTGCAATTTTTATTTAGCTATTAACTGAAACACGGGCCGTATGTGATTGTGACTTTGAGAAACTGCCCGGATTTGAACTTTGTTTGCTGAATCACCCTTCTCGAGAAGAAGCCGCAGCCATCTACGTAAAAGGCAATCTAGATATAGATGTATTATCAGACTTTTGAAATAAGGACTTCAGACTGCGAAATTCACTCACTACAGATTGCTTACAAAAAGTTTCTGTTGTTTATATGCCACTGTCAGGTGATCCATATAAAATCTTTAGGAAACTTGATAAATTTAATGGTGTTACCTCGCATGCTTAATTTTCTGCCGTTATTAGCGCAACCTCAACATCGATATACTCGAACCTTCGAAAGGTGATCGCCAGTTACGGTACAGAATCTCTTCCAGTTGTTTCACTAATATTATTGCTACGCCCACAAGGATAAACACCAATTTCTGCATTGCAATAGACCATTTTACTGTAGATATTGTTTCACTTGTTTTTCTCCTGGTGCTATTACCCGTGACTTCAGTAACCACTCTGCCATTTTTGCATCCGTACCTAATTACTGTACTACTCGGAGCTTCCCCAAACGAAAAATACTGCTTACCAGTGTATAACTATGTGACCCTTGCGCGATGCGGACTGGAGCCGAGTTCTTCCGTTTTCTTCAGTTGACTCTTATAAGCAGTTATTGAATGTATACATGTATAAAGATGTTTACAATAAGTGTTTTCCCCGGAAGACAAAGCAATCAAACGCCAAACTCGCTAACCCTTGGGTGACTCCGGTGCACGTTAAAATGAAGAATCATCAATCCAAGCTCTTCCAGAAGTTTTCTGTCAACTCAAAATCCTGAGCACCTAACCGCTTTAAAAGATAGTAACAAGCCAAATAGAGAGCTGCGAAGATCCAAATCTGCCTACCAATCTTGTTACCTCGATAGAAAAAAGAGACCGAAAGTGTTTTGCAAACTTTATATGAATTCTTTCCTAATAAGGAAAAAATATGCATTAGGGTCCCATTGTGGTCGCTGGCTTTCTCTATTCCTATTCTGCTTGGGCGGAAAAATATGATTTTCTACAAGCGTTAGAACCAGTGGTTGTCTAGATGAAGCACTTGGTTTCGTTCTAAATAAAGGATTGAAAATTTCTTTCCATTTATCAGAGAGTCAGGAATCTTTTAGTGTCCGAATGAACCTATAATCAACAAGCCGTATTGATTTTGATGGCTTAAAAATAACAGCATTCAAGTATGTCAGGGATCAGTTAGCCCCATACCTAAGATATATTCTTAACCTGTCACTCACATCGGGCGTTTTTTCTGCAAGAATTAGATATGCTAAAGTGTACATAATTTTTATAGGCGGTGATGAGAACACGTTCACAACTTCGCAGCCGATTTCTATTCTTTCAGTGCTTTCGAAGGTTCTTGAAAAATTTATGGTTAAGAAAATCGATGGGCTTTTTTCCGAGCATTGCTTATTAACTTACTGTCGGTATGGATTTCGAAAGGGCAAGTCCACAGAGTCCACTTTACTCTTACAAAAGAAAACTATTTTACGGAATGTTGAAGCTGAAAGCTTGACACTCGGAATTTGGGTCGATTTTAGCAGAGAGTTAGGTATTCTTAAGGATGAAGTAGTCTTCTCTAAATCCAAGCGGTTATAGAATACTATTTCATCATCAAGAAGGTCGAATGGTTCCCTTTTGAGGCATTATAGTAAGTCAAGATACCTTTCTCTTTCCGTCCTATTTTAATGTCCATGTAAACGGCATGGCAAACACAGTCAATAACGTTACTATTCACAACGCTGATGACAACTCTTTTCCTTAGTGGCTCCTCTGCCAACTAATTATTACAGAAAATCTGATCATTTGCGGTCTGCAGAAATGGCCCAGTGTTAATAGTTTGGTAGTTAGCTCTAGCCCTACTAAGGCTCTCTTTTCGACCCCCCAGCCTGGACTTTACTGTGAGAAATGAACTAAAAAGCTATAAAATAACGGAACTGAATTTGTAGATAGGTTTAAATCACTAGGAGCCGTTTCCAGCTTTCGCATGAGATGGTCTGACCACGTAATGCATATAGTAGGAAAAGTTTCTAAATGTGTCAGCTTCCTCCCTAGATGCCGCAATGAGTTTTCTTTTACCATGCAATATTTCAATCAAATACTAATTACTGTCACCTCGTTGGGGGCACAAGCAAAACAAACAAATATCATATTCGGTCTCCAAAACAAGGCAATCAAATTAATCGCTGATGCGTGTTACAGTGCTCATGCGGGAAGTTTATTTCTCCAATATAGGATTGTTCGTGTGCATCTATCTCCCCTTGTATATCGCTTTCTGCATTGCCTTGAATTTTCTCCACAATGGGTACCCGGATTTCTGAAGTGTTTTACTATATTTAAGCTTAAATAAAAACGCTTATTCTTCAGAAGTGTTTTTCAATGCTTCTTGATTGCTTATTTGATTTGTAAGAAAGCAAATAAAGTTTGAACTTGAAAACACACATAAAAAACTAAAAAATTGGACGTTTCTCGAACGAGGACATCAAATGGCAACCAGAGCTTTCGGTTCACTTGACAATAGACGCTAAATATTCATTCTATATTGAACCCAATTGTTTTACAGCACCATGAAGAACTTTAAATTGTATTTTTTTTCATGCAGTTTCGTTTTTCTTTTCCTTACGTAAGTGTGCATTAAGTTGCGCAGTTAAATTCTAAAGGTTTAAGCTACGATGTTCAGAATATTGTTCAGCGTTCAATGGTACCCTATTAGTTTCCTTGTTTATTTAGCATAAACTTCGCCGTTCTGTACAATATCGCATCGTGCTTCATGTATTCTATTGCTTTTCAGTCTCTTGCTTTTCAGGCTTTGAGAATTCGAACTCTCCTCTCGCCTTCACGGCCATTCTTTTTTTTAAAGGAGGAATTCCTTTTAGGCTATTATGCCCAATTTTGCGCATGCACTCTAGTGCACAACTGGGTAGCAAATAACGCCTGAGGTCGCCTCGATCTGTATTAAGCGAGGCCTGTTGGGCTCACTGGTACCCTAACACCTTTTATATAATAGCTGTTTCTAATTCGTTGTTATTGCGTTCGTTTCCGTCATCTTCATTACCCTTTTTTGTTATTTCATTATTTTTATGGTTCTTTTCTTTTTCACTGCTCAGAGTGCACTACTGTAAGAAGCTATCGCACTAAATAAATAAAAGAGCCCTCTAATCTATTAAGTGCAGACTGTATAGACTACCACGTAGATCATACACTGAACACATGGCCGCCTAAGAAGGGTTGTGCAGCAAAGACCACGCCAGATTCCCAAGGGGGAGCTTAGCAGCGGCGCCACTGCGCAGCTGGTGCGCCTGTAGAGGGTGCGAGTCGAAGAAATAGTTCGCGTGAAAAGAAAAAAAAAGGGATGTTCTCTAACCTAATTCAGCCTTGCGCCCTTCATTATTGACCAACGTTGTATTGTGATGTATCGTTTTTCATTTTATTGTATTGCATTATGTTTTGTTGTATTAACGTATTATTCTCAGTTGCATTTGCTTTGTCCCCCCCCCCCCTTATGTAATGCCTCAACAGAGGCCTTTAAGGGTAAAATAAATGATGAATGATGATGAACAGCAGCACATACACGTCCCTATCAACAACTTTGCCCTACTATATCGCTCAATGAAAATACCTCAACAGCTGCTTTGAAATCTCGGATTACCATGGATAGTAAACTTTTTTTTTTTCATAACGATAAGCTTAATAACACAAAACTTCGAAGACCAGATATTCTAAACATAAGCTGTGGACGGAAGGGAGTGGTATAAGTGTGTGATGTGATAGTGACGTGACAGGTGCCCCCGGAACAGCTCTTGTGGACGTGCTTAATGGTGGCTACATTCTCCTCATTCTGTCTATTGGGGTGTAACTGAGCGGTAGCGCTGCAAGTAGTACGTCAATCTACCGCGTACGACTCCCAATTACCGAGGCCTCGCTGAGTGGTAGGATGAATGCATTGCAACGCAGAAAGAGAAGCGCAAGACACTATCAGGGAACTTGCACGTTGTAAGAATGAATTACGGTTGCTCTGTCAATGTAGCCAGGCATTTATTTTTTGCTCACTGTGATTCTGCGAACTTATAGATTTTCTTCTTTGCACAGATCCAAACATCATGTAAGCGAAACACTGCAGAAACTGTAAAAGTGATGATGTTGATGACGAAGATGACATCGTTGTATGCACGCCACTGTACAACGAGTGCGTTGTGATAGGTAAGAACCGCGATTCGCTGACAAGAGAAACTATAGAAGCACACATGATAGCAAGGCTCCCGGAAGACTGTATAAGCGCACCAACTGTATTGCTGTCAGAAAAAGAAAAACGCTACCTCGAATGGAAATGTTTACACGCGTGTGCTTTATTCTGAGTTTTTTTTTTTTAATTTTGTGTTTCCGCTGCATAACTTGTGTCCATTACATTCCATTTTTGGCCGCCAGTTAGGTACTTATTCCGTCTCGCAGCTAATAACGATTTCAGTTGTGAGTCAGCGCTGTGTTGTCCCTGCCTGTGTCCTTCTTCTTGTCCCGTTTGTTGCGCTGTAAACATGGAAAGCATACCTGCCAGCTCGTTCACGTTCCCGTTCGGTCCCTTTCTACAGATGCTCAGCATTCATAGTCCGCTATGCTATCCGCGCGCTAAAACTAAACGCATGCTGCGATAAATAATCACCGAGTTTCTCGTTTATGCAGACAAATCAAATAGGTACCGTGCTGGGAACAAGATTTGAACGCTTAGTTCCGGGTTTCATCCCGATTCGTCAGGAACATGCAACGTCTGCAAATACGGGCTCCACAGCTGAAAGTTCGCTCACGCGTTAAGTAAATACATCAGGGCCGTGCAATAATTTCCAGTCTGTGTGCTATACATGAGCAGCAAGGGGAACGAGGCTTCAGGTAATCCTCTAAGCAAACGCAGTGTGTATTCGACGGGTATTTATATCTAGCTTAATGGTTAGCATAAGCGTCAGGGGAAATAATTGAATGGAATGAGCAAGTATTGTTTGCTGGAGCAATGTAAAGCTTCTGGCTAGTGTAAACCCGCACTTTTTCGCGGAATTGTACTGGGCTGCTCACGTGTTTCAGAAAAACTTCGCCGTCGAGAAAGAAAAAGTGTAAAGGAAAGCTATGAACGGTATGATAGCGTCACCAAGTACACTGTGACGTCCGCCGGTGGAGTGGCTGTATTTAACGACTGCCTGCAGGGGAACACTTAATTCTAAACTGATGCTGGCAAACTGAAGCACTTGCTTAACACGAGCTGGCTGGCTAGTTGGTTGTGCATACTTAAGGCCATCCTTAACACCCCTAAACCACCCTGTCGATGAAAGCACGCAAAACACAAGCGCGGTGTTTTGCGTCCTTTGCTTGTGTTGTCTTTGATCCCACTGCGCTGTAGTCTTAAGTAATATGAAGATGGGCTAAAATGCAGCAGAGATAAGGCTTCGCATTTCAACTGGAACTCGATGTTATGTCCTTATCAGCTTCTCTCATTGTGCACCTTACGAGGGCAGCAGTGATTAAATCGCATGGAATTTATACGAGACAAAACCTGAAGGTGTTTGAGACCAAAGTCTATAGGCTGTTTTCACTGTTTGATTCATTTGTCCAACCGGTGCTTCAAAGTATTTGACGCAGATTTTTCATTTAAAAACCGTAAAATATGCGCCTATACAGCATGTGCAGGTTAATTGTGCGTCAAGGGGTTCTTCGAAAACATAGCGCAAAAATGACATGGACGACACAGAAGTGGACAGGACAGGCGCTAACATGCAACTTTATTTTCGAAATGCCACCACGTCTAATATATAGGAGCCGATCACCACCATCAAGCGATGAGCATGCGCAAAGAAGAGCACAATCAAGATTACAGCGTGTGGAAAATAAGCAAAAATTACGACAAAATAAGGAAAGGAAAACTTACTATAAAATAAGAACTGTTCGAAGAACCGTTTTCGAAGAACTGTTACCAACTAGCCCAAACCAAGCTATTGTTGCATCAAGGGGGACGCCATGTAAGCGATAGAGCATAAATAAAATGTGACTAATTAAGTGAAATGAACTAATAAACATTTGCCTCTTTGTTTTAGGGCAAAGAAATATGCAGCGAAAATGGAAGCCGTCAATTTGGAAAGCGGAGCCACATTTTGCAACGTCCAAACCAGTGACGTTGTTCGATATGCACAACGTTAAACAGATGCCTCAAATGATCATTAGCTTAGCTCCATCACATTGCACATTCGTCAAATGACATCTCTCCTCGCGCCGTAATCAGGGAAAAAACAATCTTCTACGTCAGTGAATCCACGAACTGCATAAGCATTTCGCGGAACATATTCTCTAGCTACGCAATTTGAACAATGAGCAGCATATCAAAGCCAGCCTAGATAGTCTTTAAGAGCGTTTTTCTTGTTCTATTTCACGCACCATTGTGCCATCTATGCCTTTAAAATCTCGTTTCGCCTTCGACGTTGACGACCTAGAGTTTTACAAAATAATCTTGCACTTTGAAGCAAAAAACTAGAAAGCTGTGGTAATTATCAGTAATTGAACACCTTTATTTGCACTTAATTACGGAAAAAATGCCCACTTTGTCGAAAAACACCTCTTTAGATCATACTGAGGTGTCTTTCAGGGCTTTTGGACGGAAAACTTTATCGAATAATTGGCAACACTCAATAAATATTGTAACGCGGCGGCCAGCCGAAGAATGAGGCGTGGTGAACGATGGCTATGAGATGATTTAATGGCCGCTGGCCTAGCGCGGGCGCTCCGTCCCGCGCCACTGCCAGCTTCGTCTTCGTCACACTACCCGGGGCCTCCGAGCGATCGTCCCGATCGGTGACGAACAGATGGCGAAATGGCGATGGTCTTGAGTGAAGGATCGAACAATATGTAGAAGATGGTGCAGTGCTGGCCGCCACGATGAGAAAGATGAGAGAATGAGTCCCGGTCCACGAAGCATCCGCGCCGTAGGGTGCAGGAGCTGACGGCCGAGGTCTCTGGACGCACCGAACGGGGGGGGGGGGGGGGGGGGGGGGGCAGGGGGCGGTGTCTTCACGTTTGGGTCTTGGGTCAGTGGGGTCTTGGGTCGGTGGGGTCTTGGGTCGGTGGGGTCTTGGGTCGGTGGGGTCTTGGGTCCGTCGGGTCTTGGGTCGTCGTGTCGTGTCGTGTGGTCCGGGCGGGGGACGGGGCTGGGGTGATCGGCGAGGTCGGTTCGGGTCGGGCGGGCTGGGGCACGGCCGTGCGGCGCTGACCAGGTACTCACGGCCGACGTCCACGGCAGGCCCAGGACGCCGAAGCTCCGTGACCAGGATGGCGATGAAGGGACCCCAGCACCTCACACCAAATGTAACGCGGCGGCCAGCCGAAGAATGGGGCGTGGTGAACGATGGCTATGAGATGATTTAATGGCCGCTGGCGTAGCGCGGGCGCTCCGTCCCGCGCCACTGCCAGCTTCGTCTTCGTCACAATATTATGAAGGTTTTTCATGTTCGTGGCTATAAATCGCTTGTATTTTGTGGAAATAACAGTGAAGCACTCTCTGAGAGACGTCTCGAACCGTCACCTATTTTGTGTTGATACATTGAAACCTGCATGCATGAATCATTGTGAGCGCACCTTAAAACAGTGCGCTATTGGGCTGACTTCCAGGTTGAGAGCCCTGAAAAATCTTGTGTAGTCATATAACTTTTTTTTCGCAGCCTCTAGTCTTTTTACATATCCAGTTCATCTGGTTTTGGTCGAACAACAAAGAGCAATAGCTGAGCGTCCTCTCCTTCGTTTCCCGAAGGAGAGGGAATCATTATCAGAAACGCGCCAGTCTCAGAACTTTTTACTTTAAAGACATGGCGCTCGATCAGATTGTGTGCTGGTACAAGCACCATGCTTTGGCTCCGCCACGTATCGCATATTTTCCTGCCTTGCAACTGCATGTTTAAAGACTGCTACTTTTTGCCACTTCAATCTTGTCCCGTTAGGCATTTGGTGGTTTAATCCACTCTACGTTTTTGTCTCTCTGCTTACCGCCATGTGCTGTAATGCACCCGACCAGAAAAGAAAGGCTGAATGCACCACTGACGAGTTGAACAGTGCTAACACATGTAGCTACCCATGAACACGAAGAGAAAAGGCATACACCATTCAGTTTACAGTCAGAGAGGTCTGGTCTGACCAGTAACTAGTCAAGAAATTAAGAAACGCGGTCTCGTTGCGGACGGCTTTTAACATCCTCCTTCGGAGCGAAAAATTATTTGTGCATAAGAAATGACTTTCTTTAAACCTTAGAAAAGCGGCAGCCTGAAGCTTCTACCAAGCCTGCAGCTTTAACTCTAATATAAATTTAGGCCACTAGAATGTCTGTGAATACTAGTCAAAGCGCAGTAATAAGCTAGATGAGATCTTGGAGCAAAGTAAATCAGGGAATTAGTGAATTTTACCATGAATTTCGCGTTACGACTTTGATCAACATTTCTAGCAGTGGTCCAATGCGGCTCTACCTTCCAACGCTGATAGAACGATGCATTCCGTTGCTACAATGATGCAATTCGTCAGTTTTTTTTCTGCAGCTTCTGTCCGATTATTCACAGTAATGGTTCATGTTACTTAGTGCTACATGACACATTCATTGCAAAAAGGTTCCCTGATCCTGATCATTACGCTCATTGTCCTGACTATGACCGTGATCATAACATGGCCCCATGAATTTCTTAGATGTCATGATGTGACCAAGGTAATACAGAGCATGCTTCTCCATTTCAACTTTTATCACGCGTTCGAAATAGAAAGTCTGAAGGTTTGTTGATGTTACTGGCCAGCGGGCGAGTGGTGTTTGCTGCTGTGTTGAGTACCTCCTAATTTTCTTCAAATAAACCATGAGAGCAGTTTGATCGCTAAAGTGTGCTCAGCTTTGGCTGCAACTGTATATGACACCGTTATACATATTTGTAGCGCAACCACGACAGAAACACACAGAAAGAAAGACAAACAATAGCGCTCGTGTTTTTCTTTCTTTCTGTGTGTTTCTGTCGTGGTTGCGCTACAAATATGTATAACTTGTCACAAATCCAACTAGCCCAGCATCTAACTCTTTAAATGACACCGTTTACAGCTGACGTTGGAAGTCGTTGAAAGTTTTTTTGGCCGATCTTCGCATCTGCTTGCAAATTTGAGAACCCTGTGTATTGATGAGAGACTTTGCCGTGGGCTTGTACATTCGTACCCTTGTGTGCACGGGTCGATAGCCTTGTTTGTCTCTGTGCTTTCGTCTACTGAGCGCTCACCCCTGAGTACTTTTGTTCTTGCCTGCTGCTGTGCACGGAGCGCTCCTGTTGTAGGTGCTATCTTCAAACAATGAAACGCGAACTAGACAGTTGAGACACGAACAGCAAAATAAGCTGTATACTAGCGTAGGGTAATTTTGTTTCCATGGCGCGAAGGCTGTCCTTTAGAAGAGACAAACCTCGCCTTAATTTCGTCTCCGGGAGTCAATACGTTGGTGTTCTTGCGTTCAATTGCCTTGTCCGCGTTTCATTCGTTGCTGGTACTACTGTACCCGCACTGCTGTGTACAGTTCTATACAGTGCGGCCTACTGCTGTGCACGGAACTCTCCCGTTGTGTGTACTGTGCCTGTGGTTGTGTACTGTTGTCTACTGTGCGCTCTTGCCCTGCGCCTGTACCCTTGTGTACTCCTATGTAGAGTCGTGCACAAAAGTAGAGAGACCACGGGAATGGCTGTAATTGCGATTTTTCTGAGTTTAAATGCGTGCCTGGCCGAAGTGTGTGAGCGGAAAGGTTAATGTATTTGCTCAGGCACCCTGTGCACATCTTTATAACTGCCTGCGCATCATGAGAAAGCGCTGGAACATAGTTGTGTCGGCTAGCGGGGTCTTTCTACTTTTGCGCAGGGGTATACGTGTGCTCGTGTTTAACGCATCTGTCTTGTTTTATAATGTTATATATACTGAGGATAAAGTTGATGTTCTGGAAAATCGCTCAAGGCGGTTGAACGCGTTGTTTTCTGGCATCGATGATTCTAATTCACCTTAGCCTTCGGAAGACTCGGAGCGGTATGTAAGAGAATTTTGCACAGATAAACTTGGCATTACTGTCACTTCCATTGCCAGAGCTCACCGGTTAGGGCGTCTTTCTACTGACAAGAAACGTCCCATTATTGCCAAATTCTACCATGAGAAAGAAGTTAAATCCGTCATTAGTCTTGGCTACAAGCTAAAGAACACCAGCTTTAGTATGTCACGCGACTACTCTTAGGCTGTTCGTGAAAAGCGCCGAAAACTGTGGCAGTTTTCTGAGTCGATAAGGAAGGAGGGAACCGGACTCATCTGTATTTTAATAAACTTCATGTTAACGACGACGTTTATCTCTGAAACACTACTGCCAACTGGGCTGTGCCCCTAACTGATCCTTCTACCGATTGACAACATTCAAATCACCATGGTGCTTCCGATCGTGCACTGTCAATCTTGCCGCGACCGAAGTGTTTAGATAACATTTGCTTCCTATATACTAACATCAGAAGCGTTGCATCGAAAAGTGATGCCCTTTTCTCCCTTATCGACTCCTCTGGAACCTCCTTAATAGTATTAACTGAAACGAGGCTGACCGATTATATCTCAGATGATAACATCCTGTCATGCAAATCATGTTTTAATTTTTTTCGGTGCGACCGAAAGAACAGAAGAGGAGGTGGTGTGCTTATTGTAATTAAGCAAGAGCTGATTTCTATAGCAATTGTTGCTTCTACTTTTCTCGAGTGTGTATTCTTCTGCTTAAAATGTACTACTATAAATATTATTGCCGGTGTGTTGTATCGTCCACCCGACCTGAATGGCGGCTTTGCAGAATTCTGTCGCTTACTGACCGATGTCTGTACGCGTTTTCCAAATTCTGTCCTAATTATGTTTGATGACTTTAATTTCCCAGTTATCAATTGGCAAACACTATCTGCTTCTCCAAGCGATAATGATGCGCACGCTTTCCTTCAGGCTTGTCTTGATTTTCGCCTAACTCAGCTCATTACAAAGCCAACGCGATCCTCAGGTACCCCTGCAAATATTCTCGACTTGATTCCAACCAATAATCCCGATGCTTGATCTAAAATATTTCACCTTAATGGTCTTTCTGACCATGAAACTATTACTGGGTGCATCAATTGCCGAATTATCGAAAGAAAAACTACTACAAAGCTGATCAGGTGTTACAGCAGAGCTAATTTTGACCAAATAAATCATGATTTAACCTCTTTTCTGGGAGGTTCATGGCTGACTCTTCATTCCGTTCCGTTGAACAGAACTGGATAGTGTTTAAAACTACTCTAATTAACCTCATTATAAAATACGTACCGGTTATCACAATTAAGTGCCGCAAAACTGCGCCCTGGTTTAGTGTGCGGCTGCGAAGAGCTATTAATAAGAAAAAACGTTTTTATAGGAAGGCGGTTGCTGACAACCAATTAAACAAATGGGGAAATACAAAGTGATGATATTACCAAAAAATGTTTAAAGCTACCCGTCGCCAGCTTTGTAGTGATGTTTTTCCCACCATGCTATCAATAACCCCCGTAGATTTTGGAGCGTAATTAACCCTCATTTGCGTCCTGATTCTTTCCTTACAAGTTCTAATGGTGACCAGCTGGACTATGTTCATTCTGTTCAGCTCTTCAACAACGCTTTCTAATCAGTTTTCACTCTAGAAGTCATCACCACCTCTCCAGTTCTCAACCCATTTCATTATTATTCTATGCCCCCAATAGTCATTAGGGACAATGGTATTCTGTCTTTGTTAAGTAATCTTAAAATTACCACAGGCGCGGATCCACTGGGCTTTAACAACAAAATACTAAAAACATATCTCGCAGTATTTTCCAAGCCTTGTGTGCAGTTTTTTCTAAGTCTTTATCAACTGGCTCGATCCCTCGCGACCGGCGTGTAGCCAAAGTATTTTCTATTTTCAAATCTGGCGTCCGCTCTGATCCTCTAAACTAAAAACCCATTTCATTGACTTATTCTTTCCGCAAGCACCTTGAACACGTCATACACACTCAGGTCATTCATTATCTTGAAGATCATAACATCATGTTTAAATATCAGCATGGTTTTCACAAAGGATTTTCTTGCGACACTCAGCTCGCCGGATTTATTAAAGACTTATTTGCTTCTTTGGATGCCAGAATTCAAGTCGATGCTTTGTTTTTGGATTTTTCGAAGGCATTTGATCGGGTTCCCCACCATAGACTACTTCTCAAGCTACCGCATCTTAATATTCACCTTCAGGTACTAGCATGGATTAAAGACTTCCTTTCATCTCGCGCTCAGTTCACTTCTGTTAATGGTTCTAACTCTACAATGGCCCATGTCACATCTGGTGTGCCTCAGGGGAGTGTGCTTGGTCCCCTGCTCTTTCTAATATTTATTAATGACCTACCAAATTGCATTTCTTCACAAATTAGACTTTTCTGACGACTGTGTTGTGTACCGAACCATTACAAATGATTCTGACCGACAATACTTACAAACTGACATCGATTCTGCCAGTTGTGGCTTATGACCATAAGTTCGTCTAAGACAAAGCTCGTCTCCTTTACAAGAAATTCTTATCGCATCCCAACCATATACTCTCTTAATGACATAACAGCTGAGAAAACTTCCATTTACAAGTATCTATAGGAGTTCACCATACATCAGACTTAAGCTGGAACTATTACATTAATTTGATTCTAGCAGCAGCTAACCGTTCTCTTGGCCTTATAAAACGTAACCTTCGACATGCCCCGGCGCAAGTGCGTAAACTTGTTGATATTACATTAATTCAACCTAAAATTGAGCACTCTTCATCAATATGGGACACAGATCAAGCCTACGTCAAAGATAACATAGAATCCCTGCAAAACCGTGCTGCTCGTTTCATTTATTCTGAATACTCACGTTTTACTAGCGTCATGGGGTTAAAAGCTCGTGCGGAGTTTGAAAGTTTTTCCCATCGTCGTAACCTGGCTCGCTTAAGTCTATTAAACAAAATTTACCATCATCCGTTGCTTCACGACGATTTCTTTCACTCACCCTGAGCTGTCTTTCCACGTCGTGACCATCCTTTCAAGATAAAACGCATCACATGTCGCGCTTCAAATTTTGCCAAATCATTTACACCCAAAACAACTACTGATTGGAACCGGCTGCCTTCCACAATCGCAACTGAAACGAATGAGACATCATTTCATCAACCTTTAAAAAATCAAAGCGATGTGTAGTTTTATTCCAGTTCTGTTCTGCTCACCGTAATGTGTTTGAGTTTTGTTTTTTCGTTCTGTTTATTGCGTTGTTATTTTTGTATTTTTATTGTTTTTTTCATTGTGTTCATTATATGTCTTGTTGTTCCGCACATTTTGATACTTGCTGTCTATCAGTTATTGCTCTATTCTTGTTTTTTTTTTTTTGCTCGGTTCTCAAGTTAGATGTCCCTTCTTCTATGTTCATGTTTGTATTTTTACCACACCTATGTGATACACTCGTTAAGAGCGACTTTATGGGTATATTGAAATAACATAAAATAGGACCAATTCTGCACCCAAAAGAAAATGTTGGCTATGACACTGACCACGTTCACGCAGAATCTCTCTGAATAAGTCTTTAAAAATTAGAAGTTCAAAATACCTCCATTCAGTCACGCGGTGCTGACAAGTGGCGGCGAACGGATGACCAGTTGCTGATGTCCAGGAAACCTGGGCATGCACACCTAATACGTCATTCATGCAAACTCGCCCAAAGCTGGGCGATCTTAATTTTCAAACGTCGTTTTACAAGAGAAAGGAAGACGGCGAGAAAAATGAAAAGGAGGCTGTAATTCTTTTGTTTCGCATCATTCACTATATCTGTTATAGCTGTAGATGCATAACATGGCTGAAGCCTTAGCAAATAAGCGCCGACGGGGATGCTCTTTTGCGCGCATAAAGCAGCGTATGTATTTCACAGAGGCGATAAAGTAACGCAGAAGAAAAAGCCCGATAAGGCGAATATTTCCAAACCAAGATCAATTAGCCAGAGCGGTCGGATTATAGCGCGAATTCAGAAAGAGATAAATTTTAGTTTCATTATGTACTAACTATGCTTTCAAATTTGGTCCAAAAATTTAGAAGCCAAATTTAAATACAGCCAGGAAGCAGGTACTGGCCAATATCCAGCGGCGGCCTGTGCGGAGCCAGTGATTCTTAGCACCCTCCAATGCGCCACAGGTCTGGTCACAGCATTGGCCAGGCTGCGGTCAGGCGCCGTGGCCACCCTTTGCCACAGGGGCCTTGGCAAAGGTCCGAACAGAGCACACACGATAGACGCCCGAGTGCAAGCGAATTTCCGCAGCGTTTCTTGCCATCGTGTGAGTTATATGCTCCGCGGGTAAAGGACCGAAACAGTCGTTCTAACTTGTGCATCGCAGAGAAACGAACCAGCGGAAGGTCAAGATCGGTCCCGGCGCCGCTTTTGAAATACTCTTTTGTTTCTGGGCTAGC
Source organism: Amblyomma mixtum (assembly GCF_055824585.1). Taxonomy (NCBI): domain Eukaryota; kingdom Metazoa; phylum Arthropoda; class Arachnida; order Ixodida; family Ixodidae; genus Amblyomma; species Amblyomma mixtum. The sequence goes on along the minus strand of NC_143017.1, from coordinate 84,416,393 downwards.
CTTGCACCGCGCTGTTTTCAAACTGCAAAACGTGGGAGCTGTCGAATAGTAACAACAAAATTCTCGCTGCAAAAATACCCCGGAGAAGAGAAAAAAGCTCCGAATATCCGCAGCAAACGGCACTCAGGGCCGAACTGCTTTAATGAAGAAAAGGGCAGCCTAGCTTGACCTGCCCTGTCTGTAGCTGCACGAAAGCTTCTGGAACAAGTGTCTCTCTTTGTTGCGTGGGTTTTTCTCCCGAAACAGTTTTTGACTGCTCGCGTTCCTCTGCTTCCACCTCACTCTCATGAGAAGAATACAAATGTGAAAGTTAAAACCCTCAAAGAGAAAAAAAAACAAGGCAGAGCACAAAGTTCACACACAGTTTGCTCTGGCTCTTAAGCATGGCTTGACAGTGATGTTTGCAAACGGAAAAAGAACGTCAAGCAAATGCAAGAATAAGAAGCGAAAATGTCTGTAAAGGCACAAAAACATGGAGCTGGCGGCCGAGGCGGTTTTCTTTAAGTAGCCCGAAATGCATGGCGGCCACTCGGACACTTTATATACCGACTTAAAGACCGCGGTAAATATTAGCGAAAAACTCTAGGTGCATTACTGGGATGGCTAGGCTTTTTTTTGCTTCGACAGGAATAGGAAAAAGAAACAGTCATTCTTTTTTCAGTTGCTTTTTTGTGTGTGCCTTTTTCTGGCACACACAAAAAACCGCGCGCATGACTCACATGGCTGCGCGAAATTCGTTTGCACAGCTGGGCGCACCCGGCGCAGTTGGAGGACGCACCGAAAGACAGATCAAGACAGCGTGGGAATAACTAACCCATCACGGCGAATTGAAATGAAAGAAAAGAAAGCAGAAAACAGTTACCTCAGACACGTCAAAGATGAAATATTTGGAAAAAGGAGTCCGCAGAAATGCCTCTTTCCTAATTCTTGCAGGGACACTCGTTTACGAAGCCTTCATTTACTCCGACTTATGCCTTCCATTTCGCTATATTATGTCCCCTACCTTCGTTTCCCAGCAGAGAGATAAAAATGAATGTCGCAAGTTCACTATATTCCGGAACAACGTAAAAAAAAAAATCTCGGCAGGTGATCTTTACGTCTTTAAAACGTTGGGATCAAAATGAGGCCCTACAACAAAAAAGAAAGACATAGAACCCGGCCTGCATTTGGAATGTATACCCAGAGTTTTATTCCTTGACAGGTTCTTGGCGAATTTTATTTGCCAGATCGACTGACAGAACGGTGGCGGGTTGTCTTTTTTATCGTCCCGTGCCGGGTTCGACGTGAACGATTCAGTGAGTTGTGCGTAATCTTATAGCAGTGTTTATTAAGTTCCTCGATATCTTAACGGCTGTCCGTATTCTGAGCATATCAGTGCGATGGTAGAGTTTTTGAACTGAAGTGAATAAAAAATACGGAAAACTAGCAAAGGGCGCCCCAAAGAAGGAAAGTCTAGCTCTTCTGATCCCAACACCGGCATCGGCTTCGCGTATATTTGGCTCTGTGGGCTCTTTCAAGTCGCAAAGACTTTAAGCCTTCTGCAAATGTTTGAAAATGTGTTTTTTTTTTAGCTCTCAATGACAGAAATCAAACAAGCCCTCTCAAATCTAATGCGGTTGGGAAAGTCTTTAATGCCAAAACGCCGCTAAAACATGCAGCCCTAAAACTCTAGCTCACCTTTTAAAAAACAGCTCCCAGTAAAACCAGGCAAACTTTCGCTTTATCATTGCTAGCAAATGCTCTGCAATAACACCTGCGCAGAATTTTCGTTTTTCCAAACTCGCAGCGTTAAAAAAGTTTTTATGCCGGCGAAAAAGCTGAAATTCCTCTATTAGAAGTTTTCAGCTGATGTTTATTATTGTTTGATTTCGTGAAGGTCACCCCGGAGACGACCGCAGCCACATTTATTAGAAGACTTACCGACGTAGTGAATGGCGGGGTAGCGGCGGGAGCGCCCGGCTGAAGTCCAGGCCCCGAGCGTTCTGCCCTACTCTTCTTCTTCTGCCTCTTAAGACAAGGCATATACCCACATGGGGGGATTGGCCATGGCCGAGCCCGGCGCTTCGCCTTGCTTTGTGGTGGCGTTACAGTCTCTTTACGGAGAGAAAATTTCAAATTCAGCTTAGTGTAGACTAACCTGGCTTTAAGCGCATTTTAACAGTAAACGCTTTCAATTTCCTTTTTCATTCGCTTTTGAAAAATAGCTCTCATCAGGTTTTATTATTTATTTATTTTTATTTATTTATCTTACCCTCAGGCCTGGGGCGTTACAGAGGGGAGTGGATGATTTCAATAAATGTAATACAAAAAGGGAACACGAAGCAGACAAGTCATTGATTTACATACAGAATGCTGGCTAATGCGCTTCTAAAATGGCTTCAATGCTGGCAGTCGATCCCGTAAGGTTCTTCCAATCTTTGGACTTTCGGATAATGAAGGAGTCGTTGCATGTTTTTGTCCTAAATGGTGAAATTCCGACCTTGTGTGCGTAGTCCAGACAAGATGAGATGTACGAAGGCGGAGGGGTGAGTGCGCTACGAATCTTAGGACAAGTACGAAACATTTTATGACACAAGCAAATGCGTGAAAATTTCCTACGAGAAGCTAATGTAGGTAGGTTTAACATGCGTTTCGTTGATGATATACGGTGATATGGTGCGATGATAGTCACGCAGAATGAGACGAACGGAGTCATTCGGGACAAGCTCCCGGGCTTAGGTTAGGTTAGCACAACTCGGGTCCCTTATGAATGCAGCGTATTCTAGTTTGCTACGGATGAGTGTCTCGTACAGGAGGACTTTAAGTGAGCTAGGGGCAGAAGAAAAGTTAAGACGAAGATAACCAAGTACGCGATTAGCATTGTTGATTATGGGGTCAATGTGAAGGAACCAAGTAAGAACAGAACAGACTCCGATGCCGGGATGACGATGGGAAGCGACAGTTCCAGAGCACTGTTATTTAGATAATAGAGGCTGGAGCTGGAGGATTTCTAGAGACACAAAATGCTTTACATTTAGATGTATCAAGATCCATTTTCCACAAGTCACACCAATTAGTAATAGCATGCATATCATGCTGCAAAGCGTTAGTATCATCCGAACTGTTAATTTTGCGAAAGACAACACAATCATCAGCGAATAAATGGATGTTAAGATACACAGTCTGGAAAATCATTAATGTAAATTAAAAACAATAAATGACCTCACACACAGCCCTGAGGCACACCACAGCGAACGGAACATAATGAGGACTTTCGATTGTTGGCTGAAACAAACTGGGAACGGTTTAAAAGAAATAGTTCCAGCCAAAAAAGGATATTAGGTTCAAGATTTAGTTCGGCTAGCTTCAAGAGGAGGAGTCGGTGACTAACTTTGCTACACAGCAATAGATTTTCCAACATAGCAAAAGAATGGACCATTACCTGCCATATTTCCAAACCAGTGTCTTAAAATTTTCCAGTTTTCAAAATTTTCCCCCGAGAATGTAGGACACGTCTCCGTAGTTTGCAGGGTATTTCCAAAAGTAACCGCTAGCAGAAATACAGGAAACTTAGACTCAATCATCCAAGAACCAGCCTTCAGTTTTTGAAAGGCTACTCGACAAAGGACAGTGCACATGCACATCTCAAACAGACAACAGAAATGAAGAGCAGAACATAGCAGTCCTACAAATGTAAAAAACATAGAATGGCTCTACACAGAACACAGAGTGGCCGTATAACATATCCAATTTCAATATACTGCCTTCACAGTTTTACCGTTCGCTTCATCATCGATAAAAAACGTTCGCAGATTGAGTTCAGCCCTTAAAAACACATTTCAGAAGTGGCACTTAATTGAGGTGCCATAAATACCACCATGCAAATCCTGACCTCTGATCAAAAGCTACAAACGTTATATTAATATGTGAAAGGAAATACACGTGTTGGCACCAATGTTCATTTGCCCATGGTCTTTTCGACGGAAGGGCGTTTCAGCGGATTTCTCTACGCGGCGATTACCGCGCACGTTAAGACACTAACAGGTTTGTCTTGATGGCTTTTAGTCTCCGACGCAGGGCCACCACAAAGCAAACGAAGCGGTCTCTAATCGCCCTGCTCAGTTGTGACCGGCAGTCGGTGACGTGAAGTGGTCGTACACGTGACGCCGTCGTCTTAGTCCTCAGCAGAGAGAGATTTGCTGCTCGGCCTAGCGATCTTCTAAGGGAACTCGTCGGAGCAGTCAATGTGTTCAGGGCAAACAGGGGGGACGCTGTCTTCCACTTCCTTGCGCAAACACCTCAATTGCGGCGCGGCACAAAAGGACCTCCCTGCACCACCTCCCTCCCAGCGCGAGAAAAAGAGGAAGTGCAGGTGTTCTATGCATATTTTTGTATGCCCTTAAGCAAACTTTTCACTGGGAACTTGCATCCCCCTCTGCGTCGTAAGCGATTGTATCCTTGAACTGCTCTCATGCCTGGTGCGGAAACCGCACGAAATTGCCTTATTATGTGGAAGTCTCGGCAGGACATTTACATGTGAATGGAGGCGCACACAGAAAACTGCTTGGTCGGCGGCGCCATTACAAGAGTACATGTGGATTGACATTGTTACGCATTGCAGTCTTGTCATTATTTCTGCGGGATGTAGGTATGTAATAGTTCATGCGTGGTGAGAATCAAAGAACTGCGCCTGTTGCACGGAAGCAGCACATTGGAAGGGCAAAACAGTACATTATCTTATCATCGCAGTCTAAGAAAAGTTCTGCAAGTGAAGAAGTAGAAACCTGCAAAAATCACGTTAAAAATTTGAAGTGCTAGTGGTGAAACAAGAGAAAACGAGAAGTTTTTGTTAGAACCAATAAATGAAGGTTCTGTTTCTAACTCTTTGTTTTTAGAGGTTGTGAAAATAAAACGTGGCGGGTGAAAAAAAGAAAACATTGCTGAACCGTTTCTGTTGGCCACGGAGGGTGAAAACTAATGCAGCTTACTAAATTACGCAGACTAAGATAGTTTTACTTATCAGTCCCTCGCGTTTAAGCAATTTTCAACCCCTTATACGGTGTTTTCACGCTTCCTAGTAAACAGCAAAAAATCAAGAGGATTTTAACTTTCTTTCCTGTTTACGGCAGTCCCTGTAGTCACTAAACATTAGAACGGACCAGCTAAACACAATGGAAGGAAGCAAGAGAACTAATCGGCGATGTAAACGGTGACTTTCTTCGTTATGGCTGAAGCCAACATCAAAGGTGTCGTAAAAAAAATTGTGGCATCAGGCACATCGGAAATAAGGATTCAGAATCTTAACAATAAAAACTTCCCATGCAAAGTCGCCTCAAAAATGATCTTTGCAGAAATTATTACAATAATATCCGCTATGTGATGTTGGCGTAATAAGCTTGTTGTTTTATAGAAAGGAAACGTATGGGCAGGATTAGGAAAAGCGGACTAAGTTTAATTTCTTATGCCAAACAGGATAAAAGAGTGTCGCTGTCTAAGGGAATGGATACCAGACGTTGTTACTCTCCAAGTTTGGAAAGCAGCTGTCAAAGAAGCCCTAATCTTTGCGCACCAATGCTCTATATGTTACTTTGGCAGGTTTAGCTTATCGAAGCTGCATGTACTTAGATAGCCATTAGAGACGTCAAAGCTGTAAAGTTTTTATTGATAGACCTAGTAACAGAGGATTTTCACAATGGAGCAGAAGCTTTCCGTGGTGTGAAGACGTCACGGATTACCCCGTGGCTTCTTTCTACATTATTTTCGGCATAACTTTTATTGAAGCTAAGCGCCGATAAGAATCATCAATGGTCGCACATTAAGTTCTAAGCAATGCGCATCTTTACTCAGTGTACGCTTTACAGTATGATACGCACCGCAGATGCCTTATTTCACAAATCGCGTTATCTTACACGAAGAAATGAAAAGCGAGTTTACTAACAGAGACAGAATGAAGGAATGAAGGAAAGCTTCAATACCAAGGCAACTCATTCATTATACGTGCCGTACTGACAGGGGTTGTGTGCCAAGAGCAAGGTTGTAATAATAATGCGGGCGGACGGGAAAACTGGAAAGGGTGCGCAATTATCGATTATGAGGACCGGTAAAATATCAGTGAAAAATCGTGCGTACCGTCTTATCGTATGTTTCTCTGCTCATTTTTCACAAGAACCTGCACGTACGTTAACCCACAAACTCAGCAAGGACATCTACCAATTTAGTGTGCGTGTGTACGCCGAGGGAAATCAGCCTGTACTAACATTGCAACACATAGAGGTACGGCCAGCGCACGTGGAATTTCCTCCAGATTACTATCCTCGCGAACATAATAGAGTTCCTAAAAATTCCGAGAGAAAGACAAAGAATTTAAGGCTAATATGGCACGTAGATAAGAAGTAAACGGGAAAAGTAAATCATATAGATTCCTTTCAATTTTCCACTTTTTCTTTACTTAGTGCTTCCACATGCAGATTGCTAAGAGGCCTTTATTTCGGGTCTCGGCACTGAAGTTAATTCAGGCCATCATTACCCGCGTTCAGGGCGACTCACGGAGAGCCATAGTGGAGAGAAATAAAAAAACCAGGTATCTGAACACACAACCACATACGCACGCACACGCACGCGCAACACGCAAAAAAAAAAAAAACTGTACGCTTACTTACGTGGCCGAAGGTTTCGCTCGCGTCGCTCGCTGGGGGTAAGGCCGGTTTCTGCGCCGGCGGTCACGAAAGCATCGCCGCCGTAAAGCTGCTCTCTCCTCGCGACTCCGGCCATTAGCCGCCGGGGGAAACGCGTTTCAAGGCTTTCGACGCCGGCAGCAGTGCTGCGTCGCAGCATCGTTCATCCGTGCTTGTCTTCTTCCTTGGGGACCCCGAGGCAGCACGACGACAACGTGCACAGTACGGTGTGCATTTCTTTGTCCCACCCGGGACAACGATGGCCCAACGTGATTTACTTCCTGTGACACCGCGTTTATGCGCTCTGTCTCACGACCTATATAGGCTTAGTTCTTGAAAGCTAAAGCCCAGGAAACCAGAATATGAGATGAAAAACGTAGCGCAAAGAGACGAGGACACAGAAAGACGGACAACACACGGCGCTATGAGAATGCGAATTTTTAACGCTCTTGACGGGTTGTAATGGTGGCATTTTGTAGTCAGTTTTAACGTACGCTGGAATATCCCTACTACCGAAGGGAGGCGAGCCAGTAGGTTCAGGTTGACCGTGCAGAGAAACAGTGTGGACTTAAAGGTACCTGTTATTGTGCACGTTCTAACTTCTCACAGAAATAGAAGAAGAAAGGTAGAGATAGAAAGACAGAAAGAAGGGGAGATGAAAGGAAAGAGCCAACGAAAGAAAGAAAGTAAGGAAGGAAAGAAGGAAGGAAGGAAGGAAGTAAGGAAGGAAGGAAGGAAGGAAGGAAGGAAGGAAAGAAAGAATGAAAGAAAGAAAGAAAGAAAGAAATAAAGAGAAAAAGAAAGAGAGGAAAGAAAAGAAGGAAGGAAGGAAGGAAGGAAGGAAGGAAGGAAGGAAGGAAGGAAGGAAGGAAGGAAGGAAGGAAGGAAGGAAGGAAGGAAGGAAGGAAGGAAGGAAGGAAGGAAGGGAGACAAAAGGAAAGGAGGAAAAAAGAAAGAGACAAAGAAGTTAAGAAAAGAAAAGAAAGAAAATTAATGCTCCTGCGTTCCTTGTCGGTGAGCTATAGCTTTAAGTTCTGTAGGGAATAATTGTGAGAGTGTTCGGAGGGTATAGAGCATCGGCTTACCATTTAAGCATTATTTTGTATTCAGCACCGTGAGCTCGTGGGACTTCGTTATCGAAAGGCATCGCGTTGTCCAACTTAATGCCTTGCATTTAACACGGGGAGAGTGAAACTTCGTAACATTATGGCTCGCTCTTTGCCAGTTTATACTCACAATGCTTTGAAGGCTAGCTGAGTGTGATCGATCCTCGAAATATGGAAATTTTTCTTGTGCTTTGTTTCACAGCGTACTTTCCTTAATAAAAGAAACTATCCTTGGATTCTTTTGATTACTTCAGTCATGATAAACAACTTTTTTATTTTAAAGGCAGGCGTATCTTTAATAGCCGCAGTGGGTCGTTTGTAGCGAAATTTTATCGCACTAAAATTTTTCGCACCCATTTGGGTCCGCTGCAAGTGCGCAGGGATTGGAGAGACGGATGCAGAATTTTCTTTAAGCATACAGCCAACCAACTTTACTTACAAGGCTATCAGCGTAACTCGTTTTGTATCTTCAGCGTACGAAGGGCCCTAAAGTAGAGAGGAATTCGCGTCCTCCCCTTTCACATCTTATGACTGTCTGCCAGGAGTGGGTGCCAGCGATCCTGACTGCACGGCTTAGAAGTAAACAGCTTAGTGTACATAATTCTGTCATACGCTCTAAATTTAAGCAGTCGCAGCCGCTTGGGAATGAGCAATTTGGGGCCACGCTATCAAGGTGTCGCTGTGAGTGGCTGATGGTTGGGTATGACCAAACTTGACTGCAGGTTTTTTTCCGCCAGACTGATCGCTTTCCGGATGGACCTCATTCGTGTCACATGCAACTTGAGGAGAAATCGGTGTGCATCTTGGCACGATATCCGGAAAGCATCACACTTGACGCGTATTGCCGGCCATGCCCGGTGTACTGGTACCTTCGAACGTTGCCAAAAAAGCGGCAGTGCAGGCAAATGATGCCATGCAGGACACAAAGCGACACTGAGAGAAGGTAGCCTGCAGCCAAATATGAAGCTATAGTTTTTAATAACACCATATATCTATATTAAGGACATGCCCGTTACAAAGTTACATATTCTAGCGGAGGCGGTAATACACTGATGCTTGTTTGCTTTCTTTCTTTCGGTGTCTCTCGACCCATACACTAATTTTATAGCACTTCGATAATTCCGAAGTTTTAAAAGCTTCGACAGTGTCTGCTCCACTACCTGGTAAGGTGCGATGTGTCTAAAATACACAAGGACAAGAACGAAACCCTTGGTGGAATTCCTTCATTTTCCCGCCATCTCTTGCGCAGGTGTAATTTTGGGAACATATTCACTTGTCAAAACTTCTGTAGCACATAATTTTTTATGGCGGTCTTTTTAACTCATCAAGATGAAACCATCCATCATATCAATCCAGTTTCATAATGAAGTGACACTGACGTAAGCCGGATGCAGCAGGCGTTGCACTTGAAAAAAAAACATCGTCCATGTGCATGTTCTTTTTCTTGTTGAATGAATGCTAGTAGTACACGACAAATCATGCTAATGCCTTGTATGTAGTCATGTAATGTTTTGGTTTCTGCTGTTTTTAAAGAACACTGTTAGTAATTTCCTTTTATAGTTACATCCACAGAACTAGGGAAACCACGTAAACGCTGTTATCAATCACTGCTAGGAAAAGTAACACACCAGGACAACGAGCTCTATCGTCCCCTCTAATCTGTCAAATAAAAGAAGCGATAAAAAAAACTGATAAGAATGTAATAGTACGTCGGGAGAGTTCTAGACCACTTGAATACGCTTACGCAGTAAATGGGAACTTACGGCACACCCGCGATGCAAGGAGAAATTAGAAAAAGTATAGAAAAAAACCAGAAGTGTTTGTAGAAATAAATGACTAAACAAATACGCTTTTCTTTAGTTCTGCAAAAAAGCGTATTATTATCGCATCTATTGTTTATTCTGGAAAATTTACGAGACTAAGCATTTATATTATAGCAATTTTCTATTGGTGTTCTGATCACTGGCTCAGAGAATGAACTGATGGCTTTAAAGAGGGTTTCAAAGATAGTAAATATATAAATATCCCATTAAACTGATTAATGAATCCAGTTTACTAGTTTCCTGATCATTGTAATCGTAGAACCTTGAATTGTTGGTTCAGAAACAATAAAGACTACAGTCAAAATTGGTTAAATACTTTGTGTCACTGCCTGAGAAGCTGTTGTAGTTATGAGCATCAGGCATTTATGCATCGTGACGCTAACGACACCTGCTGTGCCTTGTTTTAGTGGAAAGTTTACTTGACGTTGCACGTATTTATCGCATACATATGCTGCTGCACCATTCTCATTGTTCCCACTTGAAACTAAACGAAGACAGACCAGGGCGATTTCATAAGGATGGAGAAAACGCACTAAAGGAAAAATTTGTACGACCGCATTTGAACGCAGTTTCTGCATACGTGTCCGTTCTGTCAGTCATGCTTAGCCAAATCAAGTTACATACTTTTATATACACTAACTGGCTGTGCTAGACGGTTGATGTTTCTGAGCAAAATGATCCAGGAGACAAAACGAGCGAAAAAGAATTTTTTTCCTTCCCCTTCTTGCAACCTCCATTCAGTTTAGACACATGATTAAAGAAGTGAGCCATTGCTCATAGTGCACTCCATAAAACTCGCCTAATAGATTTAGTCTGATGATTGAAGGGGTTGGTGATCCACCAGAACAGAATGGCAGATTTGACTTGAAGCGCACCGCACCCATTTGTTAAGAGATAGCGTGCTATGCTTTCATAAAGAATTGCCTAAGATGATTGATATTGGCAAAAAAGTAGCACATCAGCTGTTTATTCGATTCCTATTCATTGAACCGAATCACGAATCCTTTTCATAGGTAGTAAGTCGCCTTAGTCCCATCTATGGATTGTTTCCTACAAAAAGCGGATCAGCATTTTTTATAAACACAGCATATAGCTGCAGATCATGGGTTTTGTGAAGCGGAATAGGCTCACGTGGTTCTCGTGACAACACGTGCACCGGTGTAGCAGTAGCATGCATGTTATGCACTTTATCCTCCTTTAGCTTGCACTACATCTTAAATAAGAAAAACGAAAAACACCAACAAAACAGGTTGCGGAGACAGGTGTCCGCGGAGGGGCATAGAAAGCGGCTGCTCACTATCTCAAATTTCGGTTTACTGTATCTTTCTGCCCGCCGCGTAAATTCGGCAGATTATCATTTGGGGGGGGGGGGGGGGGACGAGGCCGATGGGGAGGGGTACTGCCGCCACTACAGACGTTTCCTGTCCTCTCTCGAACCCTCCCAGCGCTGAGCAACTCTCACGTTTGCAGTTTCCATTGCATACAGCGTCCAAAGCATGCTGACGTTTTCGTTGTTCCTGAACTCCACTGTCCTCTGAAGTGCATATTCGATTCGACTGCACGACCAATCGTGAGAGGGGTGGAGCATAGTGCGAGCGGGCGAGAAAAGTTGGCGCACACCGTGCATATAGTGCGTGTGCTCTGACTTTCAGCTGGGAAATCGGTACAGTGGGCGTCGATGTGGTTTATACCGCAGCAGCTACGCTGTCCAAAGACCTCAAAAGTAATGGAAGAAAGCTGGAAAATTGCGCTTTCCTCCCGTCTTTTCTCTCAGGGTTCATGTATTCATCACTCATCGCAGGACCGGAACCATGCCCAAAAAACTTCGCAAGAGCGAGGGCGCGCCTGTCGCAGGCGTCAGAAGGAAGATCAAGCAAGACAAAAAAGGGGAAATGACAGAAAATAGCGAGCATCGAGAGTAAAGGGGAAGATAAAAGGTGGTGAGGAGGTGGGCACGAAACCAGGCTATCCAATATGCAAGCGACCGTCTGAGCGAACCAGATGGCTTCGCGGAGTGCAATGTAACGCGGAAACGAAAGAAGTGCAATTCACGCCCAATTTGCAGTGACCGAATCGTGCGTCTTCCTTTTTTTTATATTCTCCCGTTTTGCATTTTTTTCCTCTCTTGTTGTTCTCGTTGCATTTCCTTCCCAAGTTGTCGCGTATTGATCCCTGAATCCTAGAAAACGATCGGGTTGAATATGTTAAAGGAGGCCCTCGTTAGGCCGTCTATCCTTTGGGCTTCTCTGAACATTGGACGCCCTTGTCGCTTCCTGGTGAGGCACTATTTTTGGTGGATGGCGTCTCACCAGCTGTGGTCAGCGAGACGCTGCTGATCAGCGAGATGGCTTTAAAGGAAAAGACGGAGTTAGAAAAATGAAAGAACGAATGTGTACAACTACTTTTCCTGGAAGGAGTAACAGCGAAAAGACGAGAAGAAACAATAACAAGTTAAAAGTGCGCCGAGATATTTCTATAGATCCTTAACCATGGTGAGAGTAAATTTGTCTTCTTATCTCTTATCCTCCTGACCACACCGGGAGTCGCGGGATGGGATGATAAGGTTAACTAGAAACGAAAACTTATCAAGGAACTCGAATCAAAGAGTACGAAAATCGTGGACCGGGCTCATTACACTTTGCTGCAGCTCCGGCCAGTCATCTATTGTCGATGTCAGGATGGTGCGCTGTCTTATTTTAATTATCCCATTTTTGTATTGCAAGTATGGCTTTCCGGATCGGTGGCCACTGGGCAGTTAAGGCAGCAGATCGAATAAACTGAGCGGAGAATATTGCTGTGGCCCACCGTTCAATCACAATATCTGGCCCGAAGTTCGTCTTTACTCCCACGGAAGCAACGCCACGCAAGTACACGTGGGTCCTGGAGCAACTTACTTGTTTGTGTTTCGAAAGGTCACAGTTCTTCGCTTCTTTCACTTTGCCATAGACTATTCGGAGACACGCAAATACATTCATTTTTTTTTTCTTTTCTGTAGCTCTGTAGCCCTGTATCTCAAAGCCAGTTTTATGCCCCGAATAAGAGAACATCCCAGAGTATCTAGATGTTGACTACAAGATGTCGCAGAGCAAACTGCAGTCACCTGGGATCCCCCGGCACACGGTAAAATATCTTCCGGTGCGAACGCTTAAGACAAGCTATGTTATGAAAGCAATCAATACTGCAGAGCTTTTCCATCGAGGAACGGGAGGACAGTTTGCTTTTCTGAAAATGAAAACTAAAGAAAAGATGCTTATGAAGCAAGGATCGAACTTCGTGCTTTTGCGTACGCACTGCGAAGATCTTGAGCGAATGAGCTGTTTTGAGGTGGGTTTCGCAAGCGGAAAGTAAAAGAAAGCTGAACAAACTGTTTTCGTTAATATAGCAGGAATGTACTCTTAACTTCCGGAACTGAACCTACCTCCACTAACACACACCGTCTTTCTAGGCAAATGAAGCTCCCCAAGCCTCTTCCGGGTTGCAAATATCTCGCCAAAGTAGTAAAAGAAAAGAAGCCTTCAGGGAACGCCATTTTCCTCTCTGCCATATATAGGGAATACGAGAAAGCGGCCGGCAGGAAAAGGAGGCGGGAAGGGAAGAGGACCTCCAAGCTCCGACTTAAGAGCACTCGGAGCTCCCTTCCTCCGCTTAAGTGGCGGGCGATGAGGAGAGAACGGGAAGGAGGGCAGACAGGGGACTTACCGGGAACGATGGAAAAAGGCAAGGAGGAGTGCGTGTGGGCTTGGAAAGAGAAGCAAAAAGGAAACTGCAGGTGGATACGAAAGGGAAGACGGACAGACTTTCAGTCGTTTGGAGACTAGTGCAATCGTATAGAGGGGGCTACGAAGATATTTCTCGCAGCTCGCTGTTTTTCCGCCTGCCGGTAAGAGTGACTTTCCCCCCCCCCCCCCCCCCCTCGTCAACGTGAGGAGGACTGAGGAGAACTAGCGTTTGCACCCGCCGTGCACCATTCGCCTTCCCTTTAGGGCTGGCTGAGCGGTACGACAGACAAAATATAATTTCCGGCAGCTTCCTTCTGCGCAGCGCAAATCAGAGCGGGCATAGAAGTGAAAATAAAAGCAGAGCGGCGGGCTTTGGGTAAAGGGAGAGAGAGAGAGAAAGAGGGAGAAAGAGACAAACAAAGGGATCGCAGAGGGCTTCCAGCGAAGCAACCGTTGCGTAGACGAGCCTGCGAGGACGCCGCTAGTGAATGGCGGCCGACATTTGTCGAGGGCGAGGGTGCGAGCTGCCATCTACAAGAGCTGCCGGCCCAATCTACCGCCGCTTCGCACTCCCTGCTTCGTTCTGCGCGAGCGGTGAAACACAGCCCGCCACACTTTTTGGCGGACCGTCCGCGTATTAGGTGACTGACTTACTCCTGAAATTCACCGTGCATGAGGGAGAAGAGGGCTATCTCCCACTGAGTCATTCTAATAAGAAGAAACCAGTCGTGAGCGTCGCTTGCATGTGCAGGTGTGGCACTGAGGAGGTCTAAAAAGTCTACAATTAATTTGACGGTGCAACCGCACCGTCTCTGCCGTCTAATCTTCGCATTGCACGTTTCACTCTTCTAGGGTGCAGGCATTGGGGTTAGGTCGGGCTTCCACCATGCCGCTTGCGGTAGGGGCCGGTGTCACTGTAAGGAATGTTTGTTTTTCGGGGCGCATAGAAACGAGTACGGTGTCAGTGGATAGAACGCGAAATGCTGCTAGAAGAAAGCACTGCACTATATGAAGTAAAGACGAAAACAATCAGAAGAAAAGGAACAGGAAATCACTAAAAACAAAAACCGCCAGAGAGGTGAGTGACTCAGCACAAAAATTGAATTCGGAGCACAGCGTGTTTTGTAAAGGCATACCTTTTCGCATTGCCGTCTAGCGTGAGTTTTATGTACCTTTTCTAAGATAGTTGCATGCATTTTTCTAAGGAAACGTGTGCAAACGGCAAATAGGTAAAGGTTTGGTTTCTCAAAGTTCCGGCGATGGCTCTCTTGAGGGAGTAAACCTTTCCTCGGATTCAGATTATTGCAATTTAGTCATGCTTCTTTTGTAATAGCTTTTATTTAGTTTTTCGAATCCAAAATCGAATTGAACAAAAGGGGAACACTTGTACGCTCGGTCAGACTCTGTTCAAATTCGCTTTCAAAAAGTGCTTTTTCAAATCGTGTTTCCATCACGCACGCTTGCTTTCGCAACGGAATGTAGTGGGCATATATTGTTCACAGCCCTGTCACTTACGTTAGGCGATGCTTGATCAAAGCCTGCCCGGCAGCTTCAAAATCGTGATTTGGTTCTGCTCCGCAGCAAGAGACAACTGTTCCACGCTTCTTTGGGCCCTTGAAAGTCTTAGGAGGAAGCAAAATTTCCTAGAACAGCCAACTTAACTTTGTAGAAACTTCGCGGTAAAAAAGAACTGTTTGAATTTATGACTCGAAAGTATATAGATAAGGTGGGAGAGGAATACAAAGAGAAAGATGTAAGAACGGCTATACTTTTCACGCTCGTCTACCTTCGAGGAAAGCAGCATTTTAGCTGCCTCGGAGAGCATAAGGCGTCTGCAGATTATTTGATTTCACAAGAGTTGCCTTTTGACTTCTGAACGGACTGGCCAGTCCTAAAACTCAATTTCTGCGAGTTCTTGAAGACTAAGCGGGCACCCTAGAAAAGTTGACGATATGGCGGCTATGCGTGCGATGATGCCCCTAACTTAGCTGCAAAATGTAGTTTTCGACATTGCAGCCGATTTCTATGCATCAACTAAGGAGAAATAACTCCAAGGTTGATAAAAAAGAGGCAATGGAAGAAACTACCTGACCGTACGAAAATACGACAGCGATTCTGAATTAATGTCCCTCCTTCCTAGAGAAAGTTTCTGGAGGCAAAAAAACGTTCTCACTTTGACCAGTGTAGGTCCACTTACACGCGTACATACATTTTAGAAGCCAAACACATGTGCATATCGCTGCTGTTATTTTTGTGCAGTTTGTGGCGAGCATGTTTCAAGTGGAAATAAGTATTTCAGATGCCGCAAAAAACTGGTGCACTTTATCAAAAAACCGGGAACCGCAAGTATTCAACGCTCACTGCAAATACGCAAAGAAAAACACAGAGTAAAGCGAAGACAAGAAATTGCAGTACGATGTGGGCTAGAGAGTGCGTTACCGTTCACTACGCGTAATCTGGAGCCGCTAGAACAACAGCAGCAATACTTCTATTTCAGTTCCGCGTGGCTTGTATTGGTCGCGGCACTAACCTCGCTTAGTCATTTCATGTATCCCAAAACTTTGCGCGCGGTGCCTCCTAATAGACCACAACTAAAACGCGCTTACGTTGTTTGTATCCCACATCATCAATTACTTTCTAACATCCTTGAGAGAGAACAGAATCGTTAAGCCAGGCATATTTACTCTGACTGCAGCTATTACTCTACTGCCTTTAAGCTGAAATACCAAGCTAACGGGTTACGGCGTTCACTTTCTCATAAATTTTACCATTCACAGCTCTCTAACTCCATTATCGCTCGGTCCCATCGGGCTCTTCAACCGAGTGTTTATGTCTCATGGCCAAACTACTTATTTAAGGTGTACAAAACAAAAAAGAAATAAGTCTATCTGTGTAGTAAGTTGCTTCATCAATAAAAAAATAAAACCTTAATGTAGTCGCATCGAAAAAATAAACCTGTAATCGCGACTGCATAATGTTCTGGCAGCACCTACAAACAACAGCTATAGCCTGGCAGCCAACAACCAATGAGAGAGACATCTGAGACCATTTCTAGGCAACTCCGAAACAAGGGCTCTAACTACCTTCAAGAACGTATTTTTGTTGTGAAATTTGTGACATGAGATGTTAGAGCTTGCAAGACGTCCAGGCTAAATTCTTCTATGTTCTTCCCTTCCGTTAGTTTTTTTCACTGCTGTTCTTCTAAAGGAGTTGAGCTAACGTGGTCCAAAGACTTGAGCTCGAAGAAGGAAAGTACATGGAGCCGGATGAATTTCCTTTTAACTTCGCAAGTGTCCACTTGCAAAAAGCCCTTTCATATGAAGTAGAAAAGACCTTACGATAGCTTTGGGTGTCAGTGGCTGCACCGCGCAAAGAAAGCGCAGTACAAACAAGGCATCATCTTTTCCACTTTTAACACAAGAGCCTTCGCAGCATGCCAGTGCGTCGTAGAGTTACTGTATGTGTTATAAAGTAAATTTAATGTGCATTAGGGCTAGAGTAGGGTGTCCATGCGCTCAGCACTCACGAATTGCAGGGCCTGCTTGGGAGCACTAGAGGGAATGTCCTCTAATCTTACTAGTGACCTATGATCGCGTGTTGTGTACTTCGTATCCAATAGCTTATATTTGTTGATATTTGTTCCTTGTTCACACGGAGGACAAGTGAAAGCTCGACGACAGACTTTCAGTTACACAATATTAAGTATCCAACAGGAGCGAACGAACACAGAGATTCTCGAATGCTAATTGAATACGGGCAGTTATCCTCGAATATCAAATATCGAAGCTTAGATACATGTTCCCCTATTCCTTGTCCTGTTTTTGCGCAGGATTTCTCATCATTTCCTAATTTAACTATATTTAAGCATGCGCCAGTGCTGCTTAGCACTAAAAAATTGCCTGGTATGGTTTGAAGCACTAAACCTCTTTGTAGAATACAATGACTGTCCGGTAATAGCAAGAGTTCCTAATGCACAGCTGAAAGATATTTCAGAATGATGAACCGCAATAGGTAATAACCTTACCTTGTCCAAAGGTAAGCGCATAAAAATATTTGTAGAAATACAGCGAGCTGGTAACGTCCTGTGTTGACGTTTCTTCAGTTCGTGCGTTTAAGCGCTGTTTGTTCTAATTTCCCATTGCATTAAAATATGCCGGGCAACACTTTCAAAAATTTTCAAAAAATAGGCTTTCTGGGTCAAAATTATAGCTTTGCGGAAGTATTACTAGTTTTGGCGATACCAGAAAATATTTGAATGGTCTGAATTAGTAAGGTGGTTAACCAATTTTTAATTTTTAACTTTTTAACCAGTAAAGCTGGGCCGCTTCTTGGAATTAAGAGATTTGAAGCCTTTCGTTAGTAATAGCCAGATAAGTTTTTAGAATTTCGAAAACGCGAATACCGTCGCAGCTGTGGCTCGACAACATTTGGCTCCATCGCGGGAAAATATATCCGCTTTCGAAAGCATGCAGCCAAAGCAACTCATCCAGTGTACGCAACACGTCGAAAAAGCCAAATTTTGTTGAGCCACAGCGCCAAGGGTAATCGCGTTTTCATAATTCTAAAACCTGATACGGCTATAACTAACGACCAACTACAAATCTCTAATATCAACTAGGAGCCTAACTCAAACATTTAAAAAGTTATTTATTTAAAACATTATTAACCAGTTTAGTAGTTAAGATGGTTCACCCGTTTTCTGATGTCCGCCAACACTGGTAATAGTATGCCGCAAAGGCCATACTATTTCCTCAAAAATCCTATTTTTGAAAGTTTTTGAATGTGTTCGAGGAGACACCCGGTATATTACATAAGGGAATCATGACAACTGGTATTTCCACAAAGCCACCATGTTTTAGCGTAGACTGTAAAAGTAAATAAGACATGCCCGCGAACAACACTAATGTTTGCTAATGAACATGGAAATAATCGACTTGTGTCAATTTTGATGTTCTTTCTAACAATCAAAAGACATACTCTTCATATTTGCAATCAAATGGAATTATAAAATGTATAATCATCGATTCGGGTCCCTAAACCAGTGTCCACCTCTTATTTCATGTTTCGATGAGAAAAGGTTCTACACATAAATTTTCAAAGCATTTTTTTTTTCAATCTACATCGATTATCTGATCACACATCGGCGACATTGCGCAGTTCAGCTCCACTGGCGTCTGGTTTCATTAGACTGTTAGTTTTATTAAGAAAGCGTACGAGTTAATTCTACAGACTGCTCTACTAGACAAAAGATCGCCTTCTTTCTAACTTCCAACAAAAGCTTTTCACCATTAAAATATTTCTAGACTTTCGCAAAGCTTTTGATTCAGTTAAACACGATATCTTATTACTAAAACTATAAAAATATGAAATTCGCGGTATTGCACACAAATTGTTGGAAAACTTTCTTACAGGACGGAGGCAGTCTACATGGCTACAGGAGCTTAAATCCGACACAGGCATAATAAAATTCGGTGTACCACAAGGGTCTATCCTCGGCCCTCTACTTTTCGTTTTATATAATAATGATACTGTAAATATACACTCAACTTCAAATATGGTCCTCTACGCAGATGACACTAATGTCTTCTTTTCTGATGCCAACATTAGCATGCTTCATATCGATCCAATACCTGGCTCAATGAACTGCGAACATGGCTTGATGCCAATAAGCTTAAACTAAACATAAAAAAAAAACTAAATATGTGCTTTTCCGCGCCAAAAATAAGCCTCTTGATCATGATATCTGACTATATTTTAATAACAACACAGAAATTGTACAGGTAAATTCTCATAAGTTCCTAGGAGTTCGTTTCCGCAGTGACTTAGGCTGGACTGATCACGTCAACAGTCTGCGGATACGAATATCAAGATCAGTTGGGTTAATTCAACGACTTCGTTATCTTCTTCCGTTCCACGTAAAAGAACAGTTATATTTTTCTCTTATCCATTCTCATATTGTGCATAATATCTTAGTGTGGGGAAGAATGTAATAAAACTGACTCGGATAGGTTGTCCTCTCTGCAAAAAAAGAGCCTTGCGTATTTTGGGCAGCTATCCTGCTAGTACAAATGACATGTTTACCTCTTGTAAGGTGTTACCGTTTTTTCTATGCTACAAGCACCACTTAGCAATCCGAATCTACCAAAAAATAAAACATATGACTTTGAATCTTTTTCTCGTTCTTATTTGAATATAGGGAAGTCCCACATAACTTGCGCACAATTTCATTGATTGCTAGGCGTCGCACTAATTACGGCACCCAGACTACAGATCACCAAATAACAGTTTTATGCAACAGATATCCAACATTAATTGCTTGTGCCCAGGAGAGTGTCACCATTCAACAATTCAAGAAGAAAATGAGCCATCTTTTGAACACCCCATGTGAAATTTTGTTATGCATACCTGCTGCATTCATTTATACTCCTACTGTTCTGTACTGTTTCTTTTTTCTTCTGTGCGAATGTGTTTTCTTTTCTACTGCAATTACTATCGCTCATTGTTGATGACTTCTTGAGTATTATTTTCAGCCTGATCAGTGTTTGTGTAATTGGTTATGTTGAATTCCTGTCGAACTGTGTTTGTTGTACCACTGTTCTCACTGATATGTCACTCTGCACCATCTGCACTAACGTGTAATGCGGGTGTTAGGCCTCGTCAGGAGACACCATAGTCTCCTTTAGCCTCTCCCCGCGGACACCATGTATTGTTGTCCGAAATAAAAATGAATTGAATTGAAACAAAATTTAAAAATCAATTTTTCGATATATTGGTTAATCGGTAATTATTTAACTAATCAATTAACCGATCAATGAGTTAGTTGTTCGATAGCGTTTCTGTAGTTGCGACTCATTGCAAAAAGAATATCACCACTATACGAGCTTGTGGAGGATCTGACAACATATGGCTGTCCTCCAGCGCTTAGTTTGCTTATTTGTGTACACTATGTCCTAGCGTCGTAAAACAAAAACATCGCTTTGACGACATGAAGCACCCACGGGTGTGTCTATCGCTTAGTTGATTCATGTTTGATTCCCCGAACGAAGCAATCTCTGACGCCTCCAGCAAATAAGAAATGAAGCCGAAAGTAAAGCAACAAAAATAGGGACCACAATCGATCACTGCATTTATAGTGGCGAACGGCCCTTTTGAAATGCTCCACACCGCTCGAAAGGAAAGAGTATCGGTCTTCAAAACCCAATCTCTCAATCTGAAATCCTTCCGCTTCGCTTCTTCTAATACGCTTATCAATGCAGTCTCCTTCCTTAGTTCAGATTTCAGCGAACTAATAAAAAAAATCACGAAATGACACCCCTCTGTACTTTTCCTCCTGTCCTGAATTCACTGCTATTGCTTACAGAGTTCGTAGTAAAAACATGACTATCCATCCATCTTCTTAGTTTTTTTTCCCAGCGTCCGTCTTTTCACCCCCAGAAAAGAGTAAAATGGTGAAAAGGGGAAAGCGATACGAGCTCCATTCAGTCGGCGTCCTCTCCTTTTCTGAGAAGCGCGGCTGTTTTGCGCCCACAGCGAGATACGAGAGCGCGCGCCAGGATGTCGGAGCCGGACGCAAAGGAACGCGCACGTTTCAGCTTTGACGCGTCGCCGAAGTGGGCCACATATGCCAGGCGAAAGCCGAGGCAATAAGCGCCGAGAGGAATCGGCATGCCTGGAGCGAGTGCATGCCGAGCGCAGCAACACTATACCACGCGAGTGAGGCTGGCCGTTATCACATGTCCGCAGCCGGCCTCTGCTCACCCGCCAAAATGGATGGTGGCGACCACCAGGAGCAAAATAAGGGTACAATGTTGCTGAGCGCATTCAATGAGGCTCCCAAATAAAAAAAAAAATTAATATTCCATTTCTTAGCGTTTGTGAGTCGCCTTGGTCTTTTACCGTTCCTACAACCTGGATCCTTTGTCAGCCAAGCTTCGCCGGGTCGCTGTGTATTCGGTTCTCTTACGGCATCACCATTGTTTGCAGGGTGTCACCGACCTTTTATAGCGCACTGGAAAGGGTGTGTACTCAAGAAAAATAGCGTTTATTAATACGAGAGAATTATATGACTATGTACGCGTCATCAAAAATTCTCCGCAAATTTTGTACACCCATTAATGTCGTCCTACAAAGATATATGAAAAAGTTTGATGAATTAGGGAGTGGGGGAAAAACCTCCCTAAATTTCAAATTCGCTTGATGTGGAATAATTAATTAATTAAACGCCAAAACACACGTGGACATCGCAATAACCGTGGACCTCGATATACCACTTGGACGTCAGAATTACCATGGCGTCGATATAGTATGCGGACGTTTTGCTTTCGTATCGCTCCAGTGCGGGTCGCCGCAGTGATATGAAAACAAAAATTTCCGCTTTTAAGCAGACTTGAGTGCAACCAATAATTTTTACAAAATCAGTGCCTGCAAACCTATTTTTTTTTTCAGACTTTATATCTGAGTACTAATGGCATGGCGGGCCACTTGGTGTTCCATGATGAAAACAAAGCGGAAAACACATCAGACTAAGAGGAGCGATGTATTACCTGAACACGAAGCCCTACTTTGATTTATTGTGATATAGGAGTTGGAATCAGTATCTCTGTAGCACAGGCGCGTTAATAACGGGCGGATTACCATTTATTGCATGTGAAAGAAATATGAGTCCAAAGTTCCTTGCTTTCAACGAAAGCTTACTCTAAATACGAGAACACAAAAATACGTCCGGGCAGAAGAAAATCTCGCAGATTCTTTCAGTCTTGGGCAAATATCTGTACAGTGTACGCGTGCCTCTTGGTTTCAAGACGTTAACTGTGCATAGCTAGCTCACGAAGAACGGGTCCAGCAATGCATTCAGAACTTAGCAGCAGTAATTCCCTCCATAGGAAGGCCAATGACCTCAAGCTATCTCTTCCTTCGGCCGTCATTCGTTGGTGCCACCTTGTGTCGAATTAAAGGAGCCTGAAAAGCAGCGCCGCATTACTGACGGTGGCGATAAGCAGTGCAGTAATCTGAAGCACTGACAGGTGGTCATTCCAGACTCAGCACGACATCCGCCGGAGTGATAGTAGGCCAGAGTAAATACAAAGTTTCAGGCAGACGCATGGGGCTGTCAAAACTAGATAGACCATAAGAAAACCAATGAAAATAAAGAAGCATACCGCACTGAAGCATAAACAAACAAAATGACAACAGCCGAGCTAACGGAGGAGCTGTGCGATAGACAGGTAAATGGGGACTTTTTCTTCGCAGCAGCACTGTCGGCCTTCTACCGACGCCCTTTTCTTCCTCCCCGTACTGCCCACAGCTTCCTTTTCACTAGCTTGGGGTAAGAACTTACAGGCGATAAAAAAGAAAAAAGAACACATCATTTGGAAGGATAATGAAGGCAAAGAAGGACTTAAGAAAGAACAGAGCTGCGGGAAGGAGAGGAGAAAGCGGAGTTTCCGCCCCCAGTAGCGTCGACCTTCTTCGGACGCTGCTTTCTTTCTCCTCCTACTCGCCACAGTCTCCTCCTCCCTGGCACATGCGGGTGGACAAGCCACACGTAGGTCGGAGCCAGTCTGAGTCCATTACTGCTGGGCGGACACCGAGGACAGGCGGCGGGGCCCAGCGCAAGATGAATGAACGCGCCGTCCCGCCGTGACGTACGTGAGCCGCGTGTGTATCGTCACCCGCTGGCCCGCAGTCATCCCGCCAGAACTCTCACTCCTGGCGCGTGCATAACCACCGAAATCGACGCTGACACCCAGCATTCCGAGCGAGGTCAGCCCGCAGTCATGGGCACATTCCCTCCCCTTACCTCTCTGTACAGGTTCATCCAATCTTCCCGTACTGCAATCGTCCGCGCTGGCCGAACGAAAATACATTGGACCCCAGGGTTTCCTGTCCAGACGGGCCCAGACAACGTGCGAACTGCATATCTACTGATTTTTTTTCTCTGGCCCCAATCTCTTGAACAGCCGGCGCCGACGCTTAGGATGTTACAGACAAGGCCGCGAGAGCACCCGGGTTGGTGTTCCTCCGAAGGTGATTTCTTGGGTTCGCCTTAGCCTGACTTCGTAAAGGTCATATTAGCGCCTCCCCATGCAGGCAGCGCTTGTGCTCCTATAGCTCGGCCATCTTTCGGAAACTTGCTATACCACGGCAATTTTTCCCCGACTTTCGATGGGGCGATAAATTTCTACACCTTCCCCATGCTGCCGAGCCTTTTGAAGGTCGGCGCATATACTGTGTGAGCCGATAAGCTATGTCATCGAGCGTCTTTTATGCCTCCTGCGAGAGTGCTTTGAACTGCCATAAAAAAATAATGGCTCGAACTTCGAACTTCCCTTTTAAGGCATAATCAATGATTTATCACTCGAAATATTTAGATTTTACCTTGTAATATCTAATGGAAGATGCGGTCACTCTAGATTCCTGAGTCCATGTTGGAATGGCGAATGGCAATTCATTTACCCTTGATCAGTATAAACATGCCATTTTGATGATGAACGCGAAAGTGAAGCAGAACTTCTGCATAGAAATATGTAGAACGCTGCACATAGTTGCTTTATTTTTCAGCCCGTTGGAGTACTTTAGCCTTGCTCAGCTGATTTGTCGCTTAAGCGCGATGGGCAACGTTTACATGCGAATCATTTGCCTGTTAATGAATAAGAAATGCTGAAGATGCTATCACTTTTCTTGACTGTCTCCTTCCCCAAACCCCAAGAGTAGACACGCAACCCAGGTCTTCCGAATCATAAATCAAAAAGCCCCACAGAAGCAACGCACAATGTGGTGCAACCTTGCAGTGAACACTTAGTGGAATTGCTATCGATGCGACGCACAAATTGGCGTATAATACTTCCAGGAGCAAGGGCTTCCTCCCTATGCCGCTTAATGTTCCCGAAAGGTGCTCCATTACATTGTCTTGCTATCCCTGACTTACAGTTAACCGTCCCGCCAACATTGTAAAGGAGCTAGGATAGAATACTTTGCCTGAACGGACCAGCGGTTTCTTCTGCACTTCTTGCATCGGCAGGAAATGAGAAGCAGCAGTGAAGACGAAGTGGACCCCCCGCATCATCATGGCAAATTTTCTGAAGCACGCAGGAAGAAGTGGTCACGGAGAAGTCGAGGAGAAGGAAAGATACACAAATTGAAGGGCTGCATTACTTTTCTACCGTATCCCCGTTGCCTCCGAAATAGTTCGTTGATCTTCTACTTGAAGAAAAAAAAAACTGAAAAATGGAAGAATACAACTCACTATGGCCGGAAGAAGAAGAAGTCATGTTTATGAGCCCTAACCTCTGTTTACTCCCCCGAGTCACGCTAGACATCAGTCCGAACACGGCTCTTGGGAACTCCGGGAAAAGCAGTTTGCATGGGGAATTAAGAAGGGAATCCGGGATGCCTGCTTGTCTTTCAAGTTCTCGCATTTACGTGCTCTGCACTTCCTTTCCGCCTGCTGCTGCGTTTATGATGGGTTACTGAGTCATTATTCACGCGCGCTTAGCGTGAATGACGGCCGCCTCCAGCTTTCTAGACTCGGATTTAGCGAGAGCTCTGTTTTATGTGCGTCATAAGCCTAGTTGTGGGCTCATTTGGAAGCAACGATTTCACCGCTTTCTTTTCGGAGTCTGAAAACATCAAAGAACCAGACAGAAGATAACATGCAACAGTTAACTCCTGGTGTACGTCTATGACGGCCATAGTTCGCGATCACCATAGATTTCCTTTTGGACTGGAATTGCCGGAAGAGAACCACGCGTCGTACAACGCGTTTGGATTTACATGAACTACGCGAGTTACCAAAAACCAGAACAAAGCCCGGTGCAAAGGCAGCTGTGTACGGGCATATTCACGTGTCTTCACAAGCGCGCGAGCTACGCTTGGAGAACGTCAGAGCCTCCGACCTGCGGCACACGCTCGAGTCGTCCGAGAGCAATTCCCAGGGAACCCGCGGAGCATCCAAAGAAAACCTAGATGCACACACGCAAAGGCGTTGACGTCGGTGGTGGAGAAATGGGGTGGGGTATTTGTATGGAGGAAACCTGGGAACGTGGATGAGTTGTGGGCTACAAAGAAGGATAGCCCTCTCTTCGTTCCGCGCCGCAGCTCAATTTGGCATAAGACGTGGTCGTCGCCCCTAGGGCTCAGCGCCGCGCTTGTGAAGAACGAAATGCGCAGTCCCGACCACCCTGTGGGCAGCCATGTGTTTTTAGGGAAAGAATGACGAGTCGGTGCCGGAGCAGTAGTATTCCAGTCCAGATCGGCTTTCTCTGTCTTCGTATCTTTTAAGGCGAAAGCCTTTAATGCCTCATGGTTGTAAGCAGGAGTTGTCGACAGAAATGTCACGCTTTTCAATTGGTCGAAACGGTCGTGACGTCACAGTGCGTGAATTTCAAACGGGGACAATTGTACTTTGGCTAGTAACCATACAACCAATTAAAGGGATAGTATAGTGATGCTCCAAGTAAGTGGGATTGAGTTTAGTTGACTGCTTAATTACCCAGTTAGCCTAATTAACCTTTCTAGTCAGGCCAGATAAATAACACGGAGTAGAAAATTGGTCGAGTTCGGGAATCGAACCCCGGTCTCCGGAGTGCGAGACGAGCATGTTAACCACTCCGCCATGCCAGCTCGATGGTTTGGAATGAACAAAGGCGCGTCTAGTGAATACAGCGTCTTCGTCCACTTCCATCTTCCTCCCTTCCCGTTACGGCGAGTTTTAGGTGTCCACCGAGATATGAGAGACAGATACATTTTCTTTCCTCAAAAACCAATTTACCGACGAGCAAGGCGTAGAACCGAACGGGCGATGGCGTTCTATGGACTCCCTGGCAGCGTTGCAAGCCGCAGTCACGTTTCCCTCTTAGAGGCGAAGCCTAACATCTTAACAACGCATCAGTGACACAAGCAGCAACATCGCGCTTAGGGCTTTCGCCTCACCGCATTTTAGGTCAACAAAGTTGTTATGTAACCCCCCTCACATAATACTCCAGTCGGAGCCCGTGAGGTAGTTGAATAAAAAAAAATAAATAAAATAAAAAAAGTGCCCCCTGAATTTTCGTATCTCCTACTTCTTGGGTTTCGCTTCTACTTCGGCTTACTTATGACTGACACGGAGCCCGGATCAGGAAGAGGTGGCGATATTCCTCACTAGAATGCTTGTTTATGATGCAAGATTTGCAGTGACAACTCATATCGTCGTTCTTGTAGTTACATAATGAAATGATTATGCAAAAAAATTAAAACAATTGTTTTAAATTGTAATCTTGACATAAATACTGGAGGGAAAAAAGAAGGGAGGAACGAAAAAAATTGTAAGGAGCGGTCAAATGGACCGATAGGGAGAAAATGCGCTTTCGTTCACTCACAAATCTATTTAAATTTAGCTTTACTTTAAATTTTTTAATTTTATTTTTATTCTTTCCTCATTTTATTCTTTTTTTTTACATTCCATTGCCTTTCACTCAACTGTTCAGAATCTGGTCTATTCTCATTCCGATTCTATTTCAATTGCCATTCTATACCGATTCTGTTTTTATTTCATTTCTTTTTGTAAAAGACTCTTTTATTCACTCTGGCTTAGTGATTCTTAGTGCGACCTCTCTCTCCTCTCCCTTACAAGTGCAATTTGGAAAGGAGATTTTTTACCTTCCACTTTCTATGGTTGGAAGGTGGAGTTTTCACACCTAATACTTTAGTATTCCTTCCTAAAAGTGTCGCATTAAGAGAAAAAAAGCAAGCAAGCAAGGAAGAAAGGAAGGAAGAAGGCATATCACCTCTCATATTTTCCAGCTACACCCAGCGAGCAATCTTAGTTCACAAGACTATTTAGCCGGAAAGAGAAAGAGAAAACTAACATTCGAAGCTTTAGATTGATGTGGAAAGCGGGAGCCATATCTTTCAATAAATTCTTGCCCATTCTTATAAGTTCTGTTCGTGCACTATTTCAAGGGTGGCTTTTGGTATCACGGAGTGGTAGTTGTTAAGTGTGTTAAATATCTATAGCAATGCTAACTTGAAGAACTGTGACACGTTGACTTTCAATCATTGAATACTTAGGCAGAGAGAGACATTGGTTATTTTAAGGGAATCCGAGTGGTCCAGAGTGAGCAATTTCTTGGCGACTTGTAAACAAAGAACTCCAGTCATTCCGAAAAAAAAACACGCTCTAGCCGCCGGTGGGACGCACATTTTATTGCCGCAATAGAGGCAATTTTGGATAAGGCAGATTTTTCGGGAGGGCCGACCTGGCGTCCTTGCACGTCGATCAGCAATACGCTATGCACTGCCCCAGCCCTCCTTTCCTCTTTGAAATGTCTGGAGAGAAGGAGGAGGGGTGGAGAGAGTCCAAATGTGACCGATTTTGCTGAAGCACCGAGCACAAGTGACGATGTTGGAGGGGGGTCCTCTGGGATGATTTCATCGATCATTCAGTGCTGGCGGTCGGTCCGCCTGCAAATCCGAAATCTGGCATCCGTCACTGTCTCGTATCATATCTGGACAAACGAAGACCTGCGTCGGCCCCTGGGCATACTCGGGGGGTCACGTTATATCGAGTGTAAAAAAAGGTGACTTCTAAATGCGTAAGGGGTCGTTAACAGGGTCGTTAACAGAGTCGTTAACAGGGTACTAGAAGTGTGTACGGCTATAATAGTTGAAGTATAGCATACGCCGGAACCAGACAAATAAAAAAATTGACATGAGTGTAACGTCATTCGTAACATAACGAGTGAAATAGCGGTGTCATTGTGAGCATGCAGCTGGGTCAGCATTAGATAAAGAAACTGGGAACCTATCCATCCCTCTGTACACAGCTACCGGCCTGGTTTTTTTAGATTTACTGCCTTTAGTTCTACTCTCTTAGCGGTCGTACGACTAAATGAAAGCTTTACTACCTCTCGGCACTTTCACTATTTACTGCTATGATGTGAGAGTACATGTTCTACTATGAAGCACAATGTTATGCCAAAGTTCCTTTATTAAGAAAATACTCTTGGTACTAGCAATAAAGATTGTTTCGAAGGGCGGATATTTGGATCAATTTAAGTTTCTAGGATCTTGGAAATAAATAAGTAAGACAGTAATACTAATACTATAACGATTTCTAAGCGCGTATTAAAAGTACATGTAATAGGAAGGCCCTAGAAAGGCTCCTAATTCCCAACTATGGCTTTCTTTGACGGCTCGGAAACCTACAATATTCTACAACCACGCAAATTTTCGTTGACAACTCCAAGAGTGTCATAACAAAGCATATCCAAATAATGGTCGTTTCTATAAGAAACAGCGATGATTTCTCAGACGAAATAAACGCGTTTGTTTAGGTGCTCTTTTTAGTCGATCATTACAATTTGTTGCTTTCGCGCGTGAAAACCCTTAAGTCTCTATGTCGATAAGGTTGATGATCATGTGAAGCATTTATTTTGTTGAAGAAAAAGTTTGACTCGTCCGGAAGCGGCCCTCCTTCCAGGCCTACCTCACTCTGGTGATCCAGTTTTGAACTGTACAGCACAGTTTTCCATTGGGTGGAGATGGGTATGGTTATTGTTGCTAGGAAAGGCTGTCGCGTTGAGTTGGCACTTCCAGTTGGAATGGTATACGGACGGGCATTTGTTACAATGCGGGCATATTTTAGGGCAGAGTGTGGGTTGTAGTTTATGTCAGAACGTGCTCGTTTCTATATGTCGCCAGGCGAAGACCTCGGCTCGCGTGAAGACATCTGCCCGCGCCCAGGCGTTGACGCTGGAGCAAGCTTGCGTGCTGATTCGGTACTGGCTGCGGTGAGGGACTGCGGTTGATGACGGTTCCTGGTGCCCGGATGACACTTCCGAGGGGAACTGCATGTGCTGACTGATTCCCAGGAAGTGACTCATGGCCAGGGATCCGTTATAGTACGACCTTACATAAAGTGCTGGCGCAGGCTGTGAGGACTTTGGATATGTTTTGAACCTCACGTTCCATGTATTTGACACCAGATTAATGAACACCATTACTGCAAACAAATTTCTTTTGTAGCGGTGGGACAACCTTTATTTCAAATAAGCATTAAGCATCTCGAAGGTCTTCGACTGCATTCTTAAATGAAGAAATTGGCCAAAGATTTGCTATACTATCTACTGCTGACCTTGAGCGCAGCTTTTGAGGTATTTGGACCATAGGCGATCGCACACAGAACACGCTGTGCCGAACGTCGGGGGCACTAGGCTTCGGCTTTGGCGCCGAGCATATGCTGACGAAAAGCGGCACCGCTGCACCTACTCCGCCGTTCTTTTCATCTTCAATTTTCATGTCATGCTGCCGCGATACCTTCGTCCTTCAAGGCTGAACTCCATGTACGCGAAAACTCACGCGAACGCGACAGCGGCAAGCGACGAGCGGCACCGTCGCGCGAAGCGAAATACCCGTGTCGCTTGTCCTGTCGCTCGGATCTGCACTCACAGAAAATTTCACTCGTCGCCCGGAAGTTGCAACGCGATTAGCCAATAGCAGCTAACCTGGCAGCGTACGTCACTACCGAGCCTCTTGCCGGCTCTGGCAAAGATGGCGCTGGCTCTGGCCGGGAATCTTGCTTCACCCCCGATTCGTCGTTGTCGCTACGCTGTGCCCCACGTTCACGGCAAACTAAATGCTCACGAAGCTTTCGCTTTCTCTGAACTTGCGTCAACCACAAAATTTTAGCGATAAAACACCCCAGATTTTCAGATTGCTTGTGTTTACGGTGCTGCTAGGCTTAGCGAGTATGCGTCGTTTGAAGTCAGAAAGCCCGCGAGGTTCAAACAGGTGTGCGCCCCACGTTCAGGCAACGTGGCGGCGCCCGTGACAATAACATAAAATGACATGCAATGACATACATTGACAAAGCTGTAAACACGTTTTATTTGACATTTTTCTGCCGAAAATTGTAATCCTTGCAAATAATGTGACTCTTGTTATAAACGCAAACAGCTTTGCGGTGTATTATGCCAGCAACACTGATCGTCGTGTCCGTTTCGCGTTCGCGTTGTCGCTATGCATGGAGCTTGGCCGGTGGGCGAAGGAGCGCCGTCGTCGCCGCGCCGCCTTGTCGCGTCGCTTACTTTTTCGCGTACATGGAGCTCAGCCTTCACTTTTCTCTTCGAGCCCTCTTCGCTGTCATCACCGCACTTTCATCCTCCGATGTGCCCCTCGTTTGCTCTCTTTCACCCTCCATTGTGCTCGTTTGCTCCATCCGTTACGACTCCTGGCGACCCCGTGAAGCCCATGAACGTGCGTTTAAGGTCTGCGCTCTAAATTTCTGGCGTGACAATGGGGCAAGAACTAAAAGAAATGCATCTTCAAGCATCCTCAGTTTTTCTATAGTACCTTCTATAGTACCTTAGCAACACTTGCATCCCGCCAGTACTTAGCTGAGAGGTCGAAACTCGGAGGTTGATGTACTGCCTTGAAAACAGATAGAAGAGATAGCAACCGGTGACAAAGGTCAATGTTCAGCCTCACAGGACCAGCTGCATGGCAAAACTCTCCCTTCGGTGCCGTGTAGCATGTTGCTGGTCCTCCGTCGTCCTTTCGCAAGAGACCAAGAAAGATATGTGGGTAAGAATTGCACCTGATATCTCGGAAAAAGTTGAGGAGCAAATAAATTATGATGATTATGGGGTTCAAGAAAGGCTTAAATCTGGATTACACCTCTCATGAACATTTCCGAGATACCATGGTAGCTACAACTCAGCGTGAATTAATGTCATTTGGGGCCTTGTTCATCACTGAGCTCTTCACTGCAGTGGAAATCATGGAAAAAGAAAAGCCTGCTCCCGCACAAGCAAAGCGGAACAGTGTGCGCTCAGCTTATGCAGCCAGCAAAAGATAATGCTGCGTTTGCTGTAATTTTAAAATGATAACGAAGTTTCGTCTTTAGCATGTAAAGAAATGAATAGCAGCTTAGACGTTCTCCATGCGAGAACACCGATTCCAACGATGTTATGCGCGTATTTCTCTGCAGACCAGCGCTCCCTGCGCTTGGTGTGTTTTACAGCCTCAGTTAGCAGCACACCAATTTTCTGTAACGAAGAAGACAGGAAGACGCATCAACGCGCTATTCTCTGGCGGGAAAACGGAGAAAAATGTGAGTGACTGAAACTAACAAGCAATTAGCCTCGAAAAGCCGCGATGGCGGGACGAGAGATAAATGTAACGAGAATTGCGCTTTCTTTTTGTGGCGGGGGTGTTTCTTTTTTTTTCTAATTTCCAGCATTCTGAGTTGTGACTTACATTCAACGAGATTGCATCTCCAGCACCCTCGTGCGTCTCAAACATAACAAAATAAGAATGCGCATGCAAGGGAGGCAACTGCGATGGAGTTCGGCTGGCCGTAACAAACAGCGCGGCAGCAGAAAACGAAAGTTTCGGCTCGCTTTGCCAAATGAGGCTCATTACTGCGCAATTATCGTTCCTGTTTTACTTTTTTTTCCTCTAACGTGAGAAGAACCGAAAACTGAGCGAGTTGGTGCATATTGAAGAACTAAAGAACAGCGTTCTTTTAACTCTTCCTTTGACGTCCCGCTGCGTTTTTGCGTTGTTTCTGACTTCTGTGATGTGAAAACAGATAAGAAGTATTAATTAGACCGTGTGTCGAGTTGATAGCAGTTTTAGTGTGTCAAAAATAAGGCACGTTCCTATTTCATTCGTTACTTAAATTATCTCGCTAAAGTTTTGCGCCTTTAGCAACAGCTTTCGCAGGTCAGGTGAGCTAAAAGCAGGGAAATGTGTCCCATCTGAAGAGAACCGGTTGAGAGGAGAGGGTTCTTGAGCAGATGATGGTGAGTGATGAGGTGGTGGAACAGCGGCTTGAACGCTGCATAATAAATAATTCTCCCTCGGGAATGGCTGCTTCTTAAGGCAGGAGCACATGCCACTTCTGCGCGTATACGAGTGTGTGCTGCAGCTGTCGGTGTTCACTAAATACATAGCAAGACAAGCGTTTTGTACAGGGCTGCAGATAAGCGGTTCCAGCATCAAGCGATTTTTTTTTTTTTTGCAGGTTTTGCATCAGCAAAGTTCACAGCAAATCACAGCGACCTACCTTGTTTCATCCTCCTTATGACGAGCACGAAATTAAGTTGTCTTTTTTTCCATTACAGGTATGTGGTTATGTAAAGTAGCGTCTTTTTGAGAAAGCTGCTTCTTGAATATGTCTCACGACATCATGGCTATTTGTCTCCAAGACGGAAACGAGAAGGTTGCCCAAATGTAGTTGCGCAGTCTATTTTTTTTAGTGTTGTGATTCCGTACCACTCTGGCTGATACTTGGGCCCGAAAAAATAGTTACGAACTGCTGTGGTCGTTGCAAACATATACGATGTGGTTCTGCGCGATGAGCGCTTTAATGAGGGAGCATTGTTTGGACATGATTCTCGGCAAAGTCTACGTACACTTTTATGTCCCAGTACAGCACTATGACCCATAATGACAACGCGAGCGCTGAACAGTTATTTATAGAGAAGCACGCGACTTTTAAAAGCAGAGCTAGTTCTCTCGCTATTAGGGCCCCACAGCCTGTCCTGAATGAGATGCTAAATGTATACTTTAAGAGAAGTCAAGCTTTTCGCAGTAATTGCAATTCATTCTGAATAGCATAAAATCTCCGAGGACGTCTAAAATGTTATACCCCACATAATTACTCGTATTGCTGCGCACAGCCGGCGCATATTCTTGTTTAACACTTAAAACCGTGCATTTCTGGCAACCAAGGGTCGACTAAATATATTTTTCACCATGTTCGGCGTGATACCGGTAATTAACTACAGTATTTTTTGGGAAAGTGCAAAAAAAAGAAAACAACAGAGATTTAAATGAAGAACAACGCTCAGCAGGCCACAGGCCTTAAGCAGATTCTGAAATGCATGAGGAAGAAACAGGCAAAAAAGAGTATAGTGCATTACAAACCAAGTTTTTGGTAGCCTACACAAGGCCTTTTTTTTTTTTGAAATTGTTTTGGTCAGTGCCCATGGACCTCCCGCTGGCTTGATGCGCGGATTACTTGCGGATTTCCTTGACTGTAGGTTTTCTGCTGACGTTAGAGGAAGAAAAACTAAACTGAAAAAAAAACAAAAACAATTCACCAAAAATGACGAAAAACAAAATTTCCTTAGAGCCTTGACGTGCAACCCGAAATAAAAGAAGCTCTGCAGGCTAGCCGCACAGACATGTGCCGACCACACCTTTTGATTCAAGGCAGCGAAAATGCCTATTATTTGTTTAGGCTAATGTGTTCGCGTAAAAGTTTGCATACTAAAGTTTACAAAAGTTTTTAGATAAGGGCCTTAATATCATGCCTCAGTTGCACACATATCTGATGGCTTAGACTACTTATAGATATCGAATATAGTTAAAACGATTTGCTTGTGTGTTGAATTGAGAGAATTTTTTTTTGTACGGCAAACAAATGCGTATATATAAGTTACGCGTCTAATATTTCGGCTCCAGTTAACTGAAATCACAGAGCCTAATTAAGAGAGACAGAACCATAATTTGAAGAGTACACTTAAATTCAGCTTCATGGTCGTGTCTAGGCTACCACTGTGACATTCAGTTTCTATTTGAAGCTTTGCAGACAGTCTCTCATCCTGTAAGGATCTATTAACATTCGAAAACCTCCACTCGGCCAGCTCGAAATCGAAATGCGGAAAAGGTGCACCAAACACGGGGAAATATTGCCTTCTTTTAATAGCCTGCAGTGTGAAGAAACTTGGGTTTCGCTACAGTTGTATTGTATACTTAATCGCTGCTTCCATAGCAATTTTTTTACTCCAATTTGGTAAACAGTTCAGTTAATTCCTGTGGTCTTCTTTTCTTCAGTCACTCTCTCTGTCGGAGTTTTATTATTTGATGCTGCACAAAATATTCGCATCACATAGAGCTTCAAATGACTGCAAATTTCTAACTCTCATTTTATCTCATTTTTTTTGTTCGGTTTTGGTTAGCAATTGTGTAGTTTGACCTCGATAGATTACGTGCAACACCTCCCTATTACTTGCACCTTCGCTGCTTTCATTACATTCCGCTCTTCTAGTGCGAAAACGAGGGAGAACGAGATCAGGGCATGAAAATTTCTGCATAAGTCAGCAATCAAGATTTTATCAATTCCAGGAGATTTATTAGGCTTGAGGCTGAGAAGCAGAAGTTGGAGGTCATTTTCGGTAATAAAAGGTAGGTATGCTCAGTCGGCGAAAGAGTTGTAAGGAACAAGTATTCGGGTGCGGTACAGCTACGAAGACAACACGAGAAAAATGACTATTACTCTCTTGAGCAATGGTCTCACGATCGCACGCAAGATGTGACAGAATAGATCTATCCTTGCTTGTGGCAGTGTTCTCGCCTTGTATGTCAGTCACTAACCAGCCTCCGGGTTCGTATGCTATCATAACATGCGTAATTTTTTTTTTCGACAATGTATCAGCTTGGCGAGCTCAATCATTCCATTAACTCTGTTTCTGCATACCTTAAAGTTGAGTCGCAACTCAGCGCAAGAAGGCGCGCACCTCACTTGCATCCTGATTAATTTTTTTCTTTAATTGGTGCCGATATTTCTGCTGACATGCATCTGCTGTCAATATCCCGGTGCTTTATTTGAAAGCTCCGCATGGCGGCCTACTTAAATTCAGTGAACACATTAACAATTTGCTCGTACACCTCACCTGGAGGCAGAGCTTTTAAGAAATTCTACCAGTTGTACTGCGCTAATAATTGGTTTGATTTTTTAGGATTTGTGAAAGAAACCACAGTTGTTAATTGGAAGCAGACGGCAGCCTACGCGGCGCAGTGAGGTCACAATAGAATAAGTTGCGGTCAGAAAGATTTTGTCGCACAGCAACTAGGCGAGTAAGATTGGGAGTAAGATTGTAAGATTGGGAGCATGAGCTTTGATGTGATCAGTGGAAGAAACCACCGGGCGGTTTGATACGGCGTCTAAGCACGTTAGTTCGTAAATACCATCCTAGATATCCCATTACGATTAAAACTCTAGATAGTCACTTGTTAATTGTGCTGTCGTACGATAGCTATCAATGTTGATATCGCCGATCATTCACAAACGCTTTTTCAATAACAAAGATGGGAAAGCACAATGTAGACATTCACGAAAAAGCCGCCCATTGTTACATGGAGGATGACAGATGAGCGAAATTATCAAAGAAAAGTTTGAACTGACAGGCACAAGGTAACCACCTCCACCTGAGAGAACTGAAGAGTTAATTTCCAGTACCGACCACAAATGTTTTACCAATACAGCGACACCCCCTCATTTGTCTGCTGTGCGTGTGTATGTAAATGTCTGGAAACCGGTTAGAGAATAGCGGAAGAGACCATCAGTAGTGGCATTAATTTGTGTGAATACTAAGGCGTGGAAAGATGACTACAAAGGTAATGTCAATGCACAGAAGTGGTTCCAATGTTTATAAATGCTGCTAATATTGACGTGTAAATTGCGGGTGGCACTGTTGTTGGCTGCGAAATGACTATGAACTTGTGAAAAGTTGGTACAGATCCATGGCGCCAAATAGTCTATGACTACGGAATATTTTAAAGATCTGCCATTTTTCCACTCAAATGACGGAAGAGCCCTCAGGTTTTGTGCAAACACCTTTCCATCTCCGGTCAAACATGTATGAAACCTTGCAGCTTTTCCTTTTCGGGGCCATATAGAACTGTTCACAATTCGCTCGGGTCAGACTGTCAATGAAAAACAACCGTGAGAAAGCACTATCCTGGGTCACAGCCTCGAGCCCTTTCCCAGCTCCATTCCATATCTGCTTTGATACGAGACTTTTCATCTGCACCAGGATGGGCGGAATAGTGTTGGGCTTGAGTGGCAAGCGATGAACAGAAGCTATTACAGTGACATAGAAATCTGAAATTTCTAATTTGATAGATAACTCTTGAAGAAATGCAATCAAGTTTTCTTCAACCTATAAGGATTTCTGCTTATATAAAAATTGCATTTCTGGCTGTCATGCTCCATAAAATTCAAATCAGCACTCAGCTTCTCAACAAGTGAATTTTGCGAAACCACCTGTGGTGATAGGAACCCAACTACACCACACAGTGTCGTAAAATATTCCTGGCTGGAAGCTCCAGTAGCGTGCACCATGTCATATTTGTTAGAGAGGAACTGAACTGACTGGAAAGCTTTTCCAGTGTTAGTTTGAAAGTAAGCACCTCCTGTCCCTTTTTTATGAAAAGTGCAACAGTTCTTGTCAATGTGTCTAATTTTTTGCGAACATAAGAGAGTTATTCCGTAAAAGAGCCGTCAGTTGAGGCAGGGAGACTCGTGAGCTACCTGGGTCTTTGCCGAATCACCTTTACCTGATTTGCTAATCTAGTTTTCACATTTCGCAACAAACATCTTATAGTAAATAGCAACCTTAACAGCCGAACACTTCTTCCTACCATAAAAATATTCATTGCAATCTGAACACGTCAGGAATTTTCGACTTTGGGCACAGTTCTGAGCAAACGGTACAACTGTCAGACATGGTGGTGCAGTCAGCAGCCAAACTGGCTGTCTGATACGAAGTGGTGCTAAAAAATAAATACTCACCAGTCAAGTTAAAATGAACCGTCCAGTACTGTGAAGCGACTCGCCGCTGACTTCGATGAAGCTTGATAGACACAGTGTTAAAGTACAGGCAGACAGCATCACGTGGCATTGACGATGGGTCAAGCACTCCACGATGTAGCAGATGGCAATCTTTTGCATTGCAAACTCTGCACAGTCACAGACTGCAAAGGCCGCTCAGATATTCAGGTCCTTGGGGTGGTGAGCACGCGTCCATTATCCAGCGGACAACGAAAATGGCGTCCACCACTTTCAGCGCACCCCTAGTTAAAAAGAACCGTCCAGCACTGCGTAGCGACTCGCCGCTGACTGCCCACGCAGTCGGCATGAAGCATCTGCCCGGTGTGACGCTGCCGCAGGGTGACAGGCGACTGCGATTACTTTTCGCTCTTGGCCAGCAGCGCGATATCGCCGCGCTTGATTGGACGTGAAGTCTAAAGCGGCACCACGTCTTATCCCTCATTCTGATAGGAAACGCTTAAAGAAGCAGTACTCGCCTTATTTCGTCTGCACAGTCATTCTTCAGTTTCGCTGGCTAAGACCGAAAAGTAATCACCATTGCCTGTCGATCCACATCATTGTCAAACGGAACGCCGTAGATAACAGCTGCATCACACAAGGCAGGAGCTTCTGCTGAGTGCCGCGCTCTCGATCGCAGGCTTAGTTAGACGGATTGGGCTGAAATTTGAGACCTTCATATCTCAGGTCACAGGCGCATTACTAAAATTGTACAAAACAGAATAGTCATCAAATGCCTCTGTCTCTGAGTTTTCATTATGATATGAAGGCAACTAAAGTGAATGACAACTAAAGTGAATGAAAAGTTAATTACTGCATTCAGTTAATTACTGATATTACGATGAAAATTATCCTCACAATTTGCGTCCTCCTGGCCACATATCCCACGTACAAAAACAACTTTTGTGTGGTGCTGTTTGTATTGTTTTATAAATACTGAAGATCTAACTTGAAACATCCTTCATACTGTTAATAACCACGAATCGCTGATACATATTTTCAAACAACTTTTTCGCGTAGAAGTTTTTTTCTGCTGACATACTGCCTTGCAGGGAGGTAGGATAGACCCGGGAGGGTGTTTGGTAAGAATTCGTTTCCTAACTGCTTCATTCATTTGCCCCTTTTCCATTGACTGGTATTGGGATTGCATCATGCTTGATAGTAAGCAAGCAATATATGTGAACGGCGTTCACATAATAGACTGCTATGATCAATGACAAAGACAATGGTGATAGGACCGAAATAGAAATTAAAAAAGCCCCTCTAACCCACTTTGTCTGTCTTTTTGAAGGAAATATATTTTCGTTTTTAATAAATAACATTGTGAAAGAGGAAACACAGTGCATCCTCTGTTCAGGGCATCAGTGTTCCTATTTTGTTCGTGCAGATTGCGCTTTCATTGCAAGCTATAAAGGACGCATTTAACGGCACAACGTTAGCATCGTTGGAGTAACATCGCCGAATACTCATTTGTCACCGTGCTGGGTATTCACGCATGACGTGATTGCAACGCACTATGCTGATTGGTCTGGATAGAGTGACGTCGTTAATGATGACACCTTGACGTTACGTGCACTATGTCAGAGGAGACCAATAATAATGGCCGACCTATACTATATTGTCTACAGCTAAAGGGTGGCGGTGAATCGGTCGTTACACAACACTAGCAGTACTGGGACTTTTTCTTGATATTTAAAAGTGAATTTCCACTATATTTGTTTTAAAAGGCAAAAAAGCAAGTGCTTAGAACTTTCGTTCACGCATGCCATACATGTAAAGTTTGGGGTCTATTAGAGCGAAGATTAATGGCAGCGAGAGAGAGACTGAGAGAGTCTGTCAATGCTCAACCAAAGTTCATGCCTGGCTGTTTACCACTTCCTTTTTCGCCACTCTTGAAGCTTTCTGCAGCTATAGCAACGGAAGACAATAATAACTGTGGTTATTTTTGTTCGGTTGCTTATTACTAATGACAGAAGCTGTTCGAAAATAAGACAATTACCGATGCGTGCGTCATTTAAGCATATGATCTCGTTTGTTGTGCTCCGACCCATCGAAATTGAGACATTCCGCGGGCCTCATGCATCATTTTAAAAAGTGAATGAAAAAAGAGGAAGGAGGAAGTGAAAAAGGTAACACTGCCAAAAAATAACCAGAAAAAAAATCGCAGCCAGAATCGGAATAAACGCAACCGTCACACATTGAACAATCATCGCTCTCATGCAACCTACTTCCTAACTCGGACTAACGTCGCGAAGAGCACGAAACGAGACTAATTTGACCGCCCTTGCTCCTATCTCACGCTATTATCTGAACAGCAGGGGAGAAGAAGAAAAGAAAGAAGGATTAAATCAGACAAAAAGACGAAAGAGGAAAGAAAGTAGGAAATAGAGGAAATAAGCGGGAAGGACTGGTCGGTGGGTGCGGAGGAAAGAGGCAGGGGAGGTGGAGTGGCGACGTATGTGCGAAGCGTAATCCTACTGGAATTGAGCGCGGCGCCCGCAACACCACCTGCGGGTGGGGATAGTAATGACTCTGACCCAAATAGCTTTGTTCTTGATGCGAACTGTCGCGCATTCGATAGCATCGGCTAGCAGCTCGCTCGCTGGCGCTTCTCGCCAGCAGTATACGCGAGAGGCGAATGAACTAAAAAAAAAGAAGGAAAGATGGAAAGAAAGAAATGAGAGGGCCAGCGTTGAGGTGGGTCAGGCGCGGGTGTCGGCCCTGTGCAAATGACGTGAAAACGGCCACGGCAGTGCGCGTTCTCGCTCCCATTCGCGCGAAGCCTCTCTGTTTGGATGCTTTTCTGTAGGGTCGGGGCATCGCGAGCGGCCCACCGCCAACTTATGCTTGACCACGCTATGCTCGTCCAGTCGGTGGAAGGTCGCTTAATTCGTTGAAATGGTGATCAGTGGTTACTTACTTTACAAAAAAGAGCTGTACGAGCGATTGATAATTTACATTACAGTGAAAGCACGGGTCCTTCCTTCCTCAACCATAGACTGCTAACCATCACGGCGGCTTACCACAAGAAGCTTGTTGTTTATATCAGAAACCTTATGAAAGGAAACTGGCAGACTTTCGAGAGCACATATTTAATTGCCCAAACAGCATACAGTCTTAGGCACCCTCAATACCATGCATCAAAATCCCGTACAAACTATGGGTTCCAAAAACTAACTCACATAATTCCTCATACATTAAACACCTATCCATATTTAACAGAATTGTCACTACAAAATATGTCCGAGGTCAGATTTAGGAAAACTGTTCATGAATATTTTTGTTATAGCTAGTTTTAGTGTGTTTTTACCTAATCAGTTTTTCTCTTTATTATGTTTTGATCTTAGTTTTGTTGTGCTTAGCTCTAGGCATGCCTGATCTCTGTTTCGTTGTCAATATATCCGCTGCTTTTCTAGTTTCTGTTACTTATGGAAACTTTGTACCATTGCCAAGTGCCACTTTGTTTTTTTTTTTTTTTACATGGGGAGGGCAGGCCTCTGTCAGGCGCTACTAGGCGCCTTTAGCTTGTTCTCCCTTGTTTGCAGTCTCTGTACTGGCCAAACAAACCCAATAAATGAAATGAAATGAAATGAATGGCTAACGGGACGACGAGAACCGGTATATTCATCATGGTATGGCCGATAGCAAAGCTAACGGGCAATTTCCGCGTTGCGTATGCTGTGAGAATGGGACGTAGTGCTTCGGCGCCAGAGTACGGTCCTTGTCATGAAGAGCGCAGTACGCTAGCCGCCCTGAATTATGAGAAATTAACTGAATCCTTCTCGAAGATTGAACATTCAGTATAATGAAATCGATGGTCGTCAACTTTGGAACTGAGTGGTGACTGACAGTTATGCGGAGTTGGATCTAAGAGAACACATTTTATTTTATGTACGGGATGTTTATGCGACAAGGCATTACATAGAATAAACCAGAAGTTGGAATTAAGCGAAATCTCCGCAATGAAACTACGCTAAAACTCAAAATTACGTTTGCATTCTTTTGCACCTTTTAGTGACAGTGTGCGAAGGAAGTTGTCGTGAACAGCTGAACTCATTTGGGACATTTTATCAGTTAAGAAATCAAAGTTCTTAATGGGTATCCAGATGGCCGTTTGCAACCTGGCATGTCATTTTCTTGGATATCCTGACTGGTAGCGGCATGCTATAGATTCCACATCGCAATCCTAAGCGTACGCACCATGCTTAACGTTAGTGCATCCTCGATGAAAATATATCTATAGATAAGGTTGAAGTCAACTCGGGGTCAGATTTTCCGGAGCCCTTCACTAAGGCGTCTTTCATAGCGTGGGCCACTTCGGGAAGTTAAACCCCAGAAACAATAGACTATCGACACTTAGAGTGGCACAGAGCTTTCGTCTTTCCTTACTACAATTAAAGGAGGGTTTGTCTGATTGCAAGTAAAAATAGCATATATGATACAGTTCATCTGGTACATCGGTAACTGCGTTCTCATCTGTAGTAAAAATTTAACGAAGTGCAGGTAGCAACTATGAGCCACATTGTTTTGCGCAATAGCTTTAACTATAGGCGGAAGAACCTACTAGCTTTTAGTTACGGCTTTCTCCTGCCCCTCCTCCCTGAATGAACTATAAAGCATGTACCACATATGTAATTAATTGGCAGTGCCAGTACAAAGGGGCGCCTTTGTACTGCCCAAAGTACATCAGTCAGCAGCGCCCTCAGCGGTGGTCTATTTTCACCGATTCGGAAGCTGCCCTCCAAGGCTTACAAGCTGCTCTTTGCCGTGGAGCCCATGAACAACTGCTCGCAAAAAATCGACAGCTACATCACTCTGCCATCAACAAAGGACATGACATTATCTGCCAATGGCTACCGGGGCACAGCGGCATAGCAGGTAATCACCGCGCGGATGAGGTCGCGCGAACTGCTCACGACGACGGCGATTTTGCGTCGATCCCCATTTCGAGATCGGATGCAGCGAGCAGGCTTCGCGCACTTGCGCGGGACATCACGCTTGCCGCGTGGAATTCCGGCCAATTTTTCAATTCCCGTTTACAATCCTTGGACCCAGATCTGAAGCTCCGGCTACCATCAGGCCTACCACGACGAGAAGCAACTTTGCTGTGTCGCCTCTGGCTTGGTGTAGCTTTCACCAACCACTACTCATTCTTAATCGGTATGGCTGATAGTCCTGCATGTTCCATCTGCGGGCATGACGAGCCTATAACCCACATTCTTTGTGACTGCCCTGCCTACACCACCGAAAGGCAGTCTCTCAGCCGTGCGCTGGAGCGCCTAGATCCGCGCCCTTTCACGGAAATGAAGATTCTCGGCCACTGGCCGCGGCGGTCGTCGGCGGAGAAGGCCTGCAAGGCACTGCTCCGCTTCTTGAGAACTTCTGGCCTGCGCGATAGGCTGTGACGTTAACGAACAGTGACGTGTTATAGTGACTTCAATTTTCTGTTACTCTCCTTTCTCTTTCTTTTTTTTTATCCCCTCACCCCCTTCCCCCCGTGTAGGGTAGCAAACCGATTATTATTTCGGTTAACCTCCCTGCCTTTCCTCTTCTATATCCTCCTCCTCCTCCCCTTTATTATATCGAAGAGCTCATGCCTCTGTCCCTGATTGCTGATGCTGTTTGCGGCATTCGACCTGCGTGCTTTCTTTCATTTTTTTCCCAGTAAACCCTGTCATTTTCCTCTGAGCGGCATATAAGCTACAGCAAGAGTCCGGAAGCAATAAAGAATGTGCCGCACTTACCTCCTCAGCTATATGGCTCGAACTTGAAGTAAGAAGCAGCAAAGGAATGCCAGAAGGAGGCATGTGCCGAGCCAGACAAACGAAAAGAAGAGTGAAGAACAAAGAGACCGAGAAAAAAAATGAAGAGAAGACAAGGAAAAGGGTAAATAAATAAAAACACTCAAGGCAGTAAAGGCAAAGCGAAAGCAGCGCGGAGCATTTACGTACCAAGCTGATTAGAGGCTCCGTGATAAAGATAAAAAGAAAGATAAAATCAGGAACAGAAAGCAAAATGAAAGACGTTGAAACGATGCAGAGCACAGATGAGAAAGAATATCGGCGCAGTGCAGCGACGTGAAGCAGAAGAGGAGAAAAAGAGAGCAGAAGTAGGATGGAAAGGAAAGAGGCAGGCACACCGCTTCCTGTTACCGTTAGCGGGAAGCAATGA
This sequence comes from Amblyomma mixtum, assembly GCF_055824585.1. Taxonomy (NCBI): domain Eukaryota; kingdom Metazoa; phylum Arthropoda; class Arachnida; order Ixodida; family Ixodidae; genus Amblyomma; species Amblyomma mixtum. The sequence continues at coordinate 84,373,322 of NC_143017.1, read as the reverse complement.
TAAATGGCAGCGTAGCCGACACTTGCTTCAGCGGCCGTAGGAGCTGCGATTTTCTTTCATTCTGTCGACAGTTTTCTGCTACAGCTAGTTGTTCCTCGCGGGCGGCCGCATCATTGCCCCCGCGCGTCGTATCGCTCGTCTGTTGGCAGACTTCTTTCAGCTACTTGTCGGCGCGAAGTTTCGCGTCTTTCGTCTCGAGCGATCGTCGGAGCTTCCTTTAAACATCCTCCTCTCCTTTCACGTTATTTCTCTCACTGAGCGACATCGTTTCCTTCTTTTTTCTTTTTTGCGGAGCGTCACGGGATGCGTGTATAATGCGCCTCCGGTCTCCTAGGGGCCCTTTCCATTTTTATTCTTTTCTAAAGCGACGAAACAATCCAAAAAATTTATGGTTGAAGAAAGAGAAATAAAGAAGAAGGCCGTCGATGTTTTTGATGGCAAAGGGACAGGGACGGGAAGGGGGACGAATATGAAAAGTTGACGGGTGGCGTACGCGCCAATGATGATACGGGCGTAAAGGTGCGCTTCGAGCGTTGCACAGCCTTCGTTAGACGCCTCTGTATACCGTGAACAAACTCATCTACTTTGTGCGCGTTTGTTACACTCCTCACGTAAAGCAATACTCGGCATCAGCTGCCGCTATAACCTAAGGAATATTGAGATCAATACTCTCCTCACAGATTACATATGAAAGCAGACACATGGCTGCAGTCACGTAGACAAAGGAAATGTTCGTGTTAGAGGAACGTGATGTAACTAGTGAATTTTAAATAGATTCAGAACTTTCTTTTTTATTAGCAAAACAGGCTCTAATACGGTGCTTTCGACTGCCTTGTAACCAGTAATCGCAAAAAGCAGGACGAAGCAACGTGACCGCGCTGCAGATATTGCCCGATGTTGCAGATATTGCGCGATGAAAGCCAAACGAGCCGACGCAGCGCGTTTGGCCACCTAAAAAAGATGTTGCCTAAAACAAACCGCTGGCGCTTCGTTTGAATTTTGAAACCTGGTTTCAAAAGAGTGCCCCAGAAACTGTACATACGCCCTTTAAAGGCGTTTCGTCACCTTGCAGGAGCTGACACATGAATCAATCTCTCATCTCAGTTGTGATACGCACTAGCCGGCAGAGTCAAGTTCTTTATCAGCGAACAGAAGAAAAAGAAAAGATCACCCTGAGGTGGTTATCGAGAAACTGCATGTCTGTGGAGGACAGTTTCGCGTGAGGCCTGAAGTGAACGGGCTCGCTGTGGTTGTAACTGTCGCCGAAAAGCACTTATTTTATTGTAGCGAAAGCTACACTAATATATCTGCGACGCATTTTGCCGTGAGCCTTCGAAAGACCTTGAAACAGTCTTTAGATAAGTCATAGCTACTGTTACGGCGCGCATATGCCTAACCATGTGTTGTCCACTTAGTGGACGACCTTTCACCTTGAACTTTTACCTTGGACAGTGACCTTAAAATTTGCCATACGGTGCACATTTTGCCGAGAGCCTACGAATGTCCTTGAAATGACCTTGAGATAAGTAATGGTTGCACATCTGCTTTACCACGTGTGGTCCTCCTTGGTGTTGCATCACTTGACCTATGACCTTGACCTTTGGCAGTTGACATCTGAAAACTGCTTTTGGCTACGTAAAAACTCCGTTCGCAGAGTAGAACTACTTGTATTTTTCCCCGGCAAGTTGTTCCGGTAGTTGCGTGGAAAGAGAGTGCTGCGCTGCACGCTAACGCTGCGCGTGGTTTACACCTTGCCGCTAGCACTGCTAGGTACTGCGCAACGTCACAGCATTTTTTTATTCCGGTCACGCCAAGCAGCTGCCGGCGTCGCCGCTGTAGCAGCTCCCGCAAATGCTTCCCTTGTTAATTTTTTTTCGTGTGCGCCCTCTCCCGCTAATTCATGCACACTGTAACGCAGCAAAATGGCGTCCGTTTTCATAAAGAGACAGCATCAGTGAGTGGAATCGACCAATACTGCTGTTTTCTGCTAGCCTGGAATAAACCGAATGAGTGCTGTCACCTTCGCTTCGTCTGCTATACGCGAAAGTTGTTCAAGAGCAAACCTACGTTTTTTAAAATGCATATTTATGTATTCATTTTGTAAATTGTTTTGTCAGGCTAACTTTTAACACTGCAAAAAAAAAACAACAAATATTTCCACTACGTAAATTTTTTAAAGGTGTGAAAACGGAGCATTCTTGGACTTCTTTAAGCCTTATCATAGGTTTAAAGTTTCTTCCGTGATCTCCGCCAGTTATTTCGCTGTATCAGAATTTTTACCTACCGTTATATGATCCACGAAGCATTTGCCATAAATAGTAATAAAAGAAGGCGCGAAGGGGGTTAGATTCGTACAGGTTAGTATGGCGAATAGTACAGATATTGATGGCTGATGAGCGGTGCGCCTTCAAATAATGATTTTTTCAGATACACAACGTATGCATTCCATTCGAGACGCCTTCTTTTTTTCTTGCTGCCACCTCTATCAAGGCCCATTCATTGTTCACGCTAGTAGTACTAAGGAAAACGGTGGGGTTTTCGGCTAACTAACATGCATTAGGCGTGAGCGATAAAAGTAAATAAAAGGTAATGCACTGTCCAGTTACGTGCGCAACTAGCAGACCGAGGAAAAATAAAGTGATCTGACGTGAACAGGGCGAAAACATGGCAAATTCAAAAAAAAAATTCAAATTCAAATTCAAATTCAAATTTATTTAGCATCAACAATGATGTTACAGAACTCGTGATGCAACGGGGTGCTAGCAAAAAGCCTGTAACGGCTTGACAAAGGCTAGCACCCCGTTCACAGAGCAATACAGCAGTGGACAAAATGTGATAGCGATATAAAGAAAAGCAATATATATATGGCGACGGCTTTACATAATCATAAAAACACGTTAAGTGATAGGGCTAGCATTGCGGGTTCATAATTGTAAGTGTTAATGTCTTGAGTAATTACACATACATGATTGATAGATCACTTGGAGGCGTTATCAGAAGAGTTAAGAGCGTGTGGTAGTGTGTACATCAGCATTTGGCGGCCATAGTTAGTACGGGTGTGAGGAATCTTCCATATCTGACTGCTTCGTGTGCTATATGCTTTCGCAAATGGAGACAGGGTCGCAAGGTTTTCAAGGAAAGGGTCATTATTTAGATGAAAGGCATGATGACGTTTTAACAGAAGTGCATTGAACAGGTTAGGTAATGGTTGTAATCTAAGGTCATCAAAAAGAGGTTTTGTGTGGGCGTCATTGGGTTCATTTGAAATAATTCTTACTGCTTTTTTCTGCAGTCGATAGATTTTGGACAAGTTTGTGCACGTTGTTGTGCCCCATATCAAGTAGCAATACGATAATGTGGATGTGAAAAGGCAGTTATACAAAAGTAATTTAATGTGCTTAGGAAGAAAGTAACGAAAACGTGCAAGAATACCAACTATTCGGGATAGTTTGGAGTGAACGAGGTCAGTATGTGCGTTCCACTGCATATTCTCATGAAAAAGGACACCTATGGTTTTTATTACTGGTACCACCTCTATGACTGAAAGACCAAGTTGCAAGACAATATTTGAATTAACTGGTTTATTTTTAGGGCGAAAAAGAACTGATTTTGTCTTCGAGACGTTTATAGTTAAGGAATTATTTGACATGTAAATTAAATGACATGTAAGTGCCGTTTGACATGTGAGTGCAAATAGCGAATGCACTTTTCTACCGCCATTCATGGGACCACGTACAATAATGCCGCAATTCGTAGTAACTTATTCGCAGGGATATTAATTAGCTCTAAAAGCCCTCTCAGTGTAGGAGTAAGATGGAGAGAAAGCTTACATATCGAAGTGTCGGTAAGTCAGCCTAATGTGCGAAGCTAGAGACAGCAAGTTTTCGTGGCCCTCTGAGGTATAATGCATAACAAAGTACCATTGCCTGAGGGTGATAGCAGTGCGTGTATAGAGTGGCTGGCACAACCGGTGACACTGCAGCTTACGTTAAGCGCCTCCGTGCGAGCTTGAAAACAAGCTGCAGCGATGTTCGTTATGGTTCCCGTCTTATTGCCCGCCGCTCTGGAAAAATGATAGCATGCTGCTTTTATTGATCTCGCTCTGACTGCGCAGTAGTTGTCTCACCATTCGCCGCTCCAATAACAACGCGCCGCCCCGTGACCTGTAGCAGATATCTACGGGAGTATACGAGAGCAGGAACTTTCACAAGGAACGGCAGCCATCGTATATGCTGCCTTGCGCACGCTTTATTGGCAGAGTCCAGAAGGGCACTTTATTGGACCTCGGCTCCGACAAGCCGCCTTCACTTCCAAGGATAGTGGGCAACCCTGCCCACCTTTTCGTTCCATGTATGCTTGCTGCGTTGTTTGCAAACTGCTTCACAGGCACATGCTCGGAATTTTTCGTTCCCTCTGTTTTCAGCTACGATGGGTCCATGACGTGTTAAGCCAGCTCGCTGAAAGGTGACAGTCCGGTGTGCATCTGCTCGACCGCGGTGACATCCACCACCAGACGCGTTCAGCGACGTACTTACCTTGATCATCTTTAATCTTTTCCCTTTTAGATTTAGTTTCTTCGGCAGCGAAAGAAGACTCTCTCTGGCGAGATTCTTCGCGGCGGTTTTCTTTTATGCTATTGTCGGTGACGTTGCTTGTTGACACTAACATATTTTCATCGATGACAGCCCAATTCCGGTCCATATACGACGGCCGTGTTCATCGGTCCAATGCTGCTACAAGAGTTCTAGTTGTACTTACACTTTATACACTTTGCGGAGATCAGCCGCAGTAATCAGGCTGCTTTATTCTTTCGAGGAGCCGGCCACAAGGTGATTACCTTAGCCATTTACACTCTATGATTTTCTTGGCAGTGAAATGATATGCGCATGCCTTCTTCACTGAGATGTAGAACAACAGCCTGTGCACGCTCCCAAGGCAAAAAGCAGTTGGAGGAGAGCTCAAGTTTTTTCACTTGTGCAATGCACCATAGCTGCTGCTTGTTGTTATCCGCATTTCCACTCTCCCCTCCCCCCCCCTTAAAAAAAATTCATTCGCTGACTTCACTCACCGTAGATAACGAGACATCCCGTCGAATGTTAGAAAAATGTTGTGTAGCACCTGAGCTAGCGCTTGCAGTAATAATCTTTTAGTGACTGTATGCACTTGCACACATTTATTTGACCAGAATTGTGTGCTAGCTGTTGTATTATTTCTAGCTGAACATTTTTTTAAGAATATTACAAAGCTAACTAAATTCTCTTCATAAGGAGGCTCTTCAATAGTCCCTTTCACAATTTCTCACATATATTTCGAAGTTGCTATTTCATGAGGCGAAATGCGTTGCACTTTCTCTATGAACGACCAGTTGTGTTCATGCTTTTCTACGAAACTCAACAAGTGTTTCACTGTTCAGTGTCTTTATGGTGTGGATGGGCGACGTGAAATGAAGCTGCACTCATGAGTGAAGAAACTTCATCATCGCTAACAGGATATTTAATAATACTAATATTTAACATCCCTGTTGCACTAAGCTTCTCAACGTGCTCAGTGCAAAACCTCTTCCGAGGAAGCAGTGGTTCTGATTCTGCTTATCATTCTCATACGTTTTTCAACAAGAATAGTTACTATTTCTTTGATGTATCCACTTTGAGATCAGGCGCGTCGTCTCTGTTTTTCTTCCTCATACTCGTACGTCATCCATATCTACCATAGGCCGCTACACTCTGTCAACAGTGCCACCGCAGCTTAGGCGTCGCCTTTCCTCTCCTTTTTTCCCCAACAGTACCCGGTAATTTTCCCTTCGCAACAAGTGCCACGCCGCCACGCGTGGCTTGCGACCGCGAGCAGCGACACCGTGCAAGGGACCAGTGAGGCGAGTAGCACGCGTGGATGCCTCCGCAGAATGACACGCGCCAACGCACATTTTAGGCGGCCATTAAGGACTCTCACAGCACAGCTAGCGTACCTCGCTTGGCGGCGTTGGTGGTGGCGGCTGCAGTAGCGCGTCGTCGCAAGGTAATTAGGTCGCCGCGCCTCCCTCCTCGATCACGCAGCAGCGTGGCCGTGGCCGGCCAGAAAATCACGTCCACTTTGTAAATAATTACTCGAGTGTGCATTTCCGGCTAGGAGAAAAAGGAAAGAAGGGAGAAAAAGAAATTCAGAAAAGAGAGAAGAGACCAAGAAGGGTATGAAATGGGAAGCCTCAGGAACAGACGCGAGCAGTTGGAGTGTGAGAGCACCCCCTCCCCCCCTCCCTTCCCCCAAGGTTTATACCGGGCGTATACTCTTTCTTGTTTCTCTTCCTAGCTTGTGTACGGTGGTGTCGGTTTTTAAATATTGGTAAGAATACGTGCTCTCCCGCCTAGGCTTCGAGTGTTAGAGTACGTTAGCATCAGGTTAAGACTAGAGCCACTACCGAGATGGATAGATAATTAAACACGCGGTGTTTCTGTGATGTATATGAAAATGCCTGCTTCTAAGAAAAGCAAGTGAAAAAATAAAAATCACTCAGTGGTTGAGGCGCTCGGCTGCTGACCCGAAAGACGCGGGTTCAATCTAGGCCGCGGCGGCTGAATTTCGATGAAGGCGAAATTTTAGAGGCCCGTGTGTTGTGCGATGTCAGTGCATATTAAAGAACCCCAGGTGGTCGAAATTTCTGGAGCCCTTCAATACGGCGTCCCTCATTGCCTGAGTTGCTTTGGGACGTTAAACCCCAATAAACCAACCAAACCTAATCACACTTCTCGGTGCCGAAAGAGAGGTTGGTACATCAACTGTCGTGTTTGAAAGCGTCGCCCGGACAACTACCGAAAATATCACAATATTTAATGCGTTTACAACAGCTCCCAATTTTACAAAACTTGTTCTTAGACGGTTGATTTGGGCTAAATGTCACTTGGGAAAAGAAAGTTTGGGATTATGGGGCATGATTTAAATGCTGTGAGCGGGATGGCTCGTAGGATAAGGCTGGAATGTTTTCGATTAAGAGTTAGTTTCTGGGCTGAACCTCCATTTTGCGAAACCTAAGTAAACAGGAAGTTGTAACAAGCGCAAAAGGAGAACAGAAATATGTCTTCAACTTGAACTCGAAGAACAGGTGGACAATAAAAAAGCGCATTGCATTCCCAAGTTACATCGCATGCATTTCATCAATGCATTCGTATTTTCAATAATGAAAACACTGAAAGTGTGTTTTGAGGCCACGACTGTCTCGTCGGATTGCGGGGCATCTAAGGAACAACGTTGAATGCATTAAGAATTGTGTTTTTTTTTACAATCCTTGAAAATTTTGTTTCGTCAATTATTGTTGGCGCCATATACAAACCATTCCCAGTTTTATTAAAAAAAAGCGTACCATAGATAAAACGATAAACATGGGGAGTCTTCTCAACACTGGCATTTTCTGACCAAACCCTCTTCTTAATACAAAAACCATCTAACCATTGCATTAGAAGCCCTACGTTGCTGCTTCGTTAATTTAGCTTCCTTCTGGAATGAAAAGTGCGTAGGCATCGACAGAGGGAATCACCATAAGAAGTTCAAACCCTCGACGTAAACAGCCTGCTTGTGAACACTAACAGAGAGAACAAATATTCAATGCCCAACAGAGAAAGTGCGTGCCCCAACACCCTCGACCACAGGCCGAGCATGCCAGGGGGAGACACCTCCTTAGACTCTGGCCGGGATTTGTTGTTCTTCGGTGACCTGCTCAGCCAGTCGGACGAGTTTCCGCTGGGTCTTGGGGTCCGAGCTCCGCAGCAGGGCTTCCCAGGCTACTTCACTATCGATATTCAGTGCCCTTCCCGGAGAAAAAAAGCAGTTCCAGACAATGTGGTCGAGGGACCCCCTCTCGCCGCAGTGTTGACACTGAGCCGATCTTAATTCGGCGAACATTGCGTTCACGAGAACTGGATCCGTGTATGTATAGGTTTGGAGTCGCCTCCGGGCTATCGCCAGTATATTATCTAACCACGCGTCTGGCGGTGGCTCCAGTCTGTGCTCTTGCCTGTAGTGGTGTGCAATCACTCGAAATTTTACCGTGCGCTCTCCGCTCCCTTGGTCGCCGGTTACGGAACCAGTCCGCTAGTAAATACCTCGGGCTAGCTCGTGTGTTGCCTTGTTGCCAGGTTGTCGCCGCAGAGGGCGAAATCATGCCCTTAGCGTAATTTAGGATGGTATTTTTGCTCTCGCTGATTGTGGATGTTGCTTGCGTGCTCACACAAGCCAGCGCTATTGCATCTTCTTCCGCCTCTTCGGCCGCTCTGGTTCTGATCGTTGCGGCCATAACTGCTTCTCCTTGCCTGTCCACTGCCACGGCGACCGCCTTAAGGTCTCGCCCGCACGCCGCACCTGTGTACGCCACCAGTTTGTGCTGCATGTTGTAGTGTCGGCCAATGGCCTCCGCTCCTTTTTCTCTCCTAACTGCATTGTGCTTAGTGTGCATGTTCCTCGGTAACGGTGGTATTAACAACTTCTTCCTGACGTTTCTGCCCAACTCAACCTTTGGGTGAGTTGGCTTGAGATCCGCAACTGGGCGCTATCGCAAACCTGTCGTGTAGCGCCAGGACAGTTTTTGTGTCGCTGAACCTCTGTATATGATCTACACGCACCGCTTCTGCCATTTCTGACGAAGTGTTGTCCACCCCGAGCGACAAGAGTCTATCGGTTGACGTACACCCAGGTAGTCTTTGCGCTCGCTTTACGCATCCACGCATTCACGCACCTACGCATCAGCGCATCTATCTTGGCTTTTTCAGCCTTCTTTAGAGCCAAATACGGCGTCGCGCTTACTATTATACTGGATAAAAAGGCCTGTACTAGCCTCATCAGGTTCCATTCTTTCAACCCTCGTTGTTTGCTAGCTATTCTTGAGACATTCAACGTCTGTACCGCATGTCGCTCTACCCGTTTGATAGTTTCCCCATAGAAGCCGTGAGTCTGTAGCGTGAGGCCGAGGACACTTAGCTGTTCTACCTTTGGGATATCTTTGCCTTCTACTTATTCTCGAACATCTGCTAGCGTCTTGCATCTCAGCCTTTTTGAATTGTATACGAAAATTTTTGACTTGTTTCGGGAACACTAAAATAACTTTTCGCCTATGATTTATCTGTGATCATCAAAAAGACAGTCGCAAGAGAAGTAACTTCTGAAGTAAAATTTCATCATGAAGAATCTTTATTACGGCAGGAAAATGAAAATTGGTTTTTGAGGAAATGAAATGGCTCAGCATCTGTCTCGCATTTCGGCGAACACCTGACTGCGCCGTAACAGAAAAGATAAAGGCGGGAGTGAGAGAAGAAAGGAATAAAGAGGTGCGGTAGTGGAGGGCTCCGGAATAATTTCGACCACCTGAGGGTCTTCAACGTGCACTGACATCGCACAGCACACGGGCCCCGTTTGCGTTTCGGCTCCATCAAAACACGGCCGCCGCTTCCGGGTTCTGACCCGGGAACTCAGGTCCAGTAGACGAGCTCGCTATCCACTGAGTCATGGCAGCGGTTGTTATTAGGGAATTTTTTTGTGTGTTTCAAAAAGCCTTTCGTACAACAATAATCGCACTTGCTTGCTGGAACCTGTTCCCAAAAAGGAGACGTAGCACCTTGGCGATCCACTTTCGAAGAATTAACAACCAATTAATAAAATAGTTGCGTATTGACACAAATATATTTGTCTTACAACTTCAAAAGTTTAAGACTTCAAGACATGGTTTTTGTGACGATTTATTTCACACACGTGCTTTGCACGGCTGAGTACGAGGGGGAAAGGTAAAAAATTTGTTAAGGCATTTCTTTCCTCTTTTATGCCCTTTCAATAACTACGCCCTTTCACCGCTAATGCAATCCTGTCCTTTTACGTATATGGATCTGTTTCGATAATAGGAGTGATCAATAGTCGGCCCCCATTGCTGATAGTTGACTTCATAAAGCACCAACGCAGCAGCTCAGTGATCATGCATCTATTCTTGTCGTCACTGCTTTATTTATGTTCATTGATAAGGGAGGGAAGTGTGAGATAATTATGGGACAGAACTTTAGCACAGATTTTCAAGATATTCAATACCCTCCCTTCGTACAAGAAAAAAAAAATTCGTCAACCAAATTTCCTTGTCGAAAGCAGCTTTAGAGGAAGTAGCTATCAATGTGCATGACTCGATGCGCCGCCAATCCCACTTGTGAAAGCAATTGGTAAATAATGAAGAAAAACGATGAGTCACCGAGAGCAGTGATTAACCTAAAGCAAAGAGAAACAGAAAGGTTTCAGTAAATTGTTATTCCAATCTTCCAAGCTGACCTATGCCTCAAAGTTTAAGGCAAAACGCTCTGTAAGAGAATGACTGGAGGGCGAATTTGTTTGAAGCATTTTTAAACAAAGCGCACGAAATGGTACACTGGATGAAGGAAACAGACCAGGACTCAGCGCAGTTACAAGTGAATGTGCCATTAAGCTTTATGGCACTATCATCAACTGATGGTTTGTTACCCTGAGCTCTCCTAACATAAATAGCAAAGAGCGAAAAGGAAAGAAACAGGGGGAACTTAGCAGGAAGTTCATGGTTAAGTAATCTATATTCAGTCACCTTGGCGCTCATTCGGCCAGGTACGTCAGCTGAATTTTTTATCAATACTACTAGGGCGATGCTCACACAGCTTTCACCTAAATTTTTATTAGAAATGCTTGCATAATCTCTCCAGCCGCTTTTTTTTCTGCTTCGTTATGACAAGCGCGTCTGAAAACTTGGATTTGCAGTGTTTGCACTTTTTGCTGTGGTTAGCATGATGCCTCTTAAAGCAGTTTTTTTTTTTTCACAGCACCGTGGTTTTCGACTGGCCGTTCCTAAAGGAATGTTTGAAACGATTGCAGCTTTCGAGAAGATAGCTGCACTCAGTATTCATTACGTAGTTCAAGCGCATCCCTGCTATCCTTGTTGTTTGGGTAATGTGTGCCACTATCTTGCAGAAAAAAAAAATTCTATTCCGCAGTAAGCGGAAGAACCACATCTGCAACATTTTGCAGCAGTAGCGGGAATGTAGAAAGAAACAAAGGCATTTTTCTTCGCAGTAAGCCTTTAGTGCGCTTCTGTTATTCTTGGCGCAGTATTTAATACGATAGCTTTAATACAAGTACAGATTGGAGGAAAATTTTCTTAATGTTCAAAAATGCAAGCATTTGTTTTAAAGAAGACAAGAATGTACAGGCGCGGCCATAAGTAAACGGAGCACGTTATTGTGTTCGAAATACAATCACGCTTTCTCCATTGGTAATGAAGAAGCGTTGTTTGTCTACAAGCAAGCCCACCAATCTCCTCTACCCGCATGCGCGTACCATTGCTAGAAATTTCAATTAGGTGACGCATGAAAAATATTCGAAGACAGTTGCGTGCTCCATTTACTTTTGTCCGCGCCTACATGGGGCGGATAAAAAATGGTTAAAATACTACGCTCTAGTTTGCCTGCATGACAGTAGAGTGTCCTGAAATAGGGGAACTTGTGGCATGAAAACAAGCCTTGAGTTATTTCGTAGGCTCCTAACACTGTACAGGGGTGATGAAAAGAAATGCGAACAGCGCGGGGCCTAGGCGCTCTGCTGTTCGCATTCCTTTTCATCACCATTTTACTTCGGTGGTAGCAAAAAGAAGCTGGACTAGTCTGTGATACATTCTCGATCGACTCTTACGTCTTTTTCTTACCGCCCAGGTAGAATCGCGATGAAAGCGCCGCGGTGGCAAAAGGGGTTGAGCATCCGCCTCGCATGCGGAAGGTGCGGGGTTCGATCCCCAGTGCCGCAGGGTACCCACCGGTGATAGCATGAGTACAATCTTCCCCTTGCCTGGTGCTCGGTATATACAGGGTGAAACGCTTGGGGAACGGTTCTTCGACCCCACCTTGATCAAACGAAAATACTTTGTGCCATCGCGCTGTTTCGCCGCAGATGCCCTTGCGCCACAAGAATTCACTATCATCATCAGAAGCGCGATCAAAAGAAATTCGAAGAGCGAAGCGCGTAAGCGCAGCGTTCTTCGCGTTTCTTTTAATCGCGATAGTACATGCTTGACTTAGAATCTTCTTCTTTTGGAAAGCGCATATGTGGGAAAAAACCCGTCTCCTGCTTCTGTTTGGAGGTCATTTGTCGCCGTAGTGCACACAACGCGGTTTCCCTGCCTTAGCTTTGTGAGAGGCATTCAGTACTTTTTTTTTCTTCCTTACACCTCTTTCTTACATTTTACGGAAACTGCAGTGCAGGTTCTGAAAACTTTTTAATTGTTAATTGCTGAACACCGTGTGTAGAGGTTCGGATATTCGAAGGTGACGAAGCGTTGTTTATACCTTTAAATATAATTTACATTGAAAATTTTTTTTAATTTCAAAAACATCCAAACGACCAAACAAACAAAAGTCCTATTGATTAAATAAAGCCAAAAGACAAACCTCTGTTCACCAAAAGGGCAAGGTTCATCTTTCGATTACCTTTCAAATTATTCCGCTTATCATGCTTTGTCTCCCAAGAACTCAAAACACATAACGCTGTTACATCCGGATAGACTGAGTGTTCAATCTTTGTCGTCGGCACGACATGGACGCTGTTCGTAAACACAAGCACATCCAGATTCGAATAGCCGACCTGGAAGACGGCCACGAAGCACGCGCTGAGATCTCAACCACGTCTGTTCTTTGTAGTGCCTCCTGCTTTCAGAGGTGAACGTTGCACAAGCAAGGAAGGAGTAAAAGAGAATACAAGTATGAATGAAAGAAACGCGGCAACAAGGAGCTGTCTACGCAAAGTGTTTCTAAACTACAAGGCGTGCAGTGCGGTTCATCTAGTCTGCCAGTCCGAATATCGCATCGGACCGGCACCACACTTTGACATTACACGCGTTGCAAGATTTCGCTGTGTCAGCGCGGTTTTCTCCCCAGATCTCATTTCCGTCTGAAACGAAGCATTAAGCCAAGCCGCTCAGAGCCTGCTGTCACGAGTTTTATTCCTTTTCCGTTCCACTGGCGTCTCCTGCGAGCCTTACTTGAGGTGATAGCTACCGCCGAGGCACGAGAAAAGCCTCAGAATGTGTGGACAAGATCAAGCAACGCCTTTCTTTCATCTCAAATGGCATTTATTGCGAATGTTATTGTGTCACTATGCACACTGTTTGCAGAGCATGTGTTACGGAGGAACGCAAAAGAAATAGCCCAGAGGTATACAATGCACGTCATTTACCAATTCTTTATATGTGCTTTGTTCTCCTAACAAAACCTATGACACCAACAACGTGAGCTTTGGTGAGCACTAAATAAAGAAAACAAACAAAGCGGGAATTTTAAGAATTGTTGGCTGTCTTCCTTGATCTATTTCCGAAGGCAATAATTACAGCGCTATTAGGAGTACATGGCGGAGCGGTGGTATGTAGGGAAGAGAAAAGGGGTTCATAGAGCTCAACATGAGCCTGTCTTCTGGTAAAAAATACGATTGGCTGTTGCAGCACTGCACATAAAACATTGTTGTCGGAAGCTATTTAAGGTGACTTTGTTTCAGCCATGAAAAACTTTCCATCAGCGAACGTGCATCCTTAAAGACAGAATTGGGGTGATGTGCTCTTGTTGCGAGGAAGGGCCCTGAGAAATGCCTACAGATGCCCGGCAGACAGTAAAGCCCCAATTGCGCACAACGTCATATTGTCTGGCGGCTTTCTGCCCGGTCACTCAAATTAACCACTTGGAATTGTGGTCTTTGCAACATTAGGAAGTTGCGATCGTTTTGGGAGTGATGGGTGAATAATAAATGTGTCTGGAGCCCTGAATTGTACGCGCTGTTCTTAACTCAGGCTCTCTGTCACTGTATCCACGGAGCTTGCCTTCAAGATTGTTGAAGTGGTCCGCGAGCCGCTGATGCCTCAGTAAGGAATTATTCTGAACGTGCATGAAATTCATGCACAATATATTTTTTCTGGCAAACAGTCAAGGACCAGCCCGCACTTTGCCCCGTAGTCAATAAGCTGCAGTGCAGTGGTACAGACTGTATCATAACCTAAACCAGCACAACACCGCCTGTGCTATTTCTACCGACATTGTAATCTGGCCACGGGAGATAAGAAAGGCAGTCGCCGTCATTGCTGCTCAATCCATCGCTTCCGCCGCCCTGAAATGTCTGTTGCTGATAAGTGATGCTTTACCCCTAAGTCTTTGCTGGGACAAGCCACTGCCTATTACAAATGTGCATTGCGTTTCGGGGCAACAGCGTTTTTTCAATGAAGCAAATCCTAAACAATTTCAAGGACTGCAAACCTCCGCTACAAAGTCGGTCTCTGTCCGTACCACAACCCAGTGTAGGCGTGCCAGAAGTTGGTTACCATAAACAGTACCCGCCTTGAATTCTCCAAAATTAGCTCCAACCGTGGGATGGGTCGCCGGTGTTTCATTAAGGTTTCTTTATAGAAACTGCAATGTATAGACATCTTGGTCCTGTACTCATCTGTACAGGCTTTTTTGACGCATGAGCCTCGAAAAGTTTTGTTATATTACTCTATCGCCGCAGAAGTGCGCGTTTCACCACCTACGCGGGTCACATTCGCCAGAAACACTCTGTATACATCATAATCAATTTTACAACCTTACTGGCGCCGTTCGATAAGAGAAGAGAACTTTTTCGTGGAAGTTCTCAACTGTGCACTCGAAGCATGGTGTCATATCGCTAAAGAAATAACATTTTACGGTGAATTGTCGTCTTGATACTCAATATCTCAAGCCGTCACTAGCTAGGAGGGCAAAAAACCACAAGCTTAAAATTGAAGAAAACCGATATTGTCACATGGCAGCCCACCGGAGACTCAGGTGCGATGAACCATGGTCAAGAGATTATTTAATGGCAGCTGGCCTAGCGCGAGCGCTCCGCCCTGCGCCACTGCCAGCGTATTCGCCACACTACCCGAGGCCACTGAGCCATCGTCGCAATAGTAAGCAAAAGATACTGAGGAAGATGCACGCAAAATGGTTAAGGGCTTGAGATCTCGGTACAAGAGAGATGGAAAAGTGTTCTAGGGCCAGCCGCCACGACCACAGAGATGAGTGAATGAGTCCTGGTCTACGTAGCGTCCGAGCCGCAGCTCACCAGGAGCCGACGGCCGAGCCTTCTGGGTGCGCCGAACGGCATGGGCAGGGGAACGATGTCTTCACATGCGAGCGGCGTTTCGGGTCGACGGGGCCGGTAGGTCGGGTAGGTCGGGTACTCGCGTCAGGTGCAATTTGTTGTGCTATGTTGCCGGGACGGGAAACGGGGCGGGCGACGCGGACCAGGAACCAGCAGCCGACGGAAGGAGGCAGACACAGGGCTCCGAAGCATGATGACCAGGAGGATGACAGTTGGGTAATACCCCGCAAACTCAACCAAAAGTTACATGACGGCCCGCCGCAGAATAAGGCGCGACAGACGACGGACAATGAATAATTTAATGGCCAGCTTCGTCTTCGTGAGAATATTTAATTAAAGGTAGACTAAGGACTAGTCACACATTGCCTTTTACCGCGGGAACTCAATCTAGACCCTCCAAGCATTCTTAGAATCTTCGAATTATTATCTTGTGCGGCCAATTTCCCTAATAAATCGGATTTATCGTCCCGGCTCCTGCCTTCTTTTTTTGAACTCATCTCCGAGTATAGTACGAGTAAGCCAACGGGTGGAGTTCCTTTAAGCAATTCGCATGGCGGCTTCGCTTTCGCTTTTATTTTTATTAGGTTTCCATGAATGAATACTTTCAGTCGCAGATTATATCGAGGCAAATTAGGCTCACAAAAATGTTAGAAAAAAAACGCGTTGACTCTGCTTTCGCTCGTCGCTTAGCATCACTCTGGTGATTGCAGAGCAGCAAGTCGCCACGCGAACCAGCTGAAAGTCCCTCCACGCGTTGGCTGTCTCCTCCTCTTTTCGAAGGTGAGTTCAAAAAAAAAAAAAAAGGCAGGAGCCGGGATGTTTACTTTATTCGGGAAATCAACCACAAGGGACAATAATTCGACGTTTGTAAGACTGCTAAGAGCGTTCAAATCGAGTTCCTGCGCTAAAAAGACGCGCTCGGAATCCTCTTTGGTGCACGTTTAAGTGCAACGCGTTTTAATAGCGTGCAGTTATGAAAACGTGAATTCGGCTCATTTTATTGTATTCATTCTTATGGATAAAAATCGGACGAATGAAAAAGATGTAGAAGACAAAATGAACGCCTAAGGGCGTTGCGAAGCTGGCAATAGAACGTTATTACAGCCTCAAAAAAAAAAAAAATAAAAGACCAGTTTATGACCGGAGTAGATATTAACAACACCTAGAGGCTCTCGAAGAGAACGGCCACTACAGGAGACCGACCGACACAGCTCTCTTTATAGTGCACGCGTTAAAACAAGCCGGACACAGTCATCAACACGCTCCTCCAAACTCTCCAGGGATGAGAACAACTTTACGAGTAAAACGGGGCTGATGAAGGAGACAGCCGTCAAACGTTTACACACCGGTATCTCACACACGTAGCGAACCAAGGTTGCCTGAGCACAGAAAAAACGACCAGGGCCACCTAAGGGAAAGGCGGACGGTAGACATGATTGTCAAACACCAGCAATCAAAATCGAGGCGCTTGGAACGATGGCGTGCCGCACAACTCAACCGCGCTCAAAGGCATCCGCTCAAGACAACCGCTCAAAGGCATCCTGGAATCGCCAGACTTGGCAGTTCCTCTCTTCGGAACACACGGTGGCCATCGAGGGCTCCTGTTTGGGTGAGTGCTAAAGCGACTAGGTATAGCCAGATGGCCTAAAGTTGGGTTCTATCTGAGGAATCTGCGGCATTTAATCACCACCGGGTGTGTGATTAGTTTGGAGATTTTGCAGTCTGCTCACGCCAACCATGTATATAAATAAATTGAGTAAAGACGAATTGCTGCTCTAGGCAGCTGAACTTGGTTTAGAGGTAGACGAAAGTATGAAGGAACCAGAGATTCGCCATGTAATTGAAGAGGTGGAGTTTCAAGAATACGATATGACGGATGCTTGGGAAAAGATACACCGAGTGCAGAAATAGAAGGCTGACAAACATGAAAAGCAGAAAGAGAAAGAAAAGAAACAATCTGAGCTAGAAGCGGGGAGAGAGAACAAAGAGATTGAGCTCGAAATCGAGAAGGCAAGGCTCGAACGGGCAAGGTGTTAGAACGTGGTGCAAGTGCCGTGACACCTCAGGGAGGTAATGTTTAAGATGTGGAAACTTGCTTCAGCCGTTCAAAACAGACAGGGCGAGGTTTTCTGACAAACGGCGTGTGGCAGTCGTTCGTCGCTTGAGCACCGTCAGCCAGGCGTTTCTGCGGACGCGCGCGCGTGCGTGTGTCTGGCCCACAGGTCAGTGCCCACAGGCCAGCAGTGTCTGGGGCACAGGCCAGACACTGCTGGCCTGTGGGCCCACGAGCTCCGGAAACTGTTTGTGACGCGAGTTTTCCTACCTATACTGGGCTCCGCAGGGTGCCGGCCTCGCCGCGGATGCAAGGCTCATGTTCGGGGTTCAAAAACGCGACCGTCGATGCCCAAGGACGCTTACTTCCGAGAACGCGCGGCTTGGGGGCGTGGACACGACGTTCCAGAGCGCGACCGTCAGCGCCCAGGGACGCTTCCGTTCTAGAACGCGCAGCTTGGTCACGTGGGTACGGCGTTCGAGGGAGCGGCAGTGAACGCAGGGGGTCTTTCTCCAGCAGCGGAAAAGAGCAGCTGCTCGGGGAGGCAGTCTGTACCTTCCAAGGGCCTGGGGCCCTCTTTTCTTTTGAGTCAAAATCTCTGAATAAAGACCCATTTCTTAACCTTTACCGAGGCCACAGCCCGTACCTCGGAACAGGGCCCTTGTCACATATATTAGGAA
The DNA here is from genome assembly GCF_055824585.1 of Amblyomma mixtum. Lineage (NCBI taxonomy): Eukaryota > Metazoa > Arthropoda > Arachnida > Ixodida > Ixodidae > Amblyomma > Amblyomma mixtum. The sequence goes on along the minus strand of NC_143017.1, from coordinate 84,355,454 downwards.
ATTGGAAATAGAAGTACGAACTAAAATCTGGAGAAGACGAAGAGGATGACAATAAGCGTGACGTGCATTATTCCAAGATTAATAAAGGTGAAGAAGAAGTGTTCGGTGAGGTGGGAAGAGTTGATTGGTGGAGAAGAAAAGACGATGAAGACGAAGACAAGGATGACGTGTCCCAACGACAAGGCTATAAAAGCACGAGGGAAAGCGTAGCATGCGGGGGAAGAAAGGTTCCCGCGGGTGCATCGGCTGGAAGCGAGCAACGCCGGCTCCTGCTCCGGTGATCTCGAGGTCTACGGCGCCGCGCCGTAAACTTCCTGCCGTTCCTGAGCCCGTTCCCGGGAGCCAACGGCTGACGCAACCACCTGCTACGGCCAGGGGGGCCTCGAGCGCGGTTGCCACCCATCCGGGTGGTGCTCTCCACGCCATCACCAGCGTCCCCTCCAAGGGCACTTGGACCGGGAGCTCGTTCGACGCCGCTAACGCCGCCGCCAGCGATGCCAGCCTGAGAACTTCGAACGCCACCTCGACGCGGGCAACCTAGATGCCACTGACTGGACCTATGCAACACATCAGGAACACCGAACAGTGAGCACGAACGCCAAATTCTAGCAGACTGGGTGTCCCGGCTCGTGTGTATTGGTAGTCTTTGAGTTTTGTGTTAGCTTTGTTAGTTAGTTTTGTGTGCTGGTGTTAGTGTTTCGGCCCGAGTGTTCTTGGGGAGATCCGTGACAGAGCCTTTACTTTCTATAGTGTAGCGTGATTTTATTGCAGGTTAATAGTCTGCCCCGCGCCCAATCCCTCTCGACTGTTTGGCCTGCTCGGTTTACGTATGCTCGAGCAATAGAGTGCGCCTCCTCGTTTCTGAGGTTGCGTGCGTGGGCTGGCACCCAAACTAGTTGAATTTTTCTGCGGTCGTGGGGGCTTGATTGGAGATTTTTGTAAGTGTAGGAATGATTCTGCGAAATTCGTGATTGCGGTTTTAGAGTCGCTCATTATGTGAGGGGCAGTGGAAGATGCTATCGCTAGAGCTATGGCCGCCTCTTGCGCTTCGAGAGAGGTGGATGCCCTTATCGAGCCCGAAGTCTTGTCTTTGAGGTCGTGTGACACCACGCTTAGGCATACGCTGGGTTGCACGGATATTAAGGCGAAAGCCTTTAATGCCTCATACTGTCGTTAGCAGCCGTGTCGACCGGCTTATCGGCAGATGTGTCCGAGTTTTGACGGGTGTCCACCGAGATATACGAGACAGTTCCTGCGTGATTTCCTTTCCTCAAATACAATTTTTCGTTTATTCATCACGGCCCCCTCTTTCTCTCTCTTCTTTCCCTCACACTTCTCCTCTTCCTGTATGGCGCGGTTCGGGTGACCACCGAGATGAGAGAGAACTACTGCGCCATTTCCTTTCCTCAAAAAGCGTTGCGTTCAAAGCGCAAGGCATAGCGCCGAACGGGTGGTCACGTTCCGTGGACTGCCTTGCAGCGCTACAAGACGCTGTCGCGTTCCACTCCTCAAGGCGAAGCTCAAGCGTCATTAATTAGCAGTTAATTAGTATTTGGTCATTTAGCCACTAATTAGCAATTTGTCATTACTTCGTCATCACTTGTGTGACGTCATCGAGTGGTGACGTCACCAGTGCCACAGAGGCAGTCAGTGTGGTGCGGAAAACGCTTTCGCCTCTACGCATTTTAGACAAAATGCCCCCTGAATTTTCCTGTCGCGTCTACGGAGACCGTCGTCGTTGTCCACGTGTTTTTTATACCAGGCATTGGCGCTTGCTTCGCCTCTCTCCTGGTTGTGGTTTGGGTGCACGTTCTTGGGTGCTGTTGTGACGCGGGTCCTCAGTTGTCGTCGGGACGCGAGTCCGCTGTAGCCGACCGGCAGGAGCAACGACGAGACGGAGAAATGATTAGGAGCAGCATGAAAAGATAAAAGTATTCACATATTTACAAGCAGCAGTGAGAAGCCTGCTACATGCCAAGATGTATCACACCAGGAAATGACAAGGACAAAGGAGACGGGAACCCTTAAATAGAGTCGGCACAGATTCCCGCCCCTTTTCGTCCAGTCAGGAGCGTCCTGGTGGCGTATTGGCCTGGCAGGCTTGAACGCCATCCCTGGTAGCGTCCCGGGGTGGTATTCTCCCGGTGTCGCCTTTTGCGACATGTCGCAGTCGCACTTCGCTGATTGGCTCGAGCCGCGGTGACGGCGGCGTGACAACACGGATCCGCCTTCATGCTACGCCGTCGTGACGTCGCCCCAATTTACTACGCTTAGTCGAACAACGGAATGCGCTGAAGCGATTCGCGCGGGCGACGGGCTACCGTTAGCGTACGAACGCAATCGGCAGTTGCGGCTTTTGCGCCCTTGGCGTGAAAACATGGCGACGTCCTTTCAAGCGAGAGCCGCCCGCTTCAGCCAATTCAGCAGTCCTTGCGATTCCGGTCGGCATGTTTACCGGCAACTACTGGTGTTGTTACTTTTCGCTATGACTTACCTTGCTTCGACGATAAAGTTTAAGCTGCAATTCAGCCTAGTTTTTTAGATACGCTCTCGATTCTGGAGCGCGCAAGCCTAATGGCACCTCCAGCTACACTGCTACCGTCTGCAACTGCCCGAAACGCAGCCGAAACCTAGCACAACCGTCCGGAAGGAAAGAAAAATAGATTTGGAGCTTTTTCGCGGTGTTTTATAGACTTAAATGAAGTAAAGCGAGTTTATATTAAATTTGCAAATGTTTTTTTGAACATTAGAGGTCATGTGATGGCAAATATTCTTGATATAAAAGATACGAAACTACTGCTGCTAGTGAATCAGCAGTGGTAAATTGTCGCTTCTCGGAGTGAATGAATGCACCGCAGACGAAAGTGCCGGCGGCTTTTTCCGTTTCTTCGAGCATCTGTAAGCACTTTTTTAGGCCCCGCCCATATGCGACATGTCGCAAAAGGCGACACCGGCAGAATACCACCCCCGGTAGCTGTCCGGCCCGAACGCGCAACAGTCTCCACGTAGATGACGCACAGTCTCGCAGAGACGCAGGCTTGAACGCCATCCTTGGGAGCGTTCCGGTGTTCGAAATTTGCGTTCATAACAGTACTGGATGGATGATTAGATTTTCCTTGATTTGTTTAGGAGTGCTGTGGGTGTGTTCCGGAGGCGGACCCGTTTATTGAATGTTTAATACTGGTAGAATGTGCCTGCCAGTGTTTGTGGAGGATAGTCTGTCCAATTGTTCTGTGCGGTGGGCTTTAATCAGTTCTTGTAGAGTGCTGTGGACGATCATGTGAAAGAGTGTTGTTTGAAGTACTTTGTGGGAGATATAGGGCCGATTTGTAGGCCTGTCTTATTAGCCAGTTTACCCTGTCCTCTTTTATCTTTGTGAGGTGTAGACAGGTGAGTGAGTATACCATTCTGCTAATCACGAATTCTTGCACTAACCGCCTGAAGTCATGTTCTCGCATGCCTCGGTGCTTGTTTGCTATTCTTTTCATTAGCCTGATGGTTTGATGTGTCATGACCGTAAGTTTGGAGATGGTCTCTGTATTCGAGACGTTGCTTTTGATGAACATTCCTAGTCAGTGCACGGTAAAGAACCCCAGGTGGTCGAAATTTCACGAGCCCTCCAATACGGTGTCTCTCATAGCCTTAGTCGCTTTGGGATGTTAAACCCCATAAACCAAACCAAACCAGAATGCGGAATTTCTGTACCTCCAGTACTGGGAGGCCATCGACCTTCACTTGTATAGAGGGGTTCCCCTTTTTGGGGCGGTCTGCGGTCAGGTGGAGCTGCAGGATTTCGAATTTAGTCGGCGAGCATGCGAGGCCTCTACAGGCCGCGCACTCGGCTGCCGCGTCCGCTCTCGCATCGAAGATTTCGTCCAATTCGCCGACACTTCCCGCGGTCGTCCACAGGTTGGTGTCAGCTGCGTAGAAGGAATAGGATAAATGCGGGATGCGCTCTAATTTACGGGCCATCGGTATGAGAGCAAGGTTGAAAAATCAGCCTTGGGGTGTGACCCTGCTTCCTAAAGGGAAGGGGGGGGGGGGGGAGGGATTCCGCGGGGGTCCAAACCTTTTCTCCGCCGTCCTGTTATTCAGAAAGACAGATATATAAGCGTGTTTTCTAGTTCCTACGCCTGTCAGATAAGGTGTTTAGTATGGCTTCGTGCTGCACGTTGGGCGTTGCCAAACGCTTTTGTGAGGTCTATTGCTTGTCGTGCTCTCGTGCGCTTGCCGTGTCTGGGGTGTGGAGATTTCAAGCATCATGTCCTGCGTGGGCAGGTTGCTTGTAAATCCCAGGATCTTATGGGGGAAGAGTCCTGTTCATGCAAGGGAGTTTCTAGATGGCCGAGAATAATACGCTCGAAGAGTTTTCCTAGGCATCAGGTGAGCGAGATGTGACGGCGGTTCGCCAGTTGAAGTGGTTTTCCTGACTTTGGAATAAAGGTGACCTTAAAGTGCGTCGATTGTTGGGAGGGGGGGGGGGGGGGAGGCCCTCCTTCCTTTGTCTGTTTAACAGCTTGGTTACGGCTTGAATCGAATGTTCCTCCTAGTTCAGTAGTGTTTTGTAGGTGATTTTATTTCCGCCTGGCATCGACGTGGTGCGCAGTTCGTGCACGGTTGCTCGCACTTCCCACGTGGATATGTCTTCGTCGAGCTCAGGGTTCGGAGAACCTGAGTGGGAGGGCAGTGGTGCGAGCGGTAGTGAGGTCCTAGTTGTGGTTGTGAGATATTCAATCAGTGGGTGGGGCCACTCAGGCCCAGCGAGGTGGATGCGATGTGTCCGCCCCTTCCAGGTTGAGTATATTGCATGCTTCACGTTTTTGCTCGGTGCTGTCGTCCACATGTGATTCGTGGACGATGCGGGTTACGTTATGTTGTTGGAAGTCTTTAATGTTTTATGGTTCCGAGAGGCAACGTAGAAATTTCCACGTGCCTTTCAGTGCCACATTTCCTCGCATGCGGTTGCAAATCTGGCCCCACTGTTGACGGGTTACGTGTGGTGCATGCGTTTCGATCTTTTTTACTAAGGCCGCTGTCCTTAGTTTGAGAGGTCTGTTGGGTTTGGTTTTTAGCCATCTTTTTTGCATACTGGAGTGTGCTTCACACAAATGAAGGTATGCTGTCCGTATCGCGATTGCTCGGGAGTTGGGATGTGGCAACATCCTTCGTGAGCGTTTTCACCCCATTTGAAAGGTGTTCTATCTCAGCAGGGGATCCCTTCCGGAGATATTTATCCCACTCTGTGATTGTTAGTTGTCGTTTTACAGATGGGGTAAATGACTTCAGTGAGAAGGTTTTTTGAATGATGTAGTGGTCGCTGCGTAGGCAGATCTGCGTGATGATCCACTCACATTGTGCTATGTTTTGGTGATCGTGAGATCGGGGGTGGTGTTTAGCTGCTCGCTGTTTCGTACGGGCGTATGTTCCGTATCGTTAACGAGGGTTAGGTCCTCTTTTTGCATTAATGTTCAGAGTTGTGATTCCTTCCTGCAGTTGTGCATGCAGCCCCAGCTTATGTCCTTCTCGTTAAAGTCTCTTAGAATTAGCAACGGGTTTTTAGCGCTGATTTTTTGCGCTTTTCTAATGACGGTGAGGAGGGAGGCTCCGTTACATTTTGGGGCGCTGAATGTTAAAGCTAGCGCTTGTACATTTAGAGCAGAACTCTTTGGCGCCCATTTCTGCGTTTCGCGGCGTCGCCGTTGCCGTCGCTGTTGTACGTTGTAACCAGCAGTCTACACCTTAGTCGGGCTTTAAGCTGCGAAACCAATGGAGCGGGAGCTTCAAATTCAGAGAAAAGGCGCATAACTGTTCCCTTGGAACAGTGGCACGTCATTCGTACTTTAAGCTAGGTGGCGGTAGTGACAGATATGGGTTGGCATTGACAACGTTGTGCCATTTTAAGGAAAGGAAGTGCACGTAACTGGCTCCCTGGGTGAGTGGACACCTGAATCGCGCTCACAGGTACGGAAGGTGATGGGAGACAGATGTGGGCTGCAGGCAATGACAACGTTGTCCCAGAAACGCTGCGCTGAAACCGTAGGTCGTCGGCGAGGAAGTGTGCATAACTGGCTCCCTTGGTTAGCGGATGCCTGAATAGCAGTAATAGGAACGTGGGGTGATGAGAGAGAGATGTGGGCTGCATGCGTTCACGCTGACAACGGTCAGTAAACTCTCGCGATCAACCATTAACTGCCACCTGCCATGGTGGCAGAGTGGATGAGGACATTAATCTGCATATAAAAACAAACAGTAATTTTTATCCCTTATGCAGGAGAACATTCCGTCCCTCTCGCTGGTTACGCCTCCCACGGCTGTGGCTTCCTCGCGAAGTACTTGCATAAACCTCGTCTTTGAGAACCTGCCGTTGGTGCAGCAAGTACAGCATACATCCATCTATTATATCCGTCTAATATATTGTAGTCGAGCATATATCCTACCCCAAAGCTTCCGTCAACACAATGAAGAACTGTTACGGGAGTGTCTCTTGAAGAAGGAAAATGTGTGCAAAGTAAGTTGTCTGTAATTGTACATACATGTCTTGCTCGAATTCTTTGCCTCAATCTGTCGAAAAGCTGAAAAAGCTAATGACCTGCTGTCACCCACACTTGGCGCACTTTTGAACGTGAAGCTCCCAGACACCCTTAGAGCGTGGGGGGCTAGCGGTCTCGGACTCAAAGGAGATGCCCTAGACTCAGCGTGGCAAACTCAGCGGAGACCAGCTACCAAGTGACAAGAGGTTTTTGGGCGTTCGGTGCGCAGCTTTCGCTGGTCGCAAGCCAGAGAATGGGTCGGAGCCAAAGGTTCACAAAACAAAACAAGGTTTATACAGCGATGAGACGATACAGAGGATTACACAATCACTAGTACAGACACATACAAAGTGATTAACAGAACAATGCAACTCGTGCAAAGTTAAACTAGAGATAGAATGAAATACAAAGGCAATTTTTCACCTAAAGTGCACTAACACACGAGAGAGAGGTAAACAAACAAAAAACAATTTGTTCACCGGGCACTGCGGCAATCCGACGACTAGAGTTCCACGACGATGCCGTCCCGGAGACTGGCGAACGTTGCCTCGTTGGTCCGATGCTGGCCGAGTGTTGTTTTCCCGGGAGTCGAACGGGCGCGCTTCGATGATGCTTAAACGGTGGTCCGGACTGACTTGACAGCGGTCAACGTCCTTCTTTTATAGGTTCGCACTCACGTCTGTTTGTTCTAGGCGCCAAAGCAGGCGCGCACATACACGCAGCTTCTCCCGTGTAGTTTCCCTTCCTTTCTCTCGCCGGCCGCGCGTCCTCATTGGTTAAAGTCAGGAGACGTTTCGCGAAGGTTCTGGCTAGTTCTGGCGTGGCGCCGCCGTCGACGGGCGAGGGGGACGCGTCTTAGTGCACGCAAGGCTATGCCCTTTTCTCCCCCGTCAGCTGTAGAAGCAACTCGGATGTTCCAGAGAAATCTTCGGCATGGATGACTCATTCCCTCGGCGCACGCCGTGTCGGTGAGCGGTGGTGGAGGGGGAGAGGTAGCCACGCGCTTAGCAGCGGGGGTTTTCCTTCTCTCCCGTTCGGCTCGCGCCGGCGAGACGCCATGCGCGCGGCGGCTTTTCTTTGTTTCTAAAATGCGCCGAATTTTGTGACACCTGCGCTCATTTTTTCATTAGTAAGGAACGTTAAGTAACGTAATCGCCGACAATATTTTGGAAAAAGCTCTATCAAGTGGCACTTTTCTTTTTTTATTGGGTGATCTGTAGCGGTGTAGGCTCTGTGGACGATGGTGGCTATCCGCTGGGTGGTGGGTGTGTTTGGTTGGTTAGGGTTTGCGTGTCCTCCAACGCGATGACCACTGGGATCTCCGCATCGGTGAGGAATTATGTAGAGCTGCAGGTGACTGCGTTTACAGCGGTAACCTCTGCAGATCCACTACCGCACTTTTAAGTTCCTTGCGGGTTGCTGCCATCATGAATTAGCTTAGCGGGGCCGATTGGGTTGAATTTGGATTAGGTGGAGCGGAGTTTGTCTAGGCTGCTCTGATGGTGAGCCATGATAGAATCTTGTGCTCTCATCTTTTGCTCAAGCGCAGCCAGGCAGCTATTGACTTTTGCAGCAAAATTCTGGCTTTCTTGGACATGTTTTCTATCTTTTGTTCGAGGGTATTAATAGCCCTAAAGTTTGTCTCGAGGGATATTGCGCTATCCGTTGTGGTAGATTTGGGTTCTTTGACATCGCGTTTCACGGGGAGGCATTGTGTGGGGGATATTGGTGAACGGGTAGATGTATATCTGGGGATATTCATCAATTCTGGGGAGATTGATTTTTGCATTAGCAGTTGAGTATCTTTGCTGAGGTATTCGATTTGTCGGATTTCTTGCTGGATTTACTAGCTCTAATTTTCTAGCTGTGTCTTTAGCTGTTTATTCTCCTTGACCAAGGAGCGAGGTCGCGGGCCCCAGCACACCTATCTTTAAGACGCGTCTTGGCCTGCGCTGATCAGCGGTGGGAAATACGGTGCATGCAAAGTTATAACTAGTAAATTCTATTCTTTTATGTCGCTGCATATCAAGACCTACACGCAGCGAGTTCATCTTATGGTGCTGCAATATAATAAATCTATACCGGCTCGCTGAAACTTTTATCCTTCTGCCAGTTTTAGTTGCTCTTTCGTCCATTCCTACTCTGTTTTAACAACAGGGAAGTTCGCATTTTTGTCACGCAGGTGTATTCAGAGAAGTGGAAAAAGGCCCGAACTTTTCTTCTTCTGCTCTGCCTCAAAAATATCGAGGACAAGCACATTTCTAGCTGGTTTTCTGCTTTCGAGGCTAGATATCACAAGCTCCCTAATAACACTTCTCGTTATTTCAGCAATAGTTGGCGCTGTTGAAATATTACATGATAGTTCCGCCTCACTGTAGACTAGTTCTTAGACCATCAGTAGAAAATCGGACAGCAACTCGAGGAGTGGACAGGAGATGATGACAGGAGACTGAGACACATTCACTTCAAACAGTTTATTTAGAAATTCGGTGCACAGAAATTCGGTGCACTCGCTCTCACCTCATGTTACATATAGTCTGGCATAGCATAGCTAAGCCACTGCCATTTTTTTATTTGTATTGTTGCACTGATGATCTCTTAAATTCACAAAACCAGTAGGCTTACATTCTGTGTAAAAGTGATACTAAGTGACAGGTGACTACTTCTCTGCCTGCAAGGTTATAAGCCAGTAAATTCCATTCCTTCATGTCGCTGCATATCAAGAAACACATGCAGCGAGTTCGTCTTATGGTGCTGCAATATAATAAATCTATACCAACTCGCTGAAACTTTTATCCTTCTGGCAGTTTTTTTTGCTCTTTCGTCCATTCCTGTTCTGCTTTAAGAGAGGGAAGTTCGCAGTTTTGCCACGCAGGTGTATTCAGAGAAGTGGAAAAAGTTCCGAACTTTTCTACTTTTGCTCTGCCTCCAAAATATCAAGAACACGCACATTTCTAGCTGGTTTTCTGCTTTCGATGCTCAAGCTTCCCATAATACTTCTCGTTAATTCAGCAATAGTTGGCGCTGTTCCCTTGGACCATCAGTAGAGAATCGTACAGCAACTCGAGGAGTGGAGAGGAGATGAGGGCAGGAGACCGAGGAACATTCACTTCAAACAGTTTATGTAGATATTCGGAGCACAGACATCCTTAAGAACTCTTTAGACATCACGCGCGTGGAATAATGAATTTTATATTTCTGCTCAGCACTTTTAAATTTTCTTTTTTGCCGAATCAATGACGTTCGTGAATTATTGTTTTTTTCTGCATAATTATCGCGTGGCGTGAAGATGTTCATCGATGCGTTTTGTTGAACTAAACATAGTTCCGCTAGCCGGGCAAGGAAGAGTTCCACCTTAAGTCCTCCGGGTGTCTTCATTTTTTTTTGCATAACTCACAGGTCAGGTTTTCAGTTCCTGAGAGCCTGCGCACATCACGACGTACAGAATAAGTAGCGTTGCAGGAAGAAAAGCCATGGGTGATACTGATCAATCGTTTAGGAGCACCAAGGCATTAACTTCTGATGGTCTCTCCATGTCGCTACATATTGCCACCTAGTATTGCCAGGTGGCGCATACGAAGTAGGGCGACGACGACGAAGTAGGGCTCGCGCCGTGTGGAGTCTGTCGCTGTTGTTGCCCCAGCTTGCCTGGCCTTCCCTTTCGTGCCTGCTAATAAAGCCCCCCTTCGTCAGCAAGTACGTTACAGTCTGGTGGAGGTGCGGGGTTTCCTTGTGAGGCGCGTCAACGGCTCAGAAATCGTGGAAAAGTCCGCAATAAAGCGCCGATAATACGCACAGAGACCCAGGAAGCGCTGGACAGCTTTCTTGTCGGTCGGAACGGGAAAACGTGCGACGGCGGCAGTCTTTTCGGGGTCCGGCCGCACTCCCTCAGCGCTCACAACGTGACCCAGAAATTTGAGCTCTTCGTAACCGAAATGACACTTCTGGGGCTTCAGGGTAAGGTCTGCCGAGCGGAGGGCTTCGAGGACAGCCCGCAGGCGCTGGAGATGTTGGTCAAACGTTTCCGAAAAAACTACGACGTCGTCCAAGTAAACAAGACAGCTTTGCCACTTGAGGCCTGTGAGGACGGTGTCCATCATCCGTTGGAACGTAGCCGGTGCGGAGCACAAACCGAAAGGAAGCACTTTAAATTCATAGAGGCCATCTGGAGTCACAAAGGCGGTTTTTTCGCGGTCCCGTTCGTCTACTTCAATTTGCCAATAGCCGCTCTTTAAGTCAATGGATGAGAAGTACTTAGCGCGCCGTAATCTATCCAGCGAGTCGTCAATGCGCGGCAACGGGTAGACGTCCTTTTTGGTCACACTGTTCAGTTTGCGATAGTCGACACAAAACCGGAGAGTGCCGTCCTTCTTCTTAACAAGGACTACAGGTGAAGACCACGGGCTTTGGGAAGGTTTAACAACGCCGTCGTCAAGCATTTCCTGAACCTGAGTTTGGATAACCGCCCGTTCTTTAGCAGAAACACGATAAGGCTGCTGTCGTATAGGGCGAGCGTAGTCATAGGTGATGATGCGGTGCTGCGTGATGGGTGTTTGACGAACCTTCGAGGAGGAAGCGAAGCACGACTTGTATTCCTTCAGCAGCTGTTCCAAAGCCAGGCGTTGCTCCCGAGACAGGTGGCAGTTTATGTCGACGTTTTCAAGGGAAGGTTCGTCAGTGCCGGCTGCCGCGGACGCAAAACAAACGGGAATATCGGTAACAGGTTCGGCAGAAGCGATAGCCGTTCCTGCAAAAAGGTGCCGGTACTCATTAGAAAAATTAGTGACCAGGACCGCAGACCGGCCACCACGAAGCGTCAGTAGACTGCGAGCGGCGCAGATGCCTTGAGTAAGCAGGAGTGAACGGTTAGCCTCGGCGACTGCTTCTGCGTCATGCAAGTCGTTGCAAGTGACTTCAACCAAAACACTGCTCCGTGGCGGCAACGTGACACTGTCTGCAGAAACACGAAGGGCGGCACTGCGGTGGCAAGAGTCGGCGAGGTGGGTCGCGTTACTGGTATCGGCGGTGGCGAAGCTGCAGCCGGGCGTCTCGCAACTTCGGCATAGGTGGGGCGGCTGTAGTCTCCCGGCAGAGGTGGTGTTTCGACGGTAGGACCCCTGAACGCCTGTTGCACGCTGGAGCTTACGGCTCCAGGAATTTGACATTACTATTGTTTACAAGTCCGGCCGCAGACACGAAGACGCCGACACACTGTCGCGTGCACCAGTTGATCCTGCCGACGCAGCGCCCGATGACGACAGCGGCTTCCTTGGTACTCTCACTGCCTCCGACCTACTGACTCGGCAGAGGGCGGACTCGGACCTTCGCCCTCTCATTGACGCCCTTGAAGGTAGTGATACGGTTATACCTCGCCACTTCTCTCGATGTCTTGGCTCCTTCTGTTTGCGGCAAGGTCTCTTGTACAAGAAGAACTCGAGAGGCAACGATAGACCTTACCTTCTCGTCATTCCAGCCGACCTCCGATCTGACGTTCTTTTCGCCTGCCACGATGAGCCCACGTCTGGCCACTAGGGCTTTTCACGTACGCTCGCCAGAGTGCGGAACATGTATTACTGGCCTGGACTTTCTGCTGATGTCAAACTATACGTTAAAAGCTGCCGAGAATGCCAGCGCCGGAAAACGCCCCCACATAAGCCGGCGGGTTTTCTCAAGCCCGTTACTGCCCCTCGTGCTCCGTTCGACCAGATCGGCATGGACCTCCTCGGCCCTTTCCCCTTGTCGCAGGGCGGCAATAAGTGGATCATAGTTGCTACCGACTATTTGACTCGCTACGCCCAGACCAAGGCGATCCCTCGTGGCACAGCTTCAGAAGTCGCAGAGTTTTTCATGCACAACATCGTCCTGCGACATGGCGCTCCTTCGCACGTGATTACAGACAGAGGGACGGCGTTTACAGCGCAACTAATCGACCACATCTTTCGGCTGAGCTGCACAACACACCGCAAGACCACGGCCTACCATCCGCAGAGCAATGGCTTGACCGAACGATTAAACAGGACCCTTGCGGACATGTTGTCCATGTACGTAGATGTTCAACACAAAACTTGGGATGAGGTCCTGCCGTATGTCACCTTTGCCTACAACACCACCCTGCAGGAAACTACGCGCTTCTCCCCGTTTCGCCTTGTGTACGGACGCGAAGTCCAGAGCATGCTTGATGCCATGCTCCCGTGCCCAGAGGATGACCAACTCGCCCCAGACGCCCAACAGTTTGCCCAACGTGCTGAAGAAGCCCGTCAGCTGGCCCGCGTGCACATCGGGCAACAGCAGAGCTCGGATGCGCGCCGTTACAACCTTCGCCACCGACAGGTTGACTACAAACCCGGTGACCAAGTCTGGGTGTGGACTCCTGTTCGTCGCCAAGGCTTGTGTGAGAAACTGCTCTCCCGCTATTTTGGCCCTTACAGAGTGGTACGGCGTGTGAGTGAGGTTAACTATGAAGTGGTTCCGAAAGGTGCTGCGCAACCGCGACGCCGACAGCCCGACTCTGACATTGTGCACGTTGTGCGGCTTAAGCCGTACTATACACGGTGACGCAACCGTGCTGATGTTTTCGCGCGCTTCAGTTGCGGCAGTTTGCTTGTTTTTTTGTTTATTTTTTTTTCACCCTTACGTCGACAGCGACAGCGCTCTTTTTTTTTTTCCTTCATAAGGGGGGAATAATGCCACCTAGTATTGCCAGGTGGCGCATACGAAGTAGGGCGACGACGACGAAGTAGGGCTCGCGCCGTGTGGAGTCTGTCGCTGTTGTTGCCCCAGCTTGCCTGGCCTTCCCTTTCGTGCCTGCTAATAAAGCCCCCCTTCGTCAGCAAGTACGTTACAATATCAAGACCTACACGCAGCGAGTTCGTCTTATGGTGCTGCAATATAATAAATCTATACTAACTCGCTGAATTTGTTATCCTTCTGGCAGTTTTATTTGCTTTTTCGTCCATTCCTGTTCTGTTTTAAGAAGAGGGAAGTTCGCATTTTTGCCACGCAGGTGTATTCAGAGAAGTGGAAAAAGGTCCGAACTTTTCTACTTTTGCACTGCCTCAAAAATATCGGGAACAAGCACATTTCTAGCTGGTTTTCTGCATTCGAGGCTAGATATCAAAAGCTTCCTATAATACTTCTCGTTATTTCAGCAATAGTTGGCGCTGCTGAAATATTTCCTGATAGTTCAGTCACATTGATTTGACTGTTGGGACTAGTTCTTGGAGCATCAGTAGAAAATCGTACAGCAACTGGAGGAGTGGAGAGGAGATGACGGCACGAGACCGAGAAACATTCACTTCAAACAGTTTATTTAGAAATACGGAGCACAGAAATCCATAAGAACTCTTTAGACATCATGCACCCATAAAAAAATAAATTTTATATTTATTCTAATTTTTAATTTTTCGTTTTTTTCGAATCAGTAAATTTTGTAAATTAATTTTTCTTCTCACAACCAATTTTTAACCGCGGGTGTTGTTCTAAATTATTCATTGAATTAAACATTTTCCCACAGACTGGGCAGGGGAGGGTTCCCTTGGTGTGGATCATTGTCATGTGCTTCTTCAGCCCCGTGGTTGTGCTGAAGAGTTTCGAGCAAACGGGACACGTCGTCTTCGAGAATTCTGGTCCCCTGCGCACATCACAACGTACAGAATAAGTAGCGTTGCAGGAAGAAAAGCCATGGGTGATACTGATCAATCCTTTAGCAGCACCAAGGCATTAATTAACTGCTGATGGTCTTTTTAGAGCGCAGCTCTTTGGCGTCCGTTCCTGGGTTTCGCGTCGTCGTCGGCGTCGGCCTCGTAACCAGCTCCGCCCCCAATGTCACGCTTTTCAATTGGTCGAAATGCTCGTGACGTCACAGTGCGCGAATTTCAAATGGGGCCAATTGCACTTTGGCTAGTAACCATGCAACCAATCAAAGGGATCGTATACTGATGCTGCAACTAAGTTGGACTGAGTTTAGTTAATTGCTTAATTAATCAATTAGCCTAATTAATATAGAGGAGAATGAAGAGGTCAGAAGAAAAGAAAAGAAAGACGCGCGCCGCAGCGACAACAGCGTCCGCGGAAGGAGACGCTGCTGAAAAAAACAGATAAGTACGAAGCCGCGTTCCCTCCACCACCACGCACTTCCCCACTCAGTAAGACGTTGCTCGATTCATATACGTTGTGTCGAACATCCTAGACAGTTCCAACAATTGACAGGTTAATGACAGAACACGATGGATAGAAATACAATAATATAAATATGAAATAACCTAATTAACCTTTCTAGTTAGACCGCATAAATCAATAAAACCGAGAACGAAATTGGTCGAGTTGGGGAATCGAACCAGGGTCTCCGGAGTGCGATACGAGCACGCTAGCCACTCCGTAATGCCAGCTGAATGGTTTGGAATGAACAAAGGCGCGTCTAGCTAATACGGCGTCTTCGTTCACTCCCATCTTCCCCCTTTCTCTTACGGCGAGGTGCAGGTGTCCACCCAGATATGGGAGAGAGATACATTTCCTTTCCTCAAAAAATAAATTTACCGTCCAGCAAGGCGTACAGCCGAATTGGCGATGGCGTTCTGTGGACTCCCAGGCAGCGTTGCAAGACGCTGTCGCGTTCCACTCTTACAGGCGAAGCTTAAAGGGCCCGTGCCCACCCCAGCGCAGCAGACACTCTCTACCCCTCGAAATTCTTCTCTCCCGCTCCTCGTCGAGTAGGCTCGGCAAGGCAAAATCACCCCTTCCTTCTCCGGCGTAAGCCGGAGGCGTGGTGTCTGTGGAGTGCGTCACAGGGCGACGTCATGGCCCCGCCTTCAATAGAATTCTTTTCTTGGTTTTTGCATTTTCTCCGCACACTGAACGATCGAGAGGCGCGATCGGCTCGACCACCTAGACTTGTTAGCGAGCGCATCCTTTCATACATCTGTTTGTCATTCCCAGTTAACGAGCCACCTTTTCATTTTCTTTTAGGCCTCCCCACCGTTTCACTAGCGGAGGGGCGGAAGTCGGTTGTGTTCGAAACACACGGCGAAGCCCGGACCCGGCAACCGCCCGTTTGCTTTTCTCCATGCGTGTTTGTGTTCTGTGTGTTTGTGTCTTTTCTCCGCTCCAAAGCATATGTCATTCATTGGAGTCAAGGCGTACGCAAGATGCACGAAAGATAAGCGGTGTGTGTGCGGAGCGGTCAAGTGGGCGAGCGAGGGAAAGGCTCTGCTGCACTACTAATTAAAACCTTGTTTTGGGGGGCTCGCATAGAAGAAAAGAAACTGAGCAGGGAGCGCGCACGCAGAGCGTCTCGTGACGTGATCACGGCGGGGGGGAGGGGGGGGCGAACCAACTCCCTCAGTTTTACTATTTTTTTTACTTTTTATGGCTAGGGTTCAAGGCTGTCGCCGCACGCTCCCTCCGCAGTTTTTCTTTTGTTCCTTCATGTGGGTTTGTAGGCATGAGCCAGAACAGAAGGCGCTGCGGAAAGCCTTGTGCAGACGACGCGACGCCAAGGCTACGCCCAACCTTCTCCCGTCAGTCAGAACGATGCACCAATGGAGTGCCTTTAGCGAAAGTAGCCCCCCTTGACGTCAGCGGGGTGCAGAGTAGTGGGCCGGGCCCGTTTTTGAAGGAAGGAAAGAACGAACGGGCTTCGATTTGAATTTTCGCAGCTTTTCGGGGCGCGCATGGCTCTAGTATTTTGCAGAGGTTATCTTCGATGCCTCATCTATGCAGTGGGCTTGTTTTTCAAAAATGTCCGGACCCTGGGCAGTGGCCCTTTAACATGTTAACCACACATCAGTAACACACGCAGACAGCCAATGGACGCGTCATTCGCTGGCAGCACTTGATTCATCATTCACAACCACATTCGTGACAGAATGCTGTACTAAGGCTTTCGCCTTGCACCACTTTAGTCGCCAAAGTGACTCCTAATTTTAGAGCGCAGCTCTTTGGCGTCCGTTCCTGGGTTTCGCGTCGTCGTCGTCGTCGGCCTCGTAACCAGCTCCGCCCCCTTTCATCCCCCCAGCGCTAGCAGCGACCGACTGATAACGACCGACTGATACCGCTGGATGCCGCTGACGCCGCTAGAGAGTCAAGATAACGTGACTGCATAGAACACCGTCGCCGCCATGCAGAAAGAGGAGGAAAGGGTCCCCCCCCCCTGTTCTTGTGTGGCGGACAGGGTGCTCATCAGTTGCCGACGCGCCGGTTATTTCACGTAGGCCCCGGCACGTCGACGAATACGTGACCACCTTCCCACGGCTAGACCTGGTTCTTAGCGCTGCGGAAGCGAGGGTATCATATTGTTTGTGTCGGCATCGGCGGCGTTGTCCCTGAAACCAACTCCGCAGCTGGGGTTGACTCACTATCGAAAAGGTGAAACAGCTTATTTGCTGCGCTCAAATTTCGCATTAGGAAGTAACGTAATCGTCGGTAATTTTTTACCCCCGACATTCATTTCAGCAATCTTCGTGGACGTTTATATCTTATTGCTTGAAGTTTTCTTCTGAAGAATAAATGAAATCGAGTTTGCTCTTTCGCAGCATAGTATAATAGAATGCCACCACGTTCACCATAGTGTCAATGAGAGCGCTCCAGTAGATCTAGAAAGGGGACACTCTTGAAACTTCGTATGTAGTGTTATGAGTGTAGTTGACATTGAGCAGGATTTTAATTCTCTAGGATTGGTTTCTCTCATAGGCCAGAACAGAATTGGAAAATTTACAGCTGTCGAGAAAACGCCTAAGAAGGAAAGATAAATATATGTAAGAATTAAGATATGATATGAGGCATTGAAAAGTACACGGCCCAAAGTATTCTGCGTCGCAGTGGTGGGTAGGTGTCCGGAAGTCCTCAGCTTCGGTCGAAAACGAGTGACTCTGAGCTACTGAATGGCCTGGGCTTCTCGCAATACAAAACGGTCCACACTGCATAGGTAGAAACAAGTCTGCTGGACTGTACGCTGTTGACAAATACTGTACTCTGAATGAGAACGTAATGATGGGCGATGCTGTGTGTGTCTGCTCCTTCGCCGTTCTGTTGTCCTTTTCTGCTACTGTTCACTGGTATGAGCCATCATCAAACCCAAAGTTCAGCGCTGCTCACTGCAAGCAAATTGACCGTGAATTTCACCATCATGCGAGGCGAATTTGCAACGAAGGGCGCACAGCACTCACAGCAATATCGAAATTGTACAGGCCCACTAATATAAGATGAGAACACAGGGCACTCCCCAGAGAGGATCCAGTGCCCGCAACCCCCTTGGACCTTGTCTCCGGAGTTCCGGGGTGTAAAAGGCGCAGTGTAAATTTCACTTCGTTTCTTTTGGCTGTGTAAATTGCCTCAATTTAGGTCATTTATTTTATAAATAGAGCAAAGTGTATTTCGACCAATCCTGTGCGAGAGGCGGCATTTTGAAAAGGGCAAAATACGGTTCAAGGAAGGCGTAAACCAAAAATTAAGCAATGAAATCGATAAAGGCATGTCCGGTGGCTACAAATTGCTTCTGAATCCCATATCACACAAGGCACAGAAAGTCACCAAAGTTACATTTCGATGACACCTCTGTATTGTTCAACAAGGGTCAATAAATAACACAAGCTGCGCCTAGAAATTTCAGGTGTCGAAAAGAATACCAGAGAATGTGTGATTCACCGTCTCTTTCCTAAATGAGCTAACAATAAAGTTTTCCTTCACGGAGACATTGCAGTTTTAACTGTAATAACGTTCGCTGATCTGTTCTAGTCGTCACGCCTAGGAAATCAGGTAGTCTTTGTTTTGCATCCAGAGGCAATTACGGATAATGGTTTATGAATGAGATCGACAGCTTGGCGGGTCGGTACATTGTGTTTATGGCAGCAGCTCTTAGCGTGTTAGCGTGTCTGAATGTGCTCGTCACTGAACAAAAATGCACTGTTAAAAATCCGTTATGAATTTGTGCAACTGCATTCAGCCCAACTGAACAGTGGCATTGGGGTTCACTTGATTGCTCGAATGTTCGAACACTGGGCACCTTTTTCTTGCACAGTGATCATGTTGCTGTGACGGGTTGGGCCTCAGCTGCTGCGGGGTGTGTAAGGTTGGCGCCATTCAATCGCCTCCTTCCATTTTAACCGGAGCCGTAATAACGACCGAAGAAGCCGCTTTGGTCTGGACGGCGCTCGTTGTTTCGCAAAAGCTCGTTTCCGTGTTTTTTTTTTTTTTTTTACCAAAGTGAACGAGAGGTCTCCCAGTTGAAGGTCGCGTTTCCGCCCGGTCGCGGCTTGCGGGAAGAAAGCATCCTCCATGGTCGAGTGCGGATCGCCCACATGTCTGTTGTGGCAAGAGGGAAAGGGAAAATTCTCGCCTCGCGGCTTTCTTGAAAGAGAGAAAAGCTCGTGGAGGGCGCGCTTGTGATTAGCGAACACATCCCTTCTTTGACAGGGCCGGTGCCACACGGCGTGGCGCGGTACGGACAATGCCTGGTGTCTGCGCGCCCTTTTTGCTAGCCACATCTGGGAACGTTTAGCGGCATCTTACCATCCCCGAAGGGGGTGTCGCCGTCTCCGTTCCCGGTGGGCGTTCGTCGCCGCGTTGACTTGCTCCGCATGGCGCCGAGGCTGGGGCTGTTAGGGAGAGAGCAGACACATGTTGTGAACCTGCCTGGTTTCACGAGACTCCTGCTGCTCGCGACTTGGGAGCAATTCAACTTCATGCTTTTTTTTTCTTTTCGCGTGGGGAGAGAGCGCGGGGCCGCGCGATGCTCTGCCGTCATCGCAACACAGATTTTGGTCTCGACCGGAGCCAACATTGTACAGAAGTATAGATACAAGATGCAATCCGTTAGAAAATTATGCTGTGACTCAAGGAAAATACTCGCTTCTATTCTTCATCCGCGCCCGGCGCGGTCGCAGACCGACGGTATCTTTAGCGGGCGGTACAGGACAAAAACCGAAGGGCTTAAGTGCGCGTTGACCCTTGCAAGCTCCAGACGCCAAGCGCCAATGATTCGTTCCGCCCTCAGCCGCGCGTCTCCAACACCTTAGCAGCACTTCAAAAGTTGAATGCGAGGGGGGGGACGATCGAATATGGAAAAAATGCCTTGGTGCCTTCCTTTTTCAGTTCCTGAACACCCTTCCATTCCTTTTTTTTCTAGGCGCGCGTTCTGTTGCATTCTTTGACGCTGTAGCAGTGCGCGCTTCTTTGTGGCCCACTGCAAGTTTCACTCCTCGTGCAAAAACTTCTGCAGCGTCGCAACAATGGGGCAGGTGGCTTTCTCTTTCTTTGAACCGGCTTTAATCAGTTCTTGTAGAGTGTTGTGGACGATCATGTGAAAGAGTGTTGTTTGAAGTGCCTTGTGGGAGATATAGGGCCGATTTGTAGGCCTGTCTTATTAGCCAGTTTACCCTGTCCGCTTTTATCTTTGTGAGGTGTAGATAGGGGAGTGAGTATAACGTTAGACACTTTTAGTTAGCCGTACGTACGCAACGCACACTACGTTGCGTACGGTACGAATGGCGCGTCCATCACACTTTTAGTTAGAGCCGTACGTTAGCGTCCTTCCGAGTGGACGTACCAAGCGCATCCTAAAATTCTCCGCTGTGCTTCTCCGCGCCACCTGGCGCAAGAAATAAGAACTGATGCTTGAAAAGTTCTTGACATCAGCCAAGCCAAGCCTCTCGCCAATCCTCCTCCAGCCGTTCTCGCTGTTTTGTTTGCTTCCATGGAGGAAGAAAAAACTAGAAGGGAGCATGACGTCACAATCTTGAAGCCTAGTCATAAAAAATATAATGGAAAGAATCATGGGAAATAGGCGCTCACGTGACAAGGCAGCGGTAGCTCTTAGCCGGATTTCGGTTTCGGTTTCGCTCTCTCGCTCTACGAGCAACTGCGCGACCATCTGCTTGTGTTCATTGACGGCTCCGTGGTGAGCGCAAACTGCTGGCTCGCTGGAGCGGCCACCATCCCCGAGCGACGCGTGCGCTGACTGCGGCGCAGTGGAGACATTGCAGCACATGCTCCTTCGCTGTGCCGCTTCTGCAGCGCCGCGTCGCGAGATGCTCGCGGCCTGCAGGGCGCTGGGAATCATCCCGGACAGTCTCGAAGCGCTCCTGTGGCCGCGCGGCAATGCGCGCACCCGTGACATAACAATGGTGAGCCTCTGTGCGTTCATGAGCAGGCGGACTTGACTTCCCGCTTGCTCTTCGTCAGATAGTGCACGCGTGACACGAACACTCCGTGGGTGCTACCTCGGACGGTATACGCGGCTGGGCGCCCCACCTCGGCCGCTAGAGCAGTGTGCCGTGCGCGCGATTAGTCCGAGACAGGACGCTGCGTGCGCGCGGCTACGTAGTATACATACAGTTTACTTTTTTTTTTGTAAGTGATTGTGCACAGCGGCCGGGAGACCCCGCGCAGGAGCAGACTTAAAGCCGCCGGCACTCTCTCTCGACAGCGAGAGAGAGAAATACTTCACTGCTGCATTTCACGTCGGAATCGCGTATGTGCGCGAGCGTACTCGGCGCGACTTGTGCCTCGAGAATAGCGGAGAACGGCGGGCCCATGGGCGGGCCGAAGTGTGCCTGCCCGAGAAATAGAATCTTTCGCAGTGCGCCGGAGCGCTCGTTAAACACGTCCGTGCGCCGTGGGCGCTCTGGAAGCCACTGCGCCCATTTTTAGAGGCTCGTTTTCTTCGCCTACTCTCGAGTTCTCCGCTTATAGCATGCGCTGAAATAAACGCTCCGTATGTGTTTATAACGACGAAAGGAATTCCTCTCTATTCTCTTTATGAACCACAGCTGAACAGTGACGAGGTCGCGGCCGCACCCTTTGATGAAAAGTTTACCTGCAGTTTTCTACAGTGCACCCAAAAACTCGAGAGTGTAATCAACAGAGGTGTTGAGACGCGGAGCCTTCAGACAACCTCGAGCTCGGTACGCATTCCGCCAAAGCTGCAACACAGGCGCTGCGCTTCTGCGCTACATCGGAGCACGGGCGTTCACTAAAAAGCACCGCTGGTTGGCAGTCTGGTAACTGCGGTGGGCCTATTTCCCAAGAGTCAGTGCGCAAAAGGGCCCTCGGCCGCGGCGTCAGAGGTGGATGGCTTGCAGAGGCTGAGCGCACTCTCTCCCAGTTTTTTTTTCCTCCATGTTTGATTCAGGTTGTGATTATCGTGTGCTCCGCGACTACCACAGCAGCAATCGAAATGCCGAGAAGCATTTAATTACTGGTAACGAAGCTGGCTGCATCGCGAGTCTTTTTTTTTGTTCCAAGAAAAACTATGCAAGCTGAAGAAAATGAAATAGTTGACTAAAAGCCAGAGAAGTGCTCCGCCAGGTGTCGTTGCTACGAGGTAAACACAGTTAGGCCTACAGCTTGAAAATCGCCAAATTATTTGAAAAACAGGGGCTAGTTATCGCTTTATACTTCTGCGTGTGGGCGAGAGTGTGCAAAATAAAAGCGAACCGCTACCATTTGAGCGAGCTATCCCGCCGGAGAATGCAGCGGCGACATGTTTTTATTTCGAAGCGGGCGATCTGGGCGCCGCCATCTTGTCAACGCGACCCGTAACGTGCCCGTAGCGCACGCACGCAACGACACGATGCGTGCGTACGTACGCAAGCGGCCCAGCGGTACGGAACGTTCTGCTCATGCGCACTCGCGACCTGCAACGTTCCTGCGTACGTAACGCCGTTCCGTACGGCCAACTAAAAGTGCCTATTCTGCTAATCACGAATGCTTGCACTAACCGCCTGAAGTCATGTTCTCGCATGCCTCGGTGCTTGTTTGCTATTCTTTTCATTAGCCTGATGGTTTGATGTGTCATGATGGTCTCTGTATTTGAGACGTTGCTTTTGATGAACATTCCTAGTCAGTGCACGGTAAAGAACACCAGGTGGTCGAAATTTCCCGAGCCCTCCACTACGGTGTCTCCATAGCCTTAGTCGCTTTGGGACGTTAAACCCATAAACCAAACCAAACCAGAATGCGGAATTTCTGTACCTCCAGTACTGGGAGGCCATCGACCTTCATTTGTATAGAGGGGTTCCCCTTTTTGGGGCGGTCTGCGGTCAGGTGGAGCTGCAGGATTTCGAATTTGGTTGGCGAGCATGCGTGGCATCTACAGGCCGCGCACTCGGCTGCCGCGTCCGCTCTCGCATCGAAGATTTCCTCCATTTCGCCGACACTTCCAGCGGTCGTCCGCAGGTTGGTGTCAGCTGCGTAGAAGGAATAGGATAAATGCGGGATGCGCTCTAATTTTCGGGCCATCGGTATGAGAGCAAAGTTGAAGAGTGGTGAAGATATAATCAGCCTTGTGGTGTGTCCCTGCTTCCTAAAGGGAAGGGAGGGGGGGGGGATTCGCGGGCCCAAACAATTTCTCCGCCGTCCTGTTATTCAGAAAGACAGGTATATAAGCGTGTTTTCTAGTTCCTACGTCTGTCAGATAGGGCGTTTAGTATGTCGTCGTGCTGCACGTTGGGCGTTGCCAAACGCTTTTGTGAGGTCTATTGCTTGTCGTGCTTGCGTGCGTTTGCCGTGTCTGGGGTGTGGAGATTTCAAGCATCATGTCCTGCATGGGCAGGTTGATTCTAAATCCCAGGATCGTATGGGGGAAGAGTCCTGTTCATGCAGGTGAGTTTCTAGATGGCCGAGAATAATACGTTCGAAGAGTTTTCCTAGGCATCAGGTGAGCGAGATGGGACGGCGGTTCGCCAGTTGAAGTGGCTTTCCTGACTTTGGAATAAAGGTGACCTTAAAGTGCGTCGATTTTTTTTTTGGGGGGGGGAGGCCGTTCTTCCTCTGTCTGTTTAACAGTTTGTTACGGCTTGAATCGAATGTTCTTCCTGGTTCAGTAGTCTTTTGTTGGTGATTTTATTTCCGCCTGGCGCCGACGTGGTGCGCAGTTCGTGCACGGTTGGTCGCACTTCCCACGTGGATATATCTTCGTCAAGCTCAGGGTTCGGAGAGCCTGAGTGGAAGGGCAGTGGTGGGAGCGGGAGTGAGGTCCTAGTTGTGGTTGTGAGATATTCAATCAGTGGGTGGGGCCACTCAGGCCCAGCGAGGTGGATGCGATGTGTTCGCCCCACCCCAGGTTGAGTATATTGCACGCTTCACGTTTTTGCTCGGTGCTGTCGTCCACATGTGATTCGTGGACGATGCGGGTTACGTTACGTTGTTGGAAGTCTTTAGTGTTTTATGGTTCCGAGAGGCAACGTAGAAGTTTCCACGTGTCTTTCATTCCCACATTTCCTCGCATGCGGTTGCAAATCTGGCCCCACTGTTGACGGGTTAGGTGTGGTGCATGCGTTTCGATCTTTTTTACTAAGGCCGCTATCCTTAGTTTGAGAAGTCTGTTGGGTTTGGTTTTGAGCCATATTTTTTGCATACTGGAGTGTGCTTCACACAAATGGAGGTCTGCTGTCCACGATGTCCGTACCGCGATTGCTCGGGAGTTGGGATGTGGCAACATCCTTCGTGAACGTTTTCACCCAATTTGAAAGGCGTTCTATCTCAGCAGGGGATCCCTTCCGGAGATATTTATCCCACTCTGTGATTGTTAGTTGTCGTTTTACAGAAGGGGTAAATGACTTCAGTGAGAAGGTTGTTTGAATGATGTAGTGGTCGCTGCCTAGGGAGATCTGCGTGATGATCCACTCACATTGTGCTATGTTTTGGTGATCGTGAGATCGGGGGTGGTGTTTAGCTGCTCGCTGTTTCGTATGGGCGTATGTTCCGTATCGTTAACGAGGGTTAGGTCCTCTTTTTGCATTAATGGCCAGAGTTGTGATCCCTTCCTGCAGTTGTGCATGCAGCCCCAGCTTATGTCCTTCTCGTTAAAGTCTCTTAGAATTAGCAACGGGTTTTTAGCGCTGATTATTTGCGCTTTTCTAATGACGGTGACGAGGGAGGCTCGTTACATTTGGGGCGCTGAATGTTAAAGCTAGCGCTTGTACATTTAGAGCAGAGCTCTTTGGCGCCCATTTCTGCGTTTCGCGGCGTCGCCGTTGCCGTCGCTGTTGTACGTTGTAACCAGCAGTCTACACCTTAGTCGGGCTTTAAGCTGCGAAACCAATGGAGCGGGAGCTTCAAATTCAGAGAAAAGGCGCATAACTGTTCCCTCGGAACAGTGGCACGTCAGTCGTACTTTAGGCTAGGAGGCGGTAGTGACAGATATGCCCAGCATGGGTTGGCGTTGACAACGTTGTGCCATTTTAAGGATAGGAAGTGCACGTAACTGGCTCCCTGGGTGAGTGAACACCTGAATCGCGCTTACAGGTACGGAAGGTGATGAGAGACAGATGTGGGCTGCAGGCAATGATAACATTGTCCCAGAAACGCTGCGCTGAAACCGTAGGTTGTCGGCGAGGAAGTGCGCATAACTGGCTCCCTTGGTCAGCGGATGCCTGAATAGCAGTAATAGGAACGTGGGGTGATGAGAGGGAGATGTGGGCTGCATGCGTTCACGCTGACAACGGTCAGTGAACTCTCGCGATCAACCATTAACTGCCACCTGCCAGGGTGGCAGAGTGGATGAGGACATTAATCTGCATATAAATCCCTTATGCAGAAGAACATTCCGTCCCTCTCGCTGGTTACGCCTCCCACGGCCGTGGCATCCTCGCGAAGTACTTGCATAAACCTCGTCTTTGAGAACCAGCCGTTGGTGCAGCAAGTAGAGCGTACATCAATCTATTATATCCGTCTAATATATTGTAGCGTGCAACGCCAAAAAAGAACACCCGCGCAGAGACGAAAAACCTGCGGTGGTCCCCTAGTGGTTCGAGCGCGCGCGAGAGAGCCAACTAACTTCTTCCTCTTCTAGCGCATGCGCTACTTCTGTCTCTTCTTCGAATGCATGTATCACTGCCCCCCTCTTCTGCAGCATCAACACGATGCGGCTGGGAGTGAAAAGTCAGCGAAAGGGTAGAACACAGCTGCAGTGGACCGCAGTTCAGTCAGGTAGCCGGTCGTGGTAAGGCTTCATGCGAACAACGTGTACGACTTCAGTTCGGTGCGACCGGCGCGATGAACAAGCTGTCGGGGCGGGAGCAACTGCATAAGTCACATCACTGATGCGGCGCACTACTTCGTAAGGGCCGAAGTATCGGCGCAGCAGCTTTTCAGAGAGCCCGCGGCGACGAACAGATATCCAAATCCACACAAGGTCGCCGGGAGCATAACTGACGAAACGGCGTCCACAGTTGTACTTAGTGGCGTCAGCCTCCTGTTGACGGTGGATGCGCAGGCGGGCCAGTTGACGCGCTTCCTCAGCACGCTGAACGAAGGTATCTACGTCGATGTCAGCGTCAGAGTCGCAGTAAGGGTCGACGGGCAACATAGCATCCAACGGAGTGGTCACCTGGCGACCGAAGACAAGCTGAAAGGGGGTCAGTCGGGTTGTTTCCTGCAGGGCGGTGTTGTACGCAAACGTTACGTACGGCAGAATGGCTTCCCAAGTTCGATGCTCGACGTCAACGTACATTGATAGCATGTCGGCTAGTGTGCGGTTGAGTCGCTCTACCAACCCGTTTGTCTGCGAGTCATCACGCACTGGGTTAAGCGGGCCGTGAAAGCAGTTCCCCGGTCAGTAATAACAACGGCGGGTGCTCCATGACGCAAGACAATGTTGTGGACGAAGAACTGCGCCACTTCAGCAGCAGTGCCCTTGGCAAGAGACGTGGTCTCAGCGTACCGTGTGAGGTAGTCAGTCGCAACGACTATCCAACGCTTTCCAGACGAAGACTTCGGAAATGGGCCAAGGAGGTCCATGCCCACTTGATGGAAAGGGGTCTTCGGTGGATCGACGGGGTGAAGAAATCCGGCCGGTTTCAATGGAGGAGTCTTCCGACGTTGGCATTCACGGCATGTTTTGACGTAGGCCCGCACCGATGGGAGTAACCTGGGCCAATAATACTTTTGTCTAATCCGCGCGAGTGTACGGCTGACTCCAAGGTGGCCGGCGGATGGTGCATCATGACAGGCACTCAAGATCTCAGACCGCAGCTGTGATGGTACGACGAGTAGGAACACTTCTTCGCTGTTGGCAAAGTTGCGTTTGTAGAGAACACCAGACCGTAAAGTGAAGGTGTGAAGCCCGCGAAGAAAAACACGCGGAATGGGAGCTTCACTGCCTTCGAGGTAATCGATGAGCGGCGCCAACTCCGTGTCCGCCCTCTGAAGCTGCGCCATTTGGGTGGTACTAACAGAGCCCAGGAAAGGAAAATCATCGGTGGTTTCTTCGGTATTGATTGGGATAGGCGCGCGCGACAGACAATCCGCATCCTGATGCTTGCGGCCAGACTTGTAAACTACTGTTAAGTCGTATTCTTGCAAGCGTAAGCTCCATCTAGCCAAGCGTCCTGAGGGGTCTTTGAGGCTCGCCAGCCAGCATAAGGAGTGGTGGTCGCTTACCACACGGAAGGGTCGTCCGTAGAGGTACGGTCGGAACTTGCAGATGGCCCATATCACTGCAAGACATTCTTTCTCCGTCGTTGAATAATTGGTCTCGGAGCGCGTAAGTGTCCGACTAGCATAACTGATGACCCGTTCTGCACCGTCTTGCCACTGGATCAGTACTGCACCAAGGCGAACATTGCTGGCGTCAGTGTGGATGTCCGTGGCAGCATGCTCGTCGAAATGGCCGAGTATCGGAGTGCTTTGCAGACGGCTGCGAAGCTCGACAAATGCAGCCTCTTCGTCGGTCCCCCAGAGGAAGGGCGTGTCGTCACGGGTCAGTGCGTTCAGCGGTTCCGCGATTTTCGAGAAATCTTGGAATAAAGCGCCTATAATAGGAGCACAGGCCTAAAAACCGGCGAACGGCCTTCTTGTCAGTTGGGCGTGGAAAACCTGAGACGGCAGCAGTCTTGTCAGGATCCGGGCGAACACCTTTTGCGCTGACAACGTGACCAAGAAAGCGAAGTTCCTCAAAGCCAAAATGGCATTTCTCGGCTTTGATGGTGAGTTGCGCGGATTTGAGCGCTTGTAGCACAATGCGCAACCGCTCCAAGTGTTGGTCAAAGGTGGGCGAAAATATAACGACATCGTCCAGGTACACCAGGCAGGACTGCCATTTCAAGCCGGAGAGGACAGTGTCCATCATGCGTTGGAAAGTGGCCGGTGCTGAGCACAGACCAAATGGGAGCACTTTAAACTCATAGAGGCCGTCAGGCGTCACGAAAGCCGTCTTCTCCCGGTCTCTCTCGTCCACTTCGATTTGCCAGTACCCGCTTTTAAGATCCAATGACGAGAAGTATCTGGCGTTCCGCAATCGGTCGAGCGCGTCATCTATCCTGGGCAGCGGGTAAACGTCCTTTTTGGTCACGCTGTTAAGTTTCCTGTAGTCCACGCAGAAACGCAGAGTATTGTCCTTCTTTTTGACAAGAACCACAGGCGATGCCCACGGACTGGTGGACGGCTGAATGACATTGTCTGCAAGCATCTCGGCAACCTGATTCTGAATGGCTTCTCTCTCCACCGGGGAAACACGATATGGGCGCTGGCAGACGGGTCGCGTAGTCTCGTCAGTGATGATACGATGCTTGGCTAGCGGAGTTCGGCCGACCTTCGAGCACGTAGCGAAACAGTCCGCAAATTCTGCCACGAGGGCCGACAGAAGATCCCTCTGAACCGACGGCAAGGCAGGATTTATTCTGACTGACTGAAGAACGTGATGTGGGCCAGCATACTCCGGAGAGGATCCTCCCACGGTGCACAAACCTGGAACCTCAGCAACGTCGTGGAGGAAGGCAATAACCATGCCTTTGGCCAGGTGCTGATATTCGTTGGCAAAGTTAGTCAGGAGGACGTGGGTGCTCGTCACGTAGTTGGACGAGACCTCTTGCAACGGCAAGTCCCCGCTTAAGCAGCAGTGGACTATGGCTGTCCGCTAGGCCCTCGTAGTCATGAAAGAGGTCGTTCCGCACGAGCACCAGAACACTGCACCGCGGCGGCACCGTGACGTCGTTCTCGACAATGCGCAGAGCGTTGCTGCAGGGATCGCGGGAGTCAAAGCGCGCCACGGCCTGTTTGGTCGAGAACGTGACACGTGCCTCCTGAAAGTCAATCACAGCGCCGTTCGACTGCAGGAAGTCGATCCCCAGAATCAAGTCTCTGGAACACTCGGGGAGTACGACAAATTCACCAACGAACGTAAAACCACTAATCCCAACTCTAGCCGTGCACTTGCCCACAGGGGAAATTAGGTGGCCACCAGCGGTGCGAATGGGGGTCCCCGTCCACGGTGTCAGAACCTTCTTAAGTTCTCCAGCGAAGGCACGGCTCATAACAGAGTAATCAGCACCGGTATCGAGCAGCGCGGTAATGTCAGTGCCATCAATTGTCACACGCAAATCGGATGCAGCGTATCTGATACTGTCGCTGCCTCTCTCTGTCCGGGTATCGTCGGCTCGAGGGTTCCGCGATGGAGGATCTTGACACGTCCCGACGTCAGCGGCCTTGCCTCCAGAGGTTGCTGGTGTTAGTTTTCCCGACGCGGACTCGGCGAGCGACGGCCAGCAGAGCTACTCTGGCGGCCAGGGCTGGAAGAGCGATAACGGAGAGGCGAAGGGGAACCGGACTCGCGCCTTCCAGAGTAGGCAGGGTTCTGGCGTGCCCAGAGATGCTGTGCAATCTCATGCGGTCGTTCGCCGTTCTGAGGCAGGGTGCGTCGGGATGGAAACCGCGAAGGCCCACTTGGCGGTACGGACAGGCGCGGTAGAGGTGACCAGGCTCCCCACAGTGGTAGCAGAGAGGCCTGCGGTCCGGTGTACGCCACAAATCCGACTTGCGAGGGCGTGGCCCAGCTGTAGCAGATGCGGTTGCAGAAATACGTGGCGATGTTACTCACGGAGGTCGACGGGGTCAGACCGTAGCCAGGCACGCTTGCGTGACATGTGCCGATGTTGCTCACGCCAGGCGTTGGGGTAATGGGACCGTAGCCTGTCGTGCGACGTACAACAGATGCGTACGTGGGTCGGTCATCGAACCGGGATGGCGCTTCGGGGACAGGAGGTGCCTGCGCAGCCTGTCGCACCTCGTCCCTGACAACTTCGGACAGCGCTGCCAGCGGCGCAGGTGCAACCTGAGGCAGATGGATCCGTTGCAGTTCCTCCCGGACAACGGAGCGAATTAGTTCACGCAAGGTGTCTGCACTGCCGCCGACACACGACGAAAAGCCTTCGGGCACCATGCAGTTGATGTCGCGGTTGTACTGGCGGGCCCGTTGTTGCAGCGTCGTCTCCATCGTGGTCGCCTCGGTTAGAAATTCCGCCACCGTGCGGGGTGGGCTGCGCACGAGGCCCGCGAACAGCTCCTGCTTAACCCCACGCATGAGATGGCGCAGCTTCTTCTCCTCTGTCATGTTGGGGTCGGCGCGCTTGAAAAGACGGGTCATGTCTTCGGTGTACATGCGCACGCTTTCGTTCGTGCGCTGATTTCGGGAGTGCAGCGCAGCTTCGGCCTTCTCCCGGCGGTCAGCGTTGGGGAACGTAGCCAGGAGACTCCGGCAAAACGTCTCCCAGGTGGGAAGTGTAGCCTCGTGGTTTTCAAACCACGTCCGAGCAGACTCTTCCAGGGCAAAGTAGACGTTATTCAGCTTGCGCTCGTCGCACAGCCGTTGTAGCGTGCGACCCGCTCGAACGTCTCCAGCCAGTCCTCAGCGTCTTCGAACACGTCACCGTGAAAAGATGGCGGTGTTCGCGGTGGGTGGCAAAGGATCGGCGCCAGGGGCCTGGTGTCAGCGGCCATGGCAGTTGGACTCGACGGTAGAGGCTGGATCGGCGGCTGGGTCCTGGTGTCAGTGGCCATGTCAGTTGGACTCGGCGGTCGAGGCTGCGTCGTCCTTGTTGGCGGGGGAAGGGGCCCAAATTCAGGCGACTCTCCGCGGAGACGGCGGCTGGGTCGCTGGTGAACCGGTGTGCGGTCCGTAGTGACGCTGTACGGAGTTTGCAGGTCGGGAACCGGACCCAGCACCTCCACCAAACTGTAGCGTGCAACGCCAAAAAAGAACACCCGCGCAGAGACGAAAAACCTGCGGCGGTCCCCTAGTGGTTCGAGCGCGCGCGAGAGAGCCAACTAACTTCTTCCTCTTCTAGCGCATGCGCTACTTCTGTCTCTTCTTCGAATGCATGTATCAATATTGTAGGCGAGCATATATCCTACCCCAAAGCATCCGTCAACACAATCAAGAACTGTTACGGGAGTGTCTCTTGAAGAAGGAAAATGTGTGCAAAGTAAGTTGTCTGTAATTTTACATACAAGTCTTGCTCGAATTCTTTGCCTCAATCTGTCGAAAAGCTGAAAAAGCTGATGACCTGCTGTCACCCACACTTCGCGCACTTTTAAACGTGAAGCTCCCAGACGCCCTTAGAGCGTGTGGGGGTAGCGGTCTCGGACTCAAAGGAGATGCCCTCCACTCAGCGTGGCAAACTCAGCGGAGACCAGCTACCAAGTGACAAGAGGTTTTTGGGCGTTCGGTGCCCAGCTTTCGCAGGTCGCAAGCCAGAGAATGGGTCGGAGCCGAAGGTTCACAAAACAAGGTTTATACAGCGATGAGACGATACAGAGGATTACACAATTACTAGTACAGACACATACAAAGTGATTAACAGAACAATGCAACTCGTGCAAAGTTAAACTAACACACGAGAGAGAGGTAAACAAACAAAACACAGTTTGTTCACCGGGCACTGCGGCAGTCCGACGACCAGAGTTCCACGACGATGCCGTCCCGCAGACTGGCGAACGTTGCCTCGTTGGTCCGATGCTGGCCGAGTGGTGTTTTCCCGGGAGTCGAACGGGCGCGCTTCGATGAAGCTTAAACGGCGGTCCGGACTGACTTGACAGCTGTTGTTGTTGTTGTGACTGAGAGAAGGATGAAAATGAAATTGCACGGGCCTGCTACTGGCTCGAGCCAAGCCACCACCGCTGCCACGTGCAGATAGAGGAGAGTTAAAAGATCAGAGGAAGGAGAGAGATGAAAGGAAAGACGCGCGTCGCAGCAACAACTGCGTCCGGTCAACGTCCTTCTTTTATAGGCTCGCTCTCACGTCTGTTTGTTCTACGCGCCAAACTAGGCGCGCACATACACGCAGCTTCTCCCGTGTAGTTTCCCTTCCTTTCTCTCGCCGGCCGCGCGTCCTCATTGGTTAAAGTCAGGAGACGTTTCGCGAAGGTTCTGGCTAGTTCTGGCGTGGCGCCGCCGTCGACGGGCGAGGGGGACGCGTCTTAGTGCACGCAAGGCTATGCCCTTTTCTCCCCCGTCAGCTGTAGAAGCAACTCGGATGTTCCAGAGAAATCTTCGGCATGGATGACTCATTCCCTCGGCGCACGCCGTGTCGGTGAGCGGTGGTGGAGGGGGAGAGGTAGCCACGCGCTTAGCAGCGGGGGTTTTCCTTCTCTCCCGTTCGGCTCGCGCCGGCGAGACGCCGTGCGCGCGGCGGCTTTTCTTTGTTTCTAAAATGCGCCGAATTTTGTGACACCTGCGCTCAAATTTTTCATTAGTAAGGACCGTTAAGTAACGTAATCGCCGCCAATATTTTGGAAAAAGCTCTATCAAGTGGCACTTTTCTTTTTTTATTGGGTGATCTGTAGCGGTGTAGGCTCTGTGGACGATGGTGGCTATGCGCTGGGTGGTGGGTGTGTTTGGTTGGTTAGGGTTTGCGTGTCCTCCAACGCGATGACCACTGGGATCTCCGCATCGGTGAGGAATTATGTAGAGCTGCAGGTGACTGCGTTTACAGCGGTAACCTCTGCAGATCCACTACCGCACTTTTAAGTTCCTTGCGGGTTGCTGCCATCATGAATTAGCTTAGCGGGGCCGATTGGGTTGAATTTGGATTGGGTGGAGCGGAGTTTGTCTAGGCTGCTCTGATGGTGAGCCATGATAGAATCTTGTGCTCTCATCTTTTGCTCAAGCGCAGCCAGGCAGCTATTGACTGTTGCAGCAAAATTCTGGCTTTCTTGGACATGTTTTCTATCTTTTGTTCGAGGGTATTAATAGCCCTAAAGTTTGTCTCGAGGGATATTGCGCTATCCGTTGTGGTAGATTTGGGTTCTTTGACATCGCGTTTCACGGGGAGGCATTGTGTGGGGGATATTGGTGAACGGGTAGATGTATATCTGGGGATATTCATCAATTCTGGGGTGATTGATTTTTGCATTAGCAGTTGAGTATCTTTGCTGAGGTATTCGATTTGTCGGATTTCTTGCTGGATTTACTAGCTCTAATTTTCTAGCTGTGTCTTTAGCTGTTTATTCTCCTTGACCAAGGAGCGAGGTCGCGGGCCCCAGCACACCTATGTTTAAGACGCGTCTTGGCCTGCGCTGATCAGCGGTGGGAAATACGGTGCATGCAAAGTTATAACTAGTAAATTCTATTCTTTTATGTCGCTGCATATCAAGACCTACACGCAGCGAGTTCATCTTATGGTGCTGCAATATAATAAATCTATACCGGCTCGCTGAAACTTTTATCCTTCTGCCAGTTTTAGTTGCTCTTTCGTCCATTCCTACTCTGTTTTAACAACAGGGAAGTTCGCATTTTTGTCACGCAGGTGTATTCAGAGAATTGGAAAAAGGCCCGAACTTTTCTTCTTCTGCTCTGCCTCAAAAATATCGAGGACAAGCACATTTCTAGCTGGTGTTCTGCTTTCGAGGCTAGATATCACAAGCTCCCTAATAACACTTCTCGTTATTTCAGCAATAGTTGGCGCTGCTGAAATATTACATGATAGTTCCGCCTCACTGTAGACTAGTTCTTAGACCATCAGTAGAAAATCGGACAGCAACTCGAGGAGTGGACAGGAGATGATGACAGGAGACTGAGAAACATTCACTTCAAACAGTTTATTTAGAAATTCGGTGCACAGAAATTCGGTGCACTCGCTCTCACCTCATGTTACATATAGTCTGGCATAGCATAGCTAAGCCACTGCCATTTTTTTATTTGTATTGTTGCACTGATGATATCTTAAATTCACAAAACAAGTAGGCTTACATTCTGTGTAAAAGTGATACTAAGGGACAGGTAACTGCTTTCTCTGCCTGCTAGGTTATAAGCCAGTAAATTCCATTCCTTCATGTCGCTGCATATCAAGAAATACATGCAGCGAGTTCGTCTTATGGTGCTGCAATATAATAAATCTATACCAAATCTATACCAACTCGCTGAAACTTTTATCCTTCTGGCAGTTTTTTTTTGCTCTTTCGTCCATTCCTGTTCTGCTTTAAGAGAGGGAAGTTCGCATTTTTGCCACGCAGGTGTATTCAGAGAAGTGGAAAAAGTTCTGAACTTTTCTACTTTTGCTCTGCCTCCAAAATATCAAGAACACGCACATTTCTAGCTGGTTTTCTGCTTTCGATGCTCAAGCTTCCCATAATACTTCTCGTTAATTCAGCAATAGTTGGCGCTGTTCCCTTGGACCATCAGTAGAGAATCGTACAGCAACTCGAGGAGTGGAGAGGAGATGAGGGCAGGAGACCGAGGAACATTCACTTCAAACAGTTTATGTAGATATTCGGAGCACAGACATCCTTAAGAACTCTTTAGACATCACGCGCGTGGAATAATGAATTTTATATTTCTGCTCAGCACTTTTAAATTTTCTTTTTTGCCGAATCAATGACGTTCGTGAATTATTGTTTTTTTCTGCATAATTATTGCGTGGCGTGAAGATGTTCATCGATGATGATGATGATGAAAACTTTATTTATAACAAGGGAGTTTTGGACACGTCGGTCCTTGGGCCCCCGCACGGCCCCACTGCACTCAAACGTTCATGTCCCGGAGGCTCATGACGCTGGCAGCCCGGCCGGTGGCGATGGCTTGCTTGGCCGGGTCCTCGGAGCGCAGTAGGGTCTCCCAAGCCTCCCAAGTGGTAAGGTGCTCCAGGCCCCGCGGGGGAGGATCCGCCGGGCAGAGGAAAAGAATATGGTCGAGGGTGGCTTTGGGATGGTGGCAGAGGGTACAGGAAGGGTTCGTGTGGACTGGGTGATATCGCGAGCGTATATAAGGGGAGGGCAAAGTGCGTGTTTGGAGCCGCCTCCAAAGTGTCTGATGGTAATTGTCGAGGGAAGGATGAGGTGGGGGGTAGAGCCGACGCTAGGCTTTGTAGGCCTGCGTCATTTCACTGAATGAGTGCATGCGCTCCCGCGAGAACCCCAGGTCGGAGGCCGCCGGTGCCCGGTTGAGAGATGCGTTTTGTTGAACTAAACATAGTTCCGCAAGCCGGGCAAGGAAGAGTTCCACCTTACGTCCTGCGGGTGTCTTCATTTTTTTTGCATAATTCACAGGTCAGGTTTTCAGTTCCTGAGAGCCTGCGCACATCACGACGTACAGAATAAGTAGCGTTGAAAAGCCATGGGTGATACTGATCAATCGTTTAGGAGCACCGAGGCATTAACTTCTGATGGTCTCTTTATCCCCGACATTCATTTTGCAATCTTGTCCAAGCATAATATAATAGAATGCCTTCACATTTACCATAGTGTCAATGAGAGCGCTTCAGGAGATCTAGAAAGTGGACACTCTGAGAACTTCAAGTAGTGTTATGAGTATAGTTGAAGTGTCCACCGAGATTAGAACCCCTAGTTCTCACCTCATGTTAATTGTTGCACTGATGATCTCTTAAAGGGGTGGAGACACCAAATTTATGGTTCGCGCGTTCTTAGTTGCAAACGTTTCTTATGGCTCCAGGAAGCATGATACACACTCAAAGATTCATATATTCACAGTGAATAATTTATTATAGCATTTTTAGGTGAACGATTTTCGGTTTCGGTTTCGGAACGCCGAGTTGTACAGTGACGTCACAAAGGGGGAAGATCAACTGCTTCGCTTGGTCACGTGGGCCCACAAAAGTTGTGACGCACCTACTGCTGCATCGTCTGCTTTCCCACACACGTGCTGACCAGCGCATATGAAAACAAACAACTGCACGTCTAGTCCCAGCAGCTCGGATTCTGACAGATCTGATTCCAACGAGTGAGGACATCGACTTTTTTTTTTGTTCGCACGCTAATATCGCCTTCGCGGGTTCGCGTGAGGATGCGAAACACTTTGCAAAATGCCAGTAAGCATCGCTGCGCCGCTCTACCCAAGCTGCGCCCACAACCGGTGTCACACTTCGCTGCCGTGCAGCAGTACCTGAGCGCTGCTTGGGATGGTGTACAAATATCACAAGAAAAGACAAGATCGCCTTGTTATCAGAACTGCCAGCTATACTCGAGCAGCGACAAAGCATGTCTGCTTATGTTGGGAGCTTTCGGCAACGGCACCGCTCGCGGGCGCTCCGGGCGACGAGCTCTGCTGCTGCCTGGCTGCCGTGGTCGTCGCTAGGCCTATAGCCTGTTTAGCAAGCGGCCGGCGCTTCGGAAGTCGCCTGCGCTATAATAAAAGGCCTACTTTTCACAAATAGCTGTAGTGTTAACAGAATCATCTCACAATAAAATAATAGTATGGTCAATCTCCTCGACGCCTTCGGCAGCGGAGCTAGCGGGCGCCAGGTGAGCCGTACCCCGACGTCGCGCCAGCGGCAGCTGCTAGGCGCGGTTGTGAGAAATTTGCTCATATCACAGTTGTTACCTCTACTAGCAGCTCAGTATTGGTCAGCGATCCTCAAAAATGACACTTTTTTCACATTTATTGTCCAATGGTTTATTACTTACGTCAAGAACACTCTTTAGCTCGCTTTTATGACGTCGGCAGACGGTATCCAGGCTGACCTACCGGCCGGCAGACTCGGCGTACTTCACGTCCGCACAAGAAAATACAAACAGCCATGCCACCAGAAAGGATGCTTTCTAGATTCGAGATACGACAGCATGCATCTGTGCTAAAAGTGGATCTTTCGGCAGCGACACTGCCTGCGGCAACGCCGGCCGACGACCTGCGCGCTGGTCCCAGACTGCCCTAGTCGTCGCTAGGCCTAGCTGCTTTCGATATCGACTCCGCAGCTGAGGGAGCTTCGGGACTGGCCAGCGCTCAGAAACGTGCTCCGCTCGGCACCCCTTTACTGTGAACTCGTCCCATAATAAAAGATATGCTCGATTTCCACGACGTCTTCAGCAACAGAGCTAGCAGACGGCAGGCGAACCGCACCAGGTAGCAGCAGCACAAAACCGGCTATGGGATGAAATTTGCTTGCATCGCAGTCATCACTTCTACCAG
Organism: Amblyomma mixtum; assembly: GCF_055824585.1. Lineage (NCBI taxonomy): Eukaryota > Metazoa > Arthropoda > Arachnida > Ixodida > Ixodidae > Amblyomma > Amblyomma mixtum. The sequence continues at coordinate 84,318,794 of NC_143017.1, read as the reverse complement.
GAACTAGGTATTTGCCAACGATCGTCACAAACGATGCATTTTTGATATTCATATATCCCAGGGTTTGCTATGAACGTGAACAAACAATACTATCGCGTTCTTCAGATGCTGGCGTTCGGCACGAAGACTGGCGCAGGCCGCCCGGCTCCAAGGAGTGCGCCCTATGTCATCATGACGCTGCCGCTCTCCGCGCTCGCATTGGCTGCCGCTTCCCGTTGTTGTTGCCGCGAGCGGCCCGCCGTTGACATCTAGCAGGCCGGACGCAGGCAACGAGCTGCAATCGGACGTTGCGACGCTGTTCGCAACGGCGCGCCGCAAACCGAGCGAGTGGCGGTTAGCAGCAAACGCGGCTCGCTGGTGCGTCGACTGCGCTCACGCGGCTGTGCCCCGCTCATCGTACGTCACTGTATTTTGGTATGACGTCACTAAAACTATTTTTCTACACCCCTTGTGACGTCATGGTTGATGGCGCTAGCGAATGGGTCTAGGTCGTGAGAGTGAGCATTTAGGTAATCTTTGGAACCGAATTAAAATGTTTTTTAAACGTTTGTTGCGTCCAACACCTGGCAGTGACTGCCCTTGCATACATAGGAATCCCATAGCAGGCTTTTTATAGCTTCAAAATTTGGTGTCTCCACCCCTTTAAATTCACAAAGCCAGTAGGCTTGCATTCTTTGTAAAAGTGATACTAAGTGACAGGTAGCTACTTTCTCTGCCTGCAAGGTTATAGCCAGTAAATTCTATTCCTCCATGTCGCTACATATCAAGACCATGTCGCTACATATCAGCGAGTTCGTCTTATGGTGCTGCAATATAATATATCTATACTAACTCGCTGAATTTGTTATCCTTCTGGCAGTTTTATTTGCTTTTTCGTCCATTCCTGTTCTGTTTTAAGAAGAGGGAAGTTCGCATTTTTGCCACGCAGGTGTATTCAGAGAAGTGGAAAAAGGTCCGAACTTTTCTACTTTTGCACTGCCTCAAAAATATCGGGAATAAGCACATTTCTAGCTGGTTTTCTGCATTCGAGGCTAGATATCACAAGCTTCCTATAATACTTCTCGTTATTTCAGCAATAGTTGGCGCTGCTGAAATATTTCATGATAGCTCAGTCACATTGATTTGACTGTTGGGACTAGTTCTTGGAGCATGAGTGGAAAATCGTACAGCAACTGGAGGAGTGGAGAGGAGATGACGGCACGAGACCGAGAAACATTCACTTCAAACAGTTTATTTAGAAATACGGAGCACAGAAATCCATAAGAACTCTTTAGACATCACGCACCCATAAAAAAAATAAATTTTATATTTATTCTAATTTTTACTGATTTTCGTTTTTTTCGAATCAGTAAATTTTGTAAATTAATTGTTCTTCTCACAACCAATTTTTAACCGCCGATGTCGTTCTAAATTATTCATTGAATTAAACATTCTCCCACAGACTGGGCACGGAAGGGTTCCCTTGTCATGTGCTTCTTCAGCCCCGTGGTTGTGCTGAAGAGTTTCGAGCAAACGGGACACGTCGTCTTCGAGAATTCTGGTCCCCTGCGCGCATCACGACGTACAGAATAAGTAGCGTTGCAGGAAGAAAAGCCATGGGGGATACTGATCAATCCTTTAGCAGCACCAAGGCATTAATTAACTGCTGATGGTCTTTTTTACCCCCGACATTCATTTCAGCAATCTTCGTGGACGTTTATATCTTATTGCTTGAAGTTTTCTTCTGAAGAATAAATGAAATCGAGTTTGCTCTTTCGCAGCATAGTATAATAGAATTAACTGCTGATGGTCTTTTTTACCCCCGAAATTCATTTCAGCAATCTTCGTGGACGTTTATATCTTATTGCTTGAGGTTTGGTTTGGTTTGTGGGGTTTAACGTCCCAAAGCGACTAAGGCTATGAGAGACGCCGTAGTGGAGGGCTCCGGAAATTTCGACCACCTGGGGTTCTTTAACGTGCACTGACATCGCACAGTACACGGGCCTCTAGAATTTCTCCTCCAAAGAAATTCTAGCCGCCGCGGCCGGGATCGAACCCGCGTCTTTTGGGTCAGCAGCCGAGCACCATAGCCACTGAGCCACCGCGGCGGCGGTTTATTGCTTGAAGTTTTCTTCTGAAGAATAAATGAAATCGAGTTTGCTCTTTCGCAGCATAGTATAATAGAATGCCTCCACGTTCACCATAGTGTCAATGAGAGCGCTCCAGGAGATCTAGAAAGGGGACACTCTTGAAACGTCGTATGTAGTGTTATGAGTGTAGTTGACATTGAGCAGGATTTTAATTCTCTAGGATTGGTTTCTCTCATAGGCCAGAACAGAATTGGAAAATTTACAGCTGTCGAGAAAACGCCTAAGAAGGAAAGATAAATATATGTAAGAATTAAGATATGATATGAGGCATTGAAAAGTACACGGCCCAAAGTATTCTGCGTCGCGGTGGTGGGTAGGTGTCCGGAAGTCCTCAGCTTCGGTCGAAAACGAGTGACTCTGAGCTATTGAATGCCCTGGGCTTCTCGCAATACAAAACGGTCCACACTGCATAGGTAAAAACAAGTCTGCTGGACTGTACGCTGTTGACAAATACTGTACTCTGAATGAGAACGTAATGATGGGCAACCCCCTTGGACCATATGTCCCCGGAGTTCCGGGGTGTAAAAGGCGCAGTGTAAATTTCACTTCGTTTCTTTTGGCTGTGTAAATTGCCTCAATTTAGGCCATTTATTTTATACATAGAGCAAAGTGTATTTCGACGAATCCTGTGCGAGAGGCGGCATTTTGAAAAGGGCAAAATACGGTTCAAGGAAGGCGTAAACCAAAAATTAAGCAATGAAATCGATAAAGGCATGTCCGGTGGCTACAAATTGCTTCTGCATCCCATATCACACAAGGCACAGAAAGTCACCAAAGTCACAATTCGATGACGCCTCTCTATTGTTAAACAAGGGTCAATAAATGACACAAGCTGCGCCTAGAAATTCCAGGAGTCAAAAAGAAAAGTACCAGAGAATGTGTGATTCACCGTGTCCTTCCTAAATGAGCTAACGATAAAGTTTTCCTTCATGGAGACAATGCAGTTTTGACTGTAATAATGTTCGCTGATCTGTTCTTGTCGTCACGCCTAGGCAATCAGGTAGTCTTTGTTCTGCATCCAGAGGCAATTACGGATAACGGTTTATGAATGTGATAGACAGCTTGGCGGGTCGGTACATTGTGTTTATGGCAGCAGCTCTTAGCGTGTTAGCGTGTCTGAATGTGCTGGTCGCTGAAAAAAAAATGCACTGTTAAAAATGCGTTATGAATTTGCGCTCGCATCAACAGAAACAGAACTGCATTCAGCCCAACTGAACAGTGGCATTGGGGTTCACTTTTGATTGCTCGAATATTCGAACACTGCGCACCTTTTCCTTGCACAGTGATCATGTTGCTGTGACGGGTTGGGCCTCAGCTGCTTCGGGGTGTGTAAGGTTGGCGCCATTCAACCGCCTCTTTCCATTTTAACGACCGAAAAAGCCGCTCTACGAGCGGCGGGGCGACAGCGGCGGGGTCTTTATTCTGGACGGCGCTCGTTGTTTCGCCAAAAGCTTGTTTCCGTGGTCTTTTTTTTTAGAGCGCAGCTCTTTGGCGTCCGTTCCTGGGTTTCGCGTCGTCGTCGGCGTCGGCCTCGTAACCAGCTCCGCCCCCAATTGGTCGAAATGCTCGTGACGTCACAGTGCGCGAATTTCAAATGGGACCAATTGTACTTTGGCTAGTAACCATGCAACCAATCAAAGGGATCGTATAGTGATGCTGCAACTAAGTTGGACTGAGTTTAATTAATTGCTTAATTAATCAATTAGCCTACTTAATATAGAGGAGAATGAAGAGGTCAGAAGAAAAGAAAAGAAAGACGCGCGCCGCAGCGACAACAGCGTCCGCGGAAGGAGACGCTGCTGAAAAAAACAGATAAGTACGAAGCCGCGTTCCCTCCACCACCACGCACTTCCCCACTCAGTAAGACGTTGCTCGTTTCATATACGTTGTGTCGAACATCCTAGACAGTTCCAACAATTGACAGGTTAATGACAGAACACGATGGATAGAAATACAATAATATAAATATGAAATAGCCTAATTAACCTTTCTAGTTAGACCGCATAAATCAATAAAACCGAGAACGAAATTGGTCGAGTTGGGGAATCGAACCAGGGTCTCCGGAGTGCGATACGAGCACGCTAGCCACTCGGTAATGCCAGCTGAATGGTTTGGAATGAACAAAGGCGCGTCCAGCTAATACGGCGTCTTCGTTCACTCCCATCTTCCCCCTTTCCCTTACGGCGAGGTGCAGGTGTCCACCCAGATATGCGAGAGAGATACATTTCCTTTCCTCAAAAAATAAATTTACCGTCCAGCAAGGCGTACAGCCGAATTGGCGATGGCGTTCTGTGGACTCCCTGGCA